>NC_064566.1:53024166-53632500 GCF_937001465.1 Orcinus orca | reverse complement strand
TGAGCCAGGAGGTGGGGTATTAGACTCATCAAGTCTGAAGGCCACTCCTCCAGGCAAATCTGGGCTGCTCACCAGACTCTCTGAGTTGATGGTGTGATATAAATATTTCAGCCCCACTAGCTATTCTCGCCCTACTCTGGGGAAGACTCAAGACTTCACAGATGCAGGGATGTGATTGATACCATGCGCTCAGCAGCAGCTGGAGAAGCAGGGAATCTTGGAGATTCTTGGTCCTCAGAACAGAAGGGAAGGGGCAGGGAGAGAGGGAGGAGGGGAGAGGGCAGTCTTCTCCACCCTCATTTATCCTGTTCCTTCGGCACACAGCCCCGTGGGGGAACCGGGGGAGGCACGCAGAGCAATAAGCTGATGCCTAAGGTGCTCTGCCCAGCCAGAGTGCTGGGGCTCCAGAGAGGAGAGGATGAGCGGGGAGGGGATGGAGGGGAGCACACGGAGCTGGAGGTGAGACGGAGACGGGGCCGGGGAGAATGAAAAACCAGCCTGTTGGTGGTTTCTTCTTTTTTTAAGAGCCACAAGCTGAGATCAAAGGTGATATTTTTACAGCAACTGAAATAGAAAACCACTGGGCACACAGTGGGAGGTGAGCGGCCAGAACACAGGCCCTTTCATGCAGCCTGTGGCCACAGCAAGCACACTGCCCTCTGCTGCGGGCCATGGGGCTTGGGGGACAATGTGGCCCCGGTCTTCCCAACTCTGGTTTCAGAAAGAAGTGAAAGAGATGAGCTGCAGCCTGCGGTTCTGGGAGAGGAGTGGAGCAGCAGTGAGGATCACGGTGAGTAGTCAGTCACTGTCCAAGACCACGCTTGTCACTTTTGCCGTGGGTGTCAGAGTTGTGCCAGGCCCCGTTTCATCCTCACAGAGCTCAGTGAGGAAGGATTATTGGTACCCCTGTTTCACAGAGGAGGAAACCAAGGCTGCAGGGGAAAATGATTTGGTCAAGTCCCACAGGGAGATGGGAGCAAATTCAGGACCCGAACCCCGGGGCTCCTGGTCCAACACCCTTTCGGCTCCCTGTAATCCTCACTCACTCACTCACACGCTGAATTATTTCTTGAGCCTCTGCACTGAGGTCCTAGCTGATGGGGGCCATGCTCAGGTCTGCTGGAGCACTGGTTCTCAGAGAGGGAGAGCAGCAGTATCAGCCTCACCTGGGAAGATGGTAGAAATGCATCCTCGGGTCCCAACCCAGACCTACCGAACCAGAGACCCTGGGGTTAGACCCAGCCCTCCACATTTTAATGAACTTTCCAGGTGATTCTGTTGCACACTGAATTTGAGAATCACTGCATTGCCTCACCTCAGTTTCTACGTCTGTGTTTCAGGGAAAATCTCAACACCCGTCTCACAAGGTTGAGCTCAGTATCAGCTAACACACGTGCTGGCTGTGTGTTCTGTGCCAGGCATTCTTCTAAGCCCTCTACAAATATTAACTAACTTCATTTCACAACTCCGTAAGATAGGAACTAATACTATCCTCATTTCACAGATGAGGAAATGAAGGCACAGAGAGGTAAAGTAACTCACCCAGGGTCACACAGCTAGAATCCAAGCTCTAACCAGTTAACCAACGGAAAGCCCCCAGCAGAGGGTCTGGTGCCCAGAATGTGTTCCAGGCGTGGCTAAGGATGTGATGATGGATGGCAATTAGTATTACCTCACCTGAGTTTGAGATGATGATCCCCATTTTGTAACTATGAAATCTGCTGCCCTGTCAAGATCGAGGAGTGAGTCAGCTGCAAAGGCAGCCTCAGTATCTGGAACCCCAGTGCAGCCCACAGGTCCTCACCATTCATGCAGTTTTGAGACCATAATATACCACCTTGGTCTTCTGGAAACATCAGTTTGCTGTAGGGAAGAGTGTAGACTCTGACAGAGGTGAGCTGAAAATCTCATTTGGCCATTCAGAGGCTGTGTGACCTTGGACAAATTGCCTCACCTCTCTGATCTTTAGATCACCTTTTCTCATTGTAAAGTGGATGATGGCAGTCCTAACCTTACCTTAGGGTTCCTGTGAGGGTTGGAGAAGATGACATTTGTGCTCAGCCCGCAGCATGCACAGAGCTGGTCATCAACAAGCAGCTTGCCCACCTCCCTTCCCATCCCTGCTGCTACCTCAGGGGAAAGACCAGCTCTGGACCCAGAAAAGCTTTGAAAGAAAAAGATATAAATTCCCCAACAATCAAAATGCCTTTGTCCTCCAGCCTCCCTGCCCTTTTCCAGACTTTCTTGAAACAGACACCCCGGCCAGGGTTTCTGGGGTGAAACACTGGCACCTGCTGCTTCCAAGTTGGGAGTTAAGTACCCTGTGAAGGGAAGAGGAGGTGACCTCTCTGAGCCACCACCACTGGCCGGTGTCCTTAATCAGCGCGAGCATCTCAGCATCCGCCTTCCGTGAGCAGTTTGGCCTGGACATCTGACGCTCGTTAGCTGCCTGCTCCCAGGGGGCTGACCCCGCTTGGAGAGAATTATCCCAGACAGAGCCATGGAGGATGGAGCAAACGAAGACCAGGTGAGGTGTGGCCACAGAAGGCGGGGGAGCATAGTCTCCGGAGCGGCCTCTGGGGACCTGTGGAGAACAGAGGAGGCTGGGAAAAAGCACCGGGCTTGCGCCAAGCTCCAGCCCAGCCACGGGCTCCCAGACTATGCAAACTGGAGATGGAGGTGGGAGGGGGTCCTTTCCCTCTTTGGGCCTCAGTTTCCCCATGCCTCCATTGGAAGAGGGGTAGACAAGGTGCACACTGAAGGCCTTCCAGCCCTGACATTGCGGGCTCCCAGGCTGACCTAGAATTCCCGGCCTCTGAGGTTTAGCCCACTGCTGGTGGGAGGTAAGTGACAGGTGGTGGGTGGGGACATAATTCAGAGACTGGAGAGCCATGATCCCTCCCTGGCCTGGACATCAGAGGGGAGCTGGGATGGGAAGACCAGAAAGTGATCCCACATTTCAGAACAGTCAGCCAGGTGCCTATGGGTGGCAGAGATGGTGTGAGCCAAGCCTCAGAGAGACAAGGCCTCCAGCTGGGCAGGTGGCCGGGATCAAAGCACCCTTCCCTTTGTGGACCCACCACTCCACCCAGCCGTCCAGACAGGCCACAGCTAACTTTCACTCAGCAATTTTTATTAGCTCCTTATTTTATACCAGGCAGTGTTCTAAACACTACACAGGTCCCAGGTGATTGACCAGCCCAGAGTCTGGCCCTCGTCTGGCTGTCCTGACATTGACCTTCCTCAAGACACCCAGAGAGGTCGGACAGCTGGCCCTAACCATGTCACTCAAGATCGCTGCCTCCTCCCAACACTGTTATAACTGACACCAGGCCATCTCCCTTTCTACTGATAGGAACACTCTTGTCCCCTCCCCGGTCTCCTTCCCTCCTGGGAGCCAGGTCTCTGGGGAGCCATTGCCCGGTGGGCCTAGAACCCAAGCAAAGAGCGAGGAGGGCTGGGGCAGCGAGCAGTTCATGCAGACCTTGGCATGAAGCCTGACGAACCGTCTCCACTCGGAGCCGAGAGGCCCTCTGTGGGGACTGGGATGGGCACGGCCTTCAGATAACGCCTACCTCTGGACCGTGCTGGATGGATGGGCACACGGCCAAAGTGGGCTTCTCTGAACCTTGGCTTTTCTCTGGCTGCCTCACTCCTGGGTTGCTGCGTTCTTCCTTTGGACAGGTGAAGAGCTCTGATGACCAGGCTGGAGAGCTGTGTCCTGAGCCAGGGAGCCTTTGGATTCATTTACTTCTCATGGGGCAACCTTATTCCCAGCATTTCCAAGACCGGCCCAGAGAGAGGTGGGGGACCCCCCAAGTTCACACAGTCGGTCAGGAATGAGGCGACCCTGGATTTCCAGACCATTCCCAACTAAATAGTTTCTCACTTTCAAATATGAAAAATGAATTCTAGAACTGCAGAAAAATTAGAGAATTACAGATAAGGAAAAGCAAAAATGAATATATCTTTGGTTTGTCTCTCGGAGAAACTTCCACCACCCTTCCCCATCCCTTCTCTCCCACCGGGTCTCAGCCGCACTTCCCCACCCCCAGCCATAATCAATACCTCACCTCCTTTTGCCAGCAGCTGTTCCCTGAGGACTAAGCCTTGACAGCAGATCCTGGAAGCCAGCCTTAGACCGGATTCTGGAAAGGCCTGGTGTCTCTTCCGCCCAAATGGAACTGTTTAAGTGCAGATATAGTCGGAAATACTCCCAGCCAGGAATCCAGAGCCTGTATCCAGGCCTGCCTGGCTTGTAGATCGACTCTGTGACCTTGGGCCAGTCCCTGCCCTCTCAGTTTCTTCTGCTGTAAAATGAAGACTTGGACCTGACCAAGCGGTTTCCCCACAGTCTCAGTCTGTAGGCTGCTCTTGGGCAAGGACCATGCCCTCTCCTCGTAGCATTTAGAATCAGAGGGCAGGGTTTGAGCTCCCCTAGTGATGGGCCAGGCCAGCACTCCCCAGCTGTGTGACGGAGCAGGACAGCACAGCACTCTGCACTCTGCTCCCCCACGGGAAGACACAGAGCAGAGTGTTGGCCCTCTGTGTGTCCCAGGGCTGCCGCGGATACCACGAGAGGTGGACCTCAAAGACCTCTGAACGGCACGGAGCGAGGAGCTGCACTGGGCTGTTACTGGAGTGTGTCCCCTGCCTGCCCAGTGCCTGGCTCCATCCGGCCTCCATCCTGGTTCAGCGGGTCTGGCCCAGGCTTGTAGATGGAGCCGCTGCCTGCCCTCGGGCTCACACAGCTCTGGCAAGAGGAACGTGTAGACCCAGGGCCCAGCCTACCACGTGAAGTGTCAGTAGCGATGCCCACAGGGCCTCAGGGCCCATGACGTCATGGACAGCAGTCTCCCATGTTGAAACTCACAAAGCTAAATCCATTTTAAAATATAGCACTGCCTTTTTCTTTTCTTTCTTTTTGCATTTTGGCTAAGGCATGGAATGTGGAAGCTGCTACATTACTGCAGGAAGATGTAGAGGCTGGGTTCACAGGCTGACTCAACTTTCGGGGGTCCTGGTAAGTTAGCCCCTGCTTCCTCATGCCCACCTTGACCCTAATCCAGGCTCCCCTGACAGGAAGGGCTGAGAAGGACAATAGTGACCCTCCCAGATGACCTCTCTGGACCTCAGCTTGCCATCTGTTATAGACTGGAGGTTTGTGTCCCCCCCCCCAAAATTCCTATGTTGAAAACCTACCCCCAAGTGTGATGGTATTTGGGGGTGGGGCCTTTGGGAGTTAATTAGGGTTAGATGAGGACATGAGAGTAGAGCCCTCACAATGGGCTTAGTGCCTTTATAAGAAAAGGAAGAGAGACCAGTTCGATCTCTCTCTCTCTCTCTCTCTCTCTCTCTCTCTCTCTCTCCTGCCGAGTTCACAGCGAGGTCACGTGAACACACAGTGAGATGGCAGCCGTCTGCAAGCTGGGAAGAGGGCTTGCACCAAGAACGGATCAGCCAGCACCTTGATCTTGGACTTCCCAGCCTCCAGAACTGTGAGAAATAAATGCCCGTTGTTTAAGCCACCCAATCTATGGTATTTTGTTAGAGCAACCTGAGGTGGATGAAGACACATCTATGAAACAAGCATAATAACCCCTCCCCTGACTATTGCTGATAAGAATTAAATGCAATAAGAGCTAACCGTTCATTTTGTCATGCACTCACTCAACCAATATTTGTGAAAAGCTTCTAGGTAACAGGCACTATTCTGTGAGCTGGGGTAGAGCAGTGCGCCAAGCAGACAAAATCCCTGCCCTCACAGAGCTGACATTCTAGTAGGGAAGACAGACAGTAACCAGATAACGAAATGAAGGATACAGTTTGTCGGATAGATGGAGATAAGTGCTATGGAGGGAACGTCTACCTGGAAGGAGGCTAGACTTCCAGCAGGGCAGGGTGAGCCTGTTTGCACTTTTCAACAGGGTGGTCAGGGTGGGCCTCCGTGAGAAGGGGGCCTTTGGGGAGGGCTGAAGGAAGTGAAAGGAGGCAGTGTGGTCGCTTGGGAGAAGGCATCCCCAGCTATGAAAGGACACTGGCTATTGTAGGAAGCAAGGTACCAGTTGGAAATGATTTCTAGGTGTGTCTTCTGCCCCTCAAAAGCCCTCAGCTCTATCCTGGGCACAGGCAGGCTCTCAAGGGTCAAGGGCATAACTACAGATGGTCCAGTCTCATCTTACCTGTTAGCCTCAACTTAATGGGCTAAACAGCTCTTTCATGTCAGTCACCAAAGAACACTGGAGGCCCCCAGAGAGAGCTCAGACATGCAGTAGACTGGGTGTCAGGAGGCCTTGCTCTGCTGCTGGCTGACGATGTGACATTAGATAAGGCACTGCCCTCTCTGGACCTCAGTTTCCTTGTCTTTAAAATAAGATGGCTGGGGACTTCCTTGGTGGCCCAGTGGCTAAGACTCCGTGCTCCCATTGCAGGGGGCCCGGGTTTGATCCCTGATTGGGGACTAGAGGCCATATGCCATAACTAAGAGTTTGCGTGCTGCAACTAAAGATCCTGCGTGCCGCAATGAAGATCCTGCGTGCCACAACTAAGACCGGTGCAGCCAAAGTAAATAAATAAATATTTTAAAAAAAAAGATGCCTGGTGGTAGCCAGGGGCTGAGGGGAGGAGAAAGGGAGGCATGAATGCTATTGGGTATGGGGTTTCTTTTTCGGGTGGTGAAAATATTGTTGAATTAGATAGTAGTGATGATTGCACAACTTTGTGAACATACTAAAACCACTGAATGGTACACTAAAAAAAAAACAAAACAGGTGGTTGGTTGGACAAGATGACCTCTAAAAGAAGAGACACTAACAATTTTTGTGCCTATGGTACCCTGGGGCCTGGACTCAGCATTTGCATGTTATCTCATGATCTCTAAGGTTCCTCCCAGTTCAGTCTTTCTGTGATCCACCACGGTGATATTCACATTGCCATCACTCATCAGAAAGTCCAACTTGAGCCCCTTGTCCAGGTCCAAAACTAGAGTAGAAACTGGGGAAGAGACAAGAAAGGAATGAATCTCTCCCTGAAAGAGCTCAGAGCCTGTGGAAGAAATCAGAAGTGCACAGTGTACCCAAGAAGTTCTTTTCTTTAGGACTAGCTCCTTCCTTTTCTTTCCTTGGATAGGAAAGAACCCCCAAATACAAGGGGTTCATGTGGCCATACGGGGGCCCTGGGAGTTGCTTTATTAATTTACACACTGTGTCCTTTGGCTGGGTGTTCAGGATACAACAGTGGGCAAGTCAGACCCAATCCTTGAGTTTCGCCTTCCTAGTGCAAGTCCTTAGGAAAGGAGACAGACTTTAAAACAATCAAATGCGCAGTTATGAATTTCTTGGATTATTGTGATTGTGATTGGAGCCGTGGCGGAAAAGCACATAATGTATTGGGCTGCTCACCAAGGGCACTGGTGTGGCTTGAGCTGGGTTCTGGGGGCAAGTAGGAACAATGAAGAGGCGTGGAGACAGGGATGGCGTGGGGCGGGCTGTTCCAGACAATGCCGGAGCCCTAAGTGTCCGCAGAGGAAGGCCCGGGAGGAGGCGCAGAGAGCTGGGGGCAGCTGCAGCAGGAGCACGCTGGGCCCGACCATGCAGGGCCTTGGAGGCTGGAGGCCACCAGTATCCATTTGTGCCCATTGTCCCCACTCACTTCGGAGTGTCCCTGCTCGAACAATAAACTACGAAGCCACCTTATTTACGGGTCACATTACGGAGTTTGTCCCAAGATCAACCAGTGTTCAGGAAGGCCTGGTCATTGCTCCCACCTCCAGGCCTCCTGCTTTGCATGTCGGGGGCGAGGGCCTGCCAGCCCACGTGGCTGCAGCGGTGATTTGAGCTGGATGGTGTGTGAAGGGCCCTGCTTGGCAGCCCCTGGCCATCCGGCCCCGCTGCCCTCCTCCCGGGCAGACCCTGCTGCCCCCATGCCAGCCTCCCCCTCTTCAGTATCTTGAGGTGAGAGCTTTGCCAGTTCTCAGGCCAAGCAGGGCTCTTGGCTCCAGGTTCCGTGAGCCGCTTTCTGGCCGTCCCCACCCTCGGCTACTCCCTGAGGACCCGCTTCAGGCCCCGGCTGCGGCCTCACGCTCTTTCCACTCTTGATTTTTATTTTTGCCTCTCTTTATTTTCCCCTCAGTGTGACTCTCTCCTTCTGCTGGGCCTCTCCTCCTCTTTTTCTCTCCCTTCTCCAGGGTAGCCTGGCATTGCCAGAAAAGCCTGTGCTTCAGGACAGATGGAATGAGGTACAAGTCCTAGCTCTGTCACCTGCCGGCTGTGTGATCCTGGGCAAATGCATCCTCCTCTGAGCCAGTTTCAGGTTCTATGAAATGGACATGCTCCTCCTAACTCCTGCTTCTCTGGGTGGTTGTGAGCTGAGATTAAGTTCATCAGAGTCCCTCCTGGAAGCAGTAGGTGCTCAGCAAATGGTAGTTTCCTCTTACTTTCCTTTTGTACTTTCTCCTCCCTGACCTTCTGCATATTTTGCTCACTTAACCACAAAGCAAGAAACCAAAGCCCTCCCGCTGGACCCCAATCACCTTCCTCTCCTAGCACAACCCCACCAAACCCAGACTGGAATGGAGCCAAGAGCCTCACGACACGTGCAGCCTGCTCACTTCTAGCCCTGTGGCTGGGAAGTGTGGCTGGGTGTCACGGCTGGGCCTCTCGGCCATAGCGCTCTCGAGGGGGACATGGGAGGCGTCTTCTGAGCTATGCTGTGATGCAGGCACCAGACTCTTGTTTTTTCACCAACTGAAAGAGAGGCATCCTTTCAACACTCACCCCCACCAAGCCCCCAAGGCCTACAGACCTCTCATGGTTCCCCACATCACACCCTGCACTTTCCAGCCTCCAAGCCATTGCTTATGCCCCTGACCCCGCCTGCAATACCCTTCTGCTCCCTCCCTCTCATGTGGGGACTTACACCAGCTCTGGGGCTGAAACATGACAGAGGGGGAAACCAAGGCTCAGGAACATTCAGATGTTGGTATTTTTTACAACAAGAATAATACAGTGTAATACTGTTTATTAAAAAACACATAAAATAGTTTGCCTGGGGTTCCAGTAGATCTGGAATTGAAACCCAGGTCTGCAGCGATCCAAATTTCCCGCTTGTTCTCCTCCCTCTGCCACACTACCTGTCACATAGTTGTGACTATGTGGACCCTACTGTAACTTACTTCCTAGATGTCACTTAAAAGGTAATTGTGTAAATAAACCCATACATTTACGGTCAATTGAGTTTTGACAAGGGAGCCAAGACAATTCAATGGAGAATGAATAGTCTTTTTAATAAGAAATGCTGGGACAACTAGATATCCACATACAAAAGCATGAAGTTGCACCCCTACCACATACCATTTACAAAGATTAACTCAAAATGGATCAAAGATCTAAATGTGAGAGCTAAAGCTAGAAAACCCTTAGAAGAATACACAGGTGTAAGTCTCCGTGGCCTTGGATAAGACAGTGATTTCTTAGATATGACACCAAAAGCACAAGCAACCAAAGGGAAAAAAAATAGAGAAATTGTATTTCATAAAAATGACAAACTTTGTACTTCAAAGGACACTATCAAGAAAGGGAAAAGACAGTCAACATAATGAGAGCAAATATTTGCAAACACTGTATCTGGTAAGGATATAGTATCCAGTATGCATTAAAAACTCCTACAACTCAACAATAAAAAAACAGATAACCCAATTTTTTAAATGGACAAAAGATTTGAATAAACATTTCTCCAAAGCAGATATACAAGTGGCCAATAAGCACATTAAAAGATGCTCAATGTCATTAGCCATTAGGGAAATTCAAATCACGGCCACAATGAGATACCACTTCACACCCACTAGGATGGACAAAAATAAAAAAGATAGAAAACAGCAAGTGCTGGTGAGGATGTGGAGAAATTGGAACCTTCCCACATTGCTGGTAGAAATGTAAAATGGTGCAGCCACTGTGGAAAACAGTTTAGCAATTCCCCAAAAGTCATACAGAGCTACACATGATCCAGCAACTGAACTCCTATACACACACACAAATTGAAAGCATATATTTCATACAAAGCTTGTACATGAATATGCACAGCAGCAGCATTTATAAGAGCCAAAAAGTGGAAACAACCCAAATCTCCATTAACTGATGAATGGATAAACAGAATGGGGTATATCCATACGATGGAATACTATCCATTTTAAGAAGCAGCGAAGCACTGATACATGCTACAACATGGATGAACTTGAACTTGAAACGTCCAAAAAGCCATAGGAAATTAGCAGTTGCTAGGGGCTGACGTGGTAGATGGAATGGGGACTGATAGGTATAGGATTTCTTTTGGGGGTGATGGAAAGGTTCTGAAATTAGAGAGTGGCAATGGTTGGACAAATCTGTGAATATAGTAAAAACCACTGAACTGTACACTTTAAAAGAGTGTATGTATGGTGTGTGAATTATACCTCAAATTGTTTTCTTAAAAAAAAAGTAGTTGTGTAGATCTGTAGGGGATCTTGCAGAACATTGAACCCAACATCTACCCCCGACCCTGTGTTAAAGATGGGAAAATTATGGCCCAGAGAGGGAAAGGATCACAGAGTAAATTTGAGACAGAACAGGGATAGAACCCAGAACTATACCCACCCAGCTCCCTGGCCAGACTGTTAGTTCCTGGAGGACAAGAAACTTTATTCATCCTGTACCTCCTGTAGCAGCAGCACAGGACTCTGCGGCACGTTGCAGGGCTGATAGTCAGGATGGCTCCAGATGCAAGGGTCTAAATAGAGACCCGAATCCAATGAGCCTAAGGAACATGGATTCACCGGCCCACATAACTGGGAGGGACAAGGGAGTGCTGGGGACTCAACTGACCTCCCCACACCCCTGCCTGTTTCTTCTCTTCCTCCCTCCTTGTCATCTCCTTTACAGGGCAGGGAATAGGGCTGCTGCTGCTGGAAGCTCTGAGGATCACACCTTTAGAGCTTGCATCCCAAAGGGGATCCAACTGCGGTCCCCCAGAACCCATGGATGCAAGCTGAGGGAAACAGCTCTGTTTGGTCCAGTTGGGTCATATTATGTGGATCAGAAGATGGAACTCTCCAAAAGGTCAGGCCTTCTAGCAGAGGCCTGGGCTCTGTGACCCGTAGCCCCACCAAAACCTCAGAAAGTTGGGGATAGAAGGGAAGGGGTGTTTTACCATGAGAAGTGGGATGGGGGCTAGAAGGCAATCACAGTTTTTAGATGCAGAGTGTCGTGAGGTGCAAGTCCCAGCTTTTCACTTTCTGGCTGTGTCCAGGTAGGCAAGTGACACTCCTCCCACCCCCAGCTCCCAGCCTCTGTTTTCTGAACTACAAAGGGAGAACAGTAATTCCCAGCCCAGAGAATTATTGATATAAATATTTGAGATAAGGAGCATAGAGTGATCGCTCAGAGCCTGGCACACTGTAGGGGCTGCACTAAGGCCTGTTATTACCATCATTATCGATGCTTTGGGTGGGTTGATATTTAGTCTCTGGTCAGAAGCTGGGGATTCTGAGAAAATGCTTCAGATAATAGGGGCTTCCCAAGGTCCAGATCCCTGGCCCAGAGCTGAGGGGGTGGTGTGGGACGGACCACTCCTCCTTGGGTAAGGATTGCCCTGTGGGGCATGACTCAGGGTCATGTCAGTGCTGCCCCAATCTGCTGGTGACCTTGGGCTGTTGACCTACCCTTTCTCAGCTTAGTGTCCCCTGAATCAGACAGCGCTGCTATGGGTGACTGCTCAGGGTTCTTCCCCATCTAAGCCTACTATGAACTCAACGAGTGCCGCCTCCTGAAGTGGCCTACATCCCCATTTTGTAAAGGGATCAAGCAGCCTTTGCTGCAGAGTTGGGGTCTGCTGTGTGCAAGGCCCAGGGCAGGGCACAGAGACTCACAGATGACTCTAACTGGGCCTTGTGCTCAAGATGCCTGCAGCCTGCTGGGTGAATGGACATGGTCACTGACTCCCTGTGTCACCTTGGGCAAGTCACGACCCCGCTCCGGAGCTCCCTTTTGCCCCATCTGTAAGAGAAAGAGTTAACCGTGAGGACGACAGCCTGTGGCCAGGCCCCGCCATCTGGTCCCAAAGAGGTGGCTGGGTAGCCCATCCCCCATACCTTAGCCTCAAATCTAGTGACATCATCCCCAACCCTCTCCGTTTCCCTGGCAACTGGGGTGCTGGCCGAGGCTCCCCCGGGGCCCAGACCGTCTGGATTTCCTTACACATAACTGTACCTCGTCCACATTTTCACAATTAAATTGTCAGTTCGGGTTAAGTATTGTCTGCTGACAGCTGTCAACCTCTCTCTGGCTCCCCACACTCTTCACCCAGAGCAGGTAAGTGAGAATGTCTTGCCCAGCCAGTCCCTCCGTGCTGTGGAAAGAGGCTAGGATGCAGCGGGAAGCAGAAGGTCTGGGTTCCAGCCCAGCTCTGCCATACATTTGCTGTGTGCTCTTGGGCAAGTCACTTCCCCTCTCTGGGCCTAGTTTTCCCCACCTTAAAATAGAGCTAATCATCTCTGCCCAGCTTTCTTCCCTTCCCTCCCAAGGCAGTTGCAAGTCTCAAAGGAGCCCATCATTGTGGCAGGGCTTAGAAAACTGTAAAGCCCAGCTGGGAGGCTAAGGATGGTTCATACAATGAGCGAGCAGACCTTGAAAGGGACTTCTCTGAGTCCCCAGCAGATAAATGGGTAAGATTAGTCCCCTATCTGGTCTGCCCTGCATCCCTCTGGTTGCAGATCTGGCTCGGGTCTCCTCCTCTGGCCTACCTCACAGCCTGTCCCTAGACTGAAAAGGCAGAAAAGGCGCTCTTCCCAATAGAGCCTAACCCCAAAGATGCAAGAGTAGAGGAGCCAGGCCACAGGGTCAAGGGCCCTGTGTCCTGTGCCCACACTGAGTGGCCAGGCTCTCCCTCCCCACGATGGGCCTAAGCCACTCCCACCCCCACCCCAACTTTCCCCTCTCAGCTCCCAGGAACTCTGTCTCCCCTCCCCTACCCTCCCGATCCACCCCCAGAGCAGCCCAGGTTGAATCCCACACCTGACCTCACCCTCCCAGCTCCAGACCTCCTCCAGGACCCCTTGGCAAAGCCCATGCCCTTTAGCCCAGCATTCGGGGCCCTCCCGGGCATGGGCCTGTCTCCTCCCCAGTCATTTTCCCCTCCTGTCGCCCTTGATGCCAGCAGCACGGAGCCCCCCCACTTACCCTTCCCTGAAACCAAACTTCTCCCTCTTGTCTTTGCTCAAGCTGTTCTTCCTGCTGAGAAGGCCCTCCCCCATCCCCGGCCACCTGACAATTCCTCCCCCACCTGCACATTATTTATATAGACATGAATGTTAAGTACAGATCAGCTCCCATCTGGAACTGTTTATGTACCTGGCAGAAAAGGAACTAACCTTTATCAAGGACTGATTACATACAGAGCATTTTACATATATCATCTCCTTAAGCTCCACAGCAACCCTAGGTGGTAAATTTCACTACTCCGATTTTCCAGATGAGAAAACTGAGGCTCAGAGACAGGAATCATCTTTTCCAAGGCCATACAGAGGTGGGGTAGGGGTCGAAACCCCAAACTGTGGGCTCCCAGAACCCATGCTTGTTTTAGGCCCTGGTGGAAACACTTCCCTCAAGGTTACAGTTGTGGCCAGGGTCCCATGTACGTGAAAATACTTGCTATTAAGGGAGGTTGTGCTGCTTTGCAAATTCCAGGGACCATTGTGAAGTACCCAAGCCTGTCATGTAGAAGAGGGGACCCAGGGAGAGAGCCAGGGCCGTGGGAGGAGTCATAGATCTCTCCCCTAGATGAAGGAGGACCTTCTCCCAGGCAGAGTCATCTCATAATGGAAGAGGCTGCCCTGGAGGGAGGGAGCTCCCTTCCCTCTGGGTGTGCAAGCAGAGGCTGAGTGAGGGATTCACTCATTCCTTTGGCAATTTTGGAAGAACCAGTGTTCACTGGCCGTGATGGAGTACCAGGGATGCAGCATGGGCGAGACAGAGCTGGTGGCTGATTGATGCTGCTCCCAGAGCGGTGGAGACACGTACAGAGGCTGCGGTGGACAGAATTCGGGGATCTAAGAGGGTGAGTGGCCCAACTCTGAGATTCTGAAGTCACTTTAGACAAATGCATATTTTCCGTCTTTTCACTATGTAAGCCCGGCTGCTTAAGTTATCTCTTGCTACATAACAAACCATGTCAAGATTTAGTGGCCAAAAAGAACAACTGATTGATTCTCCTGATTCTATGGGCTGACAGGGCAGATGTGCCCATCTCACTGTGGGCTCCCTTGTGAGGCTGCACTTGGCTGGTGGGTCAGCCAGGCCTGGGTTCTGGCTGGGCCGGGTGGGCCCTCTCCACGTGGCGTGAGGGCCTCTCTCTGCATTTATAGTCCAGCCTGGGCTTCTGGGGGTGGCTGAGCTGGGCTCCATGGGGGTGAGAGCAGAAGCTGCAGGGTCCCTGAAGCCTGGGTTCCAGAACACGCATGGCATCACTTCTGTCACATGCCACATCGACTCAAGGAGATCAGCAAGTCATGAGACCAGCCCAGATCAAGGCGTGGAGAAATAGCCTTCCCCTCTGCCTGGAGTCACATTTCGAAGGGGGGTGTGTGTCCTGGGACGAGAGGAATTGGTGTCATTTAGAACCTACCTCACTGGCATGTCCAGACAGTGACAATGCGTGGCTTATGGGCTGGCTGTCAGGAGACCCAATCTTTCTTGTCTCCTGCACCAGCGAGAGTGATGTGAGACAAATGGCTGTCCTCTCTCAGCCTCAGCTTCTCTCTATGTGCCACGGGGGCACTGAGTGTGGTGGGTCTCTGGCCCTATGGGTGTGCAGGGTGAGACCCAAGTGCAGAAACACTGACTTGTACTCATACCAAAAACGGGGATGCCCAACCTGAGAAGACACTGCCAGCCTAGACACAGGTGCCCTGGTGCCCACTGCTTCCCATTCCTCTCATTCTGGGGGCAGCACTGTCCCCGCCATTCCCAGGGCCCCTCCCATGGTGACAGCAGCTGTTGATCAAGGGAGGCACATGATTCAAGCCAGCCAATTAGCCGCCTTCCCTGGGACGGATACAGAGGCCCAGGGAGACAGAAGCTCTCATTTGCCTGGAACGGAACTAGGGCTGTTGGTGGCTACATAGCAGGGGGAAGGTATGAGGCCCACATCACCTCAAAGAGAGCAGCGAGAGTTAGAAATGAGTTGCAGATAGCACGTTGTGGGCATGGGGGTGGCCCACTCTTCCCGGGGAGTACAGCTCCCCCTTCAGGTCCCCAGCACCCCAATTTCTCCTCCAGGGGCACGAACCAATCGGTTTCTCTTAGGTTGAAGCTGGTTGGGGTTGGTTTCTCTCTTGGAGTTGAAAGAGGCCTGAGAAACACAAACACTGTCTCCTGAGCAGCCGCCACCGCGATTAAACATGGAGGGTTGAAAGCGGCCTTTCAGAAGTAACACCGTCAGTAGATGTGACAGGTGGTGTGCTGTTACCTGCACCCAGGACAGAAACCTGCCGCCTGACCCTGGCCACCCCCAAGCCTGCTCCCTGCGCCTTGTAAAAGAACAACCCCTCCCTCGAGGTGACTGAGGAGGAGGAGAATATCCTCTCCCGAGCAGTGGGCACAGGCTCAGGGGCCCACAGGCCTGGGTTTGCAGACCTGGCGTAAATGACTGGACAGGCCTGGGCTCAGACTTCTCAGCCACGGAGCAATGCCTGCCTTGCCCACAGGTGCAGAACTGCCCGGCACACGGTAGGTGTGCGATGTTATCTCCCAAGAACCTTGGGAGGGAGTGGTTTAATGGTTTTCCCATTTTTCAGATGAGGAAACGAAGGATCACAGAGGCTGAGTGACTTGTCCGGGGTCACGCCACAGTAAGTGCAGGAGGAAAATCGAGAGCCAGGCCAGGTGTCTGAGGACACGCCTGTTACTAGTTGATCCCCCTCCCCTGCTTGCCTGAAGGATATGGCCTCACAGGGCTTGCCGACCCCTGGAGCAGGGGACCCCTGGGCTGGGCTACTCTGCGCAGTCCCACCGTCCACCTGCTTTCCCAGGAAGGCCTTTCTAAAAAATACCCTGTTGCTGGAAACAGCACCCTTTGGTCTCATTGTTTCTACCATGTTCACAGTTCATCCTAAAACACAGGTAAGAGTCAGGGAAACCAAGACGTGGGGTCTGGAGCTGAAAAAGCCCCTGGAGGTTATCTAGTTCAACCCCCTCACTTACAGTTGGGGTGACAGGCTCAGAGAGGGTGAAATAATTATCTGCTGTCACACAGCCAACCACTGATGGGGTTAAGGCCTGTAACCAGGTCACCCATTCCCCCATCCAGGGCTCCTGGAAATAGCCGATTTGCTCCCACCCATCTCCACCAAGGCCTTGGCCCCAAGGGAAGGAAGCTGAGGTGGGTGGAGGGGTCAATAGAGGTCAGCATGGGAAACGGAAGTGTGGCTTCCCCTACTGCCATGTCCCTTCCTGGGTGCCCCCTGGGTGGGGTGTGCACAGGGGTGGGGGGTGGAAAGGTGTGTACCAATGGCAGTCAGACAGGGGCTGAGAAGCCTGCTGACAGGAAGTCCCCAGCACGTCTGGGCGATCAGATGACCAGACTCACCGGGGTAACTGAGGAGAAGGGAACTGTATTAACATCTACAGCAGCCAAGAGCTGGCCCACCTGCCCCCCTCAGAGCCTCCTATCCTCTGAAGGGGAGCTCGTGCCCAGGCGGCCAGCACGGGCCTCACACACAGTGGCCTTTGAGGAGGCTCCCGACAGAAGGAGGCAGAAGGAAGAAGAAGGGGGGAAGATCAGTTGGTTCTAAAGATGAGAAAAATCCTTCTCCCAAGTGTCTCGGAGAATCCCAGAATGTCTGAGGTGGTCAAGCACTCCCGCTTATGCACGTGGGGAGACTGGGGTGCAGGGAGGAGCAGACCCTCGCCCAGGTCTCCCTCGACTCTCAATTCAAGGTTTTGCCACCACTTCCTCAGGCTCACCCCTCGCCCCCACCTCCCCATCCAGGGCAGGGGTCCCAGTCCTAGCTGATGCCTGGATCTTGAGTCACAGGACAGAGCTGAGTGGCTGGGAGGGTCCCAGAGGGCTCAGGGCTGGGCTTCAGGAGACCTGGGATCTTCTCCTGGCCTCCCTCAACTCCTTTCCAGAAAATGCAAAGTCACCATCCTCCTGCCTTCTGTTTCAATGGGGGCCACCAGCTATAGTGCACTCTGAGCCCTAGAGATCTGCGTTCAAATATTAGCTCCAACCCTTGCCAGCACCTCCGTTCTGAGCCTCAACTTCTACATCTATGAAATGGGGTACTAATCCCCATCTTGGAGAATATAGAGGATTTGATGGGACTGTAGTCTTCCCATTTTATAGATGAGGAAACTAAGGTTCAGGGAGTGTAAGCAACTTGCTCAAGATCACACAGGTAAAGATAGAATTGGGCACAGTGGAACCCAAGTCTACATGACTCCAAATTGCTCTCCGTACCTAATCTAGCTGGGAGCCAGAAGACTTCTGACTGAAAGACTGCTTGTGCAAATACTTGGAAGCAACCAGTTTAGCTCTGAAATGAGCAAAGGGCTAGACCCAGAGGACAATGCATCCCAACTGGACAGAAGTCACCTGGAACGGCTCTGACTGTGGTGGCCAGAGTGCCTTGGAATGGGAGAGCTAAAGACACTCTTTTGACCCCCGTCGGTAGCCTCTTAGGTGGAGCAGCAGTGTATCCCACACCCCACCCAAAGCCCCACTACCTTCCCATGGCATTTATAATGGGATGGACTCCAATGCTCTGGAAGAAGAGATGAGGGTGTCCCAGCATGTGTTCGCAAAGACATTTCTGCGACTATAAGCAGGAGTATATGTGCACTGGTGTTGCTTGGAAGCTGTGTGTGTCCTCCCTGTGTGCATGGAAACAGGTGTGTTTGTGCGTGAACCGGCTGGGGAAAGTCTGCGTGTTCGGCCTCATCTAGATGTGTATGGCCGTTCAACTTGTATGTGCATGTGGGCAAGTAGTATGTCCAAGTACCTACTGAATGTGTTTGTGACCATCTGTGGGGTGATAAGTCCCAGTCCTGTGTGCAAGGGGAACTGGCTGCTTGCCACTTGCATGGCTGAGAGCCTGCGGTGGGTTCTGTGGGCTCAGATGTGTGTGATGTATGTGAAGGCATCTGTAGCCAGGTTAGGACAGCCTGTGGGTGCCACTTCACAGGCAGCTGCAAAGAACAGGGAATAGAGTTAGGGTGTCTTGGGGGGACCTGAAAGAAGCCTCTTTTCATTAAATCTGTTTTCCCTTCTGCTAATGAACTAGATCATTCTTGGGATTGAGGCCCCTGGGGTGGGGTGTGGGGAAGACAGAAGTCAAGGAAACCACAGCACCTGACCCAACAGTTAGAAACGGGAGGGGAGTATTGTCAGCCAGGAAGGGCCAAGGTGGGCGTGGGAGGTGTGGGCACTCAACTGGTCCCAGAGAAGTTGCCCCAGAAACACAGCCCCAGCCCCAACCCCAGGCTAGGTCTACACCACACAAGAAGCACCTTAGTGTGCTTTAGCTTCTGAAACCCGGTCCTCAGCTGGTGGTCCCCTAGGGACCCGGACAAGGTGCCCAGAAGACTCCCCAACGGTCATCCCATAGATGGGACACCTGCCTCCTTGGTGCCTAAGGTTTATAGCCGCCTCACAGCGCAGAGCTCGCGCACCTCCTTTCTTTGCTGAGAGTTCCCAGAATTGGAACCAGAGGTCTGGAGAGGTGACCCGGCGAAGGTCGGACTGGGACGCCAAGGCAGCTCTCCGGACGCACAATGCTTATAGTAACCGAGCTGCAAGACCAACACCTAGTGATGCCCGGGCTCCAGAATGAGACCTAAGGCCGACTTCCCTCTGAGCTGTGGCTTCCGCCTCTGTCAAACCAGACGGGGTTGAGGATCCTCGCGGGGCTTGCTGCGAGGTTTAGAAACCTTCCCCACCTGGGCCCCCGAGCGCCCCAGGCGCGCAGTAGGTTCACAGCCCGCACGCTCAGTACACACCAGCTATAGTTATAGTTAGTAAGTCTCCTCTTTGTAACTCAACAGGGTGCGACGTCCTCTCGTGCCGCTGGCGCCGCGGGTGCGTGGCAGCCGCGGGGACCCCGCCCCCGGCCCCCGCGCGAGGCCGGAGCCACCCGGTGGGGTTTCGGCGCGCTGACGTGGGCGGATCAAAGCAGCTGCCCGTGCCTTATAAAGCAGTTCGGGCGGCCGGCACCAGAGACCGTGCCGGGTGAGGCGGAGAGCTCCGGCGAGCGGGCGAGCGCAGGCCCCGGGAGCCGAGCGCCCTCCAGAGCAGCCTGAGTGTGCGCCCCAGTCCCCGCGGGACCCCAGCAGGCCTCTGCCTGCCGGGATCCCGGGCGTGCTTCTCTGGCAGCTCGCGAAGAGGACGCCCTCGCCGCCTGCCCAGCCCGGAGAGCTCCCGGGTCCGCTGGGGGCTGCGCTCGCCGCTCCCCCGCCCTCCCGGCCAGGCGAGCGCCCCAGGAGGTGAGCAGTGGCCGCGGGCAGCGGGCGGGCTCTCAGCGGGGACCTGCCAGGGCGCGGGGCTCGGGAGTCCGAGGGGGAAGGCGTGACCCCGTTGAGCAACCGCTCCCGGTAAGCAAAGCAAGACCTTCTCCATACCTCTCCTCCGCGGCTCTCCCCGGCATTCCCCTCACCGAGCGCAGCCGCCGGGGGCTGGGGGCGCGGGCTTTAAGCGGATGAGCGGTGGAGGTGGGCTGTGCAGTTCCCGCGGCCCGCCTCGAGCCTTCCCGGCCCTGTTCCCCCCGATTCGACCCTCTCCCTCCCAGTCAGCCCGCGGATGAGGTCATGCCCGAGCCATCCCGGGGGTGGGGGACTTGGATCCTGTGGCAGAGGGTGTGTGTGGCGGGGCAAGAGAGGGAGGCAAAAGGCAGAGAACTACGGCAGCTCCTGCTAAATTGGGGGACCGGGGCGGAGGCCTCGCTTTGAGACCTGCTCCCAGAAGCGGCGGGATAAGGGGGAGAACCGAGAGTTTGTTTACAGACCTGAGCTCCAGGCTAGGGGGTGGGGAGGAGGAAAGTCCTGTCCCGGCCCCGAGGCACATCTGGAGCAGCCCCGAACATCTGGCTGAGCTCGCGCACGAGCCCCACACCTCCCAACTCTCGGAGCTGAGGTGCCTCCATGACCCTCACGGTCCATAGGGGCTCGGGGTCGGGCCCAGAGGGGGTAGTGGGAGGTGCCCCGAGTTACCCCACCCCACCCTTCCCACTTCCAAAATAACCCGTCTCGCGGGCCACCGGCGCACCGTCCGCAGCCCAACAGACACATCTCAAAAGACTCGCGGCCAGGGTCAAAACCGGGTTGCGGCCCCGCCTCGCTTGGCGTCACAGGTAATCTTGAAGCAGAATCGGCGTCACCGGTTCTCCGGGTCGGCTCTGCGAGCTGCGCACCCGGAGACTTCAGCGCCGGCGCGCGGCGGGGACACTCAGCGCCGTCGCGCGGTGCCGGCTCCCGGCCCAGCGCAGGCTCATCCGGGAAGGGGAAGCTCGGCGTGTCTACGCCGGCTTTGCCTCAGAGGGGCAGCCGCCCTGGCAGCGGGGTTTCCAGGGCCTTCCAGAGCCCAAGCCTTACAACCACCTGTTAGAGCCGGGCCGTGGCTACTGCGCTCGCGGTGCCCAGAGTGTGCACCAGAGGTTTCCTCTGTCGCCCGCTGCAAGAGAGGTAGCTTGAACTTTATCCCCAGCGGGAGGAGGAAGGGACCCTTTATTTCTCCAAAGACACTGTGCTTTGACGCGGGCCCACTACGCGCCTGACCCCAAGGGAGGTTCCGAGCCGGGCCCGAAGCAAGGGGTTGGGCAGTTCGGAACTGACCACGGCAAGTGGATGTCTTATAGAGAGACCAGAATTGAGAGGGCACTTACTTTACACCTCATACCATCCCCAGAGGGGGGACACGGGGGTCCAGGAAGAGGAGGGGACTTGCCCAAGGTCCCAGGGCGCGGGAGGCTGCTGCGTATCCCACCTCGAACCCCGGTTTAGCGCCCCCTGGCGGGCCGGGGGCTCAGGGAGGCGAGGGCTCCCTGACCCGCGAGGCGCAGGCTGAGGGTGACCCAGCGGCCCGCGCGGCTGTCCTAGACACTCTGACACTGGACAAGAATAACCTGTCAGAACCCAGAGGCCCAGGCCAGGAGCCGCCTCCCCCAGCGACGTGCTGGGACAGCGAAGGGAGAAGCCCGGGACTACCGGGGCCGCTCCGAAAGAGCCGGGGGTAGCTTGGACGCCTGGGTCCCTGTGCGCCGTGACCCGGGCGGCCCCTCCTCTCTCTGGGCGAGTTGGGCTGGACACGGATCCCCTGCTGTGAGTCCGGGCTCTCGTCTCTCCGAGTGCAGCCTTTTCTCCTCCCTACCCTGGAATGCTGGGCGCCTTAGGGGGGAGCCCACACTTTGGGAGGGGGTGGGGGCGAGGAGAGACAGTGGCTGGAGTTTTTGATCCTCTCCCCCCCCCCCCCGCCATATCCAGCCGATACTTTTCTCGTTCTCAGGAGTATGGTAAACTTTCAGGGCCAGTAAGACAAAAGGTTTGGATACAGGCTGGGTGGGAAGAGGGGGCACAGTTAGACTGCGACCCCCGCCTCCCCGCCCCCGTGCCATAATTCAGCAAAGTTTGTAGCGAGCGCCACGGTGTTAGGCGCCCAGCTGGGGGACTCTGCGGAGGAGAAAGAAAATGTAATTCAGAGTTTTCTCCCTGCCTTGCTCTGGGTCATGCCGAAGGCTCCAGGAAACAGTGGGATTTAAAATGTGTGTGTGTGTGTGTGTGTGTGTGTGTGTGTGTGCGCCCGCGCGCGCTTGCTTAAGGCGCACTCGTACATGCACACACTACGCAGGTAGACGTAATAGTGGAAACTTAGGCAGAGGGTAGCTCAGAAGAACCGCAGGCTACTGGAAGCTGGAAAGACCTCAGGAAATGCGTGAAGTCCAGTCCCTTGTTTTCATAGAAGGGAAAACTGAGGCTGGGGTGCTGGAAGGCTTGCCCAAGGTCACACAGCCAGATGGGAAACCCCCCACTTCTCGCTCAAGCGCCCCCACTAAGGCGCCTCCTTTTTCCAACTCCACAAACCCTTTAGAAAGGAATCCCTTTGTCTGCTCCTCCCCAGGGTAGAGGGGCTGAGGCTGTGTTTGCATCCGGGAGAACACCAGTTGTTGGTAAATTTGGAAGAAGCTGGGAAGGGAATTAAGGATGTGAAATGAAGAGGGGGAAAAAAAGGAGAAAATGAAAAAAGCCGGAGAAAGCGACTCTGCGGCCTGCGGGCGGGGTAAGGGCTACTCCGCGGCCCCAGGACGCCGCCTGGCGGCCGGAGGCGGCATCGCGCCGGCCCCGTGAGCTTCCCAGCTTAGCTAAGGCCAGGCTGCCCAGCCTTGGCTCCGGCCTGGGCACCATCCGACCCTCCAGAAGGGCACCGCTAGAGGGACTCAGAGACTCAGGACCCTGAACAGCCTTCACTGTACAAAGACCTTTGCCATCCCATTTCTCATCCTCCCCTTCACAGGCTGAGAAACTGATGCCCAGATCCAGCCCCCATTTCCCTGTCTTCTCACGGTCCATGATCTCACCGGACACCGGGTAGACATGCGAGTAAAACACGGGCATGGACCTGCCGCTCGCTGGCTGAACAACCCTATTTCACATCTCCGCGCCTCCGTTTTCTCATCTGTGAGATGGGGGCAGTGATAGTATCTATCTCCCAGGGTTGCTGGGAGGAAAAAATGCGATCGCGTTAGGTGAATGTTCTTTTTAAAAGGTGAATTATGTCCTAATCACAATTTGAATCACAATTGTGTCCCCAGTTTACAGAGGGGGTAAACCGAGGCCCAGCAGGGAAGGAGAATGGCCAGGCCCATAATAACTAACAATTAATATTGCGGAGATGAGTACCCAGATCCTGGGCCCCGAATCCGCTCCTCCCCTCGCCCGCCCGCGGTCTCCGCCCTCGACCCCCTTCGTCTTCTTTCCGTCCCTCTCGAGAACTGTGTGCCTATCCGGGCTTCTCCCTCTGCCAAATGTCTTTCAGCCTCGCTCTCTGAGGGTCTCTCTCCCTCTCGCTGTGTCTCTGCCTGGTTTCTCCGGAGTTTCTGGTCCTGTCGCCCTCTTCGCTTCCCGCCGGGACCGCACTAGGTGGACAAGCCCTGGGCCGCGCTCCGGAGGCATTTAATTCGAGCCAGACGCCGGCCGCGTCCCGGGCTGTGCGGGGCGGGAGGCTACGCCGGCCGCGCGCCCGGCCTCCCCGGACCCCGACCCCTCCTTTGTAATTTGAATAAAACGCCCCCCCCCCCCGGCGTGGCCCCCGCCCCGCGCGCAGCCTTAACCCGCTGCCTCCGCTCTCCCCGACTGCAGGCGGCGTGCGCGCAGGAGGAGCGACGGCGGCCGGGCGCGCGGCGGGACTTCGGCGCGGCTTCCGCAGGGTGCGACCCCCCGGCGCGCCAGCCGCGCGAGGATGAGGGCGCGGCCGCAGGTCTGCCAGGCGCTGCTCTTCGCCCTGGCGCTCCAGACCAATGTGTGCTATGGCATCAAGTGGCTGTAAGTAGGGACCCGCGTCCACGCACATGGGCCCCGGGACCCGTGGCTGGGGGAGGCGGAGAGCCTTAAGGGGCCCCCTGGGTCGGGCCAGCGTGCCCAAGACGCGGGAGCAGAAGTTGCCTGGCGGTCGTGGGCAAGTCACCCTTTTTAAGCCTCCTTTTCCTCCTCTGTTAAATATTGTCCTTACCTGCGGGAGGAGCAAGACAGGGCGTGGAGGACTACGGAATTGCCCTGTTCCGTGCGGCCGGAGGTTGCACAAGACCTCCACAGGGACAGATGGAAAAAGACCGTGGTCAAGGGGCCCAATCTAGAGGGTCTGCGCCCTGCACACAAGGCCTGCTCAATATTATGTTCCTTGACAGTCTCCTGACCCTAGCTGGAGGTTCTCAAACAGTCCAGACCCCTCCACCTGGGTGACCTTGGGGAAGTGTCACTCAGCCTCTTGGGAGCCTCAGCGTCCTCCTCTGTCAAAGGAGGGTAAGATGAGAAGCGGCTCATGAAAGAACCCCATAAACCGTCGGATGCTGAAGGGTAGTCCTTTAGATAGAAATTATTAATGGAGGGGTAAGTGGGAGAGAGACTCCTTTCCATCCAGCAGAAGGGAGTGCCTGCTCTGTGCTGGGCTGTGGGCAGGGAGGGCAGGGAGAAAGGAGTAAAAGCCAGCCCCTTCCTGGAGGAGCTGCCCTCTGGTCTGGAAGAGATAAGCCCAGGCTGTAAATAACTCCAAGTGCCCCAGGAGAGCCCAGGGCGGTGTTGTGGGAGCCCAGAGGAGAGGAGATCACCTGGTGGGGGGCACATCCTTGGGACCCTAGGTAGATTTTTTGTGGGTGGTGCTCCTAGGATGGGCCTGAGGAGTCTCTGGGAGTTTGGTGAGTGGGGGCAGTGAGAGAAGGGCACTTTGGGTAGAGGAACTCCCTGAGCTGTGGAAAAGTCCAGGACAAGACACAGCCTAGAGTTCCAGGTCGGGGCGGGGAGCCATGCAGATAAGACAGGCGTGGGACAGACTATGGGCTGGGGAAGGGCTTCGAGGACGGTTCATGGATTAGCTGGAAGACGGGGCAATAGTGGCTGGGCCACCGGCAAACAGTCTCGAGGTCACCAGCCCTACCCCTTCTGGGGCTTAGTTATCCATTAATTCTCTTGAGAGGAAAACCCCATCTTCTTGCATTTCTTGTTTGTAAGGAGAAGCCTGAGCTCAGCAGCTTCCCAGCCTGGGGGCACCAGCTCTTCTCAGTCAGTCCTGACTAATTTTATGAGAAATCAGCCGCTCTCCTTCTACTGCTGGTACCTGGCACTGTCGCAGCTGGTGAGAACCTCTGATCAGGGAGCCCAAGCCCTCCTCACTCACCACCAACCTTTTACAGATAAGGAAACTGAGGTCCAGAGAGGGAAGGGCTTTGTTAAAGGGCCGGCCCAAGGAGGATCAGAGGCCGAGAACTGGGCTCACCCCTAGAGTGTTCTGGGGGACACTGCTATAATTCCCACACCACGGTGGGGCACTGCTATAATTCCCGCACCACGGTGGGACACTGCTATAATTCCCACACCACGGTGGGAACGCACAGGCTCTGAGAAATTTACAGGCCCCCAAGCTGGCACGTGGCTGGGTAGGGTCTAAAATAGATGGCTAGTTCAGCCCAACATCCATGCTGTCCCCACTGCATAGCCCAGGCTGCCACAAAAAATGAGTACAACTCACTGTCTGCCTTAAAAGAGCTCCCAGCCTGTTGGGGGAGACAGACATATAAAACGTACCAAGTGGACTTTGGGCTGTGTCCTAGGAGAGGGAGCATGGGAGCCCAGAGGAGGTGTGGTTAGCCCCACATAAGGGAGGTGACTCTGAGTCTGGCTTCAAAGGATAGATAGGATTTCGATGGCCGTGGATGGAATGCAAAGCAGGCATCCTAGGCAGAAGGAACAGCAGGGGTAGGACGATGCGTGTGGGGAAACAGAGAAGCCAGGAATTATAGGAGCTTACTAGTAAATCCCTAGAGCTTTAGACATTTAACTTTGATAACACTCCTATGAAGTAGGTGACATTCTTATCGCTACCATTTTACCAATGAGGAAACTAAGGTACGGAGAGGTTAAGTAACTGGCCCTGGGTCACACAGCTAGTTAATTAATGGTGGATGTGGGATGAGAAGCCAGGGAGACAGGCTCCACGAAGCCAAACCTCTTTGATAGTGGTTAAACTCTTGCTGGAGCTGAAGATAGAGGGGGAAGCAGGAGAAGGAGTGGAGTTTTAGAATAACAACTCTGTGTGTCTGTATATGTATGTGGCCTTGGTACATGTCAGGCACTGTTCTAAGCGCTTGATGTATGTTGTTTCATTTAAATCTCCCAACCACCATGTGAGGTGGGTTCTGCCATCACCCTCATTAATCAGAAGAGGAAGTGGAGGCTCAGTGGGTCTTTAACGAACTGGGTGTCACACCTAACAGGCAGCAGAGGCAGGACTTGGAGTTAAGTTGGTGGCTCTGGGGCCTTTTGGTCACAGGGAGCCATAGGACAGTTGGGCACAGGGAAGGGTACGGTGGGGATGGGAAGCTGGGGACTCATCCAGGAGACTCAGCTGTCCTGGGGATGTCCCAGAGGACCCTGCTGCCCTGGGCTTTGGAAAGTGAGCTGAAGAGGAAAGGGGCATTTGACATGGGAAATGAAAGTAAATGTGGCTGAGTGACCCAGATTGCCCAGTCACTGGGGACCTGGGACTCAGCTTGGGCTGTCTGTGGGGTAGGGGGTAAGGGAGAAGGGGTGGAAGCACCTGATCAGAAATAACCTGGGGGACCCCTCCCTACCTCACCTCCCACCCAAGCCAGGTTCTGGGAGACTCAGACCAGAAGTGTGGGCAGGGAGGATGGTTCCAGCCTTCTGTGAACCACGGGGGTTGCCCAGTGAGGGGAAGGCCTAGGGTGGCTGGGAGGACCCATAAAGGCCACTCCACCCACCCCGGTCAGCCCCAAGCCTGCTGCTTACTCCGGGGCTGGGCCTCTTGTGGAAGAGTCCTAAGAGACTCAGAAGGGACACAGCTGCCGCAGAGAGGCCAGGAGGAGCACCAGACCTGAGTTGGGAGGCCTGGGTCCCAGCCTGAGCTCTGCCAGTTCACTAGCCATGAGCCAGGCTTCAGGCAAATCAATCATGTTAGCCTCAGTTTCCTCATCTCTACAATGGGAGTGAAAGAGCCCTAGCCTGTGATAAGGAGTCCTGGGTTCTAGCTTGGCTCTGCCTCTGATTGGCTGGCTGTGTACAGGTCAGGGCAAGCCCTGCCCTTCTCTGGGCCTCAGTGTCCCCACTTCCACAATGGGGTGGGGACGCTGAGGCCCAGCGAGGGGCAGTGACTTGCCCAAGGTGGAACGTTAGATGTGCTGAGCTGGAGCTGAAACCCAGGTCTCTGCGCCTCCCCCACCCCCACCATTCCCAGGAGAACCCCAAGTCCTGAATGAGAGAGACCTCGGCCACCCCAGCGGCACCCTGGGCATAGGCCTCGCCTGTGAACTCTCTGTTTCCTCCTGTCCTCTCTTCCACCCTCTCCCCCATGCACCCACCCCCAGATAAACCAAAATGTTTTCAATTAGGGGTGTGCTGCAGTGAGGCAAGCCGGAGGAGATGTCCAGACGGGTAACTCCCCCGCCTCTCACCCTATCCTTGATTACCTCCCCAAGGGGGCCTTAGTTAGAAACGGTCATTACCACTAATTACCAGATGACCGCATCGCCTTCCTCGGGAGTGGAATCCGCTGCCTCCCGCCTCCTGATCTCCCAGTCTGCACGCTCCCGCGAGCAGGCCTCCCCCAGCACGCCGCAGCTGGCCGCTCTGTCCCAGCCGCTCTCTCCGCAGCCCCGCGCCCACCCAGGACCTCCAGAATGCTTCCCGTTTGTCCTCTGCCCACCTGGGCAGTCTGTGCCTCATCTGGGAACATCCTCACCGGGTTTCCCTCATTGAACCTCTCTCACCACCAGCTGGGGAGGTGGATGCCTGATGACTTAAGAGATGGACAGACTGACCCAGAGTGGCCCAGGGTCCCCAGACCCCAGGATCCCAGAGGACCCCTGCTTGGGAGCCGCAACCTGAGCTCCCCAGGGAAAGTCTCAGCTTACGTTATCCACTTTCTGAGCAAGAGCCCAGGGGAAGGACCTGGGAGGCAGCCACCCTGCATGAGTGCCTGCTGTGTGCCGGGTACCGTGCTGGGTGTTTTCTCGTGTATCTCCTGTAATCCTTCCTGTTGTGAAACAGAAAAGTGGCTCAGAGGGGGAGGATGGAAGCTGGGCAAGGGTGATGGGCAGAGCAGGCTCAGGACAGGCTGAGCGTGGACGGCCCCAAGCCCAGTAGAGAGGGGACCTGGGAAGGTGAGGCCAGGTTTGAGGGAGGATGGTGTCCAGAGGAGGCCGAGCGCCTGGGCACTGGAGCGCCTCAGCGTCCTCCTCTGTACAAAGGGGGTGATAATCTCCCAGGCCCCTCGGGCATTGTAAGAATGGGATGAAATGAGAGGCTCTGTAAACTGGGGAGTGCTGTGCCCACCTGGGACAGTGGGTCCATGCGCGTGGACAGTGTTTGCTAGGTGGTGGCAGAGGGGCCGTAACAACCAAGAAACAGGCTGAGGGGATGATATCTGTCCCTGTGTGCTCACCTCTCATCCAGTATGTGTTGCCGAAATTCAGGCAGCAGGTTCCCCAGTCATAGGCAGGGTCAGGCAACCATGCCTGAGGTCCGCATCCAGATACACCAAAGGTTTCTTGCCTCATGCCTTGGTGGGGTAGGGATGGGCCAGGGGTCGCAGTGAGGGAAGATGGCCCAAGATACCCACAGTCAATCTCAGACAGGCTGGGTTGTGCCACTCCAACCACAGACACCAGGCCATGCCCACTTGCCCTGGGTCTGCTTCCCAGGCCTCGGGGATGATTTCTGTATTTTGGAGGTGTAGGATGAGTGGGGCATGGCAGAGAGAGGCAGCAGGAAGCAAACTAACCTATTAGTACTCGGTGTAGCACATATGAACTCATTCAGCCCCTACAAGACCTCCAGGAGTCCCCAGTTTTTAGTTGATGCTCAGAGGGGGGCAGCAGTTTACCCAGGATTGCCCAGCACATAGAGGCCAGAGCTTGAGCCACAACCCAGGTCTTCTGACTCCCTCCCATTTATGAATGACCCGAGTGCTTTCCATCCATTGTCATATTTGAGTCTTGCCATCACCTTTTGAAGTAGAATTTATCATTTTCTTATAACAGGTGAGGCCCAGAGAGGTTGGGTAACTTACCCAGCTCACACAGCTGGTGCCCAAAGCCTGAGCTCTTCCCTGGGCCAGCCCATGAACTGGAACATCTGGGCCATTGCCTTATAACTGGTGATAGGTCTGTGCAGCCGTTAGACGAGGAGCTCCTTGAGGAAAGGATCTATGTCTGGGAAGAGTTGGTGCTTAGTAAATATTTCTTCCACAAGTAGATCAAGTTCATTTACTCATTTAGGTACAGGTGCAAGGGGAAAGGCATTCCTGGCATCAGGAAAAGCCTGGGCATACGCGTGGTAGTAGGGCAGTCCCTGTCAGAGAAGCCAAGGGTCTGGTGTGGCAGGTATTAGGACACACGGGGGACAAGGACGGGAGGCCAGAGAGGGCTTTAGGGCCAGGTTTTGAGGGGCCTTGAGGTCAGACGGAAGCCCTTGGCCTTGACTGAGTGGGTGCAGGAAGCTAAGGTAGGAAAAGGCCACCGACGCAGTAATCTAGTAGCTTCCATCACAGAGCCCTGACCATGATGTGTCAGCCCTGGGCAGAGCATGTGACCCACATTGAGTTAATCCCTCAGACAATGCTGGGAGATTGATGGAGAGGAGAGGCTGCCTGACTTGCTCAAGGTCACAAGGGGAGTGGGGGTGACAGAGCCAGGAGTCTGCCCAGGCCCGTGCCGTTCTTTGGCACCAGGCTGCCTCTCTTGGGATCTCAGGCCAGGGCCTCGAGGAGCTGGGCCTCACCAGGTCTCTGTCCTGACGCTGGGTGAGGTCTGCTGTGGTCCCAGCAAGTGGGGCACCTAGCACTTGGGCCTGAAGATTGGCCCCTTCTTGCCACCTGTCCCTCCAGGGTCTCTGCTGGGTTTCCGAGGACCAGCTGGCCCTAGAGTAGGGGGTGGGTCTATGTGGAACCCTTTAAGGCTGTGGGGTCCCTCTAGCCTCCACTTAAGAGGAGGGGCTGCCTGATGCAGTCTGCTCCTCAGAGAAGGCCTGGGAGGAAGCTGAATGCAGGATCGACCCCTGGTCCTAGAGTCTTGGAATCCCAGTGCCCAGAACCAGGATCTGGAAGCTGTTAGGTCCTATAACATCACTAGAGGTCACAGGGACCCCCTAGGCCAGCATTTCCCAAAGCATGGAGGAGGTCAGCACTCCTCAAATATAGGGTTTTGTGCTCAGCAGACTTGGAAGTTAAACAAAACCAAGCCTGTTGCTTTGCTGCAGGACTTCTCAGGGCCTTTAAAATGTAAATGTGCATTACTAACTCTTCAAGGCGGGTTGTAGTATATCACATCCCCCAACTGTGCTTGATTGACCATGGATCCCTTTTTTCAGAGTGTCTCCCTGGAACCCATTCTGGGAAATACAGTTTAGAGGTGTAGACACTGAGACCCAGAGAGGGACAGTGATTTATCTAAAGTCATATAGCAAGTTAATGGCTAAGTCCAATTTATCAGCAAATTGAGTGGCTCTTTAATCTTTTAATGAATCTCTTGCATGTATGTGGGATCTTACAGCCTAATAAATGGGTTTAATAATTAAACGAAGCCATAGTGGGAAGCTCCTAACTCACACTGTGCATCTAGTAAATGGTCAATTAATAGTATGTATTACCATGATGATGATGATATAATAATCCAGCACTTAGCACAGCGTCTAGCATGTTCAGTATTGAATGAATGTTGAATGAAGAGTAATCATTCACAGCTGTGTGGGACTAAATAAGGCAGTGGATATGAGTGCTTTGTGAGCTATAAAACTGTTTATTGTTAGTATAATTATAATAAAGCTTAGGTAGGATGGGGGCCAGGATCCTATGTTATGAATGAGGGCATAAGGCCCAAAAAAGGACAGTGATGTGCCCAAGGTCACACGGGGGCGGGAGGGGGAGCCGTTACTCTGCTGGGGACAGTGCTTAGCCTCCTGGTTTCCCAGCTCCTTCCAGCAAAGGCTCCAAGACTGGAGGAGAGGGTGGAAGCAGCACGGCCCCTCACAGCCCTGACTTCCCTTCCATTGGTTGCCGCCTTTTGGCCTGTGTGCAGGGCGCTCTCCAAGACCCCGGCGGCCCTGGCACTGAACCAGACGCAGCACTGCAAGCAGCTGGAGGGCCTGGTGTCCGCGCAGGTGCAGCTGTGCCGCAGCAACCTGGAGCTCATGCACACCATCGTGCACGCGGCCCGCGAGGTCATGAAGGCCTGCCGCCGGGCCTTCGCGGACATGCGCTGGAACTGCTCCTCCATCGAGCTCGCCCCCAACTACCTGCTTGACCTGGAGAGAGGTAGGGGGCCAGCGGAGGCTGCTAGGGCCTGAGGAATGCATGCGGGTGGGGTGGGGTGGATGAATTCAGGCATAAATCTATGTGTGTTTAGATAGGTGGGTGAATTCATGGATGGATGGCTGGAAGTGTGATGGGGGGATGAGTGAATACCTGGATGATAGATGGATACACGGATGGGTGGGTGGACGTGGGTATTGGGGCATGAATTGTTGAATGAATGAACATATAGTGAGTGAATATACCAGTGCGGGGAGCCTGAATGACAGTACAAATGCACATGTACCCCTCACGCCTGAACAAAGGAATGAATGATGCAGGAAGGCTCTGGGGGTGGGGGGTCTGTAATGAGAATGCGACTGAGCCTGCCCTCGGGGCAGACAGGTGTGGAGCAGTTAATTCTAGACCATCCCGACTGAAGGTGCTGGGAAAGGCACAAAGTGATGTAGGGACTAAAGAACATCTGTGGAGAAGACTTCCTGGAGGAGGTGACTTCTGGGGGTGGATTTGGGGGTTCTGTGTATCATAGAGAGGCTTTTGAAGGGTAGGAATGCCCCAGTGGATCTCATCTTTCCCCCACACGGTGACAGCTAACATTTGTGTAGCACTTTACAAAGCCTCCTTCCTTCCTGAATTATCTGAGCTCCAGAGCAAGCCTGTGAGGTAGGTATTTTCATTCCCACTCTACAGTTAAGGATACTGAGGCTTGAGAAGGGGGGTAACTTGCTTGGACGCAAGGCCAGGACACCCCACTGCCAAGGCACGTTGGGCTCCAGCTTAGTTTGCTAGGGCTGCTGTAACAAAGGCCCATGCACTGGGGGGCTTCTGACAACAGAAGAATTGACTCACGGTGCTGGAGGCTGGAAGTCTGAGGTCAGAGTCAAGGTGTCAGCAGGGGTCCGTCTGAAGACCCTGGGGGAGGACCCATCCCCGCCTCTTCTTAGCTTCCGGGGCTGCCGCAGGCTTCGGTGCTCCTCGGTGCTCCTGCATCACTTCAGTCTCTGCCACTGTCACGTGGCCTCCGCCCTCTTTGTCTCTGTATCCCCAATTCCGTCTTCCTATAAGGACACCAGTCATTGCATTAGGGCGCAGCCTGCTCCATCTAATGACCTCATCTGAGGTCAGTTACACCTGCAGAGAGCCTATTCCTAAATAAGGTCACATTCACAGGGACCAGGGGTCACATTTCACCCCACAGCGGGCTCTTTGCTCACTGGTCTCTGAGGAGCTCAGGGACTGGGCCTTCTGTTCCCAAAAGCAGCCCCTAACGCTGGGTGCAGGGCAAGCGGGGAGGCAAGTGCAGCATGGTGAGTGTGTGAGTGAGGGTGTGCCCTGGGGGGCTGGCTTTGCGTGCTTTGTGAGAGAGTGTGCGGGTCAGCTAGTGCGTTTGGGGGAGGATGGGGGCGTGACAGATGAATGGTCGTCGTGCCATCCTCCACCTGCTTGCTGCCCCTGTCCCCACCCGACCCCGCAGAGGCAGGCGGGGGCCCTCAGGTCTGGGCAGGGTCCTATCCCCGGGTCGCCCGCCCCGGCTGACCCCACACCTCCCCACAGGGACCCGGGAGTCAGCCTTCGTGTATGCGCTGTCGGCGGCCGCCATCAGCCACGCCATCGCCCGGGCCTGCACCTCCGGCGACCTGCCTGGCTGCTCCTGCGGCCCCGTCCCAGGTGAGCCACCCGGGCCCGGGAACCGCTGGGGAGGATGTGCGGACAACCTCAGCTACGGGCTCCTCATGGGGGCCAAGTTTTCCGATGCTCCTATGAAGGTGAAAAAAACAGGATCCCAAGCCAATAAACTGATGCGTCTACACAACAGTGAAGTGGGGAGACAGGTAACCACCCCCACCCCCCAGATGGTTGTGCTTGTGCCAATTGGCCGGAAAAGGGCCGCCCAGTGTGCCCCGGTGGAGGGGTGGCGGGGGGATGGGCCCTGATCCACCCACACTGATGTGCTCCTGGCCTCCCCTGGCTCTTCCCTCTCCAGCTGCTTGGGGCTTGCCTGGCTCCTCCTCCTCCAGGGGGTACACCAGGATTTGGGCTGGAGAACGTCGGTGGAGCAGAAGGAGCACTGAGCTGGGAGTCAGGAGCTCTAAACTCACTGTGTGACATTGGGCGAGTCACTTCCTCCCTGGCCTCAGTTGTTCCCATCTATAAAATGGGGTGGGTTGGTGCTGTCTGGTCCCCATTGGTCACGTTCCTCAGACTCTTCCTCTGGGGCTCTGGGCCAAGGCCGGTGTGGAAGGAAGCATGGAGAGGGCTGCGGAGCACCAGACCCTTGCTAAAGGGTCGTCTCCTTGGATCTAATGGGGACTCTCTCCCAGCTCCGAAACCCACCCCAACCTCCTAAACACGGCTTCCCCTCCATGTCTGTTATTATCAGTGTTGCATTAATTCCTCACCTCATTCCACAGGAGGTTGGGGTGAATGCATAAGTGAATGAATGGACCTTTTTATTTTTTGAAAATTAAAAAAAAAAACAACTTTGTACCAATCGGTGTGCCAGACACTGTGGTGGGTCCTTGATTAGTTTTCTCTCCCGTAGTCCACAAAACCACACTGTGAAGAGGTACTGTTACCCCTCCTTACAGATGGGGAACTGGTCCTGGAGGGGCAGAGTGTCCGGTGTGGATGGCATCTCATGACCTCTTCCCTGCAGCCCCGTTAGGCCCATTATGCAGAAGCACCACGTGGGGCAGAAGGAACTTAGTTGGCTTGGCCAAGGACACACAGTGCAATGGAGCCCAGGTCTATGGGACTCCAGGTCTAGAGGTTTCCTTGTCCTCACCTTCCTCTCTCTCTGGTCTCCCTCTTGTAAGGATTCTAGGACGTCCAGGCCATTTTTGGGCAGTTGGGGAAACTGAGGCCAAGTCACCCTGTGGATCTGTAGCAGAACCTGGCTAGGGACCCAGAACTCCTGCCTCCCAACCCTGCTGGCCCACCCCCCCACACCCTTGATAACCCATTGGGAGCCCTTCACCCAGCCTCCTGCCCAAGAACCCAGCCCCACTCCTGCCCATGGCCAGGCCTGAGCCTCATGCTGCCAGGGGTACAGCCGTCCCATCCCACAGTGCAGTCCAAACAGGGTCCTCAGCCTCAGAGGCACATCAGCCCTTTCCCAGGGGCCCTGATGCCAAGGAGCTGGCCTCCCTGGGGCCGTCTGCAAGGGCCCGGGAGGGGAGATGACTGCGCGGTCAGCACCGGCACCATGGCCTCAGGAAGCCTGGGCCCCTTCCCGCCATCTGAGCTGAGGAGCTGAATGTGGTTTACCTCTCCTGGATGACTCAGAAGTACCTTGTGCCCTTGGGAGGCTGAATGTGCCCTGCAGTCGGGTTCACTTCATTATGTGCTCTCCACAGGCTTTGCTGAGACAGTTCCAGACTCTAGACCCAAGTGGACTCCCTCATTCCCCACTTCCTGGCACTGTGAGGGGTAGGGAGCCCTGGGACCTTGACCAGCTTCCTCACTAACTCCCTGTGTGATTTTGGGCAAGTCCTTGCCCTCCGTGTGCCTCAGTTTCCCCATCTTTTTGATGCAGGGGTAGGCCCAGGGGACCCATAACCCTTGCAGTGGAGTACACAGGGCAGGCGGGGGGGTGGGCAGAGGGATCTGAGTCCTGTGTGCAAGGAGTTGGCACTTAGCCTGCAGAACTGAAAGGCCTGCAGAAGGCGTCCCAACTCATGCCCCTCAGGTACGCAGGGAGAAACTGAGGCCCGTGGAAGATGGTGGCACAGAGTCACTTCCAAAGCCAGGGCTAGTGTCTCCCCAAGGCCCCAAGCCCAGGCCTCCCCTCTCCACCATAATTCTTACTTAGACTGATTTTTCAAAACCAAATATTGATTTAACTATTGTAGTTCACAAAACTCTTTCACATATGTCATCTCGTTGAATCCTTTCAACGGCTCTGCAAGGTAGCAGTTACACACCTGCTCAGCACACGTGAAGACAGGCAGCAGAGGGGACGGCCAGCCAGGCCAGGGCTGCCCCCCCCCCCAGCACCCACCTCTTGCCTCTTCTTCCCTCCTTCCCTCCCTTTTCTTCTCCCCGCCACCTTCTTTTCAGCAAGCATTTTGTGAGAGAGAAAAAGCATAGAATAATGAAAAGCCATGGCTTTTGGAATTGCCCTCAGACCTGGGTTCAAATCCCAGCCCAAGATCTTCTAGCTGTGTAGCCTTGGGCAAGAGACTCAGCCTCGCTGAGCCTTCATTTCCTCTTTTTTAAATGGAGAAATGAATGATATCCCCCATGAAGGGCTTCTGTGATGATGAAGCCATTTTAAGTGTGAGAGCACTTGGTACACTAGGTGTATAGATGGTGTCCGTTAGCCCTGCAAAAGCCACTCTCTTCCTGCCCCTCCCAGCTGCCCCCCAGGTTGGAGGAGGAGCTAAGGATCCTTTAGAGAAAAAGCCCTGTCACTTGAGGCCCGGAGCAGGTGGTGACTCCCTGAGAGCACTGGCAGGCAGAAGGGTGGGGCAGGGCCCCGGGGCAGGCCAGGGAGGGGGCTCTGGCTGCCCAGCCCGACGCCCTCCGCTGTCCGCAGGCTCTGCGTGCCTCTCTGGAGATGAAGTGTAAGTGCCACGGGGTGTCCGGCTCCTGCTCCATCCGCACCTGCTGGAAGGGGCTGCAGGAGCTTCGGGATGTGGCCGCCGACCTCAAGACCCGCTACCTGTCGGCCACCAAGGTGGTGCACCGACCCATGGGCACCCGCAAGCACCTTGTGCCCAAGGACCTGGACATCCGGCCTGTGAAGGACTCGGAGCTCGTCTATCTGCAGAGCTCCCCTGACTTCTGCATGAAGAACGAGAAGGTGGGCTCCCATGGGACGCAGGACAGGTAAGGGCCCGCCGCCAGCTTGGCAGGAAGCATCAGCCATGTGGCACATGCCCCATCCCAGCTCGGGGCTAGGCACACAGTCAGCATTCGGGGAACGGAGTCCCCGCCCAGTTGAACGCCAGGTGGAGGTGTGAGGTTCCAGGGGCCCCTGGCAGAGCTCCTGGGCATGGCTGTTATGTACCTTGCTCAGGCAGGGGCTCCTGGGGAATAGAGGCTCGTGGGAGGCCCCCATCCCACCTGCCCCCTAGAGGGGAAGAGACAGTGACTCTGTTGGGGGACAGGGGCTGGGAAAGAGGCTGCCTGACATAAAATAGATCCTCAGTAAATGTCCATCAAATGAATAAGCGAAGGATAAATGTCATACAACCTGTGAGCTGGACCAATGAACTGAGGCACAAGGGGAGGTGGGAGCAGTGGCCAGCCCGTGGCCGCATAGGAAGTTTGCACAGTGTGGAGCTGGAACCAGGACAAGTGCTTTTCAGAGGGGCAGCAGGAGAGCGAGGTCGGCCTGCATTCTGTGGACAGACGGCGCTCCCATGCCCCCGCCTGCGTTCACCCACCTCCCAGATCCCAGCTTTCTCCCCCCGGTCCCCCATTTCAGAGCCAGAGCTGGCATCCCTACAGCAGGTCCCATCACAGCTGCTGAAGCCGATTCAGGACAGGAGAGAAGGAGGGAGCCAGTGGTGACTACAGACCTACTATGTGCCAGGAAGGGCTGGTGAGGATTCAGGGGAGCAGCTCTTCCCAGAGATGGTTCAGGAGGAACCCAGTCCTGAAATGCTATAAAGAAATAGTTCTGCAATCAAATACGTTTGGAAATTCTCTTTGGCGATTTGCAAGGCACGAGAACATATTAAAGGCTCTGAGGAATCCCGCAGTAAAGGATCTGTCTAAGCCAGTGTTTCCCAGAGGTGTTTGGCTGTGGAACTCTTTTATTAAGGAGCCCCTAATAGCATTCCACAAAACTAGTGTTCTTCCAGGTTAAAAGAATATTGAACCAGAGTGAGGGTGTCTGAGAACGTGTCTGGCACATAGTTGGTTCCTGGCCAGCTTTTGCTTCCTCCTCAGCCCACGTTCCTGTCTCCAGGAGAGGGGGACTGCTTTGGGGGGCTCCATCCTCACAGGCCAGGGCAGCAGGCTCTGCAAGGAGGCCCACGCTCCCATCTGGAGGCCAGATTGAGAGACTCAGGCAGAATGAAGATGGAACCAGGTCAGGCCAGGGAGACAGGAAGGAGCGAGAGTCTGGGCTGAGGCAGCCAGGGTGGGTGTGATGAGGATGGGGTTGGGGGGAAGATTCTAGAACCCAGAGGACCTGGGGGAAGCACACTGAGGACCCCAGAGCAAAGAGAGGGTCTCCCTGGATCCACGGGGCGGTGCGTGTGTGTGTGTGCGTGTGTGTGTGTGTGTGTGTATATGTGTGTGTGTGTGTGTGTGTGTGTGTGTGTGTGCGCGCGCGCGCGCGCACGCGCGCACATCAGGGAAGAACAGTTCCCACCCTGACGCTGCAGTTTCCTAGCTATGGGACCTTGAGCAAATCCCTTCACCTACCTAAGGCTCAAGTCTCGTCTTCTGTGCCAACAGGATGATACCACTCACCTGGGAAGGTTGGCAAGTGATTCTAATCACATTTACGGAGCAGCCCCTCCTTGCTGGGTGGTGTCAGTGCTGTAGGAAGGGTTTGTGAATGACAGTCTCCCCTCCCCAAGGCTGCCAGGCCTCTTCCTTCCCAGCTGTCCCGACTCTGCACCTAGGACTTGCCCCCAAACTATTGACGAGGAGGCCCCATTCCACAGCACCAGCTACCACCCTTGCTTTCTCAGAATGCTATCCCCCACCGCCCCCAGGCTTCCTGCCGTGCTCAGCTCTGGGCCTCTGCAGACAGCTGTATGGGTCAGCTCTTCCTGCAGTAACAAACAGCCCTTACATCTCAGTGGTTCACAACCACAGACACTTCTTACAGCATTACATGAGGCTCTGGCAGGCACCAGGGATGGGGAGGGACAGCAAGTGCTCAGACTGTGACAGGGAAAACGGGGAGCCCAGAGGGGCCCTGACTCAGCCTAGACATCAAGGAAGGCTGCCTGGAGGAGGGGAAACATGAGCTTTACTAGATTAGGGATTTGGGGGGTACAGGGGGTTGGATGCAAATGAGCTTTGTTAACTGTAAAAGGCAGGTACACAGGTGGTACACGTGGCTGGGCCCCTAGCTGGGCAAGATGCTCTCCTCAAATCCAGCCTGGTGAACTGAAGCCTCCTCAGCAGTTCCTATTCCAAACTCTGAAACCTGCCCTTTCTCCAGGCCCCAGTCTCCCCAGCTCCCCCTCACAGGCACCATCGCGGGTATTGTCTGGCTCTGGGGTTGGAGGCCATGTTTCAAACATTGCATGTCAGGGACCCAGAAATAAAAATGAAACTCTGCCCCCTTCCACTGCCCTTTCCTAGAGGAGTCATCCAGAGACCTTCAGGTTCAGGCTAGGGAGACTAATGGTGTCGAGTGACTAAACAAAGCCCAGAAATGTTAAGTGACTTGCCTTAAGTCACACAGCCAGTAAGAAGCAGAGCTGGGGTTTGAACCCAGGTCTGTCTGGCTCTGGGGCCTGTGTTCTTTCTGCTCTTCCCTCCTGCCCGGAACTGCTTCCAGTCCCCACACGCAGGTTGCCATCTCCTCCTGACTCCCCCTCCAAAGTGCTCCCCTGCTTCCCTCCCCATGGCTCCTTCCCAGCTCAGGCTTCAGCTTCTCTTACTCAGCTGCTGCTGGCAGCAGCCTTCCTGGCCTCCCTGCCTCCAGCCCTGCTCCTCCATCCATCTCTCAGTCCCCTTAGATTAGGTCAGGTCAGGGTGTTTGTCCTCCTTGCCCCCAACACCCTTTCTCCTCCCCTTCATCTTAGATTCCTGTTCATCTTTCATGCAATGGTCTGGATGATCCCTCCCCCTCCAGGAAGCCTTCCTGAGCTCTCACAGACCCCGTGCTCACCCTGTGTGATGCTGGGCAAGACTCTTCCCCATTCTGTGCCTCAGTTTCCCCATCAGGAAATATGAGGGTTGGATTTGGTCATGTCTAGGGCTTGCCCACCTCAGACATTCTGGGATTCCTTGGTCCACATGGCTGTGGGGATCCAGCTGCATCCCATGACAGCATCCCTGTCGAGCCTAAGCCCAGCTAGATGAAATGCCAACCTGCACAGATGTTTCTTCGCTAGACAGAAGAACTGACGGCAAGGATATTTGGGTTTTATAGCGACCTTCAGCGTCTTCTTTGCCCACAGGACTGATTCAGGAAGAAATGCAGCCCCTGGCAGCCCATGGGTTCTCTGCCCTTTAGGGTGGGGAGAATATGCACTGGATTTGGTTTCAGGACCCCTGAGCTTGAGCCCTGCTTATCCACAAACTCCTGTGAGACCTTGAGCAGGCCTCTGCCCTTGCTGAGCCTGTTTCCATCTGGGAAAAATGGGCATAGTAATTCCACTGACCCAAAGACCTTGCCTGCCTCGGATAAGATGAAATACTGGAGGGAAGCGCCTGGTTCAAAGGGGGCAAATTATTGACGGACCCTCTGTCTCCACCAAGAGAGTGCCGAACGCTCAGTTTGCCTCACATCCGATGCCATTTGTTTGTTTCAGAATTTATCCTGGGATTCTAAAAGTAAAAACGATCTTTACGCTTGTTACAATATAATTAAGGATTAAATACGAAGATAGGATTATTAGACAGTGGCTTGAGACACTTTCAAGTATTTAGAAGTAGAAGATATAGGAAAAGAGACAAAGGAAACAAAACACCCCCTCATTTTGACGAATGCCTATTGGAAATATAGGGAAAAGTGAGAAGCACCCCTGGGAAAGAGGGTTATTTTAAATTCCCCAAAGACCAAAACACCGTCCAAGGGGGACTGAGGCTGCAGCCGTGGTCAGAGGAGGCTGGGGCTGCCTGGCTGGGGGTGGAGGTACTGGTGGGTGACAGGATGCTCATTGACCTCCCCTCCCCCTTCAGGCAGTGCAACAAGACGTCACATGGCAGTGACAGCTGTGACCTCATGTGCTGTGGACGCGGCTACAACCCCTACACAGACCGTGTGGTCGAGCGGTGCCACTGCAAGTACCACTGGTGCTGCTATGTCACCTGCCGCAGGTGTGAGCGCACGGTGGAGCGCTACGTCTGCAAGTGAGGCTGCTCCGCTCCTCGGGGACCCTCAGAGGCTGGCCAAGGGGCCTGGAGACGCCCCATGGATTTTGGCTTGTGAATTCCAGATGCTAGACGTGGAAGGAGGCTTGTCCTCTGCCTCCACTTGGAAACCACCAGGAACAGAAGGCCGGGCCACCCGGGAAAGAGGGCCAGGACATCAAAGGAAACCGACAAGGTTAAAAATAACCTGGCAGCCCGAGGCCCTGGAGTGCCCACCTGCTGCCTTCCAGGCGGGTCTAAGAAGCCAGGGGCATGGGTTTGGCAAGACTGGTACAGACTCGACCTCTCTTAGCCAGAGACTCCAGCATCCTGGGAAGTGGGAGGTCAGCCTCTCCTCACCAGAATGTTCTGCAGGCCTAGCCCTCGAGACCCCCGGCCCACCCCAGGGTCTGAGCCTACTGGGCCCACCACATGGAACCACTAGCTTGGGTTGTAAATGTTTCCTTGTTTTGTTTTGTTTTTCTTCCTCTGGGATGTGGGAGCTACAGAAATATTTATAAAACATAGCTTTTTCTTTGGGGTGGCTGGCCTCAATTCCTCTTTATATATTTTATATATATAAATATATATATATATATATATGATCTGTATTTTAAACAAGCTCTTTAAACAGCTGTATGAAATAAATGCTGAGAACCCCAGGCCGCCCCTGCAGTTTCTGGCCTCCTCAAGTGAGCTCAGAGGATCCTGGGGCTGGTTGGGTGAAGTCTCCGGTTCCCAGGCGAGGCGGCGTCCGATTGATGTTCCCCACACGCTCCACCACCCAGCTCAGGCCCCAGCCTCCTTGTAAGATCTCCCGGTCAAGGGCGAGGACAGACGTCTTGAAACCCAAACCCAGCTGGCAGACTCTTTGTTCCCCAGGGACACACATGCAGGCGCACATAGCCTGGCTGTGTCATCAGACCTGCTAAGTGGCTTCAAGAGAAAACCTACCCGGGAGCTGGGAATGCAGACCTCAGGGAGGTGGTGGCAGCACCACGCCCCAGCTAGCCCTAGCAGGGTTTCTGTGTGAAACCTGTAGGGAGGGCTTTGCCCTCCCTAGCCTCAGTTTCTCCTTTTGTAAAGCTGGTGGTGGAAATTGAGGGGTGGTTGGAAAAGGCCCCCAGCTTCGTGTCTGGACCAGGCTGGCTGCAGTGGGCGTGGCTGGATTCCTGTTCTGTTTTGAAGGTGGAGCCATTAGATTTGTGCTTTTCATGGCTGTGGGACTTGAAGGCGAGGAGGATCGAGAAGGACTACAGGGGTTTTGGCCGAGTGCTTGGACGCACACATGCTGGGATGGGGGTGGAGAGAGAACTATAGGGTTCAGACTCGGTGGAGATTGTGATGTCGGTTGGGTCCCAAGTGGAAATCCTGAGTAGACGGGCAGATAAGCCGGGCTCTGAGGAGAGCCTGGGGCTGAGATGCACATTTGGACATTGTCACTAAAAGGCGGGATAGAAAAGCAAAGAGGGCCAAGGCTTGGGCCTGGAGCATGTGCACTTTGGAGGTCGGGGAGATGAAGAGGAAAAGAGGTGAAGAGACCAAGAGGTAACAGCCAGGAAGATGGAGAATCCTGGGGGTCTTAGCTGTTGCCAAGTGAATAGAGGGTCTTGGAGGGGTGTGGGTCCCAGTTGCTCTCTGAGCTGCAGCCTCTCTTCCTGGGACATGAGCAGCACTGATGAGCAAGTAAAGAGTGTCCTGGGCTACAGTAGGTCCCCCAAATGGAAGTAATTATTAATCATCTGTATCTGCTCTGGCTGTGGGGTGACCACACCAGACAAAGGATGTGAAAGAACATTATAAACTGGACTTGGGTGCACAGGGAGGAGACACAAACGCTGAGAGGAGAGCTCTCCACTCCCCAGAGCCAACTGAGACACAACTTGGGATGGTGGGGGCAGATCCAGGGTGGGATGGCGTGGACACGCCCACAGAGGCTGGACCAATCACAGGGTGGGAAGAGGAAGGGCTGTGTGGCCAGAGTCACAGAATCAGAGGCTGGAAGGAACCTCGCTCGAGGTTAGTCTTCTGGTCTCTCAATCTGTTTTGCAGATGAGGAAATTCCAAGATGGGAAGGGCCTTTCCTGTGGTCACAGAACTGATAAGAGGCAGAGGGCCGGTGGTGGGGCATTGCAGGGCGGGCCTCCCACCAGCATCTCTGCAGAAAGCTCAGCCTCTGTTGAACAAGTGCCTGGAGTGTGTGCTCTCCCAGGTTCAGGGCCGCCCCTGCTCCACATTGGCTCCCATGGCCCATAAAACCAATCCCCAGTTCCCTGGCCTAGCATACAAGTCCCCTCCCCCAGGCCCCAGGTGACTCTTCCAGCCACATTTCCTGCAACTTCCCAGGCACCCTCTCTGTTCAGCCTCCCTTTGGGCATCTGTTGTTCTTTCACAGCAGGCCTGGAATGTCATTTTCCGTGTTGGAATCCCACTCAGCCTTCAGAGCCATCTCTACAAAGCCTTTCCCGATGCCCTCAAGCATTATACAACCCTTTGAACCTTTAAAGCAGCCATCACACTCATGCTCACAGTGGCCCACTCTTCCTCCAAGGCCCAAGTAAATGGTCCCCTCCTCCAGGAAGTCTTCCCTGACCACCCCCAGCCTGGGCCAGTGGCCTCTTCTGGGTTCCCACGGCCTCTGTGTTCCTCTCCCACTTTGCACTGAGCCAAGGTGCTATAGAGGTTTGTGTTGTGTCTGTGTCTGCCTCCCCCTCCCCCCCACCACTGCCCAGTCCGGGGCCTCCTCATGGACTGGGACCAGCCCAATTCACCCATGGGGCTCCAGGGTCCAGCAGAGTCACCCTAGGGGCTGAGTACATGTCTTGGAAATGTTGGATTTTGGGGTGTCATTCGGACCTTAACCAGGACAAGCAAATGGGGAAACCAGACCAAGGCCCCAGAATGCCTCTCAGAAAGGGTGGTCATAATAATGTAACTGCTACCTGTTATTGTGCCCCTACTATGTGCTATTCCAAACACATTGTCCAGAGTCAGCTTCACAGCAGGCCCAGGTGGGTGTTGTTATCTCCATCCAACAGGTCAGAAAAGTGAGGCTCTGAGAAGGGAGGCCACTTGGGCCAGATCTCACAGTAAGTTCATAGCAGTGCAGGGCTGGGAGCCCAGGTGTGTCTGACACCAAACCCCTTCTCACACGTCCTCACTCTGGCTAAGCACGGGGAGAGCATGTGGAAGACTGAAGGCTGTTTCTGGCTCAGGACAGGAGACCCAACTGGGCCCCTGACTCAGTGGGCCTGCCGCTGGCCAGTGCCAGGCCTGCAGGGAAGCTCTGTACCTTTCCGGCTGGTCAGGGGGTGGGCAACCCAGGGGCCATGGAGAGCTGCTCCCTGGGCTGTTCCTCCCTGGCAAGGTCGGGGCTCTAAGCATTCGGCTAAGCCAGGCCCTTACTCAGGTGTGGCAGGGTGGACCCTCACTGGTGTGAATCCCAGAAACTCGGAGCTCTTAGTGTCCCAGGATCTCACTGTGTTCAGAGATTCAGAGCCATAAAACCTTGGTACCTTGGACTTTTGGAGTCAATATCCTCAAACCATTGCATTGGAAGCCCTGTAGAGGCCCCCTGAGCCAGTAGCAAACCCAAAGAATTTAAAAGGCCCAGGTATTGATCTGTGGGTGTCAAAACGCTTGTCACCCGCAGGATTCCTGACCTGAGCCACACTCCTTCTCCCTCCCTCCTATGGGGGCGGCAGTCCCAGACTGGGAAAGCCCTAGAGATGGAAACTCCCCAGGGATGATAGTACCAGCCGCTTTGAGGAGGCTCCTGGACCAAGTGTGGGAGGCCAGCTGGAGACACGGGAGAGACAGGGCCTGGGGAGAGAGACAAGAAGGCGGCAGAAAGGAAACAGGAACTCTTGAAAAGAGGGAGAGATTAGCCTGGTGGGAAAGGAGAGAATGGGCAGATAAGGCCCCCCGGGGAGGCCAGGCCAGGCCAGCGAAGCAGGGACTGGGCCCAGCCTGAGCGGCCTGACGGTTTATTGTTCCTGAGGTCATGGAGACCAGCTGCCAGGTTACACAGACCAGACCTCCAGCAGGATGCAGGCCCCAGCATGGGACCCCAGACCCAAGAGGGGCTGGCTGGGGCAAGGGGGAGTTTGGGGCTGGGAAACAGGAAGTCCAGCATCTTTTCTGCTCTCTTGCTGTGTGACTCAAGGCAGCCACTGGCCCTCTCTGGGCCTCTGCAGTGGTTGTCTCGTTTAATTCTCAAACGATTCTGAGGGGTAGTGTCCAGCATCTGTGTTTTATTGATGAGGAAACTGAGGTGCAGAGAGAGAAGCGATGGCCCAAGGTCACAGAGCCATAAGTGGCAGAGCAATGATTCAAGCCCTAGGCTGCCCGGCTCCAAGTCCATGATGGGCATTCCAGGGATGCAGGCGGCCTCTGGCTGAGTGAATAGTTGATTCTGAGCCATTGGAGTGGCAGCACAGGGCGTCACACAGAGGGAAAGAGAACAAGGCAAGACTGAGCGGTTCTTGACATCTGTCGCAGGGACTGGGGACTGTGGTCCAGGCACAGATGTCAGGTGCCTCATCCCCATGGCCATCGGGCCATAGATCCTTCCCTGTCCTCCCCAGCTGAGGAGCTCACCGTCAGCTGGGTGCCTGGACCCCCAGGAGCCGCCTGTGTGTTGAGGTGAGGGGGTGAAGCACACGTGTCCCCCTTCAGTGGGCCCCCAGCTCCCAGTTAGTGCAGAAGAGATGGCTGAAGTCAGATGACAGGCAGAATCCTGGGGGCTTTGGGGACTGGGGGGCGGGAAAGCCCACTTCTCTCAGGGTGTCGGGGTAAGGAGTGGAAAGTCTGAAAGACTACTCAGAGGAGGTGCCACGTGCACTGGGTCTGGAAGGTGAGTAGGATTTCAGGAGATGGAGAAGGAGGCGAAGGGGAGGGTCTGCAGGGTTTGCTTGGAGGAGGCCAAGAAGTGGGGTGTGGCAGCACAGGTCCAACCCAGGCTCCCCCCGGCCCCAGGTGGGAACGTCGGAGCTAGGTGTCTAAGACCACCCCACCAGGTGCTAGCTGCCAGCTGGTCTGTGCACCACCTGCCCACCAGGCCCCCGCCCACCCTCAGAGATGGCTGGCTTCAGGCAGAGCGATTTAACAGGTCCACGTTTAACAGGTCCCTTTGCTCCCGTAGACCAAACCAACATCCGCTCGGCTCCCCAGACCTGTGGCCGCTGAAGACTCTCCTTATGGGACCCTTGGTCCCCATTGCCTCACCTGCTGGGCTCCCTCGGGGGCCCGGACGGGGGCGCTGAAGGGTTGGGGCAGGGGCAGAGCGCAAGGAGATGGCGGATCACACAACCGTCCCAGACAGGCTGGCAGTGGGGATGGGGCTTGTGAGAGGCGCAGACCCCAGTGCTCCTGGACAGGGGCATGGCTGCAGTTAGAGCCCAGTGTTTATTTCACGTCTCCAGCATCTTTGCATCCATAGAAGCTTGCCGTCCCGAGGGGGCTGTGGAGCGGGAAGCTGGCTGAGAGGCGCCGGGACAGCAGCCTCTTAGGCTGCGTTTGAAGGCGCCTTCTGACTCAAGATTCTGGTTCACTTTTCTTAGATTCTGAAACTCCATCCAGGCCATTCCACAGTCCTGGGAGTTCAGGACCCAAGACTGGAGGACACTAAGTGTCTAGCGTGTCTAGAATCTGAAGAATCCCAAACTGTATGGCATTTGCTTTCCTCCACCTGAACTGGGAGCATCATGGTGGTTTTTCTAGTTTTACATCATTCCTCCCCCACCCCACCCCATTTCTCCTCCCCCAAGAAGTGTCCTCACTTCTGACCCCAGCGGGGTAGGAATCCTGCTTGCTGCAGACCCTGGTTCTACTCAGCATTGCCCTGGACATTTCTGGGTGAAAGGACGGGCAGCCTGGTCACCATCTGACCACCTCCTGGGACAGGCCGCTCGTCTGGGTGGTTTCCCCGCAGGTCTGTGATGGGCTCATTCTCGGTGCTCCAGGTGACATCCACCAGCAGCCCCCCTGCTCCTTGGGTGTCAGTTTGGGGGCCATTGCCCTCCTGGGAGTTGCTGTCCTTCTTTCTGCTGCCCCTGATGGCTCCTGTCCCCACAAACAGGGACCCATTGTCACACACACACACACCACACACACACACCCAGGGATGGGGACCTGCCTGGATCCTCAGGAAGGGGGCATGGATGACTGCCCTCCACACTCCCTGTCACAGCAAAGCCCAGGCTGGGTCTAAATCCATTTCTGGAGCAAAAGAAAACAGACACCCACTACCTCTTGCACACACAGAGCTTACCTCCCACCTGACACACATGTACCCCGACACACCAGAGACACCGCACTACCCTCTCTCTCTGTCTCTCCAGAGCACACATGAAATGCGCAAACTCTGCAGGGAGGCTGCATGGTGTAGCAGGTAGGGGTGTGGCCCGTTAGAGGCACAGAGCCAGGGGTTTATCCCTGTCACTGCCCCTTACAAGCTGAGTGACCTTGGACAAGTTTCAGATCCCAAGACTCCATTTCCTCAGCTGAAAATGGAGGTGAACCCAGGCCTCTCCCGACCTCTCAGGGTAAAACACTGAGCACCACACCGGGCTGGATCATCCAGCCAGGGCTTGGCCAGTGGTCCCTATTATGCACTCCATCTTTCCTCCCTGAAGCTTCCCTGGGCCTGCATTCTGTGCCCTGGGCTGTGCTGAGTGCTGGGGACACAGGAAAACCAGTTCCGGCTCACCTGCCAGGGATGAGGGAACCCTCGGAAGGCAGACTCTGCCACTGGAGGGGCAGGGAACACCGCTGCGGTTAGCACGCTTTGCTGTCGGCCAGATCTGACTGATTCCTGTCTCTGCCCTCACTGGCTGTGTGGCCTGGGGTAAGCTACTTAAGCTTAAAGAGTCTCCGTTTGTTCATCTGTAAAGTAGCATGAATAACAACACCCACCTCTTTGGATTGTTGTGAAGCTCAAACTAGATAATGGACATCAAGCACTTGGCAGATAGATAGAGTTATTCATTGGTAGCCATTGTTCTTAAATCATAATTCAATCACTTAGTCAGTCAACAAACCTCCACGGAGCACTGCATTGAGCCAGGCTCTGCTGGGCCCTGGGGAACCAGAGCTGAGACTAATATGGCTCCAGCCCTTCAAGTCCTCAGACATGACCAGGGGGGTCGGGGAAGGGGCAAAGTGGGCCAGGACCCCGGGACCAGGGGGTGAGGAGGGAATCAGGGTGGCCCTCCCAGCCCTCCTCCTTGGCCCTGAGCTGGATCTGCAAGGACAAGGAGCAGTGGCCACGTGGACTGGAGGACACCCAGTCAGGGGACAGCACCGTAGAGAGGTGGGGAGGGCAGGGTCTCTTCCTTCAGGAGACACACTCTCAGGGGCCTTGGGGTTTACGGGAAAGCCCAACTCTTTGGGGGGCGGTGGGCAGCCACCCAGGAGTCTGTGGGGAGGGCCACACAGGAGTGAATCCCAGCTCCACCCTCACGTGCTGTTCCTTTGACAGCTGAGACAGTCTGGGGAGAGGGAGGGTTTGCCTGAAACCCCTCATCCTCCCCCAGGAAACTGCGGGCCTCTGGGAGGGCCCTTCCCGACCATCTAGTCCCCCAGCCCCAGCTCCACACAGCACCCCCCTGGGGTCAACATCTTGTTCCCACTGTCTCCCCAGACCTAAACCAGGCCTGACCCAGACACAGAGCAGGAGAACAAGGTCTGATGGGGTGGGGGACCCACATCAGACGGTCAGGCAGGTGCCCCAAGGTCTGAGGCTGGGGCTCAGGTCAGGCTGTAGGTGGGTGATGCTTGCCTGGCACACAGAGAGACGTGTGCCTTTTGGAGGACGCTGCCCACCTGGTGACTGGTGGGCACCCAGAGAGGCGGCCAGACTCCACCCTCCTCCAGGTTAACTCCATGCTACAGACGAGCAGCCCTATAGTTCCTTAAGGGCTCTCAACGCCCAGTGGCTCTCCTGGCCTGCACTAAGTGTGCTCCCACCCCACCTCGCTCATGCTCATGTCTCCTGAGCAGCTACTGGGTGCTGGGACTGCCCAGCACCCAGTGCGTGTGCCTTGGGGGTCATCCCCCAGAGCTCTCTGAGGACCCGGACTCATGGAGAGTTTGAGATGGAAGTTGCGGAACTCAGAGCCTCACACCCTGGGCCCTAGGACCTGGCTACTGGGGGTCCTGGACAGGGCGCCACCAGAAGGCATGGTGGTTTAGAATCAGATCCACAGACTCACACCCCTTAGAATACGGAAACCTAGACTGAGCCCTACAGAGGGAAAGCGCACACAACCAGCACCCACTGTGGGCCTCCCACACACTGGGTGCTGCAGCACCCACGTATCCCTACAGCCTCACCTCTCACGGAGCCCTGGGAGTCGTCACACCATTGTTACCATAGAAACAACTTCCTTGGTGGCGACACTAGAGCCAGGCCAAGTCTCAGCCCCATCATTTCATTCCCGGGGGACCTGTGTCACCTTGTGTGCCTCGGTTTCTTCATCAGTAAAAATGGGGACAATCATAGTCGCCCCCTCTAGGGGATGCTGAGAGGAGTCGGTGAGGTCAAGGGCTTGGACAGCCCGTGGCAGAGACGATGTTTGCCGTGAAGATCATGGTGCTGGGATTTGACACCTGGCTCTTCAGACCCGACTCCACCCTGGAAGCTGGTCCCATAATGGGTCCCCCACTCCTTGGGGAACAGTGAGCCTGGCCTCCTGCTCAGCACTGGCCACAGTTCTGGGCAGAGCAAGTGTTTACAAACGGCCGGTTTTTATGATTTGGCCGAGGGGAGGAGTGGCATTTGGAGATGTTTCATGTAAGCCTGACCCTCCCCCACCAAAATGCCACCCTGGTAAATAGAGGCCCTCCAAGACCTTCCGTCCTTGGTACAGGACCTCCATCTGTGCTGTCACTGGGTCTTCCCAGCTCCCTGCTCAGAGAGATTGCCCTGGTGCCCTTCGCAGCTGCTCAATGAGGTATGCTCAGCGGCACGTGCCCTGTTGGGGGTGGGGTTCAGATAGGCCGTGGTCACTAGAGAGACAGAGGGGCCTTGGAAGTCAGCCTGTCCAACCCTCCTGCCCCTGCCCCCACTCTACAGATGGGGAGACTGAGGCCCAGAGGGGCAGGGCTGCGCCAGGTCCCACTGTGTCAGAGGCAGATTCCCTAGCCGCGCTCTGGCCTTTGACGGGGCCTGGGCTGAGCAGGGCCTGTTGTGATCCATCTCAGCCACCCTGCCCGCCTTGCCCCCCCGAAGGCAGAGTCCTCCCTCTCTCTGCACAGCCCCAGAAGCCAGAGCGGCCACACCAGAGGAGGTCCTGGGTCCCGCCAGGCCCGGAAAGGACAAACTCAAATATTTAGTCTTTGCGGAAGGGAGCAGAGCTCAGATCCTGGCCCGGTGGCCCTTCGCCAGGCCCCATGCCAGGAGCCACACCACAGAGGGGCATGAGCTCCCCACCATATCCTAGGGCCCCCATTGCAAATATTTTTTTCCAAAAGCCTTGCCTGAAGTGCTGTCATTCATTACTCCTCTGGGTTAAGGCATCATCTCTTCCCGCTAATGTTTCCTGAGATAGTAGTAGTAATACTAACAATAATGACGGCAACTCACGCATCTATGGGGGGTACAGTTCACACAGGGCTTTCATATCCCCCAGCACCTCTTAATAGCTCTGTAAGGTAGGGAATGTTATCGCCATTTTAGGTGGCAAACCTGAGCTCAGAGGGGTGTGGCTGCCCAGGGTCATGGAGGGCGGTAGGCCTCTGGACTCAGGTCCGGGTCTGACTGCAGAGTCCTGGTCCCGTGCCTGGGGAGCCATTGCTGCAGAGCTAGGGCTCAGATCAGCCTGCCCGATGAGGGAGGCCTCCCCCCAGGGCTGGGCAGAGACCAGGCTTGCCCCAGCCTCCTCCCCTTTTCCTCTTCAGCCAGACCCTTGCCCTCACCCTTGTCCCCACAGGCCTCAAGCTGACTACAGTGTGAAGCCCAGATCTGGGTTCTTGCCGGTCCACTGGGAGCCTCAGACTTACCCTCCCCTCATCATCCCCCAGCGCTGAGCCCCTCTGGGTTCCCAGCTCCATGAACGTGAAGCCCCATCATTCCTCACCCCCTGTGTTAGAAATGCAGATTCTCAGGCCCCGCCCCAGCTAGACAGAATCAGCACTCTGGGCATGGGGCCCAGCAAAGCGTGTCTTTAGCAAACCCTCCAGTGGTTCTGATGCTAGAGACTAAGAGCTACTGCTCTAGCACGCACATCCTACCTCTTCACTCTCCTGTATAACACCCTCCGTGGCTCCCCATTGCCTGCAGGGTAAGTCCTAGATCCTCAGCCTGGCATGGAGGCCCCTCTGACCTGGCTTCTGACACCCCTCTCCCGCCCCCTCGCCCAGCTTGCTCCTGTCGACACTCACACCCCCTCTGCTCCTTCCCCACCACTTCCCGAGCTCCACACTTCTCACACGTGCCACCTGCTTTCACTTCTCCAGGCCTGTGCCCACGCCATCCCTCCTGCTTGTCCACAGGCAGCCTGGAAACTCCTTTGATCCTGCCACACCTCTGTCTCTGGGAAGTGCCCCCTGGCCTCTCCAGGCAGAGAGGGCCCCAGACTGGTACCCGTAGCCCCTGGACTCCCTCTGGGACAGAGTTAGTCACCCTGTGTGGTCCTGCTGGTGTCAACATCCGCCTCCCCCAACTGGTCTGTTTCAATATTCATACCAGGCCTGGCCCAGGGGAGGCCTCAGTGAACACTGAGATGAAAAGAACAGCAAGAAGGTTTGGCCATAGGAGTCAGAGCCTCATCTTCTAAGCTGAGCCTGGCCGGCTTAGATCATCTCCGGGGACCCGGCCCTAGGCTGCCACACCACCCCTGCCTCACCATGGGCCCTGAACAGCCCCTGCCCCTTGGCCTTGGTCTCCCCATGTGTGGTGGAGTGGGGCAGAGGCAGCCCCTGAGTTCAGAGGGCCCTGGGTCAAGGTTGCAGTGCCCCTCACTCCAAGGCTCCAGTGCTGACCACTTGCTCCCCCCGTGCCCCCTGGAATGGCGACCACAGCACCTGCCTGAGTCCCTGCAGAGCCAGGGTGTCACCAAAAATCCCTCCCACCCTCCCTCTACCTCCCTACGGCCCATTTTACAGAATGGGAAAGTGAGGCTAGGGAAACAGGCTCTGGTGGCCAGATGAACCTGCTGAGGGTTCAAGTCAACCCTCACTGGCTGGTTAGGAGGAGGTAAGCTTTCCCCTCTCCCAGCCCTTTCCTCCTGTAACCAGATTCACCCTACCCTTCCCAGCTGACCCTGCTCTGGTGAACACAGCCAGGCCCGGCCCCCTGATTACTCCCCATGGGGTCCGACTCTCTTCCAACCTCTCACCTGCCCTGTGATCATCCAGACAGCCTACAGATTTCGGAAGGGGCCAAGCTAGGGAGAGGGGGAAGATCTGGGGAGGGGCTCATCTCCTCTCGGTTCTCAATGATCACTTCTTGAGGCAGAGCCCTGGACCACATGACTTCTGTCATCTTCTCTGGTCTCAAAGATAAATTGCTGGGCTGGAGAGTTTGTGCTTAGTTTCTCCAAATTACCCATTAATAATGGGTGGGTACACCCAGATGGATGGGAAGGTGAGCTCCTGAACAAATTGATATCTGGAAAAATTAATGCTCCCATGGATGGATGGATAGATGGTTTGATCGATGGTTGGACAGATGGATGCATCTGGTTGGATGTCCTTTAAGAGTCAGCCAAAGTCTCACCACCCCCAGGAAGCCTTTCTTGATCCTCTGACTGGGTCAGGGCCTCCACCAGGCCCCAATAGCCCCTGGGCTTTTCAGGGGGCTGGACACAGACTGGGCAGGGGTCTAGGTCACCTGTGTCCCCAAAACTCAACCCAGGACCTGTTCAGAGAAGCCCTCAGGGCAGTTCTGGACAATGAGTGGATCAGTTTCAGACACATAAGTGGTCCAGTCTGACAGGAGAGGGGCAGGAAGGGAAGCCTTGAGAGGTTAGCAGCGACCAACCGTGAAGCTGCTCCTGCTGGGGATGGGAATGGTGGGTCGAGGAGGAAGGCAGTGTAGTTAAAGTCACTCCCGTTAATGCTTTTGGTGTACTTGCCCTGTGCCAGACATGTGCCAAACCCTTTACATACACCAACCATTTTACTTAAACCTCCAAGCAGATACTATTGGCATCCCTGCTTCTCAAATGAAGGAGCTGAAGCAGCCCAGGGAGCTATAGTAAGTTGCTCAGGGTGACACAGCGAGGAACTGGAGAGCCAAGGTTTGCACTCAAAGAAGCTGTGCTGGGCTTCCCCGGTGGCGCAGTGTTTGAGAGTCCGCCTGCCGATGCAGGGGACACGGGTTCGTGCCCCGGTCCGGGAAGATCCCACATGCCGCGGAGCGGCTGGGCCCGTGAGCCATGGCCGCTGAGCCTGCGCATCTGGAGCCTGTGCTCTGCAATGAGAGAGGCCACAACAGTGAGAGGCCCGCGTACCGCAAAAAAAAAAAAAAAAAAAAAAAGAAGCCATGCTGCGTTGTACTGTCTGAACACCAGGCTGGATCCTGAGGGCAGCGGGGAGGCCTGGGGGCTTCGGAGCAGAGGAGGCGGGCGCTCCAAATCTGTAGGAGGCTGTTATAAACACTCTCCTTGCCAGCGGAGAACAGGCACCTGCAGGGCAGTCACATCAGCTCCTCCACGGAAGAAGTTAGGCTCCCAGGTCCAGAGGAGTGTTTGTCATGCTCCCCCTTTCCCATCCTTCTCCCCTCCCCACGGTTTAGAGGCTTCAGAGCATCTGCAGCTGGGAGTCCTCCAGCCCCAGCTGTACCGGGGCTCCAGAGGACCCTAGGAGCAGCTGCCGCCACCCTGGAGCAGGACAGCCTCCCCCAGAAGCCTCCTACACAGATGCCCTTCTCCTGTCTCCACACTGCTGTCCACCAACCCCACTCCCCCCACCCGCCCTCAGCCCTGAGTGCCTCTCCCTCGTTACCCCTCCCCTCAGCCTTCAAAGTCCCATAGTCCCTAGTTTGAATCCAGCAGCTCCTCGGCCAGTGACATCTCGCCTCTGAGTTCCCGTCTTCCCGAATATTGCTGAAATGTGATAACACAGGACCGGCTGCTGAGTGTGAAATGTGGTGGGTAAGTGACGGCACCTGACTCTCTCCGGCTCCTTCCCCTCTTCCCTCCGCCAGCTCAGCCACCGGCTAAATTACTCCTGAACTTAGTCTCTCCTGAACTGGTGTGCTATTTTTGTTGAGACAATGCGAAGTATTTAACTAATCGTTATTTCCTTTATTGCTGTGGTTAACAGGAAGTTCAGAGCTAAACCTCATCTTAATCACAGTCATTATATACGTTACTATGTGGTTGATAAGTTTACTTCCTACTCTGTCTAAGGGATTTTAGTTAAGCCCTCTCTTGCATCCTTTCTTTTAAACTACCCCTTATCTTTAAAAAATTATGTGGAGAATACACTGTTATTTTTCAATTCTGCCATACGCAGCTCCCCACTGTCAGGCCCAACCTGCCCTGTACCTCCTCCCGGCCTGCTCCAATCTCCTCTCCAGCCATCCGGCCTCCTGGCTTTCCTGTGTTCATGTTCATGTTCGTGCCTGTCAGGCGTTCAGTTGTGGCCTGGACCGGAGAGCCTTGCCCTGCCATCTGGCAGATGCCAAACGCTCATTCCAGGCCCAGGTCCCCCAGGATGATCCCCTGGCTTCTCCAACCTGCACCTTGCCTCTTCCAGAGTCCTACCTCCCTCCTCCCCTCCTCCTGCCCCATCCACGTTTACTGAGCATCTACTTTGTTCAGGCACTGTTCCAGGGATTCTTGAGTAAGCAAGAGCCAAAACCTCTACCCTCGTGGAACTGACATTCTAGTTGGGGAGAATGACAAAAAACAAATAAATCTTTTTGAAAAAAATCAAGTGATGGCTAATATTAAGGAGACAGTTAATAAAACAGCCTGATGAGGAGGGGACAGTTGGTGTTGGTGGCGAGGAAGATTCTATTTTATTTAGGTTGTCCAGGAAGACCTTACAATGAGGGTAGGGGTGAGGGAGCAAGCCACGTGGTCATGGGAATGAGTGTTCCAGGCAGCGGGGCCCTGGGGCCGGGGAGGCTGGAGTGGAAGGAGCCAGGGGGATGTGGCCAGAGAGGAAGTCAGGCTGAGGGAGCACGGGAGCCACGGCATGCTTGTGAGCAAGGGCGCACTATGACCCGTCCCGTGCTAGGCTCTGAGGTGGTTGCCTGACATCCAGCTTCTCACTTGATCCTCCTGGTAATTCTGTGATTTGAGACTGGTCTTCAGTCCCATTTCAAAGGCAGCAGAGGCCAAGGAAAAAAAGAGACCTGCCCGAGGTCACAAGGCACTGAAGCCCTTTCCCTTTCTCCTGAATCTGTGGCAGGCTGGCGGCCGGTGAGGAGAGGGGTGGAACATGCCCTGAGACTGCTTATTTTCCTCCAGCCTGTCCTCTCAGCATCTGCCCATAAATCACTCTGACACCCCGACGAGGGGGGCACAGACAGATTCAACAGCTCCTCCGTGGGTGAGCGCATCCCAGGCCCCTGCTCTTGTGGTTCTTGGCTCCGGATGTGGCCGCCCAGCCCAGGGCTCCAAATGCCAGGCACACAACAGCAGGGGAGTCATGTTTGCCCTGGGCCAGCAAGGGGTTTCAGGAGAAAGGGGAGGACCCCACAGGGCCGAAGGATCTGGCCACCAGATGAAGGGCTGGAAATACTCAAGTCCTGCTGCCTGAAGATCTGGGTGAGACTCAGGACGGTCCACTGGAGGGTGTGGAGGGCGAGTAGGGCCAGAAGCAGGGGAGTGGGGAGGGCCAGCCTCACAGCTGGGCGCCGCCCTCTCCCCGCGTGGCCCCCTCCCTGCCCAACGTGCTGAAAGCTCCCGGTTGTGCCGGGCTGGAATTGTTTTGGAGCTGGCATGGGAGCAAAGGCAGGCAGACAGAGGGAAGACCCCTCCTCAACCCTGACTGCCCCGCGCCCACTCACCCCCACTGGTGAGTCGCCAGCCCAAGAGCCATCCAAAATTCTTTTACTCAGAAGTGGGCTGGGGGACTTTTCGGAGGAGGCCTCGTGGCTTCCCACGGGCCCTGTGGAGGACAAGTGGCCCTTGCTTGACACGCCTTGGGGATTCAAGGACCACCTGTCCTGTGCAGGTGGGGCTCTGAGCTGCAGTGGCACCAACGAGCCACCAGGCCCTCAAGGAGCGGCTGGTGACCAAGTAAAACGCACTTCCCAGCCTGCATTCAAGGCCATGGCAGTGGGCCTGCTGACTTGTCCCGGCACCCCGCCTGCCACCCCTGCCATGTGTCACCCCGTCGTTCTCCACACATGCCTTGGACTTGGGAACCACCATACCTGCTCAGAAGCCACCTGCCCACTCCACACCTCATTTCCAGTTGGGCGGTCCCTCGGCGTGGGGCAGGCCACATGTGGGAAGCAGCGTCTATATATATATCAATATATATATGACTCAGTGTACACACTGACGCTGGCTCTGCCACCTACTAAACGGGGCAAGTCTCTAAACCTGTCTGAGCCTCAGCTGACGGATGGGACGCTTGTTACTAATCTTGTTCGGACATACAGGGTTTATATGAGTGTAGGCTACTGAAGGTTCAGCGGAGGACTTGGCCTACCATTAGCAATCATCAATAATACAATAGCTCTAGCTCACAGGTGTAAACCCTGATGATCACAGGGTAAGCCCTGCTCAAGTTCCTGCCAGCCGTCACCAGCTGGGGGCACCATGAACTGAGGGTGCTCTCTGGATGCCGGGAGGGGAGGATCATGTAGCCCATGCTTCTCCTTTCCATCCTTAGGAAGATGAGACCAAGGTATGTCCCCGGCACAGTGTGGGTCCTTCCAGGATTCTAGAGTTCCAGGAGGGTGGGGATGATGTCTGCCCCACACCTGAGTCCTCTTCCCTTCCACAGCTGAGGGCAATAAGAGGCTGATACCCAACACCTGCTTGTTCCTCAGGGCCTCTCCTATCCTGGCTGTGGGTCCCCAGGGTTTTCTCTGTAGCCCGAGTTTCTCCAGGACCCTGGCCTCTCCGCAAGGGGCAGAGCAGGCTGCTCCCGCAGCACCCCTCACGCCTCTGGAGGCCTGGCTCTGAGGCCCAAGGACTGGCTGTGAGATGGGGCCAGGCGGGGCAGGGGGAGCCTTGCCATCTCTAGGAGCCCTGCCTGCTCGGAGTTTGTGGGACCCTGACCCACATCACAGTGGCGACACGGAGGGAGCTGCCCGAGCCAAGCTCTTCACGGCCTCAACTGTGTGGCCTTGGACCAAGTGCTGCCCTCTCTGGTCGTGGGAGGGCCAGCTTCACAGAACCGTGGAGGAGTCCATCCAAGGTAAGTGAGGCTGAAGAGGGCTATGGGCCCCCTCGTTCAGTCAGAGCTGTTAGTCTGCTGGGGGCGGGTAATGCGGGAGGGCCCAGCAGGGACCTGAGGGGTACTGGCAGGGGCCTGTAGAAGGACTATCGGGGGATGGCAGGGGGTGGGCAAGAGGGCAGTGGGGGGGGCATTGGAGGGTTGGCAGGTGGCCAGCCTCACCGCAGGCCTCCCCAGGGCCCCCTAATGGACCCCACAGAGGTTGCTTGTCAAGGCCTCTTGCTTAATTACCAAATCGTTCCCAGATCCCCCTCCCGTGGTCTGACCTCCTCCCAGCCTGAGTCTGTTAGGAAACGTCAAGCTCGGCCCCGAGGTGGCCCTGGGAGGCAGAGTGTGGGCCAAGGGCCAGTACCAGGCTGGACCCCTCCGCCCTCCCCTCTGCCCAACACTGACACCAGGCTTCCTTTGCTCTCAGAAGGTGCCCTCGCTCCTGCACCCTCCCAAGACAGACTCACGCCTCCCCACGGGTCAGCCTCTCTGTGGAGAACCGGCTCTCTGCTGGCCAAGCCCACAGCCCCTCAGTCCTGCTGAGGTCCTGCTCTGAAGTGTACCACTCAGGGCCATGGGTGCTAGGTGCAGCCGGTCCCACACCCACCGTTTGTGCTTCCCTCGCTCCCGGTGCACCCTCGTATATGGGTGCACACACACACCCACACACACGTGCACATGCATCCGCACACACGCCCGCAGGTGCACACTCATATTCACACACATGCAGGATCCAGTGGGGCTGAGGAGGAGCTGGCATCTGCCCTCCAGGTGCACCGCAGCTGTTCATCAGGGCTTGGAAGGAGCCCCTGGCGTAGTGACCCCAGGGAGATGAGGGCAGCCAAAGGTCACCCGACGTTCCCACAGCCCCACGTGGTGGCCGAGTGGAAGGAGTCAGGGGCCTGTCAACCCGTCAGCTGCCCTCTCCCATCTCCAGTTGAGGAAATGGGGCTCGGAGAGGTGCGGGGACTTAGTGGGGGCCACGTATAGGTGGCAGCTGGGGCTGGACTTCCTGCCAGCCCTCATGGCCTGATCTGGGCCTCTCACCTCCCCACCCCTGTCTCACACACATGCCTGCCTCACGCTCCCTGTCTGGAAGGAAAAGGACCCAGGGGGCCTTGGCTGCTGTCTCCAGACTGTAGGGGCCACAGGGAGGCGCAGGGCACTTGGCTCTGTGGAGAAGACATGTTCAGCGAGAGCTGTCCCACGAGGGCAGGGGCTGCCACCAATTGCAGAGGGAGCTGCCCGTCCCTGGGGGTGTTCAAGCAGGGCTTGGAGGCTGCTGGGAGCTCATGGGGCGGGCCCAGTGACCACCAAGAGTCCTTCTAAGCAAGGCGCTTCCCTGTTCTGAGATTTTGAGTGTTAGAGACCCCGAGCTGAGAATTCCTCTGAAGTTTGGATTAAATGCACACCCCTCCCCAGGCTCCCTCCGGGCCCCTGACTTAGGACTTTCTGAGCCTCTCGAATCCCCTCCGCCAAGCGCCAGAGCGCATAAGCAGACAGACCGGGACTCCAGTCTCTGCTCATCAATGACAGCTGATGACTTCGCCTTGTCAAGCCTTAGTGGCTCCACCTGTAAGATCAGGACCGTCATAAAGGCACCTGCCTCACGTCCTGGTTGTGGTGGGAATAAAGTGAGGGACCACACATGAAAGCCACTGTGAACCTGACCGGGAGCTGTGAAGTTGACTCTGGCTTGGAGGGCTCTGCAGGAGGAGCAGGCAGTGGGAGCGAAGGTTGGAGGGTCGGGGAGATAAAGGGCTGGGTGCGAGCAATGGCGGCATGCGGGCCGAGGCTGGGGGGCTTCGCATGCTGGGCCGAGGCCCCAGGACATGAGTGACTGGACATGTGTTTCCCAGTGGGACGCCAGGCGGGCAACATCCATCACTGCCCGGGGCCTGCCAGCCCAGGCTCCAGCCACTGGAGCTGGCGGCGGATCAAAGGGCCTTGAGGGTGAGACCGACAGCTGGGCCAGGCCCACTGACCTCGCTGACCCCGGCTGGTGGCCCAGGCCTCGGAAAGTGGGGCTGAGAGGTGCCTGAGGATGAAGTAGCAGGGAGGCAGATCCCGGTTGTTCAACAAACAGGAGCTCCCGGGCACCAGAGTGGGCAGGACTTTGCCCTCATCATTGAATTGGGTGCCCACGTCACGATAACCCATTTTACAGATGAGCGCACTGAAGCCCACAGGTCTCTTCTGTCCCCCACCCTCAACCACAAAGGAGAGAGTGTATCCAGGGAAACCTAGTGGAAGCATCCGGATTGAGCAGGGAGAGATACTGGAAAGCTGAGAGCAGGGAAGGGGGCCCTTGAGGCCCAGGATAATGTCTATGGAGCGAATCTATTCAGCTCGGAGAGTTCCAGAACCACAGCACTCCCTGGCCTGGCTTGGCCTTCCCAGATCCGCAGCAAGCACTGCGCGTGTGGCCTTGGAGAAGTTTCTCCAGGGCTCCATCTCCCCATCTGTAAAACGGGTGGGTTGGACTCCCTGCTCTCCAAAAGGCCTTCCAGCCCTGAGGTGGGACAGGGAGGGCTGGATGGGGGGTGGGTTCCAGAGAGGAGGCCTCTTCAGCTCAGATTTAACGAGCTGTCTGTTCGGTTGGAACTGATCAAAACCAGACTTGAGCTCAGCCTGATTTGCACGAACTGAAGTCGCCAAGAATGCATCCAGTAAATAATTGGGCTCCCATGGGGTTCCCAGGGCGGGCCGGACGTCTCACCTTCTCTCTTCACCGTGAACTTGACCGGGGAGGCCGGGTGGTAAGGAGCCCCGCTGGCTCAGGAGGCCCTCATGCAGTCAGAGTAGTCAGAGCTGCCAGCTGGAGTCCACAGGGCCCGCATGCCGGGGAGGTGGCCCCATTTTCTCCTTCAATCAGTCAACAAATCTTCCCAGAGCTCCCAAGAACTTGGTGGGAGGGAGTGGCCTGGCCCCTCCTCAGAACTCCCCCCAGCCTCCCAGGAGTCCTGAGAAGTACCACCTCTACCTTTGTTGTTCCTCCTGTTACAGAAGAAATGCCAAGGCTGGGTTTCAAATAGTGACGTTGTGTAAGTTGTGCACTGAGCATCTTCTTCTGGTTCTGCCTGTTGCTGCTGTGACTATGGGTACAACAACCTCGTGTGAGGTGCTCACAAAAGCCCAAGGGGCCATGCTTAGGGGCGGTGATGCCTGAGCTGAAAGACTTTTGCACGGTGAGCGCACGTGTGTGCGCGCACACACAAACACACATGCACACTACTTGGTGTCAAGACCTGGTTAAAATACAGGGTGTCTGACTCTGAGGGGTGGGGTGGGGTCCGGAAGTCTGCGTTTCAACAAAGGTCCCGGGTGATTCCCCCTCCCTGCCATGACTACAGACCTGACCTTGAGAAGATAGCCACCCTTAGGGAGGACCTTTAGGATTATAACCTTGGGAGTTCTCTGGGCTTCCAAGTTACCCTTCTTGCTCCAAAAAAAAAAAAAAAAAGCCACAGAAAATGTCAAGATGTGGCTGATGATGTGACTGGGTTTTACCCCATAGGGGAGAGTCTGCATCTGAAGAGGTACTGGCCAGCCCAAGGCGTCTAACAGGCTGACCCGTCCAAGGATGGTGTGGCCTAGAGGGCTGCCTCCGGCAGGTCCCCTCCCCCACGAGGAGAAGGGCCACCAGAAGCCTTGTGCATGGCAAGCCAGAGGTCTCCACCTCCCTGCCAACCTCGCGGCACTGATTTGCTGAAGGTGGAGAGGGCAGAGGGGCCCTATCAAATGGGGGCACAGCTAAGTCTCACTGCTCTCGTTCAACATTTAGTCACTGGATTGAATTCAATTTGAATTTCAAATAATATTAAAAGATGGCATGAGATTGTATGTCTACCGAAAGGAAGCATGAATTTTAAAAGTTTCAGAAACTTGTGAGGATTGGTGGCCGCCGGCTTAAGCCACCCTCCAAGTCCTCCATCTGGGCTCCACACTGGAGATTTGAGCTCAGGTTCTGAATTAGCAGTTTGATTCTAAGTTCTAGTTGGTTCAGACCAATGTCTGATAGATCCTAGATGGACCTCTGGGCTCCTAACAACATTCTATGGATAAATCCACCAACCAACTGAGCAGAAGAGTGAAGAGGGAGGGAAAGGTGTGGAGGGGAGATGGGGGGAGGTGGGAGGAAGGTGGGTGTGCTCTGACCGCCTCACCATCCTGGGCTTTTGCTCTGCCTAGCAGCTCCATCTCCCTAGGGCCCTGGTTATCTGTCCTCCCTCTGGGTCTCAGAACCCAGGTTTTGGGCAGGTATCCCCCGAGGCTGGGCCACTCATTCTCTTGATACCCTGGGAAATGGATTTGGGTGACTGTCTTTTGAACATCCTCTCACCGCCTGGACCAATTTGGGCTCCCCCTCGCTTTCCCCCTCAGGCCTTTCTCCAGCGAGCAGTCAACCTGGCCTGGGAAAACAGCATTTTGGCCCTTCCCTCCTCACCTCCTTCCCTGCTCCCTGCAAAGCTGGGGAGGGGGAGTGGGGAAGGAGGGGACTCCTGCCCCTACCTCCCACCTCAGGTGGATGAAACCCCAGGAGATCAGTTTGCACTTGAAGGGTCCTTAAAAACATTGAGCGGGGTGGGGGGGGGGGCGGGGGGGGTTCCATGGGCTTTGCCTCAGTTGGTCACTCGTTCCCTTAACAAGCCCTTTGTCCAGCTCTGGGGACCCGAGAGGAATCCCACCAGGTACAGGCCCACGTGGGATCATCCCTGGCTCTCTCTGACCCCAGACTGGGGACACCTCTTAGGCGAGGGCTAGGTCAGCTACTCCTCTGGATCCCAGCACCCAGCCCAGGCAGGGAGAGTCTGAAAATGTTCTGGAAAATATGGGCAAGCCCCCCTGCCTCCCCGCAAAGTGATGGCCAGATTCTGGGTCTCTCATGATTTCATTTTTCATTCCTATCACTTTCACACCCCACCTCCACCTCGGCTGACATGTGAGGTGTGACAAGCAGGGAGCGCTCCCACTGAGCGGGGAGGGGCTGCTGAGGATGCGCTGGGCACAGAACACCCAAGAGCTGACCTGCTGGACCCAAGCACACTTTGCCCAGAGTGCCCTCCTGCTTGGGGGAGCCCTTCATGCCTCCAGGAAGCCTACACTGCCTGCCCAGGCTACTGACAATTCTGGCTGCCCCAAGGCCTCAGACTGGCTCGCCAAGAGCCGCGCCGGAGGGGAGTGGAGACAGACATCCCACAGAGGGCTGGGGGCTAAGGCTGCTGGGAGGCTGCTAGCTTCCGCGGGGCCAGCCGCCCCCTCCCCTTCCCCCCGACCGCTCCCCTCCCACACCTGAAATAACAGGCGCGTGCCTGAGTTTCCAGTCTGTGACTTTTACTCCCTTGTTATCCCCCTAGCTTGACAGATTAATATTCAGAGAAGCCCCAAGGGATGGTTGGAGGGAGAGGCACTGCCCAGGCTCTCTCTACCTCCTCGGCCAAGGGGCCTCAGCGGCCCTGGTTCCGCCTCATCTTCACCTCAGACCTGCAGATGGACGGCAGACAGGCCCCTGGTGTCTCCACCACCTCCCTGCCCTTCCCAAGCCCAGCCAGAGGAAGTTGGCCCCTGAGTCCCTGCTGCCGGTCGTTCTGGGCTACCCAAGGGGAGAGGAGCTGGGTACAAGCCTGGGTGTTGCATGACCTCATCCACAGCCCCGGCCCAGCCCTGCTGCCATGACATCTGGCCTAGACCTGGCCTCTGGATGTCTGATATCGGGGGGCCCCTGACCCTGACATCAGCCACGCCCAGCCAGTCCTTCATTCCCTAGCGAGAGGTCAGCAAGGGGGTGTTGATGGGTGCAGCAGGAAGGACCCTGCCAAGCCTGGGGTTTGGGCCAGTGTTTGGGATCTGGACCAGGATGAGCCTGGACATGCTGGTTCCCAGGCTGCCCCGCAGCTTCCAGCCAGCACAGCCACTCCCTCGACAGGCAGATCTTTGGGCCCTTCTCACCTTCACCATCTCCCAGGGTTGGGCTCTGCTCACAGGGTCAATTGGTGGCTCCCCAAAATGCTCAAATCCCCCAGGGCACCCTCCAGCCTGCTGGATCATATCCAGAGTTCAAGACCTCCATGATCCCACCCTTTGGCTACTCAACCCTCATCCAAGAAATATTTCTAGGCACTTCTGTCTGCTCAGCCCTTGAGGACCACTCAGAGGGAGAGCTGGAGTCAGAAGAACTGCCTTTGTAACCCTGAACCAGCCCTAACTGCTATGTGACATTGGGCAAGTCACTCTCCCTCTCTGGGCCTTAACTGAAAAGTGATGCCCGGATTCTGGGCCTATTATCATCTCATTTTTTATTCCTATCACTTTCACATCCCATATTGTGGCCCTTTAGAGAGTGGATAAGTAAGGGTCTTACTCTCTCCATTTCACTGATAGGAAATGGAGGGGAAGGGAGAGCCGACACATATGGACCGTGTTCCTTGCAGGGACCTTGTACAGAGGCTGGTCGAAACAACCCCGTGAGACCTAAATCAGGAATCCCACCCCATGAAGAGGGTCCATGGCCCAGAGGGCTCAAGGACTAGTCACAGCAATGATAATAGTCAACACCAGTGGTCTGCTTTCCTTGTGCCATTTCCTTTGCATTCAATCCTCAGAACACCCCAATGAGTCTGTCCCTGTTATGACTCCTCTTCCACAGATGAGGAAACCAAGGCTCAGAGAGGTGAAGTGATTTGCCCACAGCCACACAGCTTGTAAACTCTAATGCTGAGATTTGAGTCAGATCGTTTGACACCTGGAACCTAATCTGTTTTAATCTGTCCCTGGCAAGACTTGAACGCAAATATGCCCCAGAGTCCAGGTATGTCTGCTCCAGCTGCTTCTACAGGTCCACGTCGGGGAGGAGACTCCCAGGCTGCAGAGAGGGCATCAGCGCAGCAGGGACCAGTCCCCGGGGCTTCTTCTCCCAGCCAAGCGCTCCCCCACAGACAGTGGTGACCAGGGTGGGAGGGTGCTGCCTGCCTGGGGCCCAGGGCTGCACCAGAATTCCCCAGAGGCCAGGGCTGAGCATAGAGTGGTCAGTGGCCAAGTGGTTCTCCCCGAGCCACCTGCCTCCCAACCTCACGCCCAGGGATGGAGAGCCCAGGCGCCTTGTTATCGTCAGGCAAATGGAAGAAGCCACTCCCAGAGGGGGTTCTGTTTGTTCAGAACCAGGAAGGATTTTCTGTGGGAGGGCGAAGCTCATAGACCCAATCGGAGAACCCCCAAAACCATTAGGTAGCCACAGACCCAAACCCCAATCACCCAATTCAGTTCCACCTTCTGGTCCTCCACCTGCCCAGTCTCTGCACTTGGAGAACCGAGGCAGCTTGCCTATTGCCTTGGTCCAGACCCTTCTTCCACCCTGGCCAGGGAACCCTGGCAAGCAAGCAGGCAGGGAGGGTGACACTGGTGTCCCCAGAAGCTGTGTGGCCTTAGATAAGTCATCTAAGCTCTCTGAGCCTCATTCTATCACATGGGGTTATTCACACAGACCTTAAAAGTGGCTTTGGACTTCCCTGGTGGCGCAGTGGTTAAGAATCGCCTGCCAATGCAGGGGACATGGGTTCGATCCCTGGTCCGGGAAGATCCCACATGCCATAGAGCAGCTAAGTCCGTGTGCCACAACTACTGAGCCTGTGCTCTAGAGTCTGCGAGCCACAACTACTGAGCCCACACACCGCAACTACTGAAGCCCACGCGCCCCAGGGCCTGTGTGCCGGAAAAACTGAGCCCGCATGCTGCAACTACTGAAGTCCACGCACCTAGAGGGCGCCCGTGCTCCGCAACAAGAGAAGCCACCGCAATGAGAAGCCCGGGCACCGCAACAAAGAGTAGCCCCCGCTCACCACAACTAAAGAAAGCCCGCGTGCAGCAACGAAGACCCAACACAGCCAAAAAAAAAGTGGCTTTGAGGCTTGAGTCGGAGGAGGTGTGCACAGGGCTTGATTCTGTACCTGGCACATGGCAGGAGCTCAGCTGCGCATCCATGTCATCTGTACCCCGAGTGGGCATGCAGATGCAGGTGGGGTTCTGTCACCAGGCACCTGGCCTCATGCTGGGCAGTGGAAGAAGGAGGCCATGTGGGGTGTGGCTGCCTGGGAAGAGAGGGTCCCAGAGGGTATCTTATCTAACTGCTCCCCTCCCCTCAGGTTGAGATGGAGAAATTGACCCACAGAGAGTCAGTGACTTGCCTGTCACTGAAGGGTACTCGCTGAGAAGGGTACTCGCTGAGAAGAACCGGAAACACAGAAGCTTCTTCCTGCTCCCCCTTTGGGATCATGGATCTCCGGATCCAGAGCTGGTGGTAAGTGAATATCTCAGGCCACAGCATGAAGTGCCCCTACCCCAGTGCTCTCTTGCTGCAGGCTGTGTGGGAGAATGGGCCGGCTCCCTCCTCATGCTCACCAGGACTGGGGGAGGTGCTGAGGGGCCAAGGGGCAAGGGTTGGACACCACCCCACAGCGGTCGTGAGCACGGTGCACTGGTGTTTCCAGGGGGCTCAGGCAGGCATTCCCCCAGTCCCCTACCCAAGAGCTGCACGTGAGCTCAAGACACACAGACTCCCACCCGGCTCCCACTGGGCCGCAAATCCCTGCAGCTGGGACAGTCCTGGTCACACAGAGCAGTGAATGGCCTGGGAGCTGGAGGCCAGCCTGAATGAGACAGAGAGAGAGATGGAGAGAGACAGGCTCAAGCCGGTGCTCTGGGCCACCTTGATGATCTGTGGGCCACTTTCCCAGGCTCAGCCTCACTTCTTCATGTGTAAAGTAGGGACATTAACCCTTTCTTGGTGGGAGAGTTTAGATGTGGGTTGGGCGCAGGGGTTGGAGGGGACGGTTCTCAATATTCTTAAAGGTCTTTTTGTCAGACACGGGGCTGGGACCTCCCCACTGCCTCCCAGCCTTAGCTTCTCTTGGCCTCTAGTCCATCTATTCAATGGGAAGATTGGATTAAGGACCTAGAAGGCTTCCTCTTGCTTTTAAAGATCACCTGTCACCTCCACTGTTGGGAAGGAAGGGCCCCCACCAGGATCGAGGAGGAGGGTCCACAGAATATGAGGGGTTTGGCTGGGTACCAGAAGTGAGATTCCGGGGTTCCCTGAAAGCCTGCAGCGTCCGGCAGAGCCCCCACCATCTGGCGCAGCCTGGAGCAGGGCCAAGCCTGCCGGGCTGGAGATGAAAACGGCCCCAGGGATGGGGTAAGGGGGCAGCGGGTGGGGAGGGGTCTGTCACCCGCCGCCATGCGGGCGGGATGCCGGACGGGCGGGATGAGCCGAGTCTAAATAAATCACTAACACACGGGGCGGGGTGGTGGGGGGAGAATTCCTTGAACAGGCGCCCTGGATTATGGACAACAGAAGGGGGAGGAGATGGGGGAGATGGTCAGAGGAACCACTCCTGGGAGCCCTTTCTTCTCAGGCACCGTGGCCCTTCCCCCTCCCACATTACGGGCTGTGACTGTCTGAGGACTGGCCGCCTGGAGGGGGGGTGGCCTTGGTTGGGGCCCTCCTCTGCCCAGGCCCCGCCCCTCCGTCCACGCCGTGAGAAACTCAAAAAGCCCCGAGCCTGCCCGAGGGGAGAGAGGTGTTGAAAGCTGCATCCTGCTCTGAGCGCTGAGCCAAGGCCAGAGATAATATCGTGTGCTGGAGAGCAGGGGCGCTGGGCCTCAGTGGCCCCCTCCCTCACCCACCCCCACCCCCCGCTCTCCGCACCCCTGCCTGAGCCTGAGCTCCAGCGGGTGGGTAGGGGCTGTGCTGCTCCCAGCCTGGGAGGTGGCCTGGCCCCTGTCCCACTGGACTCACTCCAAGCCTGAGAAACCCCAGGCAGGCCCAGGCCAGGGTCAGAGATCAGCCTGCGGAGAGGGTTGGGAGGGGTGAGGCTGAGGGCTGGAACTGGTCAGATCAGCCTCGGGTTCTGTCCTGCCTCTCTCTGGACCTCAGTTTCCACATTTGGAAAGTGGAGTGCGGGAACCCCAGGTCGTCTCTAGGGCTAACGAAGTGCTTACAGGACTTGGACTGGGCGGAGGTCATGAGGCTGGCTCTGGGTCATGTGTCCGGGTTTTAGCTGCAGCTCCTGGGGCCGGTTGGTGGCTGTTGGATGGATAGAGGGATGGATGAGTGACTGAACAAGAAACAGCTAAGATCCATAAATCTTATAATCCAAACATGACTGGAGACCAGGTCCAGAGAAAAATGTTTCTATTTCCCTGCTCGGTAAGGATGCCTCATGAGTCCCACACTTCATGTTTACAGAGGGCCTCAGCATTCATCCCCTTGACCCAGGAGGAAGGACAGGGAGGGTCTGATACCCACTGTGGCAGGGAAGGAAGCTAGGAAGAGCCCAGCTGGGGCTCTGGGCAGTCTGCCCCAGCTCCCGGGAGCCCAAAGCGGCTAACAGGGCAGGGAATGTCCCCCTCCTCAGTAGGTGTGACACTCAGGTGCAGGGAGGGTCAACACAGGGGACTAAAGGCTCAACCAGGACCAGAACTCAGCTGTCCGGCTCCCACCTGGCTGGAGCCTGCCGTGCGCCCGCTGTAGGAGAAACGGGCACAGCCCTTGTGCTGAGCACAGGGCCTCTGCATGGTCAGTGCCCTCGGAATGCCTGCACGGAGGCCGGGCCCCAGCTTAAAACCCTTGTTTGCTCAGGCTCTGCACCCAGCTGCTCCCCCAGCATTTGAAAACCCTCGTGCTTGGCCCCTGCCAACCTCTGTGCTGTGCCTGTCTGCCGCCTGCTGCAGTGCTGGAGCCCCGATCACGCGCCAGGCCAGAGAGGGAGGCCTTTCCCACTAATCGAGAGCGACCTTCAACGCCCGTAGCCTGAGTATTCCAGGCTGCAGTCCCCACCTCCCTGCAACACTCCTCTGTTCTGGGGCCCACAATGCCTCATTGAAGAATGGCTCTGTTAATTCATTTCCACTCTCAGCAACCCCAGTCACCCCTGCCAGGCCCCAGGAGGGGTGGAGAGAGGATGGCTTTGGTTTTGAGCTGGGTGGACTATGCCCCTTACCACTCAGTATGCTGGGCCCACCCCCCGCCTTCTCTGAGCCTTGGTTTCTTCATCTGTAAAATGGAATGATTCATAGCTCAGAGGATGCACAGTACTGCAAGACTCCAAGGAAAGGAGTGCTGAATATAAAAGGTAAAATGCTGCCCAGAATACCGATGAGATGGGAGGAAAGAGCCCAGGTGACTTCCAGGATCACACAGAGTGGGGATGGAGAACATTCCCAGGCGAAGGCGGTGGACAACCGCACTGTGGGCCCCGGACTGATCGTCCCCCACTGGGAGGGCCCACCACGGGGCGCCTGGTTCTGAAGAGCCTGGGCAGCCTCTACAGGGGACGCTGACAAGCACCCTGTCAGCGAGGACTCAGGGGCTCCTTCCCTGAGCAGGGATAGGCCCTTTCCTGTGAACATCTCAATAGCCCCATTCAGCCTCTCAGAAAACAGGCTTAGCAAGTGAAGAGACCTAGCCTGAGTCCCATGGCCACCTGGACGGAGGGGGCCCCAGGGGCAAACCAGGTCCAGGTGTCACCAGCTGGGTCAGTGCCAGCTCTCTGGGGACCCTGCGAGCACTCACACCCCCTCAGACCACTCCTCAGCCTCCAAACTTGAGTAAGTAAGGCCCAGGCAGGTGGCCAGGCGGGTGCCCGGAGGTGTGATGGGCAGACAGGGCGTCTCCAGAGAAGACCCAGGAGCGGTGCTGAGAGGGGTTTGGAGGAGGCTGGTCCGGAGAACACGAGAAGGATGATCACGGGAACCAGAGGCCCATGGGAGGGGCCGCTTTGGGCTCATCCGGCCGGCTCACCCTTCGAGGTTCAGGCGGGAGGCTGAGGCCTGGCCCAGCGCAGAGCTCATCTGGCTCCTGGGTCCCCGCCCAACACACTCTCCCCACACAGAGGGGTGAGGGGGCAGCCAGCACCGGAAATCAAGGACTGTGTGGGGCTTTGGGATGGGGCGAAGTGACAGTTACTCTTCAGAGGAGTTTGTGAAGTTAATAAATAAAGTCAACATGATTGCTTAACCTACGGAGGCGGTTCAGCAGTCATTCAGGGTCCAGACGGGGAAAGGAGCACAGTGTCTTCTGCCGGGCTGGGAACAGTGAGGCCCTACTGTGTGCGTGTACCCTCATGACACTTGTTTCATATGTCTCTCACAAGAGCCTGGAGATGAAACAAGTATTCCCTGATTTCTAGATGAGGGCACTGAAATTCAGAGATGTTGTCACTTGGCCAAGCTCATGCAGACAGTAAAGCGTAGAGCAGGCGCTTGAACTCAGGTCTGTGGATTTTAGGGCCGGGGTCCTTTCCACTGCGCTCCCACTGCCTCACCCATACTCCGCATCCCCAGCCCCCGCCCTACAGTCCAGAGAGAAATTTCACAGGAAAATGGGGGCTCTGCTCTGGCCTCAGCAGGGGGAGATGCAGGCGTCAGGATGTGGGTACTGCCCTGAACCACGCGCCCTCATCAGGTGAGTGCCAGGGGTTTCCTTGGGATCTACAAAGCCTTCTCCCCACAGGTGCCCCTGAGGGTTACTGCCCCCCCAAGCCTGTCATCCCTGCTGTCCTCAGATTTCACCCACTATCTCCCTATCTTTGCTTTTCCCCAAAAGCCCGCCCTCTGCAGCTCCTCAGGTACAAGGGAAGCTAATGAAGCCCCCGTGACACTGAATGTCCAGCTTTTCCCTGAGGGCAGTGGGGAACCACGGAAGGGTGTGGAGCAGAGAGGGACAGGGTTCAACTGAGCTGGAGAAGGAACCTGAAGAAACCGGACGCTGATTTCCTGAGGAGCTAATGCAGCTGGAACTTCCATCCCGCTTTGGCCCGAGCTCCTTTCAAGGCTCGGGTAGGGGTGAGAGGGTGGGTCTAGCAATGTGTTCACAGGATTATATGTTTTTGTGAAAATTGCAAGAATATAATGTTTTAACTCCAGTTGGTTCAGACCTCTGCGTGTCTCCCCACTTTGACTTCCACTACACTGCTTCCTCTGGAGTGGCTGTAGATATTTTTGGAATCTGAGAGAGGGGAAGTTGAGTTGAGTTTGAGTTTCACTTGGATCCAGGAGTGTACATGGTTGCAGTCCCTTCATGCCGAGTTCCGTTAGTGTTGACCACCCTGGGGTGGAATGGCTTGCAGGATACTCCCCCTGCCCCCTGCACAGGCGTACCCCGCATCACGACACCGCAGTGCAGGGCCATGTGTCATATTGTGCGATCAACTTGTCCTACAGAGTCTGGCACTGGCAGCATGTGGGCAGGGGTGGAGAAGCAATATTTGAAATGGACAGAGCCAGGCGATAATCTGTGGAAAATGCTGCCAGTCGTCAGATTGTGTAAAGTGGTAAGTGGAAGATTTGGTTCTCGTCAATGTATTCTCAAGATGGAAGTTTTCTCCTGTCAGGGATATAAGCGATAAAGCAGAAGGTTGAACTATAAATGCACCATTCATTTTTTTCTCTTCTCTTATGACAATCACACAAAATAAATTTGTCAGAAGTCCTGTGTTTTTGGCAAACCTGTAGCAGTTCTACAAACGGCAAATGTATCTGCATATATTAAGTTGCGCCTTTGTGCATCCCAACTGACAGAACCCCACGTGAGGATACTGACGCACCTTGTCCCGATGAAGCCTGACTGTCCCAGATGAAATCTGTTTCTCAACAGGCCTTGCTTGCAACTTCTCTAGGACGCTGTCTATGGCTGTAAGTTGTGTGACCAGAACCAGGGCCTCCCCGCAGATCCGGGCACCCCCAGACCCCACCTGTACTCCTGGAGCTTCTGTCTGCATGTTTCCCCAACCCCGTACACCTTACAGCCTGAAAACCTCCTCTTCTCAGGCCTCTCCACATTAGAGGTACTTCATTTCAGCAGGGAGTGCCTCGGTGGCTGGGCCAGGGCCAGGAGAGTAGGGGTTCTGAAGAGACAGATGCTGGGGCCCCATCCCGGCCAGGCCTCTGCAGCTGGACTGCACATGTCTGATAAAACTGTCAGGGCTGCAGCGTGCATGGGGATCGAATCTGGCAAGCCTGCGTTTCCAGTGACCCATCTCTCGGGGGGTGGGGGTAGGTCAGACCTTCTGCAGTCTTCCTCCTTATGGGTGCTCAGCCTCTGCTGGCGCACCTATCCACACCTGCACAGGTCCTCACCCCTCCCCAGGAAGACCCTTGCACCCTGGCCAGACGCAGCTGTGAGAAACCTGTGTGGGGTGAACATCTGACTGCTTGGGACCTCCACCCATCCATAGATCTTGTGTCCACCCTTCGGCTCAAGCAGAACAAACTCAACCTCCCTTTCGCCATCTGGAAGACCCTTACTCCTCCTCCTTCTTCTTGGCCCTGGTCAAACACTCCTCCTCTTTGAGATTTTCCCTGCTCCCCAGTTCACCTCCAAAATCTAGGAGCTCCCACACTGGGCAGTGCGGTTATCCATCTATGTGTCCCAGATTGGGAGCTCCTGGGTGGGGGGCAGGGATTGGGTCGGGTCTTCTCTGTGCCCCAAGGACCAAGCAGCAGAGGGAGATCACTGAGGTGGGGCTCAGCAAAGGTTTGCCAACTGCTTGCCTGGCCAGCAGACCTGGCCAAGGGCAGAGTGCGAGGCCGCAGCCCTGGCCTGCACTCCTCCCAGGATCGGTCCATCAGCCCTGGGACAGACACCCGACGCCTGCCCGCCGCCTCCCCACCGCACCAGGCTCACACCTGGCTTTTCAGCAGCACTTTCTGCTGCTGGCCATGCCCTTTTCCTTAAAACACCCTTTTCTCTGGACTCCCGGGTTCCCTCCCTCCTCTCTGGCCATTTCTTCTTAGTCTCCCGCGAGGGCTCCTGACCTCTTCCTTCTCCCGCCTCTAAATGAAGCCCAGAATTTAGTTCTGAGCCCACGCCTCCTGCTCTACAGCCTCTTTCTGACTAACGCCTGTCAGTGACCTGTCATCTGCACATCCAGCAGGTACCAATATCTACCCCGTGAGTCTGACAGGCATCTCAAACTGAACACATCTAAGCCTGAAATCAATATTTCTCCCGATAAACCTGCCTTTCCTCTTTGCATTACAGCCCCATTCTGCCTCTATTCTAGCCCGTTACCTTTCTATCCCTCCACCCCTCTGCATCTACTGTGCTTAAAAAAACCCCACCTTACTGAGGTATAATTACATACAACAAACTGCTCCCATTTAAAATAGACTTTTAGCATTCTTATATTTCTCAAAGTATTGAGCTCTTTGCTGTCATTCTGGATTTTTTTTAATGCCTGGTGATATACTCATTTTCAAGTCTACTTTATCTAGTATTAATATAGCCACTCCAGCTGTCCCATGCTTACCATTTGCATGGTGTATCTTATTCATTTATTTTTAGTATGTGTCTTTATATCTAAAGTATGTTTCTTTAGGCAGCATAGACTTTATTCTTGCTTTATCTAATCCAGTCTGACAATCTCTGCTTTTTGACTGGAATATTTGCTCCATTTGCATTTACTGAAATGGTTTTATTTTAGTTTGCCATGGTGCTATTTGTCTTCTATTTGTCTCATCTGGGTTTTGTTTCTTAGTTCCTCTTTTCCAACTTTCTTTTGTGTTAATCATATATATATGTAAATATATATATATGTATATATATATATATATATATTTAACACCTTTATTGGAGTATAATTGCTTTACAATGGTGTGTTGGTTTCTGCTGTATAACAAAGTGAATCAGCTATACATATACATATATCCCCATAGCCCCTCCCTCTTGTGTCTCCCTCCCAGCCTCCCTATCCCACCCCTCTAGGTGGTCACAAAGCACAGAGCTGATCTCCCTGTGCTATGTGGCTGCTTACCACTAGCTATCTATTTTAACGTTTGGTAGTGTATATATGTCCATGCCACTCTCTCACTTCATCCCAGCTTACCCTTCCCCCTCCCCTTGTCCTCAAGTCCATTCTCTACGTCTGCGTCTTTATTCCTGTCCTGCCCCTAGGTTCTTCAGAACCATTTTTTTTTTAGATTCCGTATATATGTGTTAGCATATGGTATTTGTTTTTCTCTTTCTGACTTACTTCACTCTGTTTGACAGTCTCTAGGTCCATCCACCTCACTACAAATAACTCAGTTTTATTTCTTTTTATGGCTGAGTAATATTCCATTGCATATATGTGCCACATCTTCTTTATCCATTCATCCAATGATGGACACTTAGGTTGCTTCCATGTCCTGGCTATCGCAAATAGTGCTGCAATGAACATTCTGGTACATGACTCTGTTTGAATTATGGTTTTCTCAGGGTATATGCCCACAAGTGGGATTGCTGGGTCATATGGTAGTTCTATTTGTAGTTTTTTAAGGAACCTCCATACTGTTCTCCATAGTGGCTGTATCAATTTACATTCCCACCAACAGTGCAAGAGGGTTCCCATTTCTCCACACCCTCTCCAGCATTTATTGTTTGTAGATTTTTTGATGATGCCCATTCTGACTGGTGTGAGGTGATAACTCATTGTGGTTTTGATTTGCATTTCTCTAATGATTAGTGGTGTTGAGCATCCTTTCATGTGTTTGTTGGCAATCTGTATGTCTTCTTTGGAGAAATGTCTATTTAGGTCTTCTGCCCATTCTTGGATTGCGTTGTTTGTTTTTTTGATATTGAGCTGCATGAGCTGCTTGTATATTTGGAGATTAATCCTTTGTCAGTTGCTTCATTTGCAAATATTTTCTCCCATTCTGAGGGGTGTCTTTTGGTCTTGATTATGGTTTCCTTTGCTGTGCAAAAGCTTTGAAGTTTCATTAGGTCCTGTTTGTTTATTTTGTTTTTATTTCCATTTCTCTAGGAAGTGGGTCAAAAAGGATCTTGCTGTGAATTATGTCATAGAGTGTTCTGCCTATGTTTTACTCTAAAAGTTTTAAAGTGTCTGGCCTTACATTTAGGTCTTTAATCCATTTTGAGTTTATTTTTGTGTTAGGGAGTGTTCTAATTTCATTCTTTTACATGTAGCTGTCCAGTTTTCCCAGCATCACTTATTGAAGAGGCTGTCTTTTCTCCATTGTATATTCTTGCCTCCTTTATCAAAAATAAGGTGACTGGGGCTTCCCTAGTGGCACAGTGGTTGAGAGTCCACCTAGCGATGCAGGGGACACGGGTTCGGGCCCCGGTCCTGGAAGCGGCTGGGCCCGTGAGCCATGGTTGCTGAGCCTGCACGTCTGGAGCCTGTGCTCTGCAACGGGAGAGGCCACAACAGTGAGAGGCCCGCGTACCGCAAAAAAAAAAAAAAAAAAAAAAAGATAAGGTGACCATATGTGCATGGGTTCGTCTCTGGGCTTTCTATCCTGTTCCATTGATCTATATTTCTGTTTGTGTGCCAGTACCATATTGTCTTGATTAGTGTAGCTTTGCAGTATAGTCTGAAGTCCAGGAGCCTGATTCCACCAGCTCTGTTTTTCGTTCTCAAGATTGCTTTGGCTATTCAGGATCGTTTGTATTTCCATAGAAATTATGAAATGTTTTGTTCTAGTTCTGTAAAAAATGCCAGGGGTAGTTTGATAGGGATTGCACTGAATTGTACATTACTTTGGGTCATATAGTCATTTTCACAATGTTGATTCTACCAATCCAAGAATATGGGATATCTCTCCATCTGTTTGTATCATCTTTAATTTCTTTCAGCAGTGTCTTATAGTTTTCTGCATACAGGTCTTTTGTCTCCATAGGTAGGTTTATTCTTAGGTATTTTATTCTTTTTGTTACAATGGTAAATAGGAATGTTTCCTTAATTTCCCTATCAGATTTTTCATCATTAGTGTATAGGAATGCAAGAGGTTTCTGTGCATTAATTTTGTATCCTGCTACTTTACCAAATTCATTGATTAGCTCTAGTAGTTTTCTAGTAGCATCTTTGTGATTCTCTATGTATAGTGTCATGTCAGCTGCAAACAGTGACAGTTTTACTTCTTCTTTTCTGATTTGGATTCCTTTTATTTCTTTTTCTTCTCTGATTGCTGTGGCTAAAACTTCCAAAACTATGTTGAATAATAGTGGTGAGAGTGGACAACCTTGTCTTGTTCCTGGTCTTAGAGGAAATGGTTTCAGTTTTCCACCATTGAGAACATTGTTGGCTTTGGGTTTGTCATATATTGCCTTTATTATGTTGAGGTAAGTTCCCTCTATGCCTACTTTCTGGAGACTTTTTATGATAAATGGGTATTGAATTTTGCCAAAGCTTTTTCCGCATCTATTGAGATGATCACATGGCTTTTCTCCTTCAGTTTGTTAATATGGTGTATCACATTGATTGATTTGCATATATTGAAGAATCCTTGCATTCCTGGGATGAACCCCACTTGATCATGTTGTATGATCTTTTTAATGTGCTGTTGGATTCTGTTTGCTAGTACCTTGTTGAGGATTTTTGCATCTATGTTCATCAGTGATATTGGCCTGTAGTTTTCTTTTTTGTGTGATATCTTTGTCTGGTTTTGGTATCAGGGTGATGGTGACCCTATAGAATGAGTTGGAAGTGTACCTTGCTCCACAGTTTTTTGGAAGAGTTTGAGAAGGATAGCTGTTAGCTCTTCTCTAAATGTTTGATAGAATTCACCTGTGAGGCCATCTGGTCCTGGGCTTTTGTTTGTTGGAAGATTTTTAACCACAGTCTCAATATCAGTGCTTGTGACTGGTCTGTTCATATTTTCTACTTCTTCCTGGTTCAGTCTTGGAAGGTTGTGCTTTTCTAAGCACTTGTCCATTTCTTCCAGGTAGTCCATTTTATTGGCATATAGTTGCTTGTAGTAATCTCACATGATCCTTTGTATTTCTGCAGTGTCAGTTTTTACTTCTCTTTTTTCATTTCTGATGCTGTTGATTTGAGCCTTCTCCCTTTTCTTCTTGATGAGTCTGGCTAATGGTTTATCAATTTGTTTATCTTCTCCAAGAACCAGCTTTTAGTTTGATTGATCTTTGCGATTGTTTCCTTCATTTCTTTTCATTTATTTCTGATCTGATCTTTATGAACTCTTTTCTTCTGGTAACTTTGGGGTTTTTTTGTTCTCCTTTCTCTAACTGCTTAGGGGTAAGGTTAGGTTGTTTATTTGAGATGTTTCTTGTTTCTTGAGGTAGGATTGTATTGCTATAAACTTCCCTCTTAGAACTGCTTTTGCTGCATCCCACAGGTTTTGTGTCATTGTGTTTTCATTGTCATTCGTTTCAAGGTATTTTTTGATTTCAACTTTAATTTTTTCAGTGATCTCTTGATCATTTAATAGCATATTATTTAGCCTCCATGTGTTTGTATTTTTTACTGTTTTTTCCTGTAACTGATATCTAGTCTTATAGCGTTGTGGTCAGAAAAGATACTTGATAAGATTTCAATTTTCTTGAATTTACCAAGGTTTGATTTGTGATCCAGGATATCATCTATCCTGGAGAATGTTCCATGAGCACTTGAGAAGAAAGTGTATTCTGTTGTTTTGGATGGATGTCCTATAAATGTCAATTAAGTCCATCTTGTTTAATGTGTCATTTAAAGCTTGTGTTTCCTTATTTATTTTCATTTTGGATGATCTTTCCATTGGTGAAAGTGGGGTATTAAAGTCCCCTACCATTATTGTGTTACTGTTGATTTCCCCTTTTATGGCTGTTAGCATTTTCCTCATGTACTGAGGTGCTCCTATGTTGGGTCCATAAATATTTACAATCATTATATCTTCTTATTGGATTGATCCCTTGATCATTATGTAGTGTCCTTCTTTGTCTCTTGTAATAGTCTTTTTTTTAAAGTCTATTTGTCTGATATGAGAATTGCTACTCCAGCTTTCTTTTGATTTCCATTTGCATGGAATATCTTTTTCCATGCCCTCACTTTCTGTCTGTATGTGTTCCTAGGTCTGAAGTGGGTCTCTTGTAGACAGCATGTATACAGGTCTTGTTTTTGTATCCATTCAGCCAGTCTATGTCTTTTGGTGGGAGCATTTAATCCGTTTACATTTAAGGTAATTATAGATATGTATGTTTGTATTACCATTTTCTTAATTGTTTTCGGTTTGTTATTGTACGGCTTTTCCTTCTCTTGTGTTTCCTGGCTAGAGAAGTTCCTTTAGCATTTGTTGTAAAGCTGGTTTGGTAATGCTGAACTCTCTTAACTTTTGCTTGTCTGTAAAGGTTTTAATTTCTCCATTGAATCTGAATGAGATCCTTGCTGGGTTAAGTAATCTTGGTTATAGGTTTTTCCCTTTCATCATTTTAAATATGTCCTGGCACTCCCTTCTTGCTTGCAGAGTTTCTGCTCAAATATCAGCTGTTAACCTTATGTGGATTCCCTTGTATGTTATTTGTTGCTTTTTCCTTAGTGCATTAATTTTTTTCTTTGTATTTAATTCTTTTTTTTTACATCTTTATTGGAGTATAATTGCTTTACAATGGTGTGTTAGTGTCTGCTTTATAAGAAAGTGAATCAGTTATACATATACATATGTTCCCATATCTCTTCCCTCTTGTGTCTCCCTCCCTCCAACCCTCCCTATCCCACCCCTCTAGGTGGTCACAAAGCACCGAGCTGATCTCCCTGTGCTATGTGGCTGCTTTCCAATAGCTATCTACCTTATGTTTGGTAGTATATATATGCCCATGCTTCTCTCTCGCTTTGTCACAGCTTACCCTTCCCCCTCCCCATATCCTCAAGTCCATTCTCTAGTAGGTCTGTGTCTTTATTCCTGTCTTACCCCTAGGTTCTTCATGACATTTTTTTTCTTAAATTCCATATATATGTGTTAGCATACGGTATTTGTCTTTCTCTTTCTGACTTACTTCACTCTGTATGACAGACTCTGGGTCTATCCACCTTTAATTCTTGATAGTTTGATTAATATGTGTCTTGGCGTGTTTATCCTTGGATTTATCCTGTATGGGACTCTCTGCATGTCTTGGACTTGACTGACTATTTCCTTTCCCATATTAGGGACGTTTTCAACTATAATCTCTTCAAATATATTCTCAGTCTCTTTCTTTTTCTCTTCTGGGACCCTGATAATTCGAATGCTGGTTCATTTAATGTTGTCCTAGAGGTCTCTGAAACTGTCCTCAATTCTTTTCATTCTTTTTTCTTTATTCTGCTCTGCGGTAGTTATTTCCACTATTTTATCTTCCAGGTCACTTATCCGTCCTTCTGCCTCGGTTATTCTGCTATTGATTCCTTCTAGAGAATTTTTCATTTCATTTATTGTGTTGTTCATCATAGTTTGCATGCTCTTTAGTTCTTCTAGGTCCTTGTTCAACGTTTTTTTAATTTTCTCCATTCTATTTCCAAGATTTTGGATCATCTTTACTATCATTACCCTGAGTTATTTTTCTGGTAGACTGCCTATTTTCTATTCATTTGTTTGGTCTGATGGGTTTTTACCTTGCTCCTTCATCTGCTGTGTGTTTCTCTGTCTTCTCACTTTGCTTAACTTATTGTGTTTGGGGTCTCCTTTTTGCAGGCTGCAGGTTCGTAATTCCCGTTGTTTTTGGTGTCTGCCCCTAGTGGCTAAGGTTGGTTCAGTGGGTTGTGTTGGCTTCCTGGTGGAGGAGACTGGTGCCTGTGTTCTGGTGGATGAAGCTGGATCTTGTCTTTCTGGTGGGCAGGACCATGTCCGGTGGTGTGTTTTCAGGTGACCTTATTATGATTTTAGGCAGCCTCTGTACTAACGGGTGGGGTTTTGTTGCTGTCTTGCTAGCTGTTTGGCATGGGGCATCCAGCTTGGATTTTGCTGGCTGTTGAGTGGAGCTGGGTCTTAGCGTTGAGATGGAGATCTCTGGGAGATCTCTCGCCGATTGATATTACGTGGGGCCAGGAGGTCTCTGGTGGTCCAATGTCCTGAACTCGACTCTCTACCTCAGAGGCTCAGGCCTGACACCCGGGTCTGGAGCACCAAGACCCTGTCAGCCACATGGCTGGTAGTGATCTGGAGTTTGGTAAAGCCTCAGGTTGGAGAACTTCCATTTCACACTGAAGGAACTCTCATCAATATGGGTTTTAAACCTCCTAACTTCCAACCCAAGTCTTCTCTCTACAGCCATCTATCCAGCAACGTGTTGTGAAACTTTTAGAGAAATTTCAGATGGGGGAAATATTGGAATTCATAGTCCACCGAAGTGGTATGAAAATTACTTTAAACTGAAAATATCTAAATCATCATCAGCCACTAAAGAAGCATCATCTAAACTTAAGCAGTCTCCCCAAAATGCCAATATATAGTTTTAAAATATTCCATTTTAATCCATTTTTATTGGCTTTCTAGCTATCTCTCTTTACACAACTTTTAGTGGTTGCTCTAGAGATTACAATGTATATCTTCCTTATGTTCCTATGTATGTGATATGTATACATATGCATATCTTTATGAGTCTACTTAGAGTTAATGAATTACTTTAGGTAAAATTTAGGAATATTGCAATAATACATTTCCATTTACCTACCACCCCCACTATCCTTAATGCTATTGTCATCAATTTTATGTGTATACTTTATAACCTCCCAAAATACATATGTAATTTTTAATTGACCCACATATTTACAGTTCCAGTTTTCTTCTTTCCCTTTAGCCTGAAAAATTTCCTTTACCATTTCTTGTCATGAAGGACTCCTGGTGATAAATTATCTCCTTAATTATTTGTCTTAAAATGTCTTATTATAGTTTGCTACATATAGAATTATTGGTGATAATGTTTTCTTTCAGCACTTTGAATGTGTTGTTCTTCTGACCTCCATCATTTCTGATGAGAAATCAGCCATTAGTTGTAGCGCTGTTCTTCTGTATGTATGGTATCTTTTTTTTTTATGTCTGTTTTCAAGGTTTTCCCTTTATCTTTGACTTTCATGAGTTTGGCTATTATATGCCTAGAAGTGGTTTTCTTTGTGTTTTGCTGTCTGGGATTTGAGATTCTTAGCTCTTGAAGTTAGTTTTTCACCAAATTTGGGGAGCTTTTGGCTAGTTTGTATTTAAATACCTTTTAACGCCTTTTTATTGCTCTCTCCTCTCCTCTGTCCCTCTAGTTACACAAATTTTGTACTTCTTGATGTTATCCCTCAGGTCTCCAAAGCTCTGTTCATTTTTCTTCAATTTTTTTCCCCTTTTCAAATTGAGCTCTGTTACTCTATCTTCAGGGTCAGTAGTTCTTTCTTTCTGCTTCTCCAATCTACTGTTGAGCTCAGCCAGTGAATTTTTCATTTCAATGATTGTACTTTTCAGCTTTGTAATTTCCATTTAGTTTTTTTAAAATATATAATTTCCATTTCTCTGTTGATATTTCCTTTCTCTTCCCTAATTAAAACCACTTTTTTCTTTAAATCTCTGAACACATTCTTCTTTTATTGTATGTATAAAAGCTGCCATGAAATCTGTTTGCTAAATCCAACATCTATGCCCCATTCAGAATCACTTGTTAGTTTGCCTTTTTTTCCTCCCCGAGTAAAAATCACATTTTCCTGTTTCCTGCAAACTCTTTCTCTTCCACAGTGTGCAGTGGAAGATCTCTCTGCTCACTTCCTACAGCTTCCAGCTGCTGCTTTTTTTTTTTTTTAAGTCTGGCTCCTAGGTGTCTCCCTGCACCTCTGTAATTTGGCAATCATCCAAGGATTTGGGCAGCTTTCATTTAGATTTTGGTGCTCATTTTTCTATAATCCTCTTGTTTCCATGGATTCTCCCCTAAATTTCTAGCTGTTGTGTCAGTCCTGGGCTCTGTTCTCTGACACCTCAAGCCAGTAAGGTTTTAACTTTCTGCTACGTGTGTTGCACACAGGTTGGGAAATTCACTCAGTTTTTTAAAAGCAGCACATTCACATATCTTCCCAGCCTAGTGCAGCTCTGTTTTTCAAGGGTAGCTTCCTCTCTGGTCCCTGCCTAGTTTTTTCACAAGGTCCTCTAGCATTTGGCTAAAGATTTGGACAGACTTTATGCTCAGATTTTGGATCTTAGGCCTTCTGAAATTCTCTCACTTCCAGAATTTCCCCATTAAATTTACACCTATTCTTTCAGTTCTGAACTCTACTCTCTGCAACCTAAACGTGGTGAGGCTGTGGTTTTCCGCCTACTCTAGCCATGGGGGTTTGAGAGCACCATCATGATTCTTACTTCTTCCAATTGTAGTTTTTTAAGAGTAAACTCTCCCCTGGCTTCTGTTTTGAGGTACTTCTCAGGGCCTGTAAATGTATATTTTTTTAATCTTGTCCAGATTTCATAATTGTTATCTGCAGGAAGGTTCATGCAATTACTTCATACTGCCACCATTACAGGAAGTTTCTCCCACTGAATTCTTTTTAAAACATCTACTAGACCATGTCACTCTCCATGCTTAAGACCCTTCAAAGATTTCCCACTGCACTTAAAGTACAAAATCACTAATAAGACCTGTGACCCCATACAAAAAGTGATGTATGTACTCTTTTAAGGTTAAAAATTTCTGGAGCTCCTCTAAGGTTGAAAGCCTATTTTCAGTTATAATATTGCCTAAGCAAGTCTGTACCAGCATAGGAGTCTTCCCTTCTCCAACCCCTTCCTGGGGCCTGGCCCACACTGAAGACAGAAAACAGAGGGGATATTTGGGAATGTGGCCAAGGTGAAGTAAGAGACAGAAACCCTTTTGGCACAGCAGTGTTAGGAGGGGTCCCATCTGGGCACTGAAAAGATCAGGCTCTCTGGTGGATGCTCTGCCAGCAGGATCCAAAGCCCCCTTCCTTCTTGCCCAGGCCCTCCAGAGGGTGAGGAGAAGAAGAGGTGGAACCCAAGGGAGACGGAAACCAAGGAATTAAAGGCATCCATGGAAATGGTAGGGAGAGACAGTGTCTAGAAGAAAGGGTTGGCTACAGCGGGCACTCAAGAATCTAGAACAAAGGTCAGGGTTGGGGGCAGGTGAATGCCCTATCCTATTTCCTATCTCAGGGGTGGGCAGGTATGGCCCAATCCCGAAGTCAAGCCTGTTTTGTGGGAGGTTGGGGGTGGTGGTGTTGAACAACCAGAAGGAAAAATTCTTCAGCATAGACAGCTCCACCCTTCCATTTTTACTCTCAGAACACTTTACAAACAAAAACCTGAATATAAAGCTTATAGCTCTCTTACAACTATAAAACCAAAACAAGTTTACAGATTAAAACCACACAAAACTACAAAGCCAATTAAATTCGTATCAGCAATATTAAATCTAATGTAGTGGCTGATGCTTTGCTAAAACTAAACCCCCTCTGGCACGTGACTCTGGCCCTACCTGCTGTGTTGCAAGTTCTGTAGCCTTTAATATGCCCACACACCCAGGAGGAATCACTTCTCCCGCCATTTCTCTCCCTCGGTATTTCTGGGGTTCCTTTCTTTGGGCCCAGGCCCTGACATCACTTGGATTTCCCTCGGCAGGAAGGCTTCTTCATTTGTCCATTTGGTCTCCTTTGTCCCTGCTCCATGTCAGTGAGAGCAGTGTTGAATTCAACTAGGGAGTTTTCATTCCTTGGGGCACACCTGGCCCCTGGCTCTTACTCCAAGGCCTGGATGCATCAGCAGGCGAGGGCGGGGTTGCACACTGAGCATCGGATGCGGGTGCCTGCCGCCTCTCGTCACCTCTGAAGACCCGCTGTGAGTTCAGACTCGGTCTGGCCTCTCCCTTTGAGGTTTGGTTTTCTTCCAGGGCTGCCTTCACCTGTGTGAGGTCACAGGCAGCCTCCTGGGGTGCTGAGAGGCTGTGATGGAGGCTGGCCTCCTGAGCAGAGAGAAAGCACCACACATTTTTAGATGTCATTTAAAAATACCACTTTCAATTAGTAAAATGAGATTTTGTACTAACATATATAGCTCTATCTGAGTGTGTGTGTGTGTGTGTGTGTGTGTGTGTGTGTGGAGAGAGAGAGAGAGGGAGAGAGGGAGAGAGGGAGAGAGGGAGAGAGGGAGAGAGGGAGAGAGGGGAGAGAGGGGAGAGAGAGAGAGAGAGAGAGAGAGAGAGAGAAAGTATATTGGAATATAGCAGGTAACCTAGATATCAGCGTTTGCCTAGGCTGTGTTTATTCGGTTTAGGGGTAATTTTGTGGCGAAGTGTGGGTAGTGTTCACTTCAAGTGGTGCAATTGGGGTTAGATTTGTATTTTCTGTTTATCTGTACATTTTCTGGGAACTCTTGACTTTTATGTTGTTATTTTCCTTCTCCACTTTGAAGACCATTTGGAACACCCCCTTGTGACTATTATTTGCTGGCAAACAGGGATATTTGAGTGCTGGGTGTTTCTCATTCACCTTGATGGCCTTGATTTAATTCACCTGAATCAAATCATCATCCATTAAGTTCTTCTCACGTGCCCTTCTGCAGGTGGTCCTTGGAAAGTCTTTGTTGACTCATGCAAAATAGGCTGGACGCTAGCGCAGAGCGGGGTTATAAGGCAGGTCCCGCGAGAACAGGAAAGAGGTGCTTCGGCCTGAAGACGCGCAGAGCAGAGCTCCTGGCCTGGCCTCAGCTTCTCGCAAGTGTGGAAGGTAAGGCTCTTCCTGGTATTAGATGGTGTTACAGAGGCCCATCGCTGGGACCCGTCACCTACTCCCTCACCCCTCAGTGGGGTAGGGGTGTGCAGAAACCAGGACAGCAGAGATCACGCATCTTGTTTCTGAGGAACGGCTTACTGCAAAAACTCATTTATTTGCCTTCTTCCCCTAGTTTGCTCAGGTTGAGTACGGGCGGAGGTGGATAGCCTGAGCTAGGGCCTCTCTTAATATACCCGACCCAAGTACGAGAGGAATCTGTGTGTTCCCTGTGTGAATCAGCCGTCAGCCGACAGGCCCAGTTGGTGGCCCAGTTGGTGGCCCTTGGGGACGCCTCTTGGCTGTCTCGAGTTTATTTCTCTAGCAAGCTCTACTCCATGTGCCTGGCTCTTCAGTCAGAATGTGGGGATGGACATGCTGATGTTTTAAGTAGGAAACTTTCCAGACGGTGGAGAATAATTAAAAATGGTGGCAGCAGAGCTTCCCTGGTGGCGCAGTGGTTGAGAGTCCGCCTGCCGACGCAGGGGACACGGGTTTGTGCCCCGTTCCGGGAAGATCCCACATGCCGCGGAGCAGCTGGGCCCGTGAGCCATGGCCGCTGAGCCTGCGCGTCCGGAGCCTGTGCTCCGCAGCGGGAGAGGCCACAACAGTGAGAGGCCCGTGTATCGCAAAAAACAAACAAACAAAAAAACCCACCAAAAAAAAAAAAAAAAAAAATGGTGGCAGCAGATCACTGTCTGCCTGCTCTTTCCTACCCTAATTGTAAATATGCAAATGAAGGCAAATCTACCTGGGCCCTGCCTGGTCCAGCTACCCTGGCTCCCGAGGGCCCCTGAATAATCTTTCACTAACCCCCAAATAAGAGGAAAAGCCATGAGTTCCTTGGGGATGGTTCTCCCTGGCAGCCACTTTTTTTTTTTAATTATTTCTATTTTTTGGCTGCGTTGGGTCTTTTTTGCTGCACGCAGGCTTTCTCTAGTTGCAGTGAGTGGGGGCTACTCTTCGTTGCGGTGCACGGGCTTCTCATTGCGGTGGCTTCTCTCTTTGCGGAGCACGGGCTCTAGGTGTGTGGGCTTCAGTAGTCGTGGCGCACGGGCTTAGCTGCTCCACGGCATGTGGGATCTTCCCGGACCAGGGCTCGGACCCATGTCCCCTGCCCTGGCAGGTGGATTCTTAACCACTGCGCCACCAGGGAAGCCCCTGGCAGCCAATCTTGATGATTGCCAATGATTAGTGATTGGCTGTCTCAGACACACCTGTACCGGTTAGAATTGCCCCGCTCTTTGTGCTTCTCGCCTTATGGAGCTAAAGCTTCTTTAGAAACTGCAACTCAGAAGATGCTGTGATGTATTGGTTCAGTGGTTCCCTTTCTGCAATCAATGTTACTTAATCTTAACCCTCCAAAAATCACTTGGAGCCTAAAATTCTACGTTCTAAAACCCTTTCTTTTTTCTGTGTTGATTTTTAACTTATTTTAAAGATAATATTGCATCTGAACCAGGTGGCTTTTGCCCAAAGTAACAATATTTCGTCCTGACCCACGTGTGTATTTTAGCATATCCACAAAAAATCTGAACTATGCCTGCAGTGCAAGAAAAACCCATTTTAAGAACATTGATATTCTAAAAAGTTTTTTTGTGTGAACACTTCTTTATTATTTTTTTTATTTTTAATGAACAAGCACTTCTATGTTTTTGTTTAGTTTTTAGCTTCCATGAGGAATTGTTTATGAGTGTGCTGAGCCATCCAAATAGGGGGAATGCTATTGGGGTTGGAGGCAAAGGGGAGTGAAATGTATAACCAAGTAAGAGTATTTGAAATATTGACCCAGAGCTCTTTTTTAAGGGAGCAGATGAGAGTGTGTATATATTAAGAGAAGAAATATATTTATTACACAGAATGTATGTATTTTATCTAAGGCTATCTGTAAGGCACATAGTGGGTCAAGTTCAATCTATCTAGGCATAGATTGCATAAATATGTAGTCTTCTTAAGGTTCTAATTATTCTGTAACTGTAAAGGAAGTGGGAAAGAGCTGTCCCTAGACCACCTCCCGTGTTTTAGTACTGGATTAACTTCAAATTCTGTCTTCACATGTATCTTTTATAAAAAGCTCAACTTCAAAGTTTTTAAAACTCTGTAAGTGACGCTTTCTAAATTCCAATATAAAGTTTAGACCTTGGAACCAATGACTGTGCTAAAGCAATTACTATCATTTTATCAGGGCTGCTCCAATTATGGGCTTTTCTCAACAATATACAGTGTCATCTTTTAATCTGATATAAAACTATGGTCGTGACTGTTAATAGTGAGTCTTCTCAGCATGGTGAACACGAGCTTGTAGAGAATCTGTGGGTGTGTGTCTGAGTAGCTTTGCCTAGTTCTTATAACAAGACAGTTTTTCAAGTGAGAAAACGGAATCTCTAGGCATTGCTAAAAGTCACACACAAGGTACTGTCAGAACTGTGCTCCTGGCTGTAAGCACTTGGCCCTCCCCACCAAGCCCTGGTCATCCAGATGGAGAATTTCAAAAAGCAAGCGTGAAAAGCATCTTTGTCTCAGCTGTATCTGCCTTTTATTGAGTGACCGAGGGGCTGCAAACCACGTCCATCGAGTCCCGGCCATAAAAAGGTGTGTGCAGGTGACCAGCCAGACTCAGGAAGCAAACCCTCCCGGTGAGAAGGGCTAAAAGACTGTTTTTTTTTAAAAAAAAAAAAAAAAGACAAACAAAAAAACCCTTCTTCACCAGTTGGGCACGACTTTTAAGTGTTTTCCTGTCTGACTGAAATTTCTCTATTCACCACCTTGGCAGAAAGATGCAAAATCAATTTTGGGAAATTCTGAGTGGAGATCGCTTGGCTTCCTGAGAGCAGGCTGGGCTGGGAGATGGGGACAGGTCACTTGGCTCTACCTGTGTTCCTGCGGAGGAAGGCATGAGCATCCCTGCTGTCAGTCATGGGGGTTACACGTCGCCCACGTGGAATCTGTGTTTCAGCCCCGAGGTAGGAGAAGTGGTGTTCATGGGGCAGAGTGGTTTGGAGCAGGGCTGCCTGTGAACACGGGGCCTCCTCCCCTCTCCTGTCCTTCGTGGCTAGTCTTCCAACACAGCCCCTTCCAAGGACCAGGACGTGAATGTGGCCAAGAAATAAACAATAAACCAAACCGAAGGTCAAATACCACCTACAAGGAAAGCCATGAGACTGCCTTCATCACATCTCTTCTCTCTTATCTTTGGTGCCCAGATATTGCCTTGCAGTGAAAGAGAGCAGATCAGGACATTGGGAAGCCCAGGTGGGCCCAGCGTCTGAGGCTGGCGGGCTGGCAGGTTAACTCGAGAGGCCTTGTTTTCTCGCTATTGAATACAGATGACACCTGGACCTTGTCTTCACAAGATGCAGAAGCAGTAATATATTTTAAACGTGTGGGAAGACCTCTTAGCAAGCTGTCAGCATAAGGCTGTGTTTTTGGCGTTGACAGTAAGCGGAACCAGGAATGATAGCCTTTTGGAGCTAAAGGTAGAGAGGACCTTTGAGGACATCCATTCTGACCACCTCAGCTGGCCTGATTCTGTCTATGCTTATCTGTGAAATGGGACTATTATGAGTGTCTGCCTCATAGGGTCATTGTGAAAATTGCATGAAATAATTTCTATAAAGCACTTAGAACGATGCCTGGCACTGAGTAAGCCCTCGATAACATTTACCGTCGTTATCGTTGTTGCTCTTCATGGATGAGAAAGGCTGGGGCCCAGAGAGGTGCATTGCCTTGCCTGAGGTCACACAGCTGCCCCCACCCCATCCCCGACCCTGGCAGAAGTGGGACTGGAGTGCAAGTCCACGATATTTGGCTGGAGGCAGCTGTTTACTGACATCCTTGGTCTAGTTGCAACTGGGAGCTCAGATTCATGTGCCCCTAATAAAACACAACATGTGGAATGGTTTTAGTTTTGTAATGGCTACACAAGCACACCAATGTCACTGCCTTTGTGCTTGATGCCCTGTTTGAGTTAAAAGTTCAATGAAACTCCGTGTGTGTGTGTGTGTGTGTGTGTGTGTGTGTGTGTGTTGTTCTCCTATATAATTTAGCGGTCTTCTTTGCATTAGTGTCTTAGCATGTTTTCACTTTTAACCTTTCACCCACTGAGCCTGGCATTTAAAATGCTATTAAACTCAATAATGGTTCCTATAAACAGCCTTAGAGGGATGGGAAATCATTGGAATGATATTTTTAATAGGCTTCTGTTTCTCAGCCCTCTGGGCTGCATGAACCCAGCCAGCACTGGCAGAGGGGGACGACTTGTCCATTTCGTCACTGGTCTGAAGTTGGGAAAGGTATGGAGTTAAGTTTTGGGGTGCCAGAGGACCTTTTAAAGCACAGAGAATGGTTTTCGTGCTGGAAAAGTAGAATTGCATTTTGGAGGCCGTCTTTTTGTTTTCTTAATTAATGGCTGAGGTGGATCCAGGAGCTGATCACTCCTTCCTCTTTCCGATGGCTTCGAGACACCTTATGGCCAAATTTCTGGGCACCTTTAGCCAATGAGTCGGACATTCTGGAATGCGTTTTTGTGGATCAGCCTCATTCCCTGCGCCTTCTCTTCACCTTCAGTAAAACTTTTTTGGCTCCCCTGCTTCTATTTTATGTCACCATTCTATTTTATGTGCCTTAGTGTGTGTCTCTTAAATTTGTTTTTGGAACACATTTAAAAAAAAATCAAATTGAATGTTGTCTTTTCTGCTCATAAAGTTGTGAGGTTCTGTCATAGAGCGTTCTGCCTACGTTTTCCTCTAAGAGTTTTATAGTGTCTGGCCTTACATTTAGGTCTTTAATCCATTCTGAGTTTATTTTTGTGTATGGTGTTAGGGAGTGTTCTAATTACATTCTTTTACATGTAGCTGTCCAGTATTCCCAGCACCACTTATTGAAGATGCTCTCTTTTCTCCATTGTATATTCTTGCCTCATTTATCAAAGATAAGGTGACCATATGTGCGTGGGTTTATCTCTGGGCTTTCTATCTTGTTCCATTGACCTATATTTCTGTTTTTGTACCAGTACCATACTGTCTTCATTAGAGTAGCTTAGAAGTATACTATGAAGTCCAGGAGCCTGATTCCTCCAGCTCTGTTTTTCTTTCTCAAGATACCTTTGGCTATTCGGGGTCTTTTGTGTTTCCATAAAAATTGTGAAATTTTTTGTTCTAATTCTGTGAAAACTGCCATTCGTACTTTGATAGTGATTGTACTGAATCTGTAGATTGCTTTGGGTAGTATAGTCATTTTCAAAATGTTAATTCTTCCAATCCCAGAATATGGTATATCTCTCCATCTGTTTGTATCATTTTGAATTTCTTTCATCAGTCTCTTTTTTTTTTAACATCTTTATTGGAGTATAATTGATTTACAATGGTGTGTTAGTTACTGCTTTAAAACAAAGTGAATCGGTTATACATATACATATGTTCCCGTATCTCTTCCCTCTTGCGTCTCCCTCCCTCCCACCCTCCCTATCCCACCCCTCTAGGTGGTCACAAAGCACCGAGCTGATCTCCCTGTGCTATGTGGCTGCTTCACACTAGCTATCTATTGTACGTTTGGTAGTGTATATATGTCCATGCCCCTCTCTGGCTTTGTCACAGCTTACCCTTCCCCTCCCCATATCCTCAAGTCCATTCTCTAGTAGGTCTGTGTCTTTATTCCCGTCTTGCCCCTAGGTTCTTCATGAACTTTTTCTTTATTTCTTAGATTCCATATATATGTGTTAGCATATGATATTTCTTTTTCTCTTTCTGACTTACGTCACTCTGTATGACAAACTCTACGTCCATCCACCTCACTACAAATAACTGAATTTCGTTTCTTTTTCTGTCTGAGTAATATTCCATTGTATATATGTGCCACATCTTCTTTATCCATTCATCTGTTGATGGGCACTTAGGTTGTTTCCATGTCCTGGCTATTGTAAATAGAGCTGCAATGAACATTTTGGTACATGACTCTTTTTGAATTATGGTTTTCTCAGTGTATGTGCCCAGTAATGAGATTGTTGGGTCATACGGTAGTTCTCTTTTTAGATTTTAAGGACCCTCCATACTGGCTGTATCAATTAAAATTCCCCCCAACAGTGCAAGAGGGTTCCCTTTTCTCCACATCCTCTCCAGCATTTATTGTTTCTAGATTTTTTCATGATGGCCATTCTGACACGTGTGAGATGGTATCTCATTGTAGTTTTGATTTGCATTTCTCTAATGATTAATGATGTTGAGCATTCTTTCATGTTTGTTGGCAGTTTGTATGTCTTCTATGGAGAAAGGTCTGTTTAAGTCTTCTGCCCATTTTTGGATTGGGTTGTTTGTTTTTTAGTTATTGAGCTGCATTTGCTGCTTATAAATTTTGGAGATTAATCCTTTGTTAGTTGCTTCATTTGCAAATATTTCCTCCCATTCTGAGGGTTGTCTTTTGGTCTTGTTTCTGGTTTCCTTTGCTGTGCAATAGCTTTGAAGTTTCATTAGGTCCCATTTGTTTATTTTTGTTTTTCTTTCCATTTCTCTAGGAGGTGGGTCAAAAAGGATCTTGCTGTGATTTGTGTCGTAGAGTGTTCTGCGTATGTTTTCCTCTAAGAGTTGGATAGTGTCTGGCCTTACATTTAGGGCTTTAATGCATTTTGAGTTTTTATTTTGTATGGTGTGAGGGAGTGTTCTAATTTCATTCTTTTACATGTACCTGTCTAGTTTTCCCAGCACCACTTATTGAAGAGACTGTCCTTTCTCCAATGTACATTCCTGCATCCTTTATCAAAGATAAGGTGACCGTATGTGCATAGGTTCAGCTCTGGGCTTTCTATCCTCTTCCATTGATCTATATTTCTGTTTTTGTGCCAGGACCATACTGTCTTGATTACTGTAGCTTTGTAGTATAAAGAAAGGGAGCCTGATTCCTCCAGCTCCATTATCGTTCTCAAGATTGCTTTGGCTATTCTGGGTCTTTTGCGTTTCCATAAAAATTGTGAAATTTTTGTTCTAATTCTATGAAAAATGCCATTCGTAGTTTGATAGTGATTGCACTGAATCTGTAGATTGCTTTGTGAAGTATAGTCATTTTCAAAATGTTGATTCTTCCCATCCAAGAATATCGTATATCTCTCCATCTGTTTGTATCATGTTTAATCTCTTTCATCAATGTCTTTTTTTTTTAACATCTCTATTGGAGTATACTTGCTTTACAATGGTGTGTTGGGTTGGATATGGCTCAGTAATATTCGATTTTATATATGTGCCCCATCTTCTTTATCCATTCGTCTGTTGATGGATACTGAGTTTGCTTCCATGTTCCGGCTATTGTAAGTAGAGCTGCAATGAACATTTTGGTACATGAATCTTTTTGAATTGTGGTTTTCTCAGTGTATATGCCCAGCAATGAGATTGCTGCGTCATATGGTAGTTCTCTTTTTAAAGAATATACATACTGTTCTACATACTGGCTTTATCAATTTACATTACCACCAATGGTGGAAGACCGTTCACTTTTCTGCACACTGTCTCCAGCATTTAGTGTTTCTAGATTTTTTCATGATGGCCATTCTGACTGGTGTGTAGATGATATCTCATTGTAGTTTTGATTTGCATTTCTCTAATGATCAATGACGTTGAGAATTCTTTCATGTGCTTGTTGGCAGTCTGTATATCTTAAATGGAGAAACCTGTGTTTAGGTCTTCTGCCCAGTTTTGCATTGGGTTGCTTGTTTTTTTGATATTGACCTGCATGAGCAGCTTATAAATTTTGGAGTTTAATCCTTTGTCAGTTTCTTCATTTGCAAATATTTTCTTCCATTCTGAGTGTTCTCTTTTGGTCTTGCTTATGGTTTCCTTTGCTGTGCAAAAGCTTTTGAGTTTCATTAAGTCTCATTTGTTAATGTTTGTTTTTATTTCCATTTCTCTAGGAGGTGGGTCAAAAAAGATCTTGCTGTGATTTATGTCATAAAGTGTTTGCCTATGTTTTCCTCTAAGAGTTTGATAGTGTGTGGCCTTACACTTAGCTCTTTAATCCATATTGAGTTTATTTTTGTGTATGGTGTTAGTGAGTGTTCTAATTTCATACTTTTACATGCACCTGTCCAGTTTCCCCAGCACAACTTATTGAAGAGGCTGTCTTTCTCCACTGCACATTCCTGCCTCCTTTATCAAAAATAAGGTGACCATATATGCGTGGGTTTATCTCTGGGCTTTCTATCCTGTTCCATTTATCTATATTTCTGTGTTTGTGCCAGTACCATAATATCTTGATTCCCATAGCTTTGTAGTATACTCTAAAGTCAGGGAGCCTGATTCCTCCAGCTCCATTTTTCATTCTCAATATTGCTTCGCCTATTCGGAGTCTTTTGCGTTTCCATAAAAATTGTGAAATTTTTTGTTCTAAATCTATGAAAAATGCCATTCGTAGTTTGATAGTGATTGTACTGAATCTGTATAGATTTCTTTGGGTAGTATAGTCATTTTCAAAATGTTGATTCTTCTGATCCAAGAATATGGTATATCTCTCCATCTCTTTGTATCATTTTTAAATTCTTTCATCAGTGTTTTTTTTTAAAACATCTTTATTGGAGTATAATTGCTTTACAATGGTGTGTTAGTTTCTGCTTCATAACAAGGGAATCAGTTATACATATACAAATGTTTCCATATCTCTTCCCTCTTGCGTCTCCCTCGATGCAACCCTCCCTATCCCACCCCTCTAGGTGGTCACAAAGCACCGAGTTGATCTCCCTGTGCTATGTGGCTGCTTCCACTAGCTATGTATTCTAACGTTTGGTAGTGTATATATGTCCAGGCCCCTCTCTGGCTTTGTCACAGCTTACCCTTCCCCTCCCTATATCTTCAAGTCCATTCTCTACTAGGTCTGTGTCTTTATGCTTGTCTTAACCCTAAGTTCTTCATAACATTTTTTTTCTTAGATTCCGTATATATGTGTTAGCATACGGTATTTGTCTTTCTCTTTCTGACGTACTTCACTCTGTATGACGGACTCTAGGTCCATCCACCTCAGTAGGAATAATTCAATTTCGTTTCTTTTTATGGCTGAGTAATATACCATTGTATATATGTGCCACATCTTCTTTATTGATTCATCCGATGACGGACACTTAGGTTGTTTCTCTCTCCTGGATCTTGTAAATAGAGCTGCAATGAACAGTTTTGTACATGACTCTTTTTGAATTATGGTTTTCTCAGCGTGTATGCCCAGTAATGGTATTTCTGTGTCATATGGTAGTTCTCTTTTTAGTTTTTTCAGGAACCTCCATACTGTCCTCCATACTGGCTGTATCAATTTACATTCCCCCCAACAGTGCAAGAGTGTTCCCTTTTCTCCACACCCTCTCCAGCATTTATTGTTTGTAGATTTGTTCATGATGGCCATTCTGACTGGTGTGAGATGATATCTCATTGTAGTTTTGATTTGCATTTCTCTAATGATTAATGATGTTGAGCATTCTTTCATGTTTGTTGGCAGTTTGTATGTCTTCTATGGAGAAAGGTCTGTTTAGGTCTTGCGCCCATTTTTGGATTGGGTTGTTTGTTTGTTTTTTTCCTGAGCTGCATTTGCTGCTTTCAAATTTTGGAGATTGATCCTTTGTCAGTTGCTTCATTTCCAAATATTTTCTCCCATTCTGAGGGTTGTCTTTTGGTCTTGTTTCTGGTTTCCTTTGCTGTGCAATAGCTTTGAAGTTTCATTAGGTCCCATTTGTTTATTTTTGTTTTTATTTCCATTTCTCTAGGAGGTGGGTCAAAAAGGATCTTGCTGTGATTTATGTCATAGTGTGTTCTGCCTTTGTTTTCCTCTAAGAGTTTGATAATGTCTGACCTTACATTTAGTTCTTTAATCCATTTTGAGTTTAGTTTTGTGTATGGTATTAGAGATTGTTGTAATTTCATTCTTTTACATGTACCTGTCCAGTTTTCCCAGCAGCACTTATTGAAAAGGCTGTCCGTTCTCCACTGTACAGTCCGGCCTCCTTTATCAAAGATAAGGTGACCATATATGCGTGGGTTTATCTCTGGGCTTTCTATCCTGTTCCATTGATCTATATTTCTATGTTTGTGCCAGTACCATAATGTCTTGATTCCCGTAGCTTTGTAGTATAGTCTAAAGGCAGAGAGCCTGATTCCTCCAGCTCCATTTTTCGTTCTCAGAATTGCTTCGCCTATTCGGGGTCTTTTGCATTTCCATAAACATTGTGAAATTTTTTGTTCTAATTCTATGAAAAATGCCATTCGTAGTTTGATAGTGATTGCACTTAATATGTAGATGCCTTTGGGTAGTATAGTCATTTTCAAAATGTTGATTCTTCTGATCCAAGAATATCGTATATGTCTCCATCTGTTTGTATCATTTTTAATTTCTTTCCTCAGTGTCTTTTTTTTAAACATCTTTATTGGAGTATAATTGCTTTACAATGGTGTGTTAGTTTCTCCTTCATAACAAAGTGAATCGGTTATACATATATATATATGTTCCCATATCTCTTCCCTCTTGCGTCTCCCACACTCCCTATCCCACCCCTCCAGGTGGTCACAAAGCACCGAGTTGATCTCCCTATGTGGCTGCTTCCCACTAGCTATCTATTCTATCCTTTGGTAGTGTATATATGTGCATGCTCCTCTCTTACTTTGTCACAGCTTACCCTTCCCCTCCGTATATCCTCAAGTCCATTCTCTAGTAGGTCTGTGTCTTTATGCTTGTCTTAACCCTAGGTTCTTCGTAACAATTTATTTCTTAGATACCATATATATGTGTTAGCATATGGTATTTGTCTTTCTCTTTCTGACATACTTCACTCTGTATGACGGACTCTAGGTCCATCCACCTCACTAGGAATAGCTGAATTTCGTTTCTCTTTATGGCTGAGTAATATTGCATTGTATATATGTGCCGCATTCTTTATCCATTCATCCGTTGACGGACACCTAGGTTGTTTCCGTCTCTTGGCTATTGTAAATAGAGCTGCAATGAACATTTTGGAAAAGTGACTCTCTTTGAATTATGGTTTTCTCTGGGTGTATGCCCAGTAGTGGGATTGCCGGGTCATATTGTAGTTCTCTTTTTAGTTTTTTAAGGAACCTCCATACTGTTCTCCATACTGGCTGTACCAATTCACATTCCCACCTGCACTGCAAGAGTGTCCCCTTTTCTCTACACCCTCTCCAGCATTTATTGTTTCAAGATTTTTTCATGATGGCCATTCTGACGCGTGTCAGATGATATCTCATTGTAGTTTTGATTTGCATTTCTCTAACGATTAATGATGTTGAGCATTCTTTCATGTTTGTTGGCAGTCTTTTTGTCTTCTATGGAGAAAGGTCTGTTTAGGTTTTCTGCTCATTTTTGGATTGGGTTGTTTGTTTTTTTGTTATTGAGCTGCATTTGCTGCTTATAAATTTTGGAGATTAATGCTTTGTCAGTTGCTTCATTTGCAAATATTTTCTCCCATTCTGAGGGTTGTCTTTTGGTCTTGATTATGGTTTCCTTTGCTGTGCAATAGCTTTGAACTTTCATTAGGTCCCATTTGTTTATTTTTGTTTTTATTTCCATTTCTCTCAGAGGTGGGTCAAAAAGGATCTTGCTGTGATTTGTGTCGTAGAGTGTTCTGCGTATGTTTTCCTCTAAGAGTTGGATAGTGTCTGGCCTTACATTTAGGGCTTTAATGCATTTTGAGTTTTTATTTTGTATGGTGTGAGGGAGTGTTCTAATTTCATTCTTTTACATGTACCTGTCTAGTTTTCCCAGCACCACTTATTAAAGAGGCTGTCCTTTGTCCACTGTACATTCCTGCCTCCTTTATCAAAAATAAGGTGACCATATATGCGTGGGTTTATCTCTGGGCTTTCTATCCTGTTCCATTGATCTATATTTCTGTGTTTGTGCCAGTACCATAATATCTTGATTCCCATAGCTTTGTAGTATACTCTAAAGTCAGGGAGCCTGATTCCTCCAGCTCCATTTTTCGTTCTCGATATTGCTTCGCCTATTCGGGGTCTTTTGCGTTTCCATAAAAATTGTGAAATTTTTTGTTCTAAATCTATGAAAAATGCCATTCGTAGTTTGATAGTGATTGTACTGAATCTGTATAGATTTCTTTGGGAAGTATAGTCATTTTCAAAATGCTGATTCTTCTGATCCAGGAATATGGTATATCTCTCCATCTCTTTGTATCATTTTTAAATTTTTTCCTCAGTGTCTTTTTTTTAAACATCTTTATTGGAGTATAATTGCTTTACAATGGTGTGTTAGTTTCTGCTTCATAACAAAGTGAATCAGTTATACATATATATATATGTTCCCATATCTCTTCCCTCTTGCGTCTCCTTCGATGCAACCCTCCCTATCCCACCCCTCTAGGTGGTCACAAAGCACCGAGTTGATCTCCCTGTGCTATGTGGCTGCTTCCCACTAGCTATCTATTCTAACGTTTGGCAGTGTATATATGTCCAGGCCCCTCTCTGGCTTTGTCACAGCTTACCCTTCCCCTCCTTATATCCTCAAGTCCATTCTCTAGTAGGTCTGTGTCTTTATGCTTGTCTTAACCCTAGGTTCTTCATAACATTTTTTTTTCTTAGATTACTTATATATGTGTTAGCATACGGTATTTGTCTTTCTCTTTCTGACATACTTCACTCTGTATGACGGACTCTAGGTCCATCCACCTCACTAGGAATAGCTGAATTTCGTTTCTCTTTATGGCTGAGTAATATTGCATTGTATATATGTGCCGCATCTTCTTTATCTTTTCATCCGTTAATGGACACCTAGGTTGTTTCTATCTCTTGGCTATTGTAAATAGAGCTGCAATGAACACTTTGGAAAAGTGACTCTTTTTGAATTATGGTTTTCTCTGGGTGTATGCCCAGTAGTGGGATTGCCGGGTCATATTGTAGTTCTCTTTTTAGTTTTTTAAGGAACCTCCATACTGTTCTCCATACTGGCTGTACCAATTCACATTCCCACCTGCACTGCAAGAGTGTTCCCTTTTCTCCACACCCTCTCCAGCATTTATTGTTTCAAGATTTTTTCATGATGGCCATTCTGACGCGTGTCAGATGATATCTCATTGTAGTTTTGATTTGCATTTCTCTAATGATTAATGATGTTGAGCATTCTTTCATGTTTGTTGGCAGTCTTTTTGTCTTCTATGGAGAAAATTCTGTTTAGGTTTTCTGCCCATTTTTGGATTGGGTTGTTTGTTTTTTTGTTATTGAGCTGCATTTGCTGCTTATAAATTTTGGAGATTAATGCTTTGTCAGTTGCTTCATTTGCAAATATTTTCTCCCATTCTGAGGGTTGTCTTTTGGTCTTGATTATGGTTTCCTTTGCTGTGCAATAGCTTTGAAGTTTCATTAGGTCCCATTTGTTTATTTTTGTTTTTATTTCCATTTCTCTCAGAGTGGGTCAAAAAGGATCTTGCTGTGATTTATGTCATAGTGTGTTCTGCCTTTGTTTTCCTCTGAGAGTTTGATAGTGTCTGGCCTTACATATAGGTCTTTAATCCATTTTGAGTTTAGTTTTGTGTATGGTATTAGAGATTGTTGTAATTTCATTCTTTTACATGTACCTGTCTAGTTTTCCCAGCACCACTTATTAAAGAGGCTGTCCTTTCTCCACTGTACATTCCGGCCTCCTTTATCAAAGATAAGGTGACCATATATGCGTGGGTTTTTCTCTGGGCTTTCTATCCTGTTCCATTGATCTATATTTCTATGATTGTGCCAGTACCATAATGTCTTGATTCCCGTAGCTTTGTAGTATAGTCTAAAGGCAGGGAGCCTGATTCCTCCAGCTCCATTTTTCGTTCCCAAAATTGCTTCACCTATTCGGGGTCTTTTGCATTTCCATAAACATTGTGAAATTTTTTGTTCTAATTCTATGAAAAATGCCATTCATAGTTTGATAGTGATTGCACTTAATATGTAGATTCCTTTGGGTAGTATAGTCATTTTCAAAATATTGATTCTTCTGATCCAAGAATATCGTATATGTCTCCATCTGTTTGTATCATTTTTAATTTCTTTCCTCAGTGTCTTTTTTTTAAACATCTTTATTGGAATATAATTGCTTTACAATGGTGTGTTAGTTTCTGCTTCATAACAAAGTGAATCGGTTATATATATATATATATGTGTCCCATATCTCTTCCCTTTTGTGTCTCCCACACTCCCTATCCCACCCCTCCAGGTGGTCACGAAGCACCGAGTTGATCTCCCTATGTGGCTGCTTCCCACTAGCTATCTATTCTAACTTTTGGTAGTGTATATATGTCCATGCTCCTCTCTCGCTTTGTCACAGCTTACCCTTCCCCTCCCCATATCCTCAAGTCCGTTCTCTAGTAGGTCTGTGTTTTTATTCTTGTCTTAACCCTAGGTTCTTCATAACAATTTATTTCTTAGATACCATATATATGTGTTAGCATACGGTATTTGTCTTTCTCTTTCTGACATACTTCACTCTGTATGACGGACTCTAGGTCCATCCACCTCACTAGGAATAGCTGAATTTCGTTTCTCTTTATGGCTGAGTAATATTGCATTGTATATATGTGCTGCATCTTCTTTATCCATTCATCCGTTGATGGACACCTAGGTTGTTTCTATCTCTTGGCTATTGTAAATAGAGCTGCAATGAACATTTTGGAAATGTGACTCTTTTTGAATTATGGTTTTCTCTGGGTGTATGCCCAGTAGTGGGATTGCCGGGTCATATTGTAGTTCTCTTTTTAGTTTTTTAAGGAACCTCCATACTGTTCTCCATACTGGCTGTACCAATTCACATTCCCACCTGCACTGCAAGAGTGTCCCCTTTTCTCTACACCCTCTCCAGCATTTATTGTTTCAAGATTTTTTCATGATGGCCATTCTGACGCGTGTCAGATGATATCTCATTGTAGTTTTGATTTGCATTTCTCTAACGATTAATGATGTTGAGCATTCTTTCATGTTTGTTGGCAGTCTTTTTGTCTTCTATGGAGAAAGGTCTGTTTAGGTTTTCTGCTCATTTTTGGATTGGGTTGTTTGTTTTTTTGTTATTGAGCTGCATTTGCTGCTTATAAATTTTGGAGATTAATGCTTTGTCAGTTGCTTCATTTGCAAATATTTTCTCCCATTCTGAGGGTTGTCTTTTGGTCTTGATTATGGTTTCCTTTGCTGTGCAATAGCTTTGAAGTTTCATTAGGTCCCATTTGTTTATTTTTGTTTTTATTTCCATTTCTCTCAGAGGTGGGTCAAAAAGGATCTTGCTGTGATTTGTGTCGTAGAGTGTTCTGCGTATGTTTTCCTCTAAGAGTTGGATAGTGTCTGGCCTTACATTTAGGGCTTTAATGCATTTTGAGTTTTTATTTTGTATGGTGTGAGGGAGTGTTCTAATTTCATTCTTTTACATGTACCTGTCTAGTTTTCCCAGCACCACTTATTAAAGAGGCTGTCCTTTGTCCACTGTACATTCCGGCCTCCTTTATCAAAGATAAGGTGACCATATATGCGTGGGTTTTTCTCTGGGCTTTCTATCCTGTTCCATTGATCTATATTTCTATGATTGTGCCAGTACCATAATGTCTTGATTCCCGTAGCTTTGTAGTATAGTCTAAAGGCAGGGAGCCTGATTCCTCCAGCTCCATTTTTCGTTCTCGATATTGCTTCGCCTATTCGGGGTCTTTTGCGTTTCCATAAAAATTGTGAAATTTTTTGTTCTAATTCTATGAAAAATGCCATTCATAGTTTGATAGTGATTGCACTTAATATGTAGATTCCTTTGGGTAGTATAGTCATTTTCAAAATATTGATTCTTCTGATCCAAGAATATCGTATATGTCTCCATCTGTTTGTATCATTTTTAATTTCTTTCCTCAGTGTCTTTTTTTTAAACATCTTTATTGGAATATAATTGCTTTACAATGGTGTGTTAGTTTCTGCTTCATAACAAAGTGAATCGGTTATATATATATATATATGTGTCCCATATCTCTTCCCTTTTGTGTCTCCCACACTCCCTATCCCACCCCTCCAGGTGGTCACGAAGCACCGAGTTGATCTCCCTATGTGGCTGCTTCCCACTAGCTATCTATTCTAACTTTTGGTAGTGTATATATGTCCATGCTCCTCTCTCGCTTTGTCACAGCTTACCCTTCCCCTCCCCATATCCTCAAGTCCGTTCTCTAGTAGGTCTGTGTTTTTATTCTTGTCTTAACCCTAGGTTCTTCATAACAATTTATTTCTTAGATACCATATATATGTGTTAGCATACGGTATTTGTCTTTCTCTTTCTGACATACTTCACTCTGTATGACGGACTCTAGGTCCATCCACCTCACTAGGAATAGCTGAATTTCGTTTCTCTTTATGGCTGAGTAATATTGCATTGTATATATGTGCTGCATCTTCTTTATCCATTCATCCGTTGATGGACACCTAGGTTGTTTCTATCTCTTGGCTATTGTAAATAGAGCTGCAATGAACATTTTGGAAATGTGACTCTTTTTGAATTATGGTTTTCTCTGGGTGTATGCCCAGTAGTGGGATTGCCGGGTCATATTGTAGTTCTCTTTTTAGTTTTTTAAGGAACCTCCATACTGTTCTCCATACTGGCTGTACCAATTCACATTCCCACCTGCACTGCAAGAGTGTCCCCTTTTCTCTACACCCTCTCCAGCATTTATTGTTTCAAGATTTTTTCATGATGGCCATTCTGACGCGTGTCAGATGATATCTCATTGTAGTTTTGATTTGCATTTCTCTAACGATTAATGATGTTGAGCATTCTTTCATGTTTGTTGGCAGTCTTTTTGTCTTCTATGGAGAAAGGTCTGTTTAGGTTTTCTGCTCATTTTTGGATTGGGTTGTTTGTTTTTTTGTTATTGAGCTGCATTTGCTGCTTATAAATTTTGGAGATTAATGCTTTGTCAGTTGCTTCATTTGCAAATATTTTCTCCCATTCTGAGGGTTGTCTTTTGGTCTTGATTATGGTTTCCTTTGCTGTGCAATAGCTTTGAAGTTTCATTAGGTCCCATTTGTTTATTTTTGTTTTTATTTCCATTTCTCTCAGAGGTGGGTCAAAAAGGATCTTGCTGTGATTTGTGTCGTAGAGTGTTCTGCGTATGTTTTCCTCTAAGAGTTGGATAGTGTCTGGCCTTACATTTAGGGCTTTAATGCATTTTGAGTTTTTATTTTGTATGGTGTGAGGGAGTGTTCTAATTTCATTCTTTTACATGTACCTGTCTAGTTTTCCCAGCACCACTTATTAAAGAGGCTGTCCTTTGTCCACTGTACATTCCTGCCTCCTTTATCAAAAATAAGGTGACCATATATGCGTGGGTTTATCTCTGGGCTTTCTATCCTGTTCCATTGATCTATATTTCTGTGTTTGTGCCAGTACCATAATATCTTGATTCCCATAGCTTTGTAGTATACTCTAAAGTCAGGGAGCCTGATTCCTCCAGCTCCATTTTTCGTTCTCGATATTGCTTCGCCTATTCGGGGTCTTTTGCGTTTCCATAAAAATTGTGAAATTTTTTGTTCTAAATCTATGAAAAATGCCATTCGTAGTTTGATAGTGATTGTACTGAATCTGTATAGATTTCTTTGGGAAGTATAGTCATTTTCAAAATGCTGATTCTTCTGATCCAGGAATATGGTATATCTCTCCATCTCTTTGTATCATTTTTAAATTTTTTCCTCAGTGTCTTTTTTTTAAACATCTTTATTGGAGTATAATTGCTTTACAATGGTGTGTTAGTTTCTGCTTCATAACAAAGTGAATCAGTTATACATATATATATATGTTCCCATATCTCTTCCCTCTTGCGTCTCCCTCGATGCAACCCTCCCTATCCCACCCCTCTAGGTGGTCACAAAGCACCGAGTTGATCTCCCTGTGCTATGTGGCTGCTTCCCACTAGCTATCTATTCTAACGTTTGGCAGTGTATATATGTCCAGGCCCCTCTCTGGCTTTGTCACAGCTTACCCTTCCCCTCCTTATATCCTCAAGTCCATTCTCTAGTAGGTCTGTGTCTTTATGCTTGTCTTAACCCTAGGTTCTTCATAACATTTTTTTTTCTTAGATTACTTATATATGTGTTAGCATACGGTATTTGTCTTTCTCTTTCTGACGTACTTCACTCTGTATGACGGACTCTAGGTCCATCCACCTCACTAGGAATAGCTGAATTTCGTTTCTCTTTATGGCTGAGTAATATTGCATTGTATATATGTGCCGCATCTTCTTTATCTTTTCATCCGTTAATGGACACCTAGGTTGTTTCTATCTCTTGGCTATTGTAAATAGAGCTGCAATGAACACTTTGGAAAAGTGACTCTTTTTGAATTATGGTTTTCTCTGGGTGTATGCCCAGTAGTGGGATTGCCGGGTCATATTGTAGTTCTCTTTTTAGTTTTTTAAGGAACCTCCATACTGTTCTCCATACTGGCTGTACCAATTCACATTCCCACCTGCACTGCAAGAGTGTTCCCTTTTCTCCACACCCTCTCCAGCATTTATTGTTTCAAGATTTTTTCATGATGGCCATTCTGACGCGTGTCAGATGATATCTCATTGTAGTTTTGATTTGCATTTCTCTAATGATTAATGATGTTGAGCATTCTTTCATGTTTGTTGGCAGTCTTTTTGTCTTCTATGGAGAAAATTCTGTTTAGGTTTTCTGCCCATTTTTGGATTGGGTTGTTTGTTTTTTTGTTATTGAGCTGCATTTGCTGCTTATAAATTTTGGAGATTAATGCTTTGTCAGTTGCTTCATTTGCAAATATTTTCTCCCATTCTGAGGGTTGTCTTTTGGTCTTGATTATGGTTTCCTTTGCTGTGCAATAGCTTTGAAGTTTCATTAGGTCCCATTTGTTTATTTTTGTTTTTATTTCCATTTCTCTCAGAGTGGGTCAAAAAGGATCTTGCTGTGATTTATGTCATAGTGTGTTCTGCCTTTGTTTTCCTCTGAGAGTTTGATAGTGTCTGGCCTTACATATAGGTCTTTAATCCATTTTGAGTTTAGTTTTGTGTATGGTATTAGAGATTGTTGTAATTTCATTCTTTTACATGTACCTGTCTAGTTTTCCCAGCACCACTTATTAAAGAGGCTGTCCTTTGTCCACTGTACATTCCGGCCTCCTTTATCAAAGATAAGGTGACCATATATGCGTGGGTTTTTCTCTGGGCTTTCTATCCTGTTCCATTGATCTATATTTCTATGATTGTGCCAGTACCATAATGTCTTGATTCCCGTAGCTTTGTAGTATAGTCTAAAGGCAGGGAGCCTGATTCCTCCAGCTCCATTTTTCGTTCTCGATATTGCTTCGCCTATTCGGGGTCTTTTGCGTTTCCATAAAAATTGTGAAATTTTTTGTTCTAATTCTATGAAAAATGCCATTCATAGTTTGATAGTGATTGCACTTAATATGTAGATTCCTTTGGGTAGTATAGTCATTTTCAAAATATTGATTCTTCTGATCCAAGAATATCGTATATGTCTCCATCTGTTTGTATCATTTTTAATTTCTTTCCTCAGTGTCTTTTTTTTAAACATCTTTATTGGAATATAATTGCTTTACAATGGTGTGTTAGTTTCTGCTTCATAACAAAGTGAATCGGTTATATATATATATATATGTGTCCCATATCTCTTCCCTTTTGTGTCTCCCACACTCCCTATCCCACCCCTCCAGGTGGTCACGAAGCACCGAGTTGATCTCCCTATGTGGCTGCTTCCCACTAGCTATCTATTCTAACTTTTGGTAGTGTATATATGTCCATGCTCCTCTCTCGCTTTGTCACAGCTTACCCTTCCCCTCCCCATATCCTCAAGTCCGTTCTCTAGTAGGTCTGTGTTTTTATTCTTGTCTTAACCCTAGGTTCTTCATAACAATTTATTTCTTAGATACCATATATATGTGTTAGCATACGGTATTTGTCTTTCTCTTTCTGACATACTTCACTCTGTATGACGGACTCTAGGTCCATCCACCTCACTAGGAATAGCTGAATTTCGTTTCTCTTTATGGCTGAGTAATATTGCATTGTATATATGTGCTGCATCTTCTTTATCCATTCATCCGTTGATGGACACCTAGGTTGTTTCTATCTCTTGGCTATTGTAAATAGAGCTGCAATGAACATTTTGGAAATGTGACTCTTTTTGAATTATGGTTTTCTCTGGGTGTATGCCCAGTAGTGGGATTGCCGGGTCATATTGTAGTTCTCTTTTTAGTTTTTTAAGGAACCTCCATACTGTTCTCCATACTGGCTGTACCAATTCACATTCCCACCTGCACTGCAAGAGTGTCCCCTTTTCTCTACACCCTCTCCAGCATTTATTGTTTCAAGATTTTTTCATGATGGCCATTCTGACGCGTGTCAGATGATATCTCATTGTAGTTTTGATTTGCATTTCTCTAACGATTAATGATGTTGAGCATTCTTTCATGTTTGTTGGCAGTCTTTTTGTCTTCTATGGAGAAAGGTCTGTTTAGGTTTTCTGCTCATTTTTGGATTGGGTTGTTTGTTTTTTTGTTATTGAGCTGCATTTGCTGCTTATAAATTTTGGAGATTAATGCTTTGTCAGTTGCTTCATTTGCAAATATTTTCTCCCATTCTGAGGGTTGTCTTTTGGTCTTGATTATGGTTTCCTTTGCTGTGCAATAGCTTTGAAGTTTCATTAGGTCCCATTTGTTTATTTTTGTTTTTATTTCCATTTCTCTCAGAGGTGGGTCAAAAAGGATCTTGCTGTGATTTATGTCATAGAGTGTTCTGCCTTTGTTTTCCTCTGAGAGTTTGATAGTGTCTGGCCTTACATATAGGTCTTTAATCCATTTTGAGTTTAGTTTTGTGTATGGTGTTAGAGAATGTTCTAATTTCATACTTTTACATGTACCTGTCCAGTTTTCCCAGCACCACTTATTAAAGAGGCTGTCCTTTGTCCACTGTACATTCCTGCCTCCTTTATCAAAAATAAGGTGACCATATATGCGTGGGTTTATCTCTGGGCTTTCTATCCTGTTCCATTGATCTATATTTCTGTGTTTGTGCCAGTACCATAATATCTTGATTCCCATAGCTTTGTAGTATACTCTAAAGTCAGGGAGCCTGATTCCTCCAGCTCCATTTTTCGTTCTCGATATTGCTTCGCCTATTCGGGGTCTTTTGCGTTTCCATAAAAATTGTGAAATTTTTTGTTCTAAATCTATGAAAAATGCCATTCGTAGTTTGATAGTGATTGTACTGAATCTGTATAGATTTCTTTGGGAAGTATAGTCATTTTCAAAATGCTGATTCTTCTGATCCAGGAATATGGTATATCTCTCCATCTCTTTGTATCATTTTTAAATTTTTTCCTCAGTGTCTTTTTTTTAAACATCTTTATTGGAGTATAATTGCTTTACAATGGTGTGTTAGTTTCTGCTTCATAACAAAGTGAATCAGTTATACATATATATATATGTTCCCATATCTCTTCCCTCTTGCGTCTCCCTCGATGCAACCCTCCCTATCCCACCCCTCTAGGTGGTCACAAAGCACCGAGTTGATCTCCCTGTGCTATGTGGCTGCTTCCCACTAGCTATCTATTCTAACGTTTGGCAGTGTATATATGTCCAGGCCCCTCTCTGGCTTTGTCACAGCTTACCCTTCCCCTCCTTATATCCTCAAGTCCATTCTCTAGTAGGTCTGTGTCTTTATTCCTGTCTTAACCCTAGGTTCTTCATAACATTTTTTTTTCTTAGATTACTTATATATGTGTTAGCATACGGTATTTGTCTTTCTCTTTCTGACATACTTCACTCTGTATGACGGACTCTAGGTCCATCCACCTCACTAGGAATAGCTGAATTTCGTTTCTCTTTATGGCTGAGTAATATTGCATTGTATATATGTGCCGCATCTTCTTTATCTTTTCATCCGTTAATGGACACCTAGGTTGTTTCTATCTCTTGGCTATTGTAAATAGAGCTGCAATGAACACTTTGGAAAAGTGACTCTTTTTGAATTATGGTTTTCTCTGGGTGTATGCCCAGTAGTGGGATTGCCGGGTCATATTGTAGTTCTCTTTTTAGTTTTTTAAGGAACCTCCATACTGTTCTCCATACTGGCTGTACCAATTCACATTCCCACCTGCACTGCAAGAGTGTTCCCTTTTCTCCACACCCTCTCCAGCATTTATTGTTTCAAGATTTTTTCATGATGGCCATTCTGACGCGTGTCAGATGATATCTCATTGTAGTTTTGATTTGCATTTCTCTAATGATTAATGATGTTGAGCATTCTTTCATGTTTGTTGGCAGTCTTTTTGTCTTCTATGGAGAAAATTCTGTTTAGGTTTTCTGCCCATTTTTGGATTGGGTTGTTTGTTTTTTTGTTATTGAGCTGCATTTGCTGCTTATAAATTTTGGAGATTAATGCTTTGTCAGTTGCTTCATTTGCAAATATTTTCTCCCATTCTGAGGGTTGTCTTTTGGTCTTGATTATGGTTTCCTTTGCTGTGCAATAGCTTTGAAGTTTCATTAGGTCCCATTTGTTTATTTTTGTTTTTATTTCCATTTCTCTCAGAGTGGGTCAAAAAGGATCTTGCTGTGATTTATGTCATAGTGTGTTCTGCCTTTGTTTTCCTCTGAGAGTTTGATAGTGTCTGGCCTTACATATAGGTCTTTAATCCATTTTGAGTTTAGTTTTGTGTATGGTATTAGAGATTGTTGTAATTTCATTCTTTTACATGTACCTGTCTAGTTTTCCCAGCACCACTTATTAAAGAGGCTGTCCTTTCTCCACTGTACATTCCGGCCTCCTTTATCAAAGATAAGGTGACCATATATGCGTGGGTTTTTCTCTGGGCTTTCTATCCTGTTCCATTGATCTATATTTCTATGATTGTGCCAGTACCATAATGTCTTGATTCCCGTAGCTTTGTAGTATAGTCTAAAGGCAGGGAGCCTGATTCCTCCAGCTCCATTTTTCGTTCCCAAAATTGCTTCACCTATTCGAGGTCTTTTGCATTTCCATAAACATTGTGAAATTTTTTGTTCTAATTCTATGAAAAATGCCATTCATAGTTTGATAGTGATTGCACTTAATATGTAGATTCCTTTGGGTAGTATAGTCATTTTCAAAATATTGATTCTTCTGATCCAAGAATATCGTATATGTCTCCATCTGTTTGTATCATTTTTAATTTCTTTCCTCAGTGTCTTTTTTTTAAACATCTTTATTGGAATATAATTGCTTTACAATGGTGTGTTAGTTTCTGCTTCATAACAAAGTGAATCGGTTATATATATGTATATATGTGTCCCATATCTCTTCCCTTTTGTGTCTCCCACACTCCCTATCCCACCCCTCCAGGTGGTCACGAAGCACCGAGTTGATCTCCCTATGTGGCTGCTTCCCACTAGCTATCTATTCTAACTTTTGGTAGTGTATATATGTCCATGCTCCTCTCTCGCTTTGTCACAGCTTACCCTTCCCCTCCCCATATCCTCAAGTCCGTTCTCTAGTAGGTCTGTGTTTTTATTCTTGTCTTAACCCTAGGTTCTTCATAACAATTTATTTCTTAGATACCATATATATGTGTTAGCATACGGTATTTGTCTTTCTCTTTCTGACATACTTCACTCTGTATGACGGACTCTAGGTCCATCCACCTCACTAGGAATAGCTGAATTTCGTTTCTCTTTATGGCTGAGTAATATTGCATTGTATATATGTGCTGCATCTTCTTTATCCATTCATCCGTTGATGGACACCTAGGTTGTTTCTATCTCTTGGCTATTGTAAATAGAGCTGCAATGAACATTTTGGAAATGTGACTCTTTTTGAATTATGGTTTTCTCTGGGTGTATGCCCAGTAGTGGGATTGCCGGGTCATATTGTAGTTCTCTTTTTAGTTTTTTAAGGAACCTCCATACTGTTCTCCATACTGGCTGTACCAATTCACATTCCCACCTGCACTGCAAGAGTGTCCCCTTTTCTCTACACCCTCTCCAGCATTTATTGTTTCAAGATTTTTTCATGATGGCCATTCTGACGCGTGTCAGATGATATCTCATTGTAGTTTTGATTTGCATTTCTCTAACGATTAATGATGTTGAGCATTCTTTCATGTTTGTTGGCAGTCTTTTTGTCTTCTATGGAGAAAGGTCTGTTTAGGTTTTCTGCTCATTTTTGGATTGGGTTGTTTGTTTTTTTGTTATTGAGCTGCATTTGCTGCTTATAAATTTTGGAGATTAATGCTTTGTCAGTTGCTTCATTTGCAAATATTTTCTCCCATTCTGAGGGTTGTCTTTTGGTCTTGATTATGGTTTCCTTTGCTGTGCAATAGCTTTGAAGTTTCATTAGGTCCCATTTGTTTATTTTTGTTTTTATTTCCATTTCTCTCAGAGGTGGGTCAAAAAGGATCTTGCTGTGATTTATGTCATAGAGTGTTCTGCCTTTGTTTTCCTCTGAGAGTTTGATAGTGTCTGGCCTTACATATAGGTCTTTAATCCATTTTGAGTTTAGTTTTGTGTATGGTGTTAGAGAATGTTCTAATTTCATACTTTTACATGTACCTGTCCAGTTTTCCCAGCACCACTTATTAAAGAGGCTGTCCTTTGTCCACTGTACATTCCTGCCTCCTTTATCAAAAATAAGGTGACCATATATGCGTGGGTTTATCTCTGGGCTTTCTATCCTGTTCCATTGATCTATATTTCTGTGTTTGTGCCAGTACCATAATATCTTGATTCCCATAGCTTTGTAGTATACTCTAAAGTCAGGGAGCCTGATTCCTCCAGCTCCATTTTTCGTTCTCGATATTGCTTCGCCTATTCGGGGTCTTTTGCGTTTCCATAAAAATTGTGAAACTTTTTGTTCTAAATCTATGAAAAATGCCATTCGTAGTTTGATAGTGATTGTACTGAATCTGTATAGATTTCTTTGGGAAGTATAGTCATTTTCAAAATGCTGATTCTTCTGATCCAGGAATATGGTATATCTCTCCATCTCTTTGTATCATTTTTAAATTTTTTCCTCAGTGTCTTTTTTTTAAACATCTTTATTGGAGTATAATTGCTTTACAATGGTGTGTTAGTTTCTGCTTCATAACAAAGTGAATCAGTTATACATATATATATATGTTCCCATATCTCTTCCCTCTTGCGTCTCCCACACTCCCTATCCCACCCCTCCAGGTGGTCACGAAGCACCGAGTTGATCTCCCTATGTGGCTGCTTCCCACTAGCTATCTATTCTAACCTTTGGTAATGTATATATGTCCATGCTCCTCTCTCGCTTTGTCACAATTTACCCTTCCTCTCCCCATATCCTCTAGTCCGTTCTCTAGTAGGTCTGTGTCTTTATGATTGTCTTAACCCTAGGTTCTTCATAAAAATTTATTTCTTAGATACCATATATATGTGTTAGCATACAGTATTTGTCTTTCTCTTTCTGACATACTTCACTCTGTATGACGGACTCTAGGTCCATCCACCTCACTAGGAATGAGTTAATTTCGTTTCTTTTAATGGCTGAGTAATATTCCATTGTATATATATGCCACATTTTCTTTATCCATTCATCCGATGAGGGTCGCTTAGGTTGTTTCTGTCTCCTGGTTCTTTTAAATAGATCTGCAATGAACATTTTGATACACTGACTCTTTTTGAATTATGGTTTTCTCAGGGTGTATGCCCAGTAGTTGGATTGCCGGGTCATATGGTAGTTCGCTTTTTAGTTTTTTAAGGAACCTCCATACTGTTCTCCATACTGGCTGTACCAATTCACATTCCCACCTGCATAGCAAGAGTGTTCCATTTTCTCTACACCCTCTCCAGCATTTATTGTTTCTTGGTTTTTTCATGATGGCCATTCTGACGCGTGTGAGATGATATCTCATTGTAGTTTTGATTTGCATTTCTCTAATGATTAATGATGTTGAGACTCTTTCATATTTGTTGACAGTCTATACGTCCTCTATGGTAAAAGGTCCGTTTAGGTTTTCTGCCCATTTTTGGATTGGGTTGTTTGTTTTTTGTTATTGAGCTGCATTTGCTGCTTATAAATTTGGGAGATTAATCCTTTGTCAATTACTTTGTTTGCAAATAGTTTCTCCCTCTCTGAGTATTGTCTTTTCATCTCTTTTATGGTTTGCTTTGCTGTGCAAAAGCTTTGAAGTTTCATTAGGTCCCATTTGTTTATTTTTGTTTTTATTTCCATTTCTTTAGGAAGTGTGTCAAAGGATGTGGCTGTGATTTATGTCATAGAATATTCTGCCTTTGTTTTCCTCTAAGAGTTTGATAGTGTCTGGGCTTACATTTAGGTCTTTAATCCATTTTGAGTTTAGTTTTGTGTATGGTATTAGAGATTGTTGTAATTTCATACTTTTACATGTACCTGTCCAGTTTTCCCAGCACCACATATTAAAGAGGCTGTCCTTTCTCCACTGTACATTCCTGCCTCCTTTATCAAAGATAAGGTGACCATATGTGCATGGGTGTATCTCTGGGCTTTCTATCCTGTTCCATTGATCTATATTTCTGTGTGTCAGTACCATAATGTCTTGATTCCCATAGCTTTGTAGTATACTCTAAAATCAGGGAGCCTGATTCCTCCAGCTCCATTTTTCGTTCTCAAGATTGTTTCACTTATTCGGGGTCTTTTGCGTTTCCGTAAAATTGTGAAATTTTTTGTTCTAATTCTATGAAAAACGCCATTCGTAGTTTGATAGTGAATGTTCTGAATCTGTATGGATTTCTTTGGGTAGTATAGTCATTTTCAAAATATTGATTCTTCTGATCCAAGAATATGGTATATCTCTCCATCTCTTTGTATCATTTTTAATTTCTTTCATCAGTGTCTTTTTTTTAAAACATCTTTATTGGAGTATAATTGCTTTACAATGGTGTGTTAGTTTCTGCTTTATAACAAAGTGAATCAGTTATACATATATATATGTTTCCATATCTCTTCCCTCTTGCGTCTCCCTCCCTCCCACCTTCTCTATCCCACCCCTCTAGGTGGTCACAAAGCACCGAGTTGTTCTCCCTGTGCTATGTGGCTGCTTCCTACTAGCTATCTATTTTAACGTTTGGTAGTGTATATATGTCCATGCCCCTCTCTCGCTTTGTTACAAGTTACCTTTCCCGTCCCCATTTTCTCAAGTCCATTCTCTAGTAGGTCTTTTTATTTATGCGTGTCTTAACCCTAGGTTCTTCATAACATTTTTTCCTTAGGTTCCATATATATGTGTTAGCATACGGTATTTGTCTTTCTGTTTCTGATATACTTCACTCTGTTGACTGGCTCTACATCCATCCACCTCACTAGGAATAACTCAATTTCGTTTCTTTTTATGGCTGAGTAATATTCCGTTGTATATATGTGCCACATCTTCTTTATCCATTCATCCATTGATGGACACTTAGGTTGTTTCCGTCTCTTGGCTATTGTAAATAGAGCTGCAATGAACATTTTGGAAAAGTGACTCTCTTTGAATTATGGTTTTCTCTGGGTGTATGCCCAGTAGTGGGATTGCTAGGTCATATGGTAGTTCTCTTTTTAGTTTTTTAAGGAACCTCCATACTGTTCTCCACAGTGGCTGTATCAATTTACATTCCCACCAACAGTGCAAGCGCGATCCCTTTTCTCCACACCCTCTGCAGCATTTATTTTTTCTAGATTTTTTCATAATGGCCATTCTGACCAGTGTGAGGTGATATCTCATTGTAGTTTTGATTTGCATTTCTAAAATGATTAATGATGTTGAGCATTCTTTCATTTGTTTGTTGGCAGTTTGTATATCTTCTATGGAGAAATGTCTGTTTAGGTCTTGTGCCCATTTTTGGATTGGGTTGTTTGTTTTTTTGTTATTGAACTGCATGAGCTGCTTGTAAATTTTGGAGATTAATCCTTTGTCAGTTGCTTCATTTTCAAATATTTTCTCCCATTCTGAGGGTTGTCTTTTGTTCTTCTTTATGGTTTCCTTTGCTGTGCAATATCTTTGAAGTTTCATTAGGTCCCAATTGTTTATTTTTCTTTTCATTTCTCTAGGAGGTGGGTCAAAAAGGATCTTGCTGTGATTTATGTCATAGTGTGTTTTGCCTCTGTTTTCTTCTCATAGTTTGATAGTGTCTGGCCTTACATTTAGTTCTTTAATCCATTTTGAGTTTATTTTTGTGTGTGGTGTTAGGGAGTGTTCTAATTTTATACTTTTACATGTACCTCTCCAGTTTTCCCAGCACCACTTATTGAAGAGGCTGTCCTTTCTCCACTGTACATTCCTGCCTCCTTTATCAAAGAGAAGGTGACCATATGTGTGTGGGTTTATCTCTGGGCTTTCTATCCTGTTCCATTTATCCATATTTCTTTTTTTGTGCCAGTACCATACTCTGTTGATTACTGTAGCTTTGTAGTGTTGTCTAAAGTTATGTAGCCTGATTCCTCCAGCTTCATATTTCGTTCTCAAGATTTTTTTGGTATACGGAGCCTTTTGTTTTTCCATAGATATTATGAAATTTTTTGTTCTAGTTCTGTAAAAAATGACAGTGGTTGTTTGATAGGGATTGCATTAAATCTGTAGATTGCTTTCGGTAGTATAGTCATTTTCACAATGTTAATTCTTCCAATCTAAGAACATGGTATATATCTCCATCTATTTGTATCATCTTTAATTTCTTTCATCAGTGTCTTATTATTTTCTGCATACAGGTGTTTTGTCTCCTTAGGTAGGTTTATTCCTAGATATTCTTTTTGTTGCAGTGGTAAATGGGAGGGGTTTCTTAATTTTACTTTCATTTTTCATCATTAGTGTATAGGAATGCCAGAGATTTCTGTGCATTAATCTTGTATCCTGCTTCTTTACCAAATTCATTGATTAGCTGTAGTAGTTTTCTGGTAGCATCTTTAGGATTCTCTATGTATAGTATCATGTCATCTGCAAACAGTGACAGCTTTACTTCTTCTTTTCCAATTTGGATTACTTTTATTCCTTTTTCTTCTTCGATTGCTGTAGCTAAAACTTCCCAAACTATGTTGAATAATAGTGGTGAGAGTGGGCAACCTTGTCTTGTTCCTGATCTTACTGGAAATGGTTTCATTTTTTCACCATTGAGGACAATGTTGGCTCTGTGTTTGTCATATATTGCCTTTATTATGTTGAGGAAAGTTCCTCTATGCCTACTTTATGCAGGGTTTTTATCATAAATGGGTGTTGAATTTTGTCAAAAGCTTTCTCTGCATCGATTGAGATTATCATATGATTTTTCTCCTTCAGTTTGTTAATATGGTGTATCACATTGTTTTATTTGCATATATTGAAGAATCCTTGCATTCCTGGAATAAACCCCACTTGATCGTGGTGTATCATCCTTTTAATGTGCTGTTGTATTCTGTTTGCTAGTATTTTGTTGAGGATTTTTGAATCTATGTTCATCAGTGATATTGGCCTGTAGTTTTCTTTCTTTGTGACATCTTTGTCTGGTTTTGGTATCAGGGTGATGGTGGCCTTGTAGAATGAGTTTGGGAGTGTTCCTCCCTCTACTATATTTTGGAAGAGTTTGAGAAGGATAGGTGTTAGCTCTTCTGTAAATGTTTGATACAATTCGCCTGTGAAGCCATCTGTTCCTGGACTTTTGTTTGTTGGAAGATTTTTAATCACAGTTTCAATTTCAGTGCTTGTGATTGGTCTGTTCATATTTTCTGTTTCTTCCTTGTTCAGTCTCGGCAGGTTGTGAATTTCTAAGAATTTGTCCATTTCTTCCATGTTGTCCATTTTATTGGCATAGAGTTGCTTGTAGTAATCTCTCATGATCCGTTGTATTTCTGCAGTGTCAGTTGTTACTTCTCCTTTTTCATTTCTAATTCTAGTGATTTGAGTCTTCTCCCTTTTTTTCTTGATAAGTCTGTCTAATGGTTTATCAATTTTGTTTATCTTCTCAAAGAACCAGCTTTTAGTTTTATTGATCTTTGCTATTGTTTCCTTTATTTGTTTTCCATTTATTTCTGGTCTGATCTTTATGATTTCTTTCCATCTAACTTTGGGGTTTTTTTGTTCTTCTTTCCCTAACTGCTTTAGGTGCACGGTTAGGTTGTTTATTGGAGATGTTTCCTGTTTCTTAAGGTAGGATTGTATTGCTATAAACTCCCCTCTTAGAACTGCTTTTGCTGCATCACATAGGTTTTGGGTCGTCGTGTCTCCATTGTCATTTGTTTCTAGGTGTTTTTTGATTTCGTCTTTGATCTTCAGTGTCTTATAGTTTCCTGAATACAGGTCTTTTGTCTCCTTAGGTAGGTTTATTCCTAGGTATTTTATTCTTTTTGTTTCAATGGTAAATGGGAGTGTTTCCTTAATTTCCGTATCAGATTTTTCATCATTACTGTATAGGAATGCAAGGTTTCTGTGCATTAATTTTGTATCCTGCTACTTTACCAAATTCATTGATTAGCTCTTGTAGTTTTCTGGTAGCATCTTTATGATTCTCTATGTATAGTATCATGTCTCCTGCAAACAGTGACAGCTTTACTTCTTCTTTTCCAGTTTGTATTCCATTTATTTCTTTTTCTTCTCTGATTGCTGTGGCTAAAACTCCCAAACCTGTGCTGAATAATAATTGTGAGAGTGGATAACCTTGTCTTTTTCCTGATCTTAGAGGAAACGGTTTCAATTTTTCACCATTGAGAATGACATTGGCTGTGGGTTTGTCATATATTGCCTTTATTATGTTGAGGAAAGTTCCCTCTATGCCTACTTTCTAGAGAGTTTTTATCATAAATGAGTATTGAATTTTGTTGAAAGCTTTTTCTGCATCGATTGACATTATCATATGGTTTTTATCCTTCAGTTTGTTAATATGGTGTACCAGGTTGTTTGATTTGCGTATATTGAAGAATCCTTGCATTCCTGGGATAAACCCCACTTGATCATGATGTATGATCCTTTTAATGTGCTGTTGGATTCTGTTTGCTAGTATTTTGTTGAGGATTTTTGCATCTATGTTCATCAGTGATATTGGCCTGTAGTTTTCTTTCTTTGTGACATCTTTGTCTGGTTTTGGTATCAGGGTGATGGTGGCCTCGTAGAATGAGTTTGGGAGTGTTCCTCCCTCTGCTATATTTTGGAAGAGTTTGAGAAGGATAGGTGTTAGCTTTTCTCTAAATGTTTGATAGAATTCCCCTGTGAAGCCATATGGTCCTAGGCTTTTGTTTCTTGGAAGATTTTTAATCACAGTCTCAATTTTAGTGCTTGTGATTGGTCTGTTTATATTTCCTGTTTCTTCCTGGTTCAGTCTCAGAAGGTTGTGCTTTTCTAAGAATTTGTCCATTTCTTCCATGTTGTCCATTTTATTGGCATAGAGTTGCTTGTAGTAATCTCTCATGATCCGTTATATTTCTGCAGTGTCAGTTTTTACTTCTCCTTTTTCATTTCTAATGCTATTGATTTGAGCCTTCTCCCTTTTTTTCTTGTTGAGTCTGGCTAATGGTTTATCAATTTGTTTATCTTCTCAAAGAAGCAGCTTTTAGTTTTATTGATCTTTGCTATTGTTTTCTTTGTTTCTATTTCATTTATTTCTGATCTGATCTTTATGATTTCTTTCCTTCTTGTAACTTTGGGGTTTATTTGTTCTTCTTTCTCTAATTGTTTTAGCTGTAAGGTTAGGTTGTTTATTTGAGATGTTTCTTGTTTCTTGAGGTAGGATTGTATTGCTATAAACTTCCCTGTTAGAACTGCTTTTGCTGCATCCCATAGGTTTTGGGTTGTTGTGTTTTCGTTGTCATTTGTTTCTAGGTATTTTTTGATTTCATCTTTGATTTCTTCAGTGATCTCTCCGTTATTAAGTAGTGTATTGTTTAGCCTCCATGTGTTTGTATTTTTTACAGATTTTTTCTTGTAATTGATATCTATTCTCATAGCATTGTGGTTGGAAAAGATACTTGATACAATTACAATTTTCTTAAATTTACCAAGCCTTGATTCGTGACCCAATATGTGATCTATCCTGGAGAATGTTCCATGAGCACTTGAGAAGAAAGTGTATTCTGTTATTTTTGGATGGAATGTCCTATAAATATCAATTAAGTCCATCTTGTTTAATGTGTCATCTAAAGCTTGTGCTTGCTTATTTATTTTCATTTTGGATGATCTGTCCATTGGTGAAAGTGGAGTGTTAAAGTCCCCTACTACTATTGTGTTGCTGTCGATTTCCCCTTTTATGGCTGTTAGCATTCTCCTTAGTACTGAGGTGCTCCTATGCTGGGTCCATAAATATTTACACTTGTTATATCTTCTTCTTGGATTGATCCCTTGATCATTATGTAGTGTCCTTCTTTGTCTCTTGTAATAGTCTTTCTTTTAAAGTCTATTTTGTCTGCTATGAGAATTGCCACTCCAGCTTTCTTTTGATTTCCATTTGCTGGAATATCTTTTTCCATCCCCTCACTTTCAGTCTGTATGTGTCCCTAGATCTGAAGTGGGTCTCTTGTATACATGGGTCTTGTTTTTGTATCCATTCAGCCAGTCTATGTCTTTTGGTTGGAGCATTTAATCCATTTACATTTAAGGTAATTTTCAATATGTATGTTCCTATCACCATTTTCTTAATTGTTTGGGGTTTGTTATTGTAGGTCTTTTCCTTCTCTTGTGTTTCCTGCCTAGAGAAGTTCCTTTAGCATTGTTGTAGAGCTGGTTTGGTGGTGCTGAATTCTCTTAGCTTTTGCTTGTCTGTAAAGATTTTAATTTCTCCATTGAATCTGAATGAGATCCTTGCTGGGTAGTGTAATCTTGGTTGTAGTTTTTTCCCTTTCATCACTTTAAATATGTCCTGCCACTCCCTTCTGGCTTGCAGAGTTTCTGCTCAAATATCAGCTGTTAACCTTATGGGGATTCCCTTGTGTGTTATTTGTTGCTTTTCCTTTCTGCTTTTAATATGTTTTCTTTGTATTTAATTTTTGATAGTTTGATTAATATGTGTCTTGGCATGTTTCTCCTTGGATTTATCCTGTATGGGACTCTCTGCGCTTCCTGGAGTTAATTGACTATTTCCTTTCCCATATTAGGGACGTTTTCAACTATAATCTCGTCAAATATTTTCTCAGTCCCTTTCTTTTTCTCTTCTTCTGGGACTCCTATAATTTGAATGTTGGTGCACTTATTGTTGTCCCAGAGGTCTCTGAGACTCTCCTCAATTCTTTTCATTCTTTTTTCTTTATTCTGCTCTGTGGTAGTTATTTCCACTATTTTATCTGCTAGGTCACTTATCCGTTTTTCTGCCTCAGTTATTGTGCTATTGATTCCTTCTAGAGAATTTTTCATTTCATTTATTGTGTTGTTCATCATTGTTTGCTTGCTCTTTAGTTCTTCTAGGTCCTTGTTGAACGTTTCTTGTATTTTCTCCATTCTATTTCCAAGATTTTGGATCGTATTTCCTGTCATTACTCTGAGTTCTTTTTCAGGTAGATTGCCTATTTCCTCTTCATTTGTTTGGTCTGATGTGTTTTTACCTTGCTCCTTCATCTGCTGTGTGTTTCTCTGTCTTCTCATTTTGCTTAACTTACTGTGTTTGGGGTCTCCTTTTCGCAGGCTGCAGGTTTTTAGTGCCCGTTGTTTTTGGTGTCTGCCCCTAGTGGCTAAGTTTGGTTCAGTGGGTTGTGTAGGCTTCCTGGTGGAGGGGACTGGTGCCTGTGTTCTGGTGGATGAAGCTGGATCTTGTCTTTCTGGTGGGCAGGACCACGTCTGGTGGTGTTTTCGGGTGCCTGTGACCTTATTATGATTTTAGGCAGCCTCTCTGCTAATGGGTGGGGTTGTGTTGCTCTCTTGCTAGTTGTTTGGCATAGGGTGTCCAGTACTGTAGATTGCTGGTCATTGAGTGGAGCTTGGTCTTAGCATTGAGGTGGAGATCTCTGGGAGAGCTTTTGTCGTTTGATATTACTTGGAGCTGGAAGGTCTCTGGTGGACCAATGACCTGAGCTCAGCTCTCCCACCTCAGAGGCACAGGCCTGACACCTGGGTGGAACACCAAGACTGTGTCAGCCACACGGCTTAGAAGAAAAGGGAGAAAAAAGACAGAAGAAAGAAACAAATAATAAAATAAAAGAAAGATATTAAAATAATTTTTTAATTACTAAAAATAAAAAGTAATAAGAAAGGGAAAAAGAGAAAGAAGAGAGCAACCAAACCAAAAAACAAATCCACCAATGATAACAAGTGCTAAGAAGTATACTAAAACAACAACAACAACAACAAATGAACAGGCAGAACCCTAGGACAAATGGTAACAGCAAAGCTATACAGACAGAATCACACAAAGAAGCATACACATACACACTCACAAAAAGAGAAAAAGGAAAAAATATATATATATCTACATATAAAAAAAAAGGAAGAGAGCAACCAAATCAATAAAGAAATCTACCAATGATAATAAGCTCTAAATAGTAAACTAAGATAAAGATAAAACCAGAAACAAATTAGATGCAGAAAGCAAGCTCCAAGTCTACAGTTGCTCCCAAATTCCACCGCCTCAATTTGGGATGATTCGTTGTCTCTTCATGTATTCCACAGATGCAGGGTACATTGAGTTGATTGTGGAGATTTAATCTGCTGCTCCTGAGGCTGCTGGGAGAGATTTCCCTTTCTCTTCTTTGTTTGCACAGCTCCTGGGGTTCAGCTTTGGATTTGGACCCGCCTCTGTGTGTAGGTCACCTGACGGCATCTGTTCTTCGCTCAGACAGGACGGGGTTAAAGGAGCAGCTGATTCAGGGGCTCTGGCTCACTCAGGCCAGGGGGAGGGAGGGGTACGGAATGTGGGGCGGGCCTGTGGTGGCAGAGGCCTGCATGACGTTGCAACAGCCTAAGGCATGCCGTGTCTTCTCCCGGGGAAGTTGTCCCTGGATCACGGGACCCTGGCAGTGGTGGGCTGCACAGGCTCTTGGGAGGGGAGGTGTGGATAGTGACCTGTCCTTGCACACAGGCTTCTTGGTGGCTACAGCAGCAGCCTTGGCATTTCATGCCTGTCTCTGGTGTCTGAGCTGATAGCCGTGGCTCGTGCCCATCTCTGGAGCTCGTTTAGGCAGTGCACTGAATCCCCTCTCCTCGCACACCCCGAAATAATGGTCTCTTGCCTCTTAGGCAGTTCCAGTCTTTTTCCCAGACTCCCTCCTGGCTAGCTGTGGTGCACTAGCCCCCTTCAGGCTAGGGGTCTGACCTCCGAAGCCCACTCCTCAGCTCCCAGCCCCCACCCGTCCCGGCGGGTGAGCAGACAAGCCTCTCAGGCTGGTGAGTGCTGGTCGGCACCGATCCTCTGTGCGGGAATCTCTCTGCTTTGCCCTCCTCACCCCTGTTGCTGTGCTCTTCTCCATGGCTCTGAAGCTTCCTCTCTGCTCCCCCCTGCCCCCGCCCCCTGTCTCCTCCAGTGAAGGGGCTTCCTAGTGTGTGGAAACTTTTCCTCCTTCACAGCTCCCTCCCAGAGGTACAGGTCCCATCCCTATTCTTTTGTCTCTCTTTTTTCTTTTTTCTTTTGCCCTACCCAGGTACGTGAGGAGTTTCTTGCCTTTTGGGAAGTCTGAGGTCTTCTGCCAGCGTTCAGTAGGTGTTCTGTAGGAGCTGTTCCACATGTAGATGTATTTCTGATGTATTTGTGGGGAGGAAGGTGATCTCCACGTCTTACTCCTCTGCCATTTAGAAGGTCTCTCCTCCTATGTCTCTCCTCCTCCTTTTCAATGTGCACTTGAAAAGAATGTATATTCTGCTGCTTTCGGATGGAATGCTCTATATCAATTAAGTCAGTCTGTTCTAATGTGTCATTTAAGGCCTGGGTTTCCTTACTGATTTTCTGTCTGGATGATCTGCCCATTGATGTAAGTGGGGTGTTAAAGTCCTGCACTATTATTGTGTTACTGTCAATTTCTTCTTTCATGGCTCTTAGTACTTGCCTTATATATTGAGGTGCTGCTATGTTGGGCACATATATATTTACCATTTTTATATCTTCTTCTTGGATCGATACCCTGATCATTATGTAGTGTCCTTCTTTGTCTCTTGTAATAGTCTTTATTTTAAAGTCTGTTTTGTCTGATATGAATATTGCTACTCCAGCTTCCTTTTGATTTGCATTTGCATGAAATACCTTTTTCCATCCCCTCACTTTCAGTCTGTATGTGTCCCTAGATCTGAAGTGGGTCTCTTGTAGACAGCATATATATGAGTCCTGGTTTTGTATCCATTAAGCCAGTCTATGTTTTTGGTTGGAGTATTTAATCTGTTTCCATTTAAGGTAATTATCGCTATGTATGTTCTTATTTCCATTTCGTTAATTGTTTTCAATTTGTTTTTGTAGGTCTTTTTTCTTCCCTGCCTCTTTTGTTCTCTTCTCTTGTGATTTGATGACTAATTTTAGTGTTGTGTTAGGATTCCTTTTTCTTTTGTGTGTGTGTATCTATTGTAGATTTTTAGTTTGCAGTTACCATGAGGTTTTGATATAGCAGTCTATATATAAACAAGATTCTTTTAAGTTGCTGGTCTTTTTAATTTCAAATGCATTTCCAATATCCTGCGTTTCTACTCTCCTCTTCTAATTATTGCTGCTTTTGATATCATATTTGTGTGTGGATGATTTCCTACTTTTACTCTACGTTTGCTTTTACTGGTGAGCTTTCTCATTTGTAATTTTCTTGTTTTTATTTGTGGCCTTTTCCGCCTAGAGAAGTTCCTTTAACATTTGTTTAAAGCTGGTTTGGTAGTGCTGAATTCCCTTAGCTTTTGCTTGTCTGTAAAGCTTTTAATTTCTCTGTCGAATCTGAATGAGAGCCTTGCTGGGTAGAATATTCTTGGTTGTAGGTTTTTCCCTTTAATCACTTTCAATATATCATGCCAATCCCTTTTGGCCTGCAGGGTTTCTGCTAAAAAAAAAATCAGCTGATAACCCGATGGGGATTCCCTTGTATGTTATTTGTTGCTTTTAATATTTTTTCTTTGTTTTTAATTTTTGTCAGTTTGATTACTATGTGTCTTGGCATGTTCCTCTTTGGGTTATCCTGCCTGGGTTTCTTTGCACTTCTTGGACTTGGGTGACTGTGTCCTTTCCCGTGTTAGGGTAGTTTTCACCTATTATTTCTTCAAATGTTTTCTCAGGCCCCTTCTCTCTCTCTTCTCCTTCTGTGACCCCTATTATGTGAACGTTGTTGTGTTTAATGCTGTTCCACAGGTCTGTTAGACTGTCCTCATTTCTTTTCATTCTTTTTTCTTTATTCTGTTTCATGGCAGTGATTTCCACCATTCTTTTAGCTCACTTATCCATTCTTCTGCCTCATTTATTCTGCTATTGATTCCTTCTAGTGTATTTTTCATTTCAGTTATTGTATTGTTCATCTCTATTTCTTCTTTATATCTTCTAGCTCTTTATTAAGTATTTCTTGTATTGGGAATTCCCTGGTGGTCCAGTGGTTAGAACTCCGTGCTCTCACTGCCAAGGGCTCGGGTTCAATCCCTGGTCAGGGAACTAAGATCCCACAAGCCACACAGCATAGCCAAAAGAAAAAAAAAATTACTTTTATCTTCTTGGTCTGTGTCTCCATTCTTTTTCTGAGATCTTGGATCATCTTTACTATCATTACTCTGAATTCTTTTTGGGTAGATGGCAAGTGGATCTTTCTTAAACTCGTTTCTCTCTCACAGTGGAAATGTGAAAGACATACCAAGAGGGCCCCACATTTAAGGAAAAATGGTGGGGAGTGTAATGTGTCACTGAAGACTATTCCCTGTTTAGTGCAGCAGCCTCTGTGTTGAAAGGATTTATCTTAAGACACCTGGACCACCTTGCTCATTGCATTCCCCACATTGTCTCTGCAGGTGTTTCACTGTGACTCAGGGCCAGGATCACCTCTCTGGTCTAAGAGCTCAGAGGCGTGCTGAAACATACTCTTCTAAAAAAAAATCACAATAGCTCACTGACAAACCATCACTGGTCTTTTTGAAAGCTCATGGGAGATAGGGGCACTGCTTAAAGGGTTGGAGCTCTCACTTGGGGAGTGAGAGGATTTTTATAAGAATTAGTGAGCAACCAAAAATTTTAAAAGAAAAAAAATATATCCATTTGTTTATAGCCTCTTGGAAAAACAAAATTTCAACCTTCATAGCTCTGTGGCAAGCAGAAGGAGCCAAACCAATCTACTTTCCTGCTCTGATCAAAAGTAGGAAGGTAGCAGATAGGAGAAAGCAATAGAGATAACGTGCGTGAATCAAAGCACAACTTGAGAGTATTTGGATATGATGCTGCTCGCTATGCTGTAGGAGAAGGAGATCAAAGGAGCAGCTTCTTACCAGTAAGGATGCGGAGCCAGGGATGGTACAAAGGGTTCATGTTGACCCCAAGGTGGCTTTGGTGGGTGGGCTGGGGTGTTGGACACTGTGAGACCTGAGACATGGCCCCTGTCCTTTAGCCCTCTGAACCCTGTTTTTTCATCCACTCTGCCCAGCCATGGGTGGTTACAAGGATCAAACATGATAACACATTGAGGAATTCTACAATCGTGGAGGCTACAGAGGGAACTTGAGGGTCATTCGCCATGGCCATGACCACCAGCTGGTCCTTTTGATTCCATTACCCTCATCTCTCCAAATTTGTCTTCTCCATCATGCTGCCACCATCTGCGTGCAGGGCACCCCCTGCCCCCCAGCCTGGGCTCCCGTGGGTGCCTCCTCACTGCTCTCCTGGCCCCATTTTGCCCCCAACCCATCCAACTGGCAGGAAGGGTGATCTCTGTAAATGTTTCTGTGACTCAGTCCTCCAGAACCTTCCCTTGCCTTTGCATACATGTCTTGCCATGACTTGTCAGGGGCCCCCGTGGCATGGCCTGCCCATCCCCGTCCCCAGGTCACTCCAGTCCTCAGTTCACCTGCATCTTCCCCAGACACCTCTGCTCAGACCACTCCGCCCTCACCAGCTCTCTCGCCTGCACACTTCAGTGACCCCTTCTCCCTGAGGGCCCTGCTCCTTGTCATTTCCTGCCCAGCCTCCCAATCATGTCAGCAGCACTGATCACACCTGGGTGCTGGTGTTTTTTTTTAATTGTAATGAAATACACATAACATGAAATGTACCATCTTAACCATTTCTGAGTGTACAATTCAGGAGTGTGAAGTACATTCATACTGTTGTGCAATCTCCAGAACGCTTCATCTTGCAAAACTGAAACTTTGTATCCATTAAACGGCAACTCCCCGTCGCCCCTGCCCCCAGCCCCTGGCAGCTACTGTTTTCCTTTCTATCCCCGTGAATTTGACGCCTCTAGGAACCTCCTGTGATGGAAGCATACAGCAGTTGTCTTTTAGTGGCTGGCTTTTTTCAGTTAGAATAATGTCCTCTGGGTTCATCTATGTGGAGCATGTGACAGGATTTCCTTCCCCTTTAAGGCTGAGCAATGTTCTGTTGTACGTATAGATCACATGTTGTTTTTCCATTCATCTGCTGATAGACACTTGGGCTGTTTGTACCTTTGGCTGTTGAGAACAGTGCTATGGACATGGGTATACAGATATTTCATCAAGATCCTGCTGCCAATACTTTTGAGTATTGTATTTGCTTCTCTACACCCATCACTGTGGCATTTTCTTGTTCATGCGTGTGTTCTCTGTTGCCTGCCTCTCCCACTAGCCCCTGAGCTGCTGGGAGCAGGCACCATACTCACTGCTGTCCCCCTAGTGCAGTTCCTGGCGTGACATGTACTAAGTGCTCACTAAATACTGTTGTGAGAGGGAATAAATAAACTCCAAATGCATCTTCTTGTTCCAACCTTCAACAGTTTTTTAAAATAATGAATTGCTTGTTTTTATGAACATCACAGATGATCTTTTTTTAAAAAAAATAAGCCATACATATAAGTTTAAAAAAGAAAGTAAAAATTGACCCTAAATAGCCTCCCCCATGAAATAACCAGTTTTATTTTGGTGTTGGATTCAGGCATTTCTCTCTGCATTGATCTAGGCAGGGTGATGGGGTCTGGTTGGGCCAACTGATAATTTTATAAGAATGTCAACCTCCTACCTTTCATCTAGCTCTCAACGACTGTTCCTTGTTCGGGGGAAACAAACAAACAAACAGAATGCTCTACTGGGAAAAGCAGAGTGGTTGGGCACCTGGTCCCCCTTCTGGCCTCCTAGGATGCTTCCCTTTGTAGTTTAAACCTGCAGCCGGGTGCTCAGTGAGAGCCTTGCACAGGAGCGCCTTTGACGCAGGTGCATGGGTCTGGGCCAACTCTTCCTGACCGATTGGAGCAGAACCTCAGCAGTGGATGTTCCCTAAGGACCAGTGGATTCAGGTAGCAGCTGGCTGTGTTAGGTCTGGATTCTGCTGTTCCTGTGGTGCTTTTTTTTTTTTTTTTTTTGCAGTAGACGGGCCGCTCACTGTTGTGGCCTCTCCCGTTGCGAAGCACAGGCTCCGGACGCGCAGGCTCAGCAGCCATGGCTCACGGACCCAGCCGCTCCGCGGCATGTGGGATCCTCCTGGACCGGGGCACGAACCCACGTCCCCTGCATCGGCAGGCGGACTCTCAACCACTGAGCCACCAGGAAAGCCCCTGTGGTGCTTTTTGTTCATTCACCAAGAAGGAAGGCTGTGGGGAAAGGGAAGGAGTGTGCCAGCTTTCTCTGGCCTCCCTCGCTCCTCGGTTGATTGGTAGAACCGGGAGAGAACAGAGATTTATACTGCCTCCAGGGCAGCGTAGATAGAGTCCAGAACAAGAAAGGGAATTGAAGGGCTGAATGTCTCAAAAGCCAGGCTTTCATTGCAAGAGCAGGCTTTGTGGAGCAAGAAAAGTTTCGTCTGACTAGACAGAGCCTGGAGCCTAGGGAACTTTAGTGTATAGCCATAAAAAAAAATACTGCCATGGAGGAGAAGAGAATGCATGCAGGTGGCGATGTAGGGGTGTTTTCCGACCTCTGAAAAAAGGGAGTAGAAACTTGAAGAGCTGCAGGGGGCGCTATTTGGAAGGGGTGGAGCTAGACCCCAAAAGATTGGTGAAGGCTGAGAGGGGTCCTTTCTCCCCTGTCCCTGACCCCGTCTGGGGTCTAAATAGGAAATAGGTTTGGGCCAGTCACAGACAAGGGACCCAACTGCCCAGTCTGCCACGTAGACCTAGGCAAGCCTTCATAGGAGTTCTGTGCTCTTCAGGGTGCCGGGCTGCCAACTAGCAGAGGCGAGAAGTCCAGGCCGGGAGCCCTGAGGGCAGCCTCACAAGGAAGTGAGAGAAGGTGGGCCAGGTGGCCTGAGTCCCCAGGGGAGCCGAGCAGGGCTGAGAGGGTCCTAGGGAAGGATGACACAGGTGTGAGGACCCAGAGATCAGAAAAATGGAGGCCAGCAGCCAACATCCAAATGAGCCACACTATGGGCAGTTCAGAGAGACTCGTCAGAAGCCCTGGGGCCACTTGGGTGAAGGGTGGGGTCAGGGAGGACTTGGAAATTTGAACACTTACCGCATAGAAGATATGGTTTAACCAGAAATGACTGAGTTGCCTTGAAATAGCAAGATCAGGAGTCTTCTGCCAGTGGGCTTCCCTGGTGGCACAGTGGTTGGGAGTCTGCCTGCCAATGCAGGGGACACGGGTTTGAGCCCTGGTCCAGGAGGAGCCCACATGCTGCAGAGCAACTAAGCCCGTGTGCCACAACTACTGAGCCTGCGCTCTACAGCCTGTGAGCCACAACTACTGAGCCCACGTGTCACAACTACTGAAGCCCTCGTGCCTAGAGCCTGTGCTCCGCAACAAGAGAAGCCACCACAATGAGAAGCCCGTGCACTGCGACAAAGAGTAGCCCCACTCGTTGCAACTAGAGAAAGCCCGCACGCAGCAACGAAGACCCAATGCAGCCAAAAATAAAATAAATACATTTATAAAAAAAAAGAGTCTTCTGCCATTAGCTGAAAAGGGCATTCATGAGGTTGGATGAAGACTGTTATGGGGAAATAAAGTTACATTTCTGTACATCTGGGCTGTGACCGTACATCAAAAACTTCCATCCACAATAGAATTCCTTGTGCCAGTGGGTTGGTGACACAGATGCAGGGGCCAACACTGAAGCCGAGTCCTAAGGGGGCCAGCCAGAGTGGTCAGGATGTACTTATATTTTTTTTTAAAAAAATCATCAACACTACAGTGCAAAATATAATTGACAGAAAACCACCCTGGTAGGGGTGGAGGTGTTGTCTGTGGACCCAGTTTGCCACTGTCCAGCCTCATGGCTCATCACTCTCTACTCCAAAGCTTTGCATATGCGGTCCCCTTGGCCTGGAATGGGCTCTCTATAGCTTCAAATCTGTTTAAATCTCACTTCCCCAAGGAGGCTTGCCTGAGATCTCAGGGCAAAGTGGCTCCCCCATGTCAGATTCCCATGGTTTGTCGCCTGTGGTTTTCCTTCATAGCACTGCCCCATGATTTGTTCCACCAGGGCCAGTCAATAGGGGGCGCCCAATCAATGCTAAATGAATGAATGCATGCAGGGAACTGTGGCCTGCAGCTCAGCTGGAAAGTAGAGAAACGACTCGAAGCTTCTGGTTTCAAGTCCTAGCTCTTGTTAAGTTTTAGCTCTGGGAACTTGGCTATGACACTGACTTCTCTGGGCCTCAACTGCTTCATTTGTAAAACGGGCACTCAGCACACTGGTCTAGCAATCTTTCCTGAGCACTAGTTGCGCCTTACAACAGGGTGCCCGCCCTCTGGGAGCTCACAGCCTGCTGAAGGTGACAGACAGGGAAACAGACACTTAGAGAAAATGTAAGGGCCGCTGTGGGAGCATACACAGGTGGTGGGAGGATCCCAAAGGAGGGAGGCCTACCTGTTTCAGGGTGGAGGTGGGGATGGAGACTGGGGAAGATGGCAGGGAGGACTTCAAAGAGGAAAGGAGAATGGCTGAACTCTGGCTTATAGGAGGAACAGTGGTTTGGTTTGCCGTTTGTTATGGGGGCAATGGCCCTGGGGCATGCGGGAGCAGGGGCATTCTGGGAATGACAAGCATCCACCTGGCTGGAGGGTAGGGTGTGGGCTAGAGGCAACAGGGTGACCTCCAATTACCTATCACCCATCACCTATGGCCAATCTTGTTTCATCTATACCCCACTGCATACCCCATCCCAATCCCAGACAAATGCTCTTCATCTGTAAATGTTTCATATGCACCTCTAAGAGATACAGACTTTTCAAAAAACTGTTACACTATTTTTTACTATTATCAGATCTAAAAAAAATCGTTAATACAATCAAATAGTCAGTGTTTACATTTTGGTTATGCCTTTATTTTAAGGTTGTTTGATTTACATGAACCAAACAAGGTCCATAATGGGATTGATTGATGACTATTGCATCTCTTTTTTAAAAAAAAATTTAGTTAGGCGCTGCGTCTTAGTTGTGGCACGCGGGATCTTCTTAGTTGCGGTGTGCAGACTCAGTTGTGGCGTGCATGCGGGATCTAGTTCCCCGACCAGGGATCAAACCCGGGCCCCCTGCACTGGAAGTGCGGAGTTTTACCCACTGGGCCACCAGGGAAATCTTATGTCTCTTCTTAACAGGTTCTCCCTTCCTTCTTTAGTTTTTTCTTGCAATATACTTATTGAGGAAACCAAGTTCTTTGTCCTATAGTTTCCCACTGTCTAGATTTTGCTGATTGCATGTTCCAGGTGTTAACATGCTCACTTGCCCTCTGATTTTCCTAGTAGTTAGATCCAGAGCTGTTCTGACCAATAGTAATATAGCGTGAGCCACAAATGCAAGTCACACATGCAATTTAAAATTTTCTAGTAGTCACATCTTAAGAAGTAAAAGAAACTGATGAAATTAATTATATTTTACTTAATTTCATATATCCAAAGTATTATTCCAACATGTGAGCAATACAAAAATTCTTAATATAAATTTACATTCTATTTTTGTACCAAGTCTCTGAAATTCAGTGTGTATTTCACACTCTTAGCGCATCTCAATTTGAATGAGCCACTTTTCAACTAAATAGCTATACATGGTCAGCAGCTACTGCACTGGACACCACAGATAGAGGGTTGATCATACTTCGGGTCAAACTTTTGCCAAGAATTCTTCATTGGTGTTGTGTTCTTTCATCAGGAGGCATAAAATGTCTGGTTTTCTCTCTTTTTGTGATATTAGCAGCCACTGATGATCATTGTCTTAGATGCACTAGATTCATTAGAATGGCAAAGTGGTGACAGTCTAATTCTATTATCCCTCCTGAATTTTATTTTACTTGGAATATTTCTGTAAGAGAAACTTCCCCTCATCAACAATTTGGTTAACTAGTGTGTGTCTGATTTTTTTCCCTTTGTTTAACAGTTCCTAGAGGGTTAGAGCTGTGTGTAGGACAGGTCACTGGGTTTGCAGTATGCAGAATGGGTTGGAGGGCAAGAAGGTGGCTGAAGGGAGCCAGGGAGGAGGTGACTGCAATCCAGGTGGCAACCCCAGCCATGGCCAAGCCCTGCGCAGCCACCAGTTCTCGCCCCTAAACCTCAGGAGTCTCCTTCCAAAGGCCAATTAAGTGCCTGCCTTCCCCTGGTCCCCCCAAGGTCGCCCTTTCTGCCCTGGCCTGTGCCCTGGGCAGAGAAGTCAAGGCAACTGGCAGGTTTCTGGGAGCAAAGGGCCTGGCCCCATGGCCAGCAAGCTTGGAGACCGACCTCACCTTGCATGAGTGAAAGCTCACAGACCATCTGCATGTAAAGTAGCCAGGGGGTCTCCTCACAACACAGCAAAACTCAAAGAGCAAGACACAGGGATTCTGGTTTCTTTGAGGAATAAGTGAATTTAAAACTTTTTTGCAAGTAAATTTTTGAGAGAACAAGTTTATCCCTTAAGGTATCAATTTATTTTAACCATTTTGAATAATATACTCCCTTAAAATATTTTACGCATTTTCCTATCAAACTAAAATGAATTTATCCTTTTTCTGATGACTGACGGCTACTTAGAAACAGTAAAATCATTTAAGCGGAGTTATTTTAAGCTAGCTGTTTTGTTAATTTTTGTGATATATTTTACAACCACTGCGTCGAGGATCTTGAGTAGATGGCAGGGTAGTAGCTGTTTTGCTACATATAAAACCCTGACTAGAAGCAGGCTGTGTGAAATGATTTAGCCCCAAGTTATTCACAACAGGTAGAGAGTGACAGGTGGGGGTCTTCTCCTTTCCTGCCATGCTCTGGACCCCAAGGCGAGCTGAGATGGGTTTTGAAGAATGAATACTAATTTGCTCCTAGGGCAAGAGGAGTCTCTGTCCAGGCGCAAGGGAAAAGCTGAGCAAGGGGCTTACCACTTTTCAGAGGAGCATGTGCGCTCGAAGTCAATCGCCTTGCCTGGGCCGCACAGCCAGTGAGCGGTGGGGCTGGGATCTGAATCCCTCTGACTGGCTGCTCTCCGGGGCCGAGGGCTTCTCACTCAACATGCCCAGACTGCTTCCTTCCTGCCTGTTTGTATCTGCTTCTTCGAGTCAGGTTATCCACTATTTCTGTCTACTCCCAACCTTGCTTCCTTTCTAATTTGCTGCTTGTACTTTTAATGGGGACTGAGAGAAAGGAAGTTCATTAGACTTGTGTTCTGTACAAAGCCAAAAGGATCTGAGCCTGCCACTCTCCCCCTTGTAGTTCTGGGCTTGGGCTTGGCTGACTATAGCTATTTCTCCAACTGGCTGTCTTTTTCATTTTTATCGAGATTCATGACCATGCTTTTTCTGGATTGCTGACATCGCCAGTCTCTAAAAAAGTGTGGAATTATTTTATAGACATGTATTTCTTTATTCATTTAAAATCCACAAGGCTGAGCTGTCTACCTACAAAACCATGGTTAGATGCGCCAAGAGGAAAAAAAAATAAAAAAAAAAGAAAGCCTCTATCTATTTTGAGCAAAATTAAGAGCTCTGGGCACTAGTTCAGCGTTCAGCAAGGCAGCCAGAAGCTATGTGAGAGAATATGTATGGATGAGGTGGCCTAAATAAATTCATCTGCCAGGCGTTAAAAAAAAACCCATAAAAATTAAGCTAATTAGGCTTATGGACCATGTCTCAACACTATCCATGCCACCCACCAAAAGACCTCGAAACACTTTACATTTGTTTAGAGCTGTTTTTCAAAAGAGCAGTTTCAGCCTTGACACATTCTCAATGTGTACCGAATGGAGACCTCCGTTTCAAAGCCTGATGTATACAATGCAAGAAATCCTTGTTGAATGACTAACTCCTCCCAACGTGCGTGGTGCTTTGTAAAGATCATTAAGTGTTTGATAAAAATACTCATCACTTCTTACACTCTATCTGACCCCAGGGCGGGGCTGGGGTGGGGTGGGGAGAGATGTGGGTATCACCCCTACTTTTTAATTTTTTTTTAATTTATTGGAGTACAGTTGATTTACAATGTTGTGTTTGTTAAGTTTCTGCTGTAAAGTGAATCAGTTATACAAATACATACATACATCTACTCTTTTTTAGATTCTTTTCCCATATAGGTCACTACAGAGTATTGAGTAGAGATAGTGTGTATACGTCAATCCCAATCTCCCAATTTATCCCTCCCCACTTTTCCCTCCATAACCATAAGTTTGTTTTCTGCATCTGTGACTGTTTTGTAAATAACTTCATTTGTATCGTTTTTTAGATTCCACCTGTAAGCGATATCATGATATTTGTCTTTGTCTTACGTTACTTAGTACGATAATCTCTAGTTCCATCTATGTTGCCGCATATGGCATTATTTCATTCTTTTTTTATGGCTAATATTCCACTGTATGTAAGTACCACATCTACTTTATCCATTCATCTGTCAATGGACGTTTAGGTTGCTTCCATGTCTTGGCTATTGTAAATAGTGCTGCTATGAATATCGGGGTGCATGGATCTTTTTGAATTATGGTTTTCTCCAGATATATACCCAGGAGTGGGATTGCTGGACCATATGGTAGTTCTATTTTTAGTTTTTTAAGGAGCCTCTATAGTGTTCTCCATAATGGCTGTACCAATTTACATTCCCACCAACAGTGTAGGAGGGTTCCCTTTTCTCCACTTTCCAGCATTTATTGTTTGTAGACTTTTTGATGGCCATTCTGATCGGTGTGAGGTATCATCCCTATGTGACAGATTAGGAGCCAGATTCGGAGGGGTTAAGTGGCCGTGCCCAAGTGCTAGAACAAGAAATGGTTCTAGCGAGTCTCAGGCATCCTTTTTGTCACTAGGCAGCAGGCAGCCTTCCACAGGACAAAAGGGAACCAACACTGATGGTGCAGGCCCCATACAAACATAATGGCAAGGGCAGAGTTCTCTCCAATTCTTTACAGATTAAGAAGTGAGGCGTCATTAAGGGTTTCATGATTTGAGCAGGGTCATAACTTCAAAGTGGCTGAATTGGGGCATTCGGAATCTAGCTTCTAAAGAATAGATGCTGACTGCCCTTTGTATCACACGGTAAAAACCCAGTTCATTATTCAGTATTTACCCTGAAACCATTAAGGACATAAGGATGAACCTCTTTTTCAGAGGGACTTTTTTCCTAAACAAAATAGTACAGAAGAAGATTAAGAAGAGCATCACTAGAGTCCAGCCTCAGCGTGGCTGCTAGTTGTAACTCACATCTAACCAAGTTACTCTTCTGCTTTCAAGTCTGGAAAGGGTACCGATCGGTCGCCCACTGCATGCATCCAAATCTCTTCCCCTGGCATTTTAAGTCCTTCCCCATGGGTCTGCAATTCAATTTCTCCTCTCACCTTTCTTCACATCCATTCAGGGCCCAAGTACAGCAAACTCCTTGCAATTTTGCGAACACGCATGCGGCCCTGCCTTGCCTCTGGGCTTTGCCCATGCTGTTCCCTCCATCTGTAATGTGAAATCTTATACATCTTTCATCTGTATTACCTCCACGACCCTTTCCTGATCCTTGAGGCGGAACAGCTTTCTCTGAATTCTGTAGCATGGCTATACATTTCTCCATCATAGAATTTATCACACTGAATTATACTTAATTGTTAATATACTTATGCCACCCTTCCCCCCACAACTGGAGAATGTGGCAGAGGTCAAGGCTTATTAATCTTTGTATAACCTTGTTTAGTCCAGTCCCTTGCAAAGAGGGAGAGAGCTAGCTCAGTAAATGCGGAATGGCTGGCTGACTGTTTAAGAATGAGGTTTTCATAGTTAACTCAGCTTTAGTATGAAATTCAAAACAGTGAAGAAGACAGGACTCAAACATAGCAGGGAAGTAACATACACTTTTACTCTCAAAATAAATACTAATCAATTTTATTTTATAAATACAGATGCTGAGTTTTCTTCCAATTACCAACAGATCAGTTTCACATGCCATTTATTATTGGTGGTGGTTTAAAAAATTATTTAAATAACTGGTTAGGTCAGGATAAATGGGCACTATTAGAACTGCTAAAAAAATAAAGCTGGATACAATCTTCCAAAACTAATATTCTGGGGCGGAAAAAAATCTCTGGAATTTTTAAAGTGGGTAAGGGGAAGTGGAGAGAGAAAACACAAGCAAATATTCATCTGATAACATTTGCCGGCTGTAAAAGTGTCTCAGCTACATGAAAATTGAAAGGGCTCTTAGTTCAGAAATGGATAGGACTGAGTTTTCATTTCAACTTATAGTCTCAAAGCAAAAATTACAAAGATTAGTAGGAGATAATACCTCATCCCATATTTGGCCTTGGCCACTTTAAACAGAGGCAAAATGAATTCTGCAGCTTTGGGAAATGTCAGAGTTATTCCCGGAGAATGTAATGCTGTAGGATCTACCCAAGTTTGGCAGAAACTGCAGACATCAAACAAACTCGGTGAAAACTCAAAACCTAAACTAATAAACCGAAACCTAAGTGGTGTTTTGAGGCACAACATCACTGGACACGGTGTGGATTAGGCAAATGTGTAGGTAACTATTGATCAGTTCTGGCCTACCAGATCACATTCAATGGTGGGGTTCCCTGCTGTGTGGGTCAAAGGCTGTGAACCCCAGAATCAGGGAGTCCACAAATGGGAGATTGACAGATGGAACCCTGGAGCTGCAGGCTCTATCTGGCTGTGTGGAATCTGAGATGACACTGTAACTATGGGTGCTCCTGTACGTGGTCCCTCTGCTTGGTGATGCCAGAAGCTGGGCTGGAGCACCTGCATTGAATGCACCTTGTCTTTGAGTTTCGCATGAAGTTTAAAGGTCTCTCCCATATCTGAAGAATCACACGTCACATGTGATTCACCTTCCATTGTTCAATACTAATATAGTCCTTCAAAACCTTTTTTTTTGGGGCTTGGTGGGGGGTAGATGTTACTTCACTGGAGGACCCCACAGCCCAGTCTGATGTACATCCAAGATCATGTCTAGCTCCACCCTTACTGACTCCAAAATGAATGACAGTACTCTGCAAGGAAGCCGTGACTCTACGGATGGCTTCCGCTCCAGGTTTGGAGTAGTTCCACCTGTTTAGAGGAATAGGATGGATTTCTTCAGATCAAGTTAAAACTTTTAATTGCTTGCAGGTTGGGTCTGTCTGTCATACAATGATCTTGTGAGTTCTTTACCTGAAAAATAACAACATGAACTATTCCATTTACCAGTGTAGCTCTGTTTATAATTGAGCCCAGGAATGCTTGGACAAAATATGAAAATGATTATGAAACCTATGAGTTAAGTCGTTATGGAGGACCAATGAGCTACTGCAGAGTACGCCTGTGACGGTGTGTTGCTACACACAATATGTAAACTCAAATGAAGTCAACGGCATTAGCTTAGATATAGCCACAGGTTTTGTTCAGGCTAGCGCTGTCACGATGTAACATACGGAGATGTAGGTTCAAGAGGAATTTCAAAGCTGGGGAAAAAAAAAATCAGGTTGAGTGAAGTAAACTCAATTTTTATTCTTTATACAATACACGGATATAAGCATAAAATTTCCTTAAAGAGCTTGCAACCCTGAGGCGATGTCCTTGGGTATATAAAGTATATAGCAATAGCAAATGATATCTGAGCTCCAGGAATGAAAATGTACTTCAAAAACATAATTTAATATTTATGCAATTGCACACATACCGATAGTATTTTATGCCTCATCTAGTCTCTTAATCAACTACCTCAACTGCCTTGCAGTCTGCACACTGGACAGCCTGACTCTACACATATTTTATCATATACAATGCCTTCCTTTCCAACTGAAATTTAATAAATTAACATGGGGTTTACATATAGGGATTTCTGTATGGTGAGTGTGTTGCCAGAAAGCACACCCAGCTTTTGACAACAGCCTCTGCCCACATAACTGTGGCCCCCAGAGGGAACTGGAGGCCACCTGACTATAGTAACCTCAGGGGTCCTTGAGGATCCCCTGGGATCCACCAGCGGTGAGGTCTTCCCTATAATCTGAGGGCTGCAGCAAGGGTATGGCTGACTGGAAGAGGTGGAAGGTAATGGCAACTTCATTAAAGAACCAGCAAATGTGATGTCCTCAGTCGTCAGGATGCACAAGGTATCTACTGTGCAGATGGGGTGACAGCTAGGTTGACTGTGAAGTCTGGGAGCAGGGGCAGGGGCAGGGGCAGGTGGGCCTGGGTATAAGGAGGCCATTGTGCTTCTAACTCATCAACTTAATGGACGGCCAAAGATCCTTCAGTGGATGTTGGAGACCTTTTACTGAATATTCAATTTTCCCAAAGTTTCATAAACTATGGTGAGGGCAAATGCTTATAAGAAACTAAAGATAAATTCATTATATTATTTATATATTATCATCTTCCCTCTGAGGATAACACAGAAGTGTAAATAAAAAAGCAGTCAAATGCCTATAAGGTGACTAGAGCTAGACTTCTGCCTTAAAATAACTGTCAGGCCTGAAAAGCAAATCTTGCAAGCAAAGTCTAACTTTGGCCCACTGATACACAATGATCCTGAGTCCCTCCTTGATTCACAAAGTCTATTTTTCTGAGGAATATCCTCCATTAATATTCATTTTGTGTCATAATTATTACAAAGGGTAACCAGTGCAGCTTTATCCTCATTTCAAGCAGTGACTCTATCCTGGTCCTACCGTCTGTCCGCTCGCTTCACTTATCAGAACTCCTGCGTGGCCGGCGGAAGCTGGATACATTTTCGTTCAGTGCATAGATCCTTCGGGAGAACTCTTCAAATTCTCCCAGAACTTGTTCGTCACATTCCACTGCCACGGCACTGTCCACGGGGATGCAGTTAAATGCTTCCAGCTGATCGCCTGAGGTGAAGCCTGTGGCTTCCATGCCGATGATCTCTTCTGCTTGCTCCACGGTACAGCAGAGCTCGGCTTCGGAGACCGGGTGGAACCCCCCTGGAAGCTGGGCGCTGGAGGAGCCGGCCTGCTCGCTGGGCAGGAGGGTGCCGTTGACTGTGGCTGGAGGCCCCGGGAGGGCTTGTCCCTGTTCCTGGCTAGTGTTCACACTCCCATGGCCTCCATTGAAGCTGTCACTCAGATCTACCCCTTTTTTCTTGTTTTCTTTGGAGAAGTCCAAGGAGGTGTCCAAGGAGGAAGACAGAGATGTTGTCTTTCTCTCAGATTCTCCCGTGGAGGGGACAGTGGTCACAGGCTGGGCTAATGCTGAGCTGTAACTGGGGGGAGGGGTTTTGTACTGGAGTCTCTCATTCTCTGAGCTGGCCCGTTTCCGGTGTCCTTTGTCTGGTGAAGGCATCCCCCCAGAGAAGCCTACATCTACACCCCCAAATACGGAGCTTTGTCTCTTTGGAACAGGGATTGCACTGGAGGTGTGATGTCTGTCGCTAGAAGACAAACAAAAATGAGAAGTTACTTTCAACCTCAGAACTCAGCTTAAACCTTCTGGATCCAGAGATAGGAAATAACATATTTAGGTTTGAGATAATACAAATTGATAATACTCAACCTTAGTATTAATTTTAGTGTCCAAATACAAAATGCAACATAAAGTATTCTGAGTTCAGCATTGGGAGCTTCCTTTAAGAAGGATACAAGATATACGGAAATATATGCAGAGGGTAGGGCGGGGGGTAGAGACAATGTCATATGGGGAGGAGTCGAGGCAACTGGAGGGACTGGATCTGGAAAGAAAAATATATGAGGATGTGATCAACTTCTTATGTCTGAAGGGCTACCAATATCTTATTCTTGTTTTTAATATTCAAGTCTTATTTTACCTTCATAAAGCAGGTATCCTCATTTGACAGAGAACTTCAATGACTTGCCCACGATAACCTCAGCGAGGCAGGGGTGAGGCTGGACTAAAATCCATGACTCATAGCTCAATGATCAATAGCTTTTCCAATACCCAAATGCTAACTGCCTTGCATGAGATAAGTGGCAGAGAGAGGACCAAGGAGATGTGTGTGTGTGTGTGTGTGTGTGTGTGTATGCGTGTGTGTGTTCAACGAAAAATTAACTTGGGAAATGACCTCTCCTTTATAACGCTAGTCACACACACTTTACAATACTTGGTCTTCAGTACCTTCCTTCAAACTTGAGTTGCTTCTCAGGAGGATACTTTTGGGCCAGCAATAATAATCACTGTTTGGCTACCCAGAGCATTATCGTTTCTGAAGTTATTTCATATACATCATTTCACTTGGTCCTCACAGAAACCCCATCAGGAAAGCAGGGTATACGTTATTACTCTTAAGTCTGAAATAATAAATAATAATTAGTTAATGGAAATAGAGTACCCAGACTCTGGAAATGATAGTCAGTTTGTAAACTACGCTAGTGAAGCCACCTCTGGAGCACTAATCACAGCTCTAGACATCATACTTGGCTGACGCTAGTCAGCTTCAATACAACTATATGAACAAACTGGGTCCAGAGACAGAGGGAGGTGCAAACACAAGATCCATCTGACTGGTGTTCTTCAGATGAGGAAACACACACAGAGAAGTGGCTTGCAAAAACAAGTACCAGGTAGGAGCAGAGGTTAGACTTAAAACTATAGCTATCCAACAAATAGCTGCTACACGTGCCAGGCCTTGAGGAGGGGAAACAGATGTTAGACATGCTGGCCCTGCCTCTGACGAGCTTCCAATCTTGCAGTAGAAAGACATCCACAATTACTGAAATAATACATTTTCAAATTACAGTCATGGTAAGTGCACTGAGAAAGAAGAAAGGATCTCGGGTTCCTTCTACCTGTGTCTACAGCCCCAAACCCTTAGGCCAGCTCCTGCCCCCTCTCCTCTCAGATCTCTCTTGATGCTCGACTATCCCTGTGGTCTAAGCAAAGGTTCGTCAAGCTTCTTGAGGAAAGGCAACCAAAAGGCTTCTTCTAATCCATGTGCCCATCAGGCTCCCTTGCTTGGCTATGAGTGTTGGTGCCAAGAGCGATTTCCTAATTAGGGGTGCTCACTGGGGCACACACAGAACCAGGCAAGTAGACTAGTAAATTACTGTTTTTAGTTCTCAAGAAAAACTAAGCAGAGCAAAACTTGTTGGCCTTAATCTGGGTTTTCAGTTAATATCTTGTCAAAACTCACAGTAATGGGGTAAGCTGCACATTTTGGCCAACCTTCTTGTTTTTACTGCTACTTGCTGACAAGTGTCCCTCTCTACATGATTCTGCAGGGGCCCTAGGTAATCAAACCAAAACAGCATCAGCACCACCCACAGACAGCCTATTCTGGGCAGACAGGCCACGCTTTCAGCTGCCACCACAGCCCATGAGGGGTGGGAAGCACCAGGTAAACCCACCCGGAACGCTGAAGGTGATATTGCTGGCACGGGACCACAGGCCAGGTGCTTAACCACTTATGGCTACGAAGGGTGAATGACTTGACACCCTCCCTGCTGCCACCCAACCTATAGCTTTAACCCGCCCAACCTATAGCTAAGCTCTGGGTCTGGGGTGTTACCCCTATTTTTTTAATTTAATTTTTAAAATTTTATATTGGAGTATAGTTGATTTACAATGTTGTTAGTTTCAGGTGTACAGCAAAGCGATTCAGTTGTACATATACATATGTCCATTCTTTTGCAGATTCTTTTCCCATATAGGTTATTACAGAATGTTCATTAGAGTTCCCTGTGCATCAACAGTAGGTCCCTGATGACGTTACTCCTGTTTCGATGCATGGATTCAAAGGCTTTTGTGAGATGGAGACTTTGGCATTTGCTGACATCCTGATCCTGGGATCTTACCCAGTTTTCCTGGATTTTTATGAGAGCCCGGGTAATGACAGTATCAAATACAATTTAGAAATCCTAAGAAACAGTAAAACGTTCCCTCTTAAGAACGGTAAGAAGATGAGGTATTACGGAGACAAATAAGGAAGTCTACATATCTAACGTTTACCCTACAATCACACACTGTCTTTTTTTCCCATTTGCAGCGATGTGCCATGAAACCTTTCAAAAATTTTTATTAGTCTTTCTTATAATCTTTTTTGTTTTTTTTTTTTTTTTGCAGTATGTGGGCCTCTCACTGTTGTGGCCTCTCCCGTTGCAGAGCACAGGCTCAACGGCCATGGCTCATGGGCCCAGCCGCTCCGCGGCATGTGGGATCTTCCTGGACCGGGGCATGAACCTGTGTTCCCTGCATCGGCAGGCGGACTATCAACCACTGCGCCACCAAGGAAGCCCTAGTCTTTCTTATAATCTTAAAAAAAGTTGAACAAGAAAGGTATTTTCCCTTTTTTTATTAAAAAAATTTTTTTTAACTTTTAATTTTATATTGAAGTATAGTTGGTTAACAATGTTGTGATAGTTTCAGGTGTACAGCAAAGTGATTCAGTTATACATATACATGTATCTATTCACTTTCCAATTAAAAAATGTATTTTCTTGATAACTTTGGGCCATCAGTATTAACATGTCTTACTATGACATAGTAAAGAGACTATGGGTCTTTCAGGGGCGTGTTTCTGAATCGGGGATCTGAGTCCGAGTTCTTAAGTCTGCACTCAGGCTTTTCTGTGTCCTCTCTCACTGTCAGGCTGTTACATGTGGCCAAGTCAGTGCTCTTGCCTGTGAGCGCTTCTCCTTTTTTGACATTTGCTTCTAATTTGCTGTGTTCTTGTAAAGTAGATGTCTTGAGAATTGTGTGCAAAGCAAGAGTAAACAGGATTTGAGTGATGGACCAGCAGATATCCTGGGCATAATATGCTTTATTATATGAGTTTTGTAACATTAGTTTTGGCTGCTCAGAATTAATTTTTTATTACTTCCAGAATCTTAGCAATGTTCCAAATTTTTAAGATAGCTGAGGTCTAAACAGCTCAAGTGTTGAATGACTGCATTAAAATATATACAAACACACATGCATTTTTAATTATTATAATAATTTATACTCCCTGGAAAACTAAAAAATATAAACCATATTAAAAAATAAAAATCACTCAAAAGCCTATTACCCATCAAATAACCATTATTTGGATATTTTCCTTTCAGACTTTGATTTTATATATGTGTGTTTAATTTAAAAAAGACACAAAACCAAACAAACAAAAACCAAAATGAAAGCTGTGTTTGCAGTATATATATATACAATTCTGTATCCTGTTGTTGGAAGTTATTCAAACCTCTTGGTAAACAATTCTAAATGGCTACTCCATTGAATGGAATATCATAACTTACTTAATCATTTTCTTATTTTTGTGGATTTAAGATATTTCTCAAGTTTTACTATTAAAAAACAAACTATTGTATTTCTGTATAAAAACACAATGCATAGATATTTTTTTTGGTTTTGTTCTTTTTGTTGTTTTGTTTTGTTTTTTGCAGTACGCGGACCTCTCACTGTTGTGGCCTCTCCCGTTGTGGAGCACAGTCTCCGGACGCGCAGGCTCAGTGGCCATGGCTCACGGGCCCAGCCGCTCCGCGGCATGTGGGATCTTCCCGGACAGGGCCACGAACCTGTGTCCCCTGCATCGGCAGGCGGACTCTTAACCACTGCGCCACCAGGGAAGCCCAAGGAATAGATTTTTAATAAAATAATTCTGACTTTCATATTTAATAGGTTTCTAGAATGAATCTTCATTACACGTTTTGGTATTAGTTTAAATTCTTACAAGAAAAATAGGAACATTATACCTCTATTCTTGACTAAAAAGAGAAAGGTAGCGGGCTTCCCTGGTGACGCAGTGGTTGAGAGTCCGCCTGACGATGCAGGGGACACGGGTTCGTGCCCCGGTCCAGGAAGATCCCACATGCCGCGGAGTGGCTAGGCCCATGAGCCATGGCCACTGAGCCTGCGCGTCCGGAGCCTGTGCTCCGCAATGGGAGAGGCCACAACAGTGAGAGGCCTGTGTACCGCAAAAACAAAAAAAAAACCCCCAAAAAACCCCAGAAAGGTAGCAATTAAAAAGGCAAATGATAGATTAAAAAAGAATGCCCAGAATGTTTCAAGATTCTTTTTGTCTGATTACAGTCTGGCTTCATAATTATTTTATCTAGATGGAAGAAGAGGTTGAAATGCCTAGATTTACTAATTATTAAGACCAATTTTTAAAGGCAATTGACAATTTACTTATCAAATGAAATTAGTACAGTATTTAAATAGTGATGAATAACTTACAGGGAACTTCTACTCTTAGAGACAACCAGAGTAAACCTGAGTGTTCTGGGGAGGAGTGGATGCAGCAGGAAATGTAGTAGCATTTCTTTATCCTCCACTTCAGCCAAGGGTCCCTATGTTCTAAGGCACTAGATACAGGGGCAAAGAGCCTGAGCTTTAGCAACTGGACTGAGTCCCCCAGTTCACTGCACACATTCTTCTCATCAGCTGTTTGCCTTGAATGGATGCCTCTCCTAGCTTGGCTTAGGTCCAAACTGGAAACATGACATCTGGGGCTTAATGCTGCAATTAAAAGGAATTTATTAAAAAACAACCCAAAGATATTATAATTACAAATTTACTAGGCCACGGTTTAGTGAAACAGGGCATAGGTCGTTGAATAACTGAACCACATCGGGGACTGTTAAATTACTTAATAATAAGCCTTTTTGCTACAAGTAAAAAAGGATATCCTAGGATCCCAACAATAGCATGGTGAGGGAGAAGGCAAGTGGCTTGGAGTTTAGAGGTCAAGGAGGACAGTCGGGTTTAAATTTGGCTTCTTTGGATCAAGTCTTCCTTGATCTCTCTAAATTAAGGTCATTCATTAATTTCTTTTTCATTCTGTCCTTATTTACTGCAGTCAGTTACCTTTTGTTATCTCTTCAGCTATATCTAGAGATATCTGGAGATGGTGGTGGTGATGAGAAAGGATGCTCAAACTTCTGGATCGGCAACTGTGATCCTGTTTATTTGGAGTTATAACTTAAGGTCGAACTCACCACTTGCTAGTTATATGACTGTAGGCAGTCACTTATCTTCTCTGTGCTCTAGTTTTCTTCTTTGTAAAATAGATTATTGGACTGTGGTAAGGATTAAATAAAATAACACACTTCAAATCCTTGGCAGAACGCCTGGCATATATACCGATGGCAGTAGTAGCTGTAATTGTGGTTGCTATCGTTATTATTTGCTTCCGTGGGCTCTGGATTCCAAAAGTATTAGCCTCATTTTACAGAAGAGGTAACTGAGGCTCAAAGACATTAATGTCTTAGACGGAAACACACGGCAACAGGTAGCAGAGGAACGACCAGAATCTAGATCTCATTCCTTCTACTGTTTCCTCCTATACAGAATAATGTTTATAGCAGGAACAAACTCAGAGCTCCTCCCACACCCCCCCACCCCCATCTCCACTCCTGCCCATCAGGGAGCTGCCTGCAAGAAGATAAGGAGTCAAGGCAAGTGTAAAAGAGTTTGGGGGAGAAAGTACTAAATCAAAAGGTTTATTCTGCCCAATGTGAAACTTCATTCCAGCTTTTTCCTTTTTCCTGAGGACATGGGGTGGGAAAGGCTTTGAATCAAGTGGAAATGCTCAACTGCCTCTATTTACACGATCTACCAAATGCTGAGGGACTAGAAGAGCTTCCCAGAATCCTTTGAGGTACATTCCAATTGTCCCCAAACCTCTGATGTGTCATTTTTCTTTATGAATTTAGCTTCAGGGAGAGGGAATTTTCATAAGAGGGAGAATTTCTCTGCTTCCCCAACCTAAAAGAGGAGGACCCTGTTCAGCACTTCTATAACCATTATACGAATACCTCGCCATGAAGCCAGCCCAACCCGGGAGACAGCAGAACCAGTTCATTCCACTCCACTATCCTTGCCCCACCACTCTCTCCCCATCTTCCTTTTCTGTTGGTTTTATTTCCCGAAGCTATAGCTTCTTTTTACAGAAAAGGGACTGGGAGAGGGGAAACCAAGTGAGAAAGCACTGGTCCAAAATGTGTTCCCATTTCCACATCTCCCATATATAATATTCCAGACCTTCACTATAGCTCCGCCATTATAAAATATGGGAGACGGGTGGAGCACTTCACTACCCCGAACCTCTTTCCTCTCCTGTGAAGTGGGTATATCCATCTAACAGCTGTTGCAGTCAGGATTAAATAAAATATAGAAGGAAAATTCTTAGTACAATGAGTAGGTACTCCATAAATTATTAATAATAAAACAATAGCAACTAACATTTATGAAGTACTAGGGAATAAGTAATCTGTTAACAGCTTTATACATGGTCTCATTTCATCCTCACATCTCTATGAAGTATACATCCTCATTTTACAGATGAAGAAACTGAGGCACAGAGGTTAGGTAACCTGCCTAAGATCACAAAGCAACTAACTGTGCTTTAACAGAGGGAGTCTGACTGAAAAATGTTAATTTCCTTCTCTCTCCCAATCCATAGGACTGGCCACCAAAACACACTCTACTTCTATTTGAGGGAGGAGTGAGAATCAGAATAATACTTTTTAGGTCAAGTGGCTTGATACCTTTTCCTTCTCTTCTCTTCTTGCCTACATTAAGTTTGTGTGGCATTTTTACTTCCTAAGACTTGTTATGCTGTTATAAGAACGTTAATGCATTCTAAGTATCAATTATGAACAGAATACATTCTGCCATGGAATGATATGAATGTGAAGACTTAGGGAAAAGTGAAATAAAGAGAAAATGTAAAGATTTCCCACCTCAAGAGAGTTCTTCAAGCTGGAGTGAAGTGTTAGCTCTTTGAAAACTTTTTTTTCCCTCTGTTCTCGTTCAGATTCACTTGTGCTTGTTTTATCTGTCTACAACCAGGTCTCACACTGTAAAGTATTAGGAAGGAGTACAATTCACAGTCTCAAATATGTGTCTTTCCCTCCTACAAAATGTTTCCTCTGAGGAACATTACTAGATCACAGCTGGTCAAAATGCTAAATCTTGATTGTCTGGATCCTGGCCAAAACCTACAGCCACAACTCAGTGGAATAAGAATACTTAAAAAGAAGGGAAAAAAACAACAACCCACACTTTTAAATAACATTTGATCTTCTTCTTTCTCCCCCTTGTAGCAAACTATGACCTCATGGCAGTGAGACATCTACATGGAGGTGTTTAAGTTGGTTTACAGCCATTAGAAATGTTTGAAGCTCTAGGTACTACTCTGCGCCAATAGCATGTCAACTCTGCTAAAAAGCAATAATAGTTTCTCACCTTCTTAAAGATTACTGCTTAAATAATGCAGAGCAACGACAGGGCTGCACAGAGTGCCAAAAGCAGGTTGCCAAGGCGAAGCTGAGGCAGAATTACGTCTTTTGGCAGCTGAGAAATTACAATATAAAGTTAGTTTAAAAAAAAAAAAAACCCCATAAATTAGGCTACTAACCTCTTTGAAAATCCAGCAAAGGTTGGGATTTACCTTTCTCCTTTTTCTATCTCAGATCAAGTAGAAGCACACAGCCTCCTTTTGGAAAAGCCAAATTGAACAGCTAGATCTTATCTCCCAGGAGGTAGCTGGGGGTTAATAGTTTTAAGCATGCAGAATCTTGGCCAAAGGCAAGCAATCTAAAGGTCTCTCACCATTACAGATAAGTGAAAGTGCTTAATCTGTGCCCTGGATGTTAAAAAAAACAAGAAACAAAATAAAAATAGAAACAATCTTGGCCCAAAGCACAGGCTAAAATCTGTGCCAATGGTCACTTTTCCCCTGGGCTCCGCTTAGAAGTTTTCTTGCCAAAGCCTGACTAAATAGAAACAGTTTAAAAAGGAATAACTGAACAAGGGAGCCTTTAGATTTTATTTAAACTGAGTTCTGATGGAGAGACGAATTTGTGAAAGAGAAAATTCCACAGGCAAAGGATAAAACAAGCAAGCTGAAGAAATCCATTTCCCCAGACTCTGTGATGTGAGGGCCTCCGTGGTCCTGGGCAACAGGGCCCACCTTGGAAAAGAAAGGTCCCAGCACACGCTATGAACAGAGGCTGAAGGGGTTCCCACAGCATGGAGGGGGTTCCCACAGCATGGAGCCCACCTGGAAGCCAGCTTGGTTCCTTCAAGGCTGAGTTCCCTGGGATTAGGGAATAGAGAGTGATCCTCCAGGGAGACAGAAGGTCTCAGGAGCTGGCAGGTCAACCACTTCACCCATCAGCTTTCCGTTTAAGAAATCATCACACAAATTTAACGTACTGAAATCACAGCCAGGCAAGGCAACAAACATTATAAGGACTGTAACATGGTCTGCAGAAACAGAAAGAGATGCCAGGAAGGATACCTGATGACCCCTCGGAGTGTCTAGATAGCACCTGAAACATGGGAGTGATAAAGTGTTTATGCTGAAACTAGAAAAAAAAAACAAACGACCTTTGCCAGGGAAACCAGAGGAATAGCAATGTCACAGCCCAGCCCCAGAAAGAACTTGATAGGGAAATTTAAACCTTGGTCAGAATTTAAAAAGTAGACTTGCAGAGAGAGCTATAGGAAGCTTTAGACTCCAGAGGCCAATGACAGAATCTATGAAATTAAGTTTTTGAAAGACACTGCTAAAGCTGAACCACCATCACATTTCTAATAAGCCCTGACATGAACCGAACCATGGGGCCTTAGTTGTTTATTTTAAAAGAAAAAAGGATAGCTCTGCCACCATTTTCAGAGATGCTGGAGGCCTTTGGAAGAAATGCTTAAATGACAGTTAGCCATCATTTAATCACTGCTTAGAGACTGTGGGACTTCAGGGACAATGTCTCGGGAACCTTATTTTTTGTAGCCCTCTGTACTACTGCAAGAGGTGCAGTATAAACTGTATGTATATTAACAGAACATATTAACAAATTATTTACTCCCTCATTTAAATATATAGTGAGTGTCTATGCACAAGGCACTGTGCACTAGACTCTGGGGATACAATAGTGATTGGAAAAAGCCATGGTTCCTGCTTCTGTGGCGCTTATAAGTGGGAGAGGATAGACATTTGTCACAGAATTATAGATATAAATGCAAAATGACAACCTCTGACACATGCTATGCCACTAACCCAGCAGAGGCCAAGATTCGAAGGGCTAGTAGACTTCTTCACCAGGTAAAGAGTGGGTGGGTGGGTGGGTGAGAGCATCCAGGCAAAAGGAATAGCATATGTCAAGAGAGAGAACGTTTGAGGACCCTAAAGGTCATCTAGTGAAGAGTAGCACGGCAGAAGATAAAGCTGAAGGGGAAAACAAGATCTAGACCCTGCAGAAGCCCAGAGGCCATGTTTAGCATTTTTCTCTTTATTTAAGTCATTAAAGTGTTTTAGGCTGGGGGGGGGGGGGGGGTGTGTGTGTGTGTGTGTGTGTGTGTGTGTGTGTGTGTGTGTGTGTGTGTGTGTGTGTGTGTGTGTGTGTGTGTGTGTGTGTGTGTGTGTGTGTGTGTGTGTGTGTGTGTGTGTGTGTGTGTGTGTGTGTGTGTATATCTAGGGGGGTAAGGAGAGAAAGAAAGAGACTGACTGATTAATTTGTATTTTGACAGGTACACTCTCACTGAAGCTGGAGAACAGAGTGGAGGGGGTCTGGAGCAGATGCTGGGGGACCACAGGCTGTGCAGTAGTACAGGTGAGAGATGATGGAGGCCTGGGCCAGGCAAATAGACATATTAGGGGAAATCAGCAGAGGCTGTGAAGGTTGGATATGGGGGTAAGAGGGAAAGGGAGGAACCAGCTGGCTTCCTGGCCAGCGTAAAAGAATGGATGGAGATTCCATTTGCTGAAAACAGAGCACTGGAAGACCATGAGGCTTGTGATGGCTGGGGTGGAAGACAGGAAGAAAAAAACAAGGGCACACAGAATGTGCTGTGAAAAGGTCCAGGAGGCAATCTGAATAGAGGTCTGATATCGGAAAAGAGATCTGGGCTGAAGATTTACACTGTGCTTCCTTTCAATGTGGGTGATAATTAAAATGATAGTTGTAGATAAGATCACTGGGCAAGGGTGGTGAAGAAAAAAATCAGAGAAAAGAGGGCAAGGACTGAGCCTGAGGAGCTCCAGTCTTTTATGATGAGGTAGAAGAAGAGGAGCCTGCAAATGAGATAAGGAGCCGTCAGAGGAATGAAGAAAAATAGGGGAGGGTTATAATAATAGGATTCCTTTTCTGGAACCACAAGATGCTAAATGATCCCTGTATAAAACATTTTATTTTTAACATAGTTATAAGAGAGGCTGTACAGGGTGATGGTTAAAGTAGAGGCCCTAAAGCTGTTCTGCCTGGGATCAAATCTTAGCTCCTCCACTTGATGGCTGTGTTACATGTAAGTTATTTAAACCTCTCTGTGCTTCAGTTTCCTCATTTGTAAGATGAGAGGGGATAATGGGCCCTAATTCACTTGACTGTTGTGAGGATTAAATGACTTAACTAAATAATCCATTCAAAATGCTTTGGAAGAGTGCCTAGTTTGCAGTAATGGTCATTTGATATTAGCTATAATGACATACTTATTATTATCTATATACAACTGTCCACTACCAGAAGGATTATTGAACAAGCATCATATAAAACGACCTTTAACAACTCCAAAGTTGAAACAGAGCTTAAACTCAAAGATCATACTGAAGCAGCCAGTGGTAATTTCTAATTCTGCAAAGCCCTGACAGTTTGTTTTTTGTTTGTTTGTTTGTTCTTTTGGCTGCGTTGGGTCTTTGTTGCCATGCGCAGGCTTTCTCTAGTTGCAGGAAGCCGTGGCTACTCTTCGTTGTGGTGTGCGGGCTTCTCATTGTGGTGGCTTCTCTTGTTGTGCAGCATGGGCTCTAGGCACGTGGGCTTCAGAGATTGTGGCGCGTGGGCTCAGTAGTTGTGGCACATGGGCTTAGCTGCTCTGCAGCGGCATGTAGGATCTTCCTGCACCAGGACTCGAACCCATGTCCCCTGCATTGGCAGGCGGATTCTTAACCACTGCCCCACCAGGGAAGCCCCACCCTGACAGTTTTTGATGGGCCAAGACCATATCTCTACAGCCTTCTTGAAACTTACTATAGTGTTTTAGATCTAGAAAAATGCTTATCTGCTGATACTTAGCACACGCTAAAGAATTCCTCCTGAAAAAGAGGCTTCTTAGAACATGATATCTCCCGTCCATTCACTTAAGCATGATCATCTTCCAAAGCCCAATTCAAGTCCTACCTCCTTTGTTAAAGCCTTCTTCAACCATATGCCAATTTAAAGTGTGCTCTCTGAACTCTGAACTCCTTGATCAATACTTGTAATTATATTATCCAACTGATGCTTAATATCATCACTTGTATTTCAACAAGTATTTCAGTTAGATATTACTGACATCCACATTCACTGCCCTGGCAGTCTGCTAGGCACTGGGAATAAAGAGGCTTATAAGATAAGGTTTCTATCATTAAAGAGTTTCTACTCTAGTAGAGAAGACAGAGTTAGCCAATAACCAGAACACCATGGTGCTCTGTACACAGTATATACATTTTGTATAATGGAGGAGGGAGCCAGCAGTCACCTAGAGGACTCAGCAGAGGTGGCTCCCTTTGACTGGCACTTTGAAGCATAAGGGGGAGTCAACCAGGCTGTGTGTGTATATGTAGGGGCAGAGGGGAGTTAAAAATGAAGGGAAGGCTATTTAAGTCAGAATAAAATACAATATGTGTGCAGTCCAACTGTGGAGCCAAGTCTTGTAAGCAATGTGTGGGAGGGACCTGGTCTTCTATTCCTTGAAATCCACTGCTCCACTTCCCAATCTAATGTAGTACAGAGTATACAGCAGATGCTAAGTGGATATATTTGTTTTATGAATAAGTGGATTTGATTAGTTGCACCCAAAAGGAATAATTTATGTTATTTTTCTTTTGGCAATGTGTTGAGAAACAGTTGATATAAAAGTAAAAAAGAAGTAAAAAAAGAACACTACAGGGTTACTTATAACATAAAGAACAAAACTTTCTAAAGATACAGTTATAGTAAGTCTAAATGATGAACTATTATGCAGCCACTAAAATGATGCTAAAATTTTTGTAACGCCATTCGTAAAAGGCTTAAGATATGATAGACAAAAAAGCAGCATATACAACTGCGAGGACTGTGCTTCAGCACTATAGCTACTAGTCACACGGTACTGAGTACCTGCAAGGTGGCCAGCTGGATTTGAGATGTGCTATAAATGTAAAATATACACCGGATTTAGACAGTTTAGTATAAAAAATGGAATGTGAAATATTTTGTTAATAGTTAAAATACTGATTACATTTTAATATTTTATTGGAATTAAATAAAAACTATAATTAAAATTAATTTACCTATTCCTTTTTACCTTTTTTCAATGTGGCTGCCAGAAAATGTAAGTTTCTATATATGTGGATCAGACTGTATTTCAGGGCTGGTATAGATGACATGATCTCAACTGCATAAGAAACACACAGAAAACTGACTAACTTAACAGTGGTTTCGCTCCCTGGATTATAGGGCTATTGTTTTCCCCTCGTCTGTATATTTTTACGTTTTCCAAATTTTATTCATTGATAATCAAAAGGAATGACGAGAGAGAGACAAGGCACAAATAAAAACGGAAAAAGACCTCAATTTGGTTCAAAGACTTGGTTGCTGGAGGTTGAGAAAAGCAGCCCAGGGATGCCCAAATGACTTTCTCACTGATGGAGGGTTAGCACACAAAGGATGTTGGCCAGCTGTTCTCCATCCTGACTGGGGACAGAAAAAAGCGGAAATGGGTGTTAACCGCAGAAGGGGGCCTGTAAGTTAAATATAGGGAAGAATTTCCTGAAGCGAGGGTGTTTAAACTCTGGAATGAGTTATGGAAGGAGCCTCGTCCCCCAAGGTCATTTAAAATACTATAGATACCCATATGCCTTGAGTGTTCCTGTCTGGAGGCAATGAGATGACTTGTCAAGGTTCCGTCTAAAATAGCTGTCTTAGAGTAAATAACTCCAATAAAACTTTCTTTTTCATTTATTTTTGACCAGGCTTCACTTTTCCTATTAAGGATGCCAGCCTGCAAGGAGCACTCTGAAAGGCAAGCCCATATGATACAGCTACCTTAAGTAGTGCTCTTGAGACTTCAAACACAATGTCATTTGATCTAAATTTAAAAACCAACGTCAGCTAGACAACAGGGTTTTTAAGTCCCTCGGGGGTCACCTGCTAGAGACTAGTTCTGAATTCAGCATGAGCAAATGATGGAGGGAAGGAGAGAAGATAGATCTGCTTTTAAAAAGTAAGGCTTTAAAAAAATGTTAATGCTGGATAGGGTCTCATTTTCACAGGTGGATGGTTTGCCTTAAGAGCTGAATTATTATATCACTACCTTCTGGTTTTATAGAAAGACTGGCTCACTTGCTCTAGATTTTCATTATTTTTAACTGACTGAAAAAGCCCATTTTCTTAACATGTGTCAAAATTCTTAGCTCCTTTCTTTCTTATTCGTTTGTTCATTCAAAAAAGCTTGATCGAGTTTTATTCTATTTATAGAAAGGAATAGAGAACTAGATCAGAAATAGGTCAGCAGAAATACTACCTAGAGATTTTACCACTGAAATGATATGACCTTACATAAAGCCACTAGTTGCTTCTCGCAAAGTTGCATCATTAAACGCTGGAGGGAATCAGAAGTATCCCAGCAAGCTGCAGAACAGCCAAGGATACTTCTCCTCAGTTTTCTCACTAAGGTCACTGAAATTCATGCGGTCTCTATAAAAACGGCACACCTGGTCCTAAAACATCAAGTTAAGTTAGTGCAAGGTTGAGCGCCATCATTGTAACGGACTGTCCACTGAAGCCGGGGCTCAGGCTCTTAAGTCCCACACAACAGTGAGACTGAACCACGCATGAGAATATTTTTGCAAGTCTTGTTCTTCAAAATATTTGTCTTATGTACTCATTCAGATTATAAACTAAACAACTGTCAACTAAGCAAAGGCAGGGCAAATCTAACACTTCTGAATTTTCTTTTATCTCTTGAATAGTGCTATATGCAGAGGAGACCCTTAATGAATTGTTAAATGCATGAATAATACTTAATAATATTTTGTATAGTCCTTTTTAGTTTCTAAACCACTTGGACAGACATTATCTCATTTGTTTTGTACAATTATGCTTGGGAAATACAGCTGGTGCTATTAACTCCATTAAAAAAAAACTGATACTCAAAAACAGTTTATGAAAATTAAAGGAAAGAGCTGAAGTTGGAGCCTATGTTTTCTGATTCCCAAATTCAGTGCTCTTTCCACTGTTAATTGTGAAGCTTTACAGTCAGTAAAAACTGAACTTAGAATAAAAAATTCCATGTATAAAGCAGGAAAGATGGTTTTGAAATCCTGCTTTTATCATGTCTTATTCTGAGAAAACAAAAACAAAAACATGAAATTCGGGCAAACATATGTTTTAAGCCAACTCATGTGCTTCCCTTAGCTTTCTTGTTTCTTAACCAATGGAGTTGAAACGTATACTCATTTTTGTTTCCTTTGGTCTTAAAGTTTTTAAATTCTTCACTAAGTTTTATGACTCTTATGAGTTTCCTACATCTCTGAAGTAAATGGGGTACAATAAGCAACAAAGAATGTCTTCACCAGACCTGCCTGTCCTGATTTTGAGTGTATTTTTCTGGATTTGACTTTGATGGGCTTTCCTGGAGAAGGTAATAGGTGTTAGAAATTCAGTGGCAGAGAGACAGGAGGGCTGGGGAAGGGCAGAGAAGGAAAAGAATGACCACTAACTAATAAGAGGCAGCCTGGTATGATAAAAAGAACATGCAACTAGGAGTCAGACAACCTGGGTTTCTGGTCCCAGTTCCATCACTTATTATCATGTGATCTTGGCAAATACTTCATATTTCTAAGTCTCAGTTTTCTGACCTGTAATACAGTAATCATCATCCTTGCCCTGCCTCCTTCACAGGGTTGCTAGAAGCTTAAATAAAAACATGGAAAATTCTACAAATAAGAAACTTTTATTTTACATAGCTTCTCACTAGAGGTGAGAGTTACCAAAGAAGGTAGGTACCAAAAAAAGTAGGTAGGCAAATAGATTTGTAGGGTACTTATCTCTAAGGCTTCAGAAGGGTCATATAAAGGACTTGGGGAAAAGTGGAAGGGTGATGGTGAATATTTTGTACCACTAACGTACAAGGCAGCATGAGCCATTATTAAAAATGTGACCAAGAACCATGTTCTATACCTATCTGTAAGGAGAAGACTGTAGATTTTAAGGGAAAAACAAAATACCTATAATAAAGAATGGACTTAATTTTTAAAACAGAGATAACAACTATGATTCTCTTATCTATTACATATTTATAATACTTACCATTTATTGAGTACTACTATGTGCCGGGAAGTATGCTAAGTGTTTACATATTTAATCTTTATATCAACTTTATCAGGTACGCACTATTATCTCCATTTTACAGAGAAATTTAAGCTGAGGGCTTAAACTTGACTGAAGTCACAGAGACAGTGAGTGGGAGAGTTGGTATTCAAACCTGTAGTCTTACATGCTCTTTACAACTGGGCAACGGCTTCCTACTCTGGCCTACACCCCAGTCTTCACACACCCCAATTCTCCTTGTGCTCCAGGTCCACTAAATGCCATCTTCTTAGTGAAGGCTCGTCCAATTTCACCCACACCCCTCACACCAGGAAGTAAATGACATCCTCAGAATGTTCCAAATAACTTATCCACCTTTCTTCTGTACTCATACTTGCTGCTGTCTATTACATATTGTTTGTTCCTATTTCACTGCCTGCTCATTGCTGCTCAAAAGCCTAGTGGGTAAGACTTGGTGGAGAAGTGAACTTAAGCTACGGAGGGAGGACGTGTTACCTCTGCACCTGCTGAGTGAGTGAATGAATGAGGTAGGACATGAACTGGATCTTGAAGTGAGAGCGACGTTTGGAGAGGGCAGAGGCAGAAGCAGGCGATTCTAGGTGGTGGGAACTTGTCTGAGAAAAGAACTGAGGTCAGAAATGAGCGGGGCATGTCTCGAGGTCAGGTGAGCTGGGGTGAGAGAGGGTGGAGGTGCTGTCCCGGGACCTGCATGCGGGGGCCCCGGCGCACAGCCCATTCACAGCCATACAGCACGTAATCTCTTCCTCTCAGTTCTAAACTTATCGTCTCACTGGCAGCCATCAAGCAGCGCCTTGGGCGTACTTTCTCCCCTGACCATAATTCAGCACCAGCATCAGCTATGCATGCGCTTGTCAACTGGAATCTTGGACCACTTTGTAGTTAGTAGTAAAAGAAAGAAAAAAATGCTATGTTTAAGTGGCATGCTGGTGGCTTTTAACCAAAATATTCAAGAGTACAACCTCTGAGCTGAAATTCTGCTTTTCAAAATTGTGTTGCTTGGCAGTTACAACGAGGTTACTGATCCAAGGATGAGAAAAAGGAGACTTCTTTTGGAAAGGACTAGCATAAAGCGCTGAGAACTGTGCCCCAGGTAACTGCGTTCATGTGGAAAAGGGATAGTTTTAGGATTAATCAGGTAGATGCTTTGATATTAGATAAGAATTCTGTAATGTGAAAGAAAAAAAATCACTTCATTAAAGGAATTTTAATCACATTGTCTTTTCTTTGAAAAGCAAAACAAAACAAGCTGTCACATAACTTTGAAGCTTTTACCATAAGGAGGAATTCAGTGACTGCACTGACCCTCACAGCCAGTTTGAAATCCTCGACACCAAAAGAACATACAGTCCACGAGGGACCAATCTGTGAATGGTAACAATCACACAGAAACTGGAAGTGTTTTCTTTTACAAAAGATGTAAGAGGCTCCCTTAGGAGCGTGAGTTTTTTTACCCTGTGCCCTAAGGAGCATGGGCTTGGGAGGTAACTCCTCAGTTCATGGCTGCTCTCAGAAATTCTGAGGTTTCCTCTGAGGCTAAAAGTGTTTGTTCCAGCTTTGTTTAGATTTGTAACCTCCAGCCTGGCTTCCACAGTGGTCTTTACTTGGATTGTAATGTAGCATGCATTTTGTGGTACTCTGCATCTGTCTCAGTAGCCTACTTTTCATTACAGCACCATAAAGTGGTACCTACTACTCATTCAGTGTTAATGTGCTTGGTACAGTGGCTCAGAGGGGCACTACATAATGTGTGAGTTTGGGGCTTAATGGGTTACTACGTCAGTGCCAGGAGACCTAGACTCCAGTCTTATTGCCATAGGCTCATAGGTCAATCATGCTTGGAAAGTCATTTATTTATTTTCTTTTTTAAATTATTTTATTTTTGGCTGAGCTGGGTCTTCATTGTTGCACGTGGGCTTTCTCTAGTTGTGGCGAGCGGGGGCTACTCTTCATTGCGGTGCTTGGGCTTCTCACTGCAGTGGCTTCTCTTGTTGCGGAGCACGGGCTCTAGACATGCGGGCTTCAGTAGTTGTGGCACGCGGGCTAAGTAGTTGTGGCTTGTGGGCTCTAGAGTGCAGGCTCAGGAGTTGTGGTGCACGGGCTTAGTTGCTCCGCGGCATGTGGGATCTTCCCGGACCAGGGCTCAAACCCGTGTCCCCTGCATTGGCAGGCGGATTCTTAACCACTGCACCACCAGGGAAGTCCCTGGAAAATCATTTAATTTATCTGAACCTCAGAAATGAGAGTTGCTGGAAATGACGGTGTTTTAGGAGGGAAAGGACAGTCAGGTTGCAGTGAGGAAGCATTTTGGGTAAATTGTCTAAAGAGATCACAGAAGAAAGGGAAAGGGATCTGATCTCTAAAGTTCCAGTAATTTGTTGTGATCTTGTTTCTCACTTAAAATATTAACTTTTTTTCCCTAATTTTGTATTTTCAGTTTTGTATTGTTTTCTTGAAAGGGTTCCCAAATTGCATAAGCTCTAAGTACCACAAAACCCAGATTCTCTCTGTTCCTAAAATGAATGTGCACTCTAGCCAAGTGGTCTATTTGCCAGTAAATCTCCTGTGCCTTTTCTAAAACTGTTCCCTCTATATGAAGGGATGGATGGTGGTGGGAGAGAAGCAAGAGGGAGAGCACATTCTAGACAGGACGGTGAGTGTGACGAGTCAGGAAAGAGCTTTTTCATGCTAAGAGGAGGTCAGTATAGGACTATACATGAGAGGAGGGGGAGGGGCAGGTAGTCGGGAGACCACAGAAAAGGGCTTGGATTTTACTCTAGCCGCTGAAGCTAGGGAGTGATTAAGATATAGCTAAAATTTTAAAAAGTCACTCTGGCTGCCGCGGAGAATGAACAGAGGTGGGACAAGAGTGAAATTAGGGAGACAAACTGGACTGGTGCAGTGTCTGGGTAAGAGCAGGTGGTGACTTGGACTGGGATGGTGGCAGCAGAGACAGTTGGAAGTACACTTGGTGGGTAGAGATGACATGGTTTGCTGATGAACTAGACTGGCTCAGGTAGGAGTGAAGAAAAGAAGGAGATCAAGGATGTTTCTCTGGTTTGAGCAACTGGGTAGACAGGGTGTCATTTGCTGAGCTGAAGAAGCCTGGTGAAGGACAGTTTTAGATGTTGAGGCTGAGGTGCCTGTGATACTCCAAGGGGAGGTGTCAAGCAGGTCTCTGACTACAGAGTTTGCAGGAGAGGTTTACGCTGAAAACATAACTTGGAGGGTCATAGCATATAGATGTTTTTCAAAATGGGGGCAGTGGATGAGCTCACATGAGAAGAAAGAGAGAGAAAAGGAGAATACTATGGAGATCTCCATATCTACTGATCAAGAAAAGGAGGACAAACAGGAAGAACAGGCAGAAAAAGTGCAGCTGAAAGGAGGAAAACCAGGGGAGGGTAGTATTGTGGAAGCCAAGAAAGAATGTTTCAAGAAGGCAGGAATGGCCAGCAAGGCCAAATGACACTAAATACAGACTAGTAGGATAAGGATGGAAAAGTGGCCGCTGGGTTTGGCAACATAGCGTTCTAGACACCTACCTAGATAAGAGGTATTTCAGTATACTGATAGAACTGAAATCAGGCTGGAGTATGTTAAGGAGGAACTGGAAAAACGGAACATAAATAGACTCATAATCATCATAAAAATTAAGTCAGTAGCTAAAAATCTATACTTTCCCTCTCAACAAATGAAAAACACTAGGTTTTTCAGACCTTCAAGATATAGATAATTCCTATCTTACATAAACTGTTCCACAGAACAGAAAAGAATAATAGAAAAGAAGGGAAAGCGCCTCAATTTACTTTATGAGGCTGTTACAACCTTGTAACCAAAATCAAAGATTATTATATGAGAAAGAAAAATTACAGGCTAGCCTCATCTCATTTACAGAGGCAGATATCCTAAAAATATTAGCAAATCATGGCATCTAATTTAAAAAATAATAGACTCAAAAACCAACTAATGGTTACCAAAGAAGAAACATAGTGGGGGAGAGATAAATTAGGAGGTTGGGATTAACAAACACACACTACTATATATAAAATAGATAACCAACAAGGACCTACTGTATAGCACAGGGAACTCTATTCAGTATTCTGTAATAACCTATATGGGAAAAGAATCTGAAAAAGAATGAATATATGTATATGTATATATATAACTGAATCACTATGCTGTACTCCTGAAACTAACACAGCATTGTAAATCAACTATATGCCAATAAAATTTAAAAACAAAAGATACGATCTATACAGCTATACCTGTATCTATAATGGAATACTACACAGCCATAAAAAAGAATGAGATAATGCCATTTGCAGCAACATGGATGGACCTACAGATTATCATACTAAGTGAAGTAAGAAAGAGAAAGACAAATACCATATGACATCACTTATATGTAGAATCTGACATATGACACAAATGAACTTATCTATGAAACAAACAGACTCACAGACATAGAGAACAAACTTGTGGTTGCCAAGGGGGATGGGGGTAAGGGAGGGATGGATTGGGAGTTTGGGATTAGCAGATGCAAACTACTATATATAGAATGGATAAACAACAATGTCCTACTGTGTAGCACAGGGAACTATATTCAACATCCTGTGTGATAAACCATAATGGAAAAGAATATGAAAAATAATGTATATATATATGTATAACTGAATCACTTTGCTGTAAAGCAGAAACTAACACAACATTATAAATCAGCTATACTTCAATAAAATAAGCTTTAAAAAAAAAAAAGTAAATCAGCAAATCGAATCCAACAATATACAAAAAATAATTCATCACAACCAAGCAGATTATAGCCCAGGAGGCAAAGATAATTTAACATCAGAAAATGTATTACTAGTTATTAACACAGGAAAGAAGAATATAGTGTTATCTCAATAAACATAATAAGCATTTTATAAAATCCAAAATATACACATTTATGATTTTAAAAAAAGCAACTCTTAGTGAACTGGGAATAGAAAGAAACTTCCTTTTGCTAATAAATAATATCTATCCAAACTTGCAATAAATATAATACTTAATGGTGAAAAGAAGCATTCTCTTTAAAGTCAGGAATAAGACAAGGATATCCACTATTGCTGCTCCTCTTCCATAATGAAACAAAGGACAAGAAAAAGTAATAAAAGTTGTAAAAATAGGAAGAAACAACACCATCATTCACTAAAAAAATATGATCGTACCCACAGAAAAATCCAAAAGAATCTAAGATAAACCATTGTAATTAATGTTAGCAAGGCTGCTGGATACATTCTCAAAATACAAAAATCAGTAGTAGTCCTGTATACTAGCCACAAAAAAGTTGGATGATGTAATAAAAAAATTTATAACAGCAACCAAAATGGTAAGCTACCTAGGACTAAATATCTAATAAAAGATGTGTAAGATCTTTATGAAGAAAATTTTAAAACTTCACTGAGGTATGTTTAAAAAACAGACAAAGCATATAAAGAGATACCATGTTCACAGTTAGAAAGACTCAATATCATACAGCTGTCAAATCACTCAGATACAGTTCATAAGTCCAGAAGAGCCAAAAGAGTTCTGAAGAAGGATCGTAAGTAGGAGCCTCACCCAACCAGATTTCAAGAAAGTTGGGGAAATCTTCCTTTTCCCTTGCTATGAAGGAAGATTTAAAGAGTAACGCTCCTGGCCTCTCTCCATCCTCCCACTCGCTCTTAGCGGAGGAGGGCCTTTTCTAATCAGTGAATTTAGAGGGAAAAATAAAACCTGGGTATTCTTGGCTTAGCCCCATCTGGGTTCTTGGAGGAGTCACCTGACAACCCTCTATAGTATAGTTAAGGGCCTGCCTCTGCAGGGAAAGCCTGAGGTTCTCCAGTTCACATCGTGACTGCAAAAGTAAGTTTAATTTTGAGTGATGTCTTTGCAAGCCCTTTTATTATACATCTAAAGCCACTTGGAAAATGCAGCTTTATCAGTAATAAAACTGACATTTTGATTCCTATTAGTCTGTCTCTTGTATCTCCTCTCTCAAGTGGTTCCAAATGTCAGAGGGAAGAGAGATGCTCAAACCTCAATAAGACTTACAGAAATTACACCTTATATTAATTAAAAATGTGGTACTAGCCTATAGATAGACAATAAAATGATGAAGCAGAATAGGGAGCCTGGAAACAGATCTGTATGTAAGTGAACTTGATGCATGAAAGAGATCGGCGTTATCAACAGTGGACAAAAGATAGAGTCTTCAATAAATGACACTGGGACAATCTGCTGTCTGTACTGAACAAGATTCATTTTAGTTGATTAATCAGGTGGTGCTGTCAGTTGCCTCTTTTTTTGATCATTTTAAGTTATTTACCATTTGTGTTATAAAACCTTTCATGAATTATATACCTTGTTTCTAACTAGATGACAAATCCCTTGAAGGTAGGGCTTGAGCCTTATACCTCTGGTTACCTCCAGAGTACCTATCACGGAACTTTACACTGACAATGTTAAATACATGCCTGCTAGCTCACTTTTTAAATCATTATTATCATTACTATTATTGTTTTACATTAAAACTCAGTTCCTAGACCTCATTCCTCAGGGCATACAGGTCCATATCAACACGAATTTTTTATAATTATTTTGATATTCTGAGTAGAATTTTTTAAACAATTGTGTATTTGCTTAACAGAAGTCCTATCTAAAGTCAAGACATCCAGAATTTGCATTTTGAAGATCATGAGACAGAAACAGAAAACGTCAAAGGTAAATCATAGATGCCACTTTCTTGTTCTCCTCAAGGCCTATCTTGATGACACAGAAGAAACTGAAACTATGCTTGTACTTTCCTCCCCACAAATTACTTCTCCACCTACCATCTCACTTCATCCTCACCACAAACCAGTGAGATGAGCAGAGCAGGGATTACAGATGAGGAAATACGTTTCAGAGAGGCAGGAGTTTAAATCCACACAGCAAATCAGAAAATTGAAATGGCAAGGCTACATGGATAACTTATTTATTTGAGGTTTTTAAAATAGGGTGTTACACTGTGATAAAGGTTGAACAATTTGGCTTGAATAAAGGAATCTCAAAACTTAAAAAAACAAAAATTCACATAGGAAATCAAAAAAGATCTGGGATCAGAAGCCAGTGCTCTTTAGAAGAAACCGTGCTATTCCCAGTTGTCTAACTAAAGGCCTGATATGAATTCATGTGATTTTGTAAGTCATTGCCCATCATCCAAGGATTCGAATTACTAAATGACTTGAGCCAACAGCTTTCCATTTATTTAAGTCGAACGAATCATCTAATGTTTTCTTTGCATCACTTTCCCTCTCCCCTTGTCTTTGGAAGAGGGTCATGTCCATCCTGACAAAGCACTTTTAGGCAGCAGCTTGCCCTTACGGCACAACAGGCACTGACATCACATGTGAGAAACGTTCCAGTATGTGTGTGTCTCTTGGTCTCAGACTAGATCCTGACAGCCTGACCTATTCCTTGTGTGCTTTCTTCCCTTCACTCTCACAACCACTGATCCTGATGCTTATTCTGTCCTTTGCTTGTTCTTTGGAAGAGTCCTGGGGGCTCCATGTCCCCCTTTTACAAATCACATGGCTATCCTCTAGTCTCTGCTTCAGCCAAGCTCTCAAGGATTCCTTGTCCCGCCAACCTTCCCATGTCCAAACAGCACCCCTTTGAACTCACCCCCCTTCGTGGGTGCTTCGCCCTCTTAGCCAGACTGGAGCTTAGACCTACACAAGTATGATGGCTGCCTTACCTTTTCTTCAGATATCTTATTACAGAAGAAAACCCAGAAGGAAGGTGTGGAGCGATGTGGAAGTCAGGCAAGTTCCTCAGGATTATTATCCACATTGCAGTTTCTGGGTATGAGAGATAAAGGTACTCACCACCTGACCATTAGTCCGTGCTCCATGAAGTTTTTCAGGTTAGGGAGGGTTTGCCTCAAGTCTGGAGTCCCTAGTCCATGTTGATATCTTAGCTGCAAAGGTGGAAAAACAGAATTAAAAGAAATTTTGGCAGATACTAGGCAATGCTTCCCAAACATGATTCACTAAACAAGTCCCTCCCCCCCCCTCCATTTTAAATGCTGAAAGAGGAAATGTGAGTGTATGATCCCAACATCATCAACCTCACTTTTTGGATGGTGTTTAAAGGTAGCCTCCTCATTTCCTGCTCCCTTGCTCTCTAACGTTGGAGAAGACTAAGAACCACCAACTGTGGAATCAGGATTATTTCCAAGACCCCTGTAGAGTTTGCTAACATCAACTCCAGGGACATATACCATAAAACCAGTATTTCATTTTAGGGACACACTCTGAGCACATTCAGCCCTTTTTACACTGACCCTTTTCCCTTTGTAGAATCAAGAACAAGGGTCATGCTGTATCCATCTCTGATCCCCAAGTGTCTGACACAGTGCTAGCGCTCAGTCAATGCTTATTAAACAAACAGCAAGTCACTTTTGACAGAGGCTGTGCTTAATGTTATTTCTCTTGTGCCTCTAACTTTCCTCGTTCTCTAGGACCAGAGTAGAGAGCTATAGAGCTAGTATGAGGAAACTATGGCCTGTGGGCAAGATCTGCTCTTAGCTTTACTTATTTCTGCTAGAGGCTGATTTTCTAAAATTATGTGTCCTTCTATGTGCCTTGGGTAACCTACTAAATGGTTTTAATCTGTCTGTTCCCGTCTTCTCTCATTTTGTCTCTGAAGACCGTTTGCTTCCTTCACTAAACATAATAGAGACCCGAGGTAAGGATATGTGCATATTCATACACACGCTCACACACACAGCATCAAATACACAGTAAGTATACAACACAGCCCTGTAGAAATGTATTTTTCAAATGACATAATATATATGAGGAAAGGACTCTGTAAACTGCATACTGATGTACAGATATGAAGGGTCATCTGTATTGAAGTTTTACTTTTCTAGCACCTAATTTAAAAGTGGCTAAGTTAAACTTTTAAATATTTTCCTCTTTTAAAAAAATTAAACCACTATCAACAGAAAAAGTAAGTTTTCTTTTGTTTGTATCTAGTACTCTATTGACTTTTCACTTAAGTGTGAGTGATATTTAACAGAGAAAAAGTTCACTCTCACTACACTGAACTTTGAAAAGAAACCCCCAAACCTAATCAGGTCTCTTGAATGGTCTGAATACACACATAAAATAAGGAGGCAGAAACATAGAATGTTAAAGCTAAAAGGTATCTTGAATATTATTTAAGCTAATCGTTTTCTTGTGCAGATGGGAAAACTGAAGCCGAGAGAAAGAGCAAGGAAATTCTCCAAAGCCACGTTTCAATGGCAAAGACATTATTAGTCAGAGTCTTCTTTTCACAACCATGCCACTTACACCAGCTACCCGAAAATTGGTTGAAAAAAACCAAAAAAACAAAATCTTGAGAAGACAAAGGGAAAACATTCTTTTCCTTTTCCAAAGCTAGCTTGGTGACCTAAATCACCTCCTGAGATTTGCTGACCTTGAATTATGAGATCTCCTCCATATTAAATGACATCATTTCTTATATTAATATAAAAGCATTTTTTCCACACATTGATAAAATGGCTGACATCCCAATATGACATTCCTGAATTCATTGTTTCAATAAAAAAGTGAAATTGTTTACACATGGCATGAAAATTTCACCTGTGATTCATACTGAAAAATATTAAATATCAAAAAAAATAAAATGACCCCATACTAAAATAACACTAAGCTATGTGTCCCTGAGCCAGTACGTGGTCAATTGCCTGCCCCAGGCTCCACAATGGAAGGTGGGTGTTGAATTCTTTTCAGAGACCACAGTGAAAATTTCTCTCCAAGTCTGATTTCAACTAAAAAAGGAAACTGGGAATTTCAAGCCTCCACCCAAGTCTTAACTCTTCATTTGTTGTATAGCATTATTATCTTTATCATAGACTCTTGGGATATCTAGATTAAAGAGATCATGGAGACTATCTTTTCCAACCTCCATCCTTTCATAAATGAAGAAACTAAGACTCAGTAAGACAAGTGTCCTGCCCAAGGTCTCAAAGCTGATAAGGGCCAAAGCCAAGGCTAGAACCTCTCAGTAACAAGTCTGAATTCTTTCTATCATGTAGCCCTCTTAACTTTCAACATACAGAACTAAAATAGAAATTCATACATAATAAGAATATATTAAAATTTTAAAATAAAGTACACGTACTGTTTTAAGTCTAACCTACTGGAAAGGCTTACAATGGAAAAGCATCAGTTCTTTGCTCTTCAGTAGCGACCACTTTTAGTTGTTTCTTCTTTACCGTCATATTTCTGAATAATACACTTATATTGATATTTCTTACTCTTTCCCCCTCGTTTAGACATCATCTACTATGTTCGTGCTATGTAAAATGAGAACTGAGCTCTTTTCTTAGCACATTTTATCTCCTTATCCCCATACATTACCTACTGACTTCTTATTAACTATGAGGATTTAACTCTCCACTCTCCCAAATACACTTCTCATCCTCTCAAGCTAGTCAATTATTTTTGAATATAACATTTTTTGTTAAATCAATATTTAGTGTTTACCTTATACCTACAATAATACTGTTCACTGCTAAGCCATATAGTGTACTATTCCTTTTTTGACCTTTTGTTTGTTTTTCCTGAAGTGATAATTACCATTTTCCCCACTTGTTGAGTACCTACCTTGTGGATAGTACTACTTGTTGAGTATCCACGTACCTATCACTAGATTTTCCCCCAATTAGGACAAAACCTTAAATCCTTCCCAATCTGATTAAAGACACCATATAATCTATCAAGCCCATTTCCCCGCTTGGAGATTGTTTCCTGAAGCACCCTTCTCTCCGCTCTAATCTGAACAGGCTGCTCTCTAGGCTGGTTCCATTGTTACCTTCCTAGAACTTTCTTTCACCATAATCCTGGAAATTCTGTTTACAGTCATCCCCCTGTATCCCCAGGGGATCAGCTCCAGGAGCCCCTGCAGACACCAAACTCTGTGGATGTTTAAGTCCCTCATATAAAATGGTGTTGAATGTACAATGAACATAGTCAACCCTCCACATCCAGGGTTTTGCATCAGTGGATGCAGAGGGCCAGCGGTACTTCTGTGCTGAGGCTCTTGTTTCCTCGATCTCATCACTTCTTTCTTGATTTACTGCCTCATTTTGGTGGAGCATATTCTATAACAGCTTTCTGGGAAAGGGCCACATGAGAGGTATCTTTTTTAACACCTTGAATATTTAAAAATACCTTTATTCCATTCTCACACTTGAATGATAGTTTCCTTGCATATAAAATTCAAGACTGAAATGATTTTTCCTTTGGAATTTCTGAAGTATCGTTTCACTGTCATTTAACTTTGCATATAGCAACTGAGAAACCAGATAACATTCTGATTCCTGATCCTTTGTGTGTGAGCTGATTCCTGTCTCTGGAAGCTTTTAGGATTTTATTCTTTAACCTCAGTATTCAGAAATTTCACAGTGATAAGCTTTTGTTTGGGTCGTTTTTTCTTCACTGTTTTGATCTCACTTCAGTGAGTCCTTTGTTCTTGTTTTGTTTATTTCCTTCCAGTTTTATTGAGATATAACTGACATACGGCTCTGTATAAGTTAAAGGTGTACTGCATAATGATTTGACTTACATACATCATGAAATGATTACCACAATAAGTTTAGAGAACATCCATCATGTCACATAGACACAAAATTAAAGAAAAAAATTTTTTTCCTTGTGATGGGGACTCTTAAAATTTACTCTCTTAACTTTCATATATAACACACAACAGTGTTAATTATATTAAACATGGTATATATTACATCCCTAGTGCTTACTTATCTTATAACTGGAAGTTTGTACCTTTTGACTACCTTCACCCAATTCCCACCCTCCCATCTCACCCCTACCTCTAGTAACCAGAAATCTGATCTCTCTTTCTATGAGTTTGTTTTTGAAGTATAACTGACCTACAACACTATGTTAGTTCCTGGTGCAAAACACAGTGATTCGATTATTTCTATACATTACAAAGTGATCACCACAATGTCTAGTTACCATCTGTCACCATACAAAGATATTACACTATCACTAACTATATTCCCCACACTGTACACGTCATCCTTGTGGCTCATCTGTTTTGCAACTGAAAGTTTGTATCTCTTAATTACCCTCACCTATTTCACTCCTTCCCCCACATACTGGCCTTCCTCTGGCAACCACCTGTTTGTTCTTTGTAGCTCTGACTCTATTTCTGTTTTGTTATGTTTGTTCATTTGTTTTTTTTTTAGATTCCACATATAAGTGAAATCATATAGTATTTGTCTTTCGCTGTCTGACTTATTTGACTTAGCATAATACCCTCTAGGTCTATCCATGTTATTGCAAATGGCAAGATTTTGTTCTTTTATGGCTGAGTAATATTCCAATGTATATGTGTATGCACGTGCACGCGCGTGTATACCCCACATCGTCTTTATCCATTCATCTATTGATGGGCACTTAGGTTGCTTCCATATCTTGGCTATTGTGAATAATGCAGCAATGAACATAGGGGTGCATACATCTTTTCAAATTAGTGTTTTTGTTTTCTTTGGAAAAATACCAGACTTGGAATTGCTGGATTGTGTGGTAGTTCTATTTTTCATTTTTTTGAAGAGCCTCCAATACTGTTTTCCATAGTGGTTGCGCCAACAGTGCACAAGGGTTCCCTTTCTCCACATTGTGGTTTGGATTTGCATTTCCCTGGTGGTTAGTGATGTTGAGCATCTTTTCATGTGTCTATGGGCCATCTCTGTGTCTTCTTTGGGAAAATGTCTACTCAGGTCCTCTGTCCATTTTTTAATCCGGTTGGTTGTTTTTTTGATTTTGAGTTGTCTGAGTTCTTTGTATATTTTGGATACTAACTCCTTATCAGATATATCACTTGCAAATATCTTCTCCCATTCAGTAGGCAGCCTTTTCATTTTGTTGATAGTTTCCTTTGTTGTGCAAAATATTTTTAGTCTGATGTAGTCCCATTTGTTTATTTTGCCTTTGTGTACCTTGCTAGTGAGTCCTTTCAGTATAAAACTCTTATCCTCTAATTCCGATTATTTTCTATTATCATTATTATTGTTATTTTCATTTTTTGTCTCCTCCATTTTCTGTTACTTTTGGGTTTCTTTCTTTTTCTGTTTGTTTCAGACTTTAAAAAAAAAGAGGCTTTCTTAAATGTGCAGTAATCTTTGGTTGTCAATTCTTCTTTATGAATGAGACTTTAAAAAGCTGATCGGACAGTCTGTGTATTGACAGTGCTTGCTGACTGGGGACTTCACTGTAGAATGAGTGGGTGAGCCCTTTCTGTGGGGGACATGCCAATCCAGCAGCTACCATTGCTCGGACTGTTTTTTTCCAGAGAGCATCCTCCAACCTCTGCCTAGGGGTATAATCTGGATCCCATTTTGGGAGTTAAGCAGGAAAAAGCAGTTGGGGAATTCAGTGTTGGTATGTACGACTTTCACTGAATCCCCTTGTTTTTAGTAAGGCGTCTTACTTCTTGCCCCAGTATACCAGGCAGTTCAGAGTCCAAAGCTTCTTGGGTTTGATTTTCTTCAGAAAGTAAACCTCCAGTCTCCCACTGGGGTGTGTGCTGGGGTAGTTGCTTGGCTATGCAGAGTGGTGAGTGAACTGGGAGTCTTAATTCTCGTTCTATAGACTTTCAACTAATCCTCCTGTTCTTAGACTTATTCCTTACCCTACACTCTATGAGGTACTTGATAACTCCAAATCCTAAGATCTTCTGGAGTTCTATGGCTAGAACTGCATTGCTTCTTGAAGGCTTTAGGTTTTAGTTTTTTCCATTCTGCCAACTCAGTTTATCACTCATTTATTGCTTGTGATCTTCTAAAATGTTGTCGACTCTATTACCTGCTCTTGTCTCTTCTGTTCTTTTCATCCTTGTGTGTTTACTTTAAACTATTTTATCTTTATTAGTAGCATTTCACTAGGGAGCTGACATAAATGAGTATATTCAATTTGCTTATCATGAAGTCCCCTATATATATATACATATATATATATAAAATAGCTTTCCAGTATTGGCTAACAATGGTTTATTCAGAACTCACCACTCTGGCAGACAGCTCTCTTTCCTGTCTCCCTCTAGGCATCCTACATCTGGTCATATTCTTTTTTTTTCGAATTTTATTTTATTTTTTTATACAGCAGGTTCTTATTAGTCATCTGTTTTATACACATCAGTGTATACATGTCAATCCCAATCTCCCAATTCAGCACACACCCACCGCCACCCCCCACCGCTTTCCCCCCTTGGTGTCCATACGTTTGTTCTCTACTTCTGTGTCTCAATTTCTGCCCTGCAAACTGGTTCATCTATACCATTTTTCTAGGTTCCACATATATGCGTTAATATGTGATATTTGTTTTTCTCTCTCTGACTTACTTCACTCTGTATGACAGTCTCTAGACCATCCACGTCTCTACAAATGACCTAATTTTGTTCCTATTCATGGCTGAGTAATATTCCATTGTATATATGTACCACTTCTTCTTTATCCATTTGTCTGTCGATGGGCATTTAAGTTGCTTCCATGACCTGGCTATTGTAAATAGCACTGCAATGAACATTGGGGTGCATGTGTCTTTTTGAATTATGGTTTTCCCTGGGCATATGCCCAATACTGGGATTGCTGGATCGTATGGTAGTTCTATTTTTAGTTTTCTTTCTTTTTTTTTTTCCCCCCAGAACGCGGACCTCTCACTGTTGTGGCCTCTCCTGTTGCGGAGCACAGGCTCCGGACACGCAGGCTCAGAGGCCATGGCTCACGGGCCTAGCCACTCAACGGCATGTGGGACCTTCCCAGACCGGGGCACGAACCCGTGTCCCCTACACTGGCAGGCGGACTCTCAACCACTGCACCACCAGGGAAGCCCTATTTTTAGTTTTTTGAGGAACCTCCATACTGTTCTCCATAGTGGCTGTATCAATTTACATTCCCACCAACAGTGCAAGAGGGTTCCCTTTTCTCCACACCCTCTCCAGCATTTGTTGTTTGTAGATTTTCTGAAGATGCCCATTCTAACTGGTGTGAGGTGATACCTCACAGTAGCTTTGATTTGCATTTCTTTAATAATTAGTGATGTTGAGCAGCTTTTCACCTGCTTCTTGGCCATCTGTATGTCTTCTTTGGAGAAATGTCTATTTAGGTCTTCTGACCATTTTTGGATTGGGTTGTTTGTTTTTTGAGTATTGAGCTGCATGAGCTGTTTATATATTTTGGAGATTAATCCTTTGTCCATTGATTTGTTTGCAAATATTTTCTCCCATTCTAAGGGTTGTCTTTTCATCTTGTTTGTAGTTTCCTTTGCTTTGCAAAAGCGTTTAAATTTCATTAGGTCCCATGTGTTTATTTTTGTTTTGTTTTATTTCCATTGCTCTAGGAGGTGTATCAAAAAAGATCTTGCTGTGATTTATGTCAAAGAGTGTTCTTCCTATGTTTTCCTCTAAGAGTTTTATAGTGTCTGGACTTACATTTAGGTCTCCAATCCATTTTGAGTTTATTTTTGTGTGTGGTGTTAGGGAGTGTTCTAATTTCATTCTTTTACATGTAGCTGTCCAGTTTTCCCAGCACCACTTATTGAAGAGACTGTCTTTTCTCCATTGTATATCCTTGCCTCCTTTGTCATAGATTAGTTGACCATAGCTGCATGGGTTTATCTCTGGGCTTTCTATCCTGTTCCATTGATCTATATTTCTGTTTTTGTGCCAGTACCATATTGTCTTGATTACTGACTGTATCTTTGTACTATAGTCTGAAGTCAGGGAGTCTGATTCCTCCAGCTCCGTTTTTTTCCCTCAAGACTGCTTTGGCTATTCGGGGTCTTTTGTGCCTCCATACAAATTTTAAGATGTTTTTGTTCTAGTTCTGTAAAAAATGCCACTGGTTAATTTGATAGGGATTGCATTGAATCTGTAGATTGCTTTGGGTACTATAGTCATTTTCACAATATTGATTCTTCCAATCCAAGAACATGGTATATCTCTCCAACTGTTGGTTTCATCTTTAATTTCTTTCAACAGTGTCTTATAGTTTTCTGCATACAGGTCTTTTGTCTCCCTGGGTAGGTTTATTCCTAGGTATTTTATTCTTTTTGTTGCAATGGTAAACGGGAGTGTTTCCTTAATTTCCCTTTCATATTTTTCATCATTAGTGTATAGGAATGCAAGAGATTTCTGTGCATTAATTTTGTATCCTGAAACTTTACCAAATTCATTGATTAGCTCTAGTAGTTTCCTGGTGGCATTTTTAGGATTCTCTATGTACAGTATCATGTCATCTGCAAACACTGACAGTTTTACTTCTTCTTTTCCAATTTGTATTCCTTTTATTTCTTTTTCCTCTCTGATTGCTGTGGCTAGGACTTCCGAAACTATGTCGAATAATAGTGATGAGAGTGGACATCCTTGTCTTGTTCCTGATCTTAGAGGAAATGCTTTCAGTTTTTCACCATTGAGAATGATGTTTGCTGTGGGTTTGTCATATATGGCCTTTACTGTGTTGAGGTAAGTTCCCTCTATGTCCACTTTCTGGAGAGTTTTTATCATAAATCGGTGTTGAATTTTGTCAAAAGCATTTTCTGCGTCTTGAGATGATCATATGGTTCTTCTTCTTCAATTTGTTAATATGGTGTATCACATTGATTGATTTGTGTATATTGAAGAATCCTTGCATCCCTGGGATAAATCCCACTTGATCATGGTGTATGATCCTTTTAATGTGTTGCTGGATTCTGTTTGCTAGTATTTTGTTGAGGATTTTTGCATCTATATTCATCAGTGATATTGGTCTGTAAGTTTCTTTTTTTGTAGTATCTTTGTCTGGTTTTGGTATCAGGGTGATGGTGGCCTCACAGAATGAGTTTGGGAGTGTTCCTTCCTCTGCAATTTTTTGGAAGAGTTTCAGAAGGATGGGTGTTAGCTCTTCTCTAAATGTTTGATAGAATTCACCTGTGAAGCCATTTGGTCCTGGACTTTGGTTTGCTGGAAGATTTTTAATCACAGTTTCAATTTCATTCTTTGTGATTGGTCAGTTCATATTTTCTATTTCTTCCTGGTTCAGTCTTGGAAGGTTTTACCTTTCTAAGAATTTGTCCATTTCTTCCAGGTTGTCCATTTTATTGGCATAGAATTGCTTGTAGTAGTCTCTTAGGATGCTTTGCATTTCTGCGGTGTCTATTGTAACTTCTCCTTTTTCATTTCTAATTTTATTGATTTGAGTCCTCTCCCTCTTTTTTTGATGAGTCTGGCTAATGGTTTATCAATTTTATCTTCTCAAAGAACTAGCTTTTAGTTGTATTGATCTTTGCTATTGTTTTCTTTGTTTCTATTTCATTTATTTCTGCTCTGATCTTTATAATTTCTTTCCTTCTGCTCACTTTAGGTTTTGTTTGTTCTTCTTTCTCTAGTTCCTTTAGGTGTAAGGTTAGATTGTTTATTTGAGATATTTCTTGTTTCTTGAGGTAGGCTTGTATAGCTATCAACTTCCCTCTTAGAACTGCTTTTGCTGCATCCCATAGGTTTTGGATCATCATGTTTTCATTGTCATTTGTCTCTAGGTAGTTTTCGATTTCCTCTTTGATTTCTTCAGTGATCTCTTGGTTATTTAGTAACGTATTGTTTAGCTTCCATGTGTTTGTGTTTTTTACGTTTTTTTCCCCTGTAAGTGACTTCTAATCTCAAAGCATTGTGGTCAGAAAAGTTGCTTGATATGATTTCAATGTTCTTAAATTTACTGAGGCTTGATTTGTGACCCAAGATGTGATCTATCCTGGAGAATGTTCCTTGTGCACTTGAGAAGAAAGTGTACTCTGCTCTTTTTGGATGGAATGTCCTATAAATATAATTAAATCTATCTGGTCTGTTGTGTCATTTAAAGCTTGTGTTTCCTTATTAATTTTCTGTCTGGATGATCTGTGCATTGGTGTAAGTGAGGTGTTAAAGTTCCCTACTGTTATTGTTTTACCTTTGATTTCCTCTTTTATAGCTGTTGCCTTATGTATTGAGGTGCTCCTATGTTGGGTGCATATATATTTATAATGGTTATATCTTCTTCTTGGATTGATCCCTTGATCATTATGTAGTGTCCTTCCTTGTCTCTTGTAACATTCTTTATTTTAATGTCTATTTTATCTGATATGAGTATTGCTACTCCAGCTTTCTTTTGATTTCCATTTGCATGGAATATCTTTTTCCATCCCCTCACTTTCAGTTGTATGTGTCCCTAGGTCTGAATTGGGTCTCTTGTAGACAGCATATATTTATGGGTCTTGTTTTTGTATCCATTCAGCAAGCTGTATCTTTTGGTTGGAGTATTTAATCAATTCACATTTGAGATAATTATCGATATGTATGTTCCTATTACCATTTTCTTAACTGTTTTGGGTTTGTTTTTGTAGCTCCTTTTCTTCTCTTGTGTTTCCCACCTAGAGAAGTTCCTTTAGCTTTTGTTGTAGAGCTGGTTTTGTGGTGCTGAATTCTCTTAGCTTTTGCTTGTCTGTGAAGCTTTTGACTTCTCCATCGAATCTGAATGAGATCCTTGCGGGGTAGAGTAATCTTGGTTGTAGTTTCTTCCCTTTCATCATTTTAAGTATATCATGCCACTCCCTTCTGGCTTGTAGAGTTTCTGCTGAGAAATCAGCTGTTAACCTTATGGGAGTTCCCTTGTATGTTATTTCTCATTTTTCCCTTGCTGCTTTCAATAATTTTTCTTTGTCTTTAATATTTGCCAATTTGATTACTGTGTATCTCGGTGTGTTTCTCCTTGGGTTTATCATGTATGGGACTCTGTGTACTTCCTGGACTTGGGTGGCTATTTCCTTTCTCACGTTAGGGAAGTTTTTGGCTATAATCTCTTCAAATATTTTCTTGGGTCCTTTATCTCTCTCTCCTCCTTCTGAGACCCCTATAATGCAAATGTTGTTGCGTTTAATGTTGTCCCAGAGGTCTCTTAGGCTGTCTTCACTTCTTTTCATTCTTTTTTCTTTATTCTGTTCCGCAGCAGTGAATTCCACCATTCTGTCTACCAGGTCACTTATCTGTTCTTCTGCCTCAGTTATTCTGCTATTGATTCCTTCTAGTGTATTTTTCATTTCAGTTATTGTATTGTTCATCTCTGTTTATTTCTTATTTAATTCTTCTAGGTCTCTGTTAAACATTTCTTGCATCTTCTCAATCTTTGCCTCCATTCTTTTTCCGAGGTCCTGGATCATCTTAACTATCATTATTCTGAATTCTTTTTCTGGAAGGTTGCCTATCTCCAGTTCATTTAGTTGTTTTTCTGGGGTTTTATCTTGTTCCTTCATCTGGTACATAGCCCTCTGTCTTTTCATCTTGTCTATCTTTCTGTGAATGTGGTTTTTGTTCCACAGGCTGCAGGATTGTAGTTCTTCTTGCTTCTGCTCCATCTGGTCATATTCTGTCCATTCTCAAAGAGTCAACACCAGTTCCATTTCCTGTAGGAAGGTCTCTGATTACTCCAGGATAGGGGGCATTTTACCCTTCTGCCAAACCCTTCCTATACCACCTTTCCATTTGCTGTGTTTGGAAAGCCTAAACTAACTGAATAGATACTTAAAACATATTTGTTGATTAATTAGTAAGTTAAAATTAATGCTGTATGGGAGGGAATGAGAGGCATCTTGACACACTGGAATGAGCATAGATGCAGACAATCTGGGTTTGAAATACCAGTGCTGTCACTTATTAGTTGTTTGACTTTGGGTAAGTCAGTTCTTGTAAATGGGATGTTATCTGCCTTGCAGAGCTGTTATAAAGTTTAAATACGATAAAGTATGTAGAGGACCCAAAACGATATCTGGTACATAGTAAATGCTCAATAAACTATACCTATTATCATCATGCTACATATATACTCTCTGTATATATGATATCATTATCATAGCATCTATCACTAAGCTGGGCATAAAACGGGTGCTCAAAAATGGCTTAACACTTAACTAACTATGATTAGAATCAGAAAAGGAAAACAACAGAATTCAAATCAAAGGGGGAAAAAATCTTAAGTACGTAGTTCACCTTTTTAAAAGCTAATTTTTGCTAATTTACTAAGTTTCTGACTACAAGCACTTGAGAGAGGCAGCAATAAACACATATACAGGGCCTCCCTGGTGGCGCAGTGGTTAAGAATCCACCTGCCAATGCAGGGGACACAGGTTTGAGCCCTAGTCTGGGAAGATCCCACATGTTGTGGAGCAACTAAGCCCGTGCGCCACAACTACTAAGCCTGCACTCTAGAACCCGCGAGCCACAACTACTGAAGCCCGCACACCTAGAGCCCGTGCTCTGCAACAAGAGAAGCCACCGCAGTGAGAAGCCTATGTACCGCAACAAAGGGTAGCCCCCGCTTGCTGCAACTAGAGAAAGCTTGCGCACAGCAACACAGACCCAACGCAGCCAAAAATAAAAGAAATAAATTAAAAACACCCCACATATACGTATCAATATCTTTAAAATAATTACACAGTGAAATGGAAAGATCGACTCATGATGTGGGTGGTCAGAAGACCTGGGTGAAAGACACAGCTCTGCTGTATGGCTACGAGTAAGTCCCTTCCCTGCCTGGGCTAGTCAAATAATTTTCAAACTTCTTTTTTTGGTAGCCCTGGAATCCTTAGTTCACATGAAATATTATGTAGAAGCCCAAAGTGTGAAACAAATAGGAAACTGCTCTAACTGTAGGCAGTTGTTGGGGAGTAGAGTTAGAGCCAAGGAGGCATTCCCATCTGGAGTTTAAACCCCCCTGGACTAGGTCATCTCCAAGAGCCTTTCAAAGTTCTACGAGTCCACTTTAAATGCTCTATAAGTTACAGGAACCATACATCTATGGATTTTGATACAAAAATACGGTTAGGGTAGCACACATTCACAATGTGAGTGATGAAGGAACATCGGTCCACTCAGCCCCATTTCAGGTTTTGCTCACTTCTGATGGTGTCAGAAGTCACAGTTGGCTAAGAGGGTGTCAAATCTTTATGTGTTCACTGAGAGATAGGTCTGATGGAAGAGTCTCCAGAGAATACATTTCTCGACACCTTAAGGGAAGTGTCCAAAAATGGAGGAAGTAAAATGGGGTTCAGTCTAATGCTCTACTATGTCAGGTAGAGATGACCTGGTACTAAAATGTAAATACTTCAGGAAAAAAACAAATCTATATTTTTATTAAGTAATTCTTTAACAAGTTAGCTCCCTGGTAAGGTATTAGTAAAAATACTAAAAAATTAGTAAAAATAACAAGAAGTTAAAGGAGGAGTGAGGCCAAGGGGGAAAGAAAGAACAAGGATAGGGAAAGGAGAGAAACAGCTACATTTACTAAGTTCCTACACATCCTATTCATACAGCAAATATTTATTTAGTGTCCACTAGGCTAGGCACTGCGAATTAGCTCTCTGTCTTCTGAGTGACTGGCTGGACTCATAGTCTGTTCTTACCATATAATGTATGTAACCTTGAACAAGGTACAGAACCAATCTGTGCCTTGTCTATAGAACAGGACAAACAATATTTGTCTCATAAAATTGTTGTAAGAGTTCAATCAGGATTTTTATAGAGAATGGAAACTTCTGAGGCGTGATTTTTAAACTACTGAGGGCCTAGAGCACTTAGCTCAAGAATTCGGATTTATCTTCCTTGACAGCAGTAAGAATCTACTACAAGGTTTTAAGCAGGAAAGTGAAAGGGGAAAACAACTCCAGAGGCAGCTGTGAAGGATAGGTTAAAAGACTAAAGTACTCTTTTCTCTAAGAAATCTTTCTCCAACATTCCATCAAAACCTGCCCTTCCCAACTACTACCAATAAATACCACACTTCCCTAAATGCAGCTCCCTCTGCTCTCAATTCTTACTGGGGAAGGCAGATGCCAAGAAATCCATGCAAATAAAATGTTGCTTTGGGTCTAACTGCTGCAGATTAGTCTCTGAAATAAACACCTTTTGTAACAACTTCCTACTGCACCACCACCACCCAAAGAGTCTAAGCAGTTTTAAGTGGAATTTTGGTTTCAATTAGCTTGAATTTCAGCTTTACTCTGATTGGTTTAGACCTCCAAGGGAGCAATTAAATTTCTGTGCAACTCTATAGTAGGCTAGTAGGTGAAAACTACACATAGATGATAAATTAGATGGGAAGTAGGGAGAAGCAATGTTCAGTGGTTTCCCCAGAAAAATGAACAAGTGCTACTGTCTACTAGCAGAAGAAAATCCCTATACTAAAATAACCAGGAAGATCTAGCTTTATGGTTACTGGAAAAATAAATAAATAAATAGAAAAATAAATAAATAAATAAATAGAAAGAATACCAGAGCAATGAATACATTCAGCCCTCAACAGACACTATAACCATGTCAATTCCATTCATTAGCTTCTGTTTTCTTCTCCCACACCACCTTTTTTGTATAAAAATACAGTATTTTTCCAAAGCCACATGCTGGTTTCATCTCAAATCACTATATATAGACAGATCAACTACGATGTTAGAACTCTTGTAATTGAAATTAACTAGTTCATACAGCTTGATTAATGGTGCTCCGCTGTCTAGGTTAAGACCAGTTGCAGCTCTGGAAATCGTATTTTAAAATAAAGTGTGATCGTACTTTTGAGAAATAAATGCTGAGTTCTTGTACTCAGTGAGCATCCTCCTATTGAGCTGAGGCCTAATTTAATATCAAAGTGCTCAATTTTATTTTTCAAACACCCAATTTTTCCAAGCTGGTAAAGACTCTGGGGGCTCAAGAATCATTTTGTCATTTAGGTTTTGGCAGGAGAAATTCAGTTTAGACAACACATGTGCGCGCGTGCAGGCGTACACACACAGACACAAACACTCTCTCTCTCTCTCTCACCCTTCCAAGCCATATTCATCTACATAAGGTCACTTATTGCGTGGCTTATTAGTTCCATATGGGACTTGAGCTGAGCTGCATGATAGGTTTGATACAAAGCGTCTGTTACCATGAGGGAATGTGCATTAATACAATGCTTCAATGAAGTTTACTACAAGATCAACACTTTCATGATGGGATTACAATGAATTTGACTACAAAAAGAACTGGTCAAGAGGAATTGAAAAAATAAGAAATTAAAAATGCACATATACATCAAAGACTTAACTTTAGAATTCTGGCTTATGTAGTCAAAAATCTCTACAGGACTAGTTACCGATATTTCAATTCATTTTTAAATGCTAAGGTTTCACTGACATAAAAAAAAAACTAGATTAAGAGCTTAAAAAAAGGGCACCACCATGCCAAAAATAAAATCTTCCTTCCTAGAAGAAAATACAACTCTTTCAAAGATGTGGAAAAGCTACCTAAATATTTAATATGAGTAACAATATTGTTTCTTACAGTGACTCTTGCAATATATACCTCTAAGGAAAGGATAAAAACCTGATTATGGGCTTCTAGTTGCAAGAACAACCTAAGTACTTTTCCATCCTCATCTATAAACCTTGCCAGTTTTTTTCCAAAATAGATGTTATAATGTAAACACTGGACACAGCTGAAGCCTGACATTCTGAGGTCTGAAAAGTCTAAAAGTCAAGTCTAAAAGCTCTTAAGTCTAAGAATGGAAGTTTCTTCCATTCTTCCTCCCAATCATCCTATCAACTACTCTTAGAATCACGGGATTCAAGTTAGAGCTGAGTGGCACTTTTGAGAGTATTGGCCCACCTGCTTCATTCACCCTGGAAGGTAAGTGGGAGGCTAAGTGGCCTAGCCAAGGGTGAAGAGGTGGCGTCCAGGGACCAGAATCTAAGTTTGTGAGTTCTAACCGCAGGCTCTTTTCTTTATAGCATATGTTGTATTTACAAGGTACAGGTTATATCTGAGCCAAACTTATCATTATAGAATCTGTCACATTAAAAACACTTTAATTAAGATGGTCCTTTGCTTCAGATTCTTACGTTTGCCAGAAAATAAACTAGAAGCACTAATAAACTGATGCAACTCCAGGGTCACCCTGGTCGGTAAGTGTGGCCTCTGTCACTGCCGATTCTTGAGTTGCTGAAGAGGATCAGTAAAGCATACTACAAATGGACAAGCAAAGTACAACTGGAAATTTGTCAAAGGCAGGTAAATTAGACCCTTGATAGCAACTGCAATCAGCTTTAACTAGTGACCATCAAAGAAAGGTTACATTCTCTGGAGGCTGAAGGCTGTGTGAGTGGACAAACTTGTGTAGGATCCATTAGAGCAGATATTCATGATGTCAGGTCCAGCAGGCTCCACGATGGCTCCCTGCCCTCCTGTTGAAAGTCCTGTGCACTCTGATTTACCCCAGGCTACCTTATATTGACCTTTGGCCAAATGTGGATTCCTGATTCCCTTGCGAGCTAAAACTTGCTCCCTAAACTGATCAAATTTAGCCATTTCTACTTCCAGTTCACCGACTTTGATGCAATCTTGTTGTTAAAAGCTGTATCAGATCAAGGAGATCACAGTCTAATAGGGCAGAGACAGTTTTCTAGAATATCTTACAAATGGAATCATAGAATATTTAACCTCTAGTGCCTGCCTTTTTTATGTCTTTGAGATTCATTCATGTTGTTCCATGTATGAGTATATGCTCCTTTTTATTGCTGAGTAGTATTCCATTGTATGGATATACCACAAACTGTTTATCCGTATGCTGGTTGATAGACATTTGGATTGTCTCATGTTTGGGCTATTATGAATTAAGGTGCTATAAACATTTAAGCACAGGTTTTTGTTTGGACTTGTATTTTTTATTTCTCTTGGACCAATACCTAGGAGTGGAAATTCTGGGTTGAATGGTAGATATATGTTTAACTTTATTTGAAAAATGCCAAACTGTCTTTAAATGGCTACACAATCTTGCATTCCCACCAGCAATGGATGAGTGTGTTAGTTGCTCTGCATCATTGCCAGGACTTGAGACTGTCAGTTTTAAAAAGTCTAGCCATTCTAGTAAGTATGTAGTAGTGTCTCATTATAGTTTTAATTTGCATTTCCCTAATGACTAATAATATTTAGCATCCTTTCAGGAATTTTTTTTTGCCACCTGTAGCTCTTCTTTGGGCTAGCCTGTATTTTCTGTGAGCTATCACTGATGAATACATCTGACTAATACACTGATTATCTGATTGATCTTAATATCTTCTAACTGGAAACCCTCTAATGCCATTTCTGCTTAATCTAGCCAGAGTAGATTCCGTTTACTACACAACACAATCCTATTTGTAAAGAGGAGCCACAGGGAGTTCTATGTGTGTAAAAGACAAAAATGAAAATTCCATTATAAGAGCAGGGATTCTTTCATAGAAACTCAGGTAAATCTAAGTGTCAGAGTTTTATTGGAATGAAAAAAGCACTTAAATCTGTTTTCATAAATTTGATTACACAAGGAGTATAGAAGCCCATTCCAGCATCTCCCTAGCAATGCACAGTGACCACAAATATCTGACATGATTATTGGTAGAAATTACCAAATTCAATTCAACAAATAATTACTGAACTCTGTGTGTGTGTGTGTGTGTGTGTGTGCGCGTGCGCGCGCCCACGCGCACATGTGGTGATTATAATGGAAAAAGAGATACGTATATGGCATTGTAACAGGGGAAATCTGGAAATAATTTGAATATATAGTAGTACTTTGGCCAGGTTCTAGGTGGAATGCTGATTGTGTTAATGATAATTAAAATAATGCTACAGCTGCTAATATATTTATTGAATAATGTGCCAAGCATTACGGTAAGTGTTTCAGATTGTATTATTTCATTAGTCCTCACTATTACGCTCATATGGTTGAAGAAACTGAGACTTAGAGGTAGAGTTAACAGATTGTAGAGCTTGAATTTGCACCCCAGCTTTGTCTGACTCTAGCACTTTGAACTCTTAACCACTTAAGAATGAAGACGGTAATGGTAATACCAATAGCATTTACCATTCTCCTCGACTTGCAACCCGTGCCAGGCACAGAACCTCACTGTTTACTGCTTCATTTAATCTTCGTAATGACCCCATGAGGTAGGTCATATAATTCCCACTCTACACCTGACAAAGTGAAAGAGGTTAAAGGAGTTGTCTGAATTTTCGCAGGTAGCAGGTAGTGGAGCTGGGATTTGAATTCAAGTCTGACACTTCACATCCCAACACACAATCTAAATACTGCTTACAAGTTGGACAGAAAAGATTGTTTTCTCATTTCTCATTTACTTCTAATACTTAGAAAGGGACTCTCAACTCTTCAGAGAAACACATTCCTTCTCTTGATATCAGACATTTGACAACAGTTACATCTCTACTCAGCTGTTGTTCAGTTAAGCTATACATATTTAGTTGTTTAACATCTTTGCTTGTATTAATCCCTACAGCCTCTTCATCATTCTTTATGCCTCTGAACTCCCTCCAGTTTCCCTTAAATAATCTGGTAATGAGGTGCCCTAAATGGAACACAGTTTTCCAGAATGCTTTTTTCTCTTACTAATGATTTTTTCGCCTTCAAATATTAATTTTACTGTAATATCTACTTCATGCTTTTTAAGGTTTTTTTTGGTGTGTGTGGAATTCTTCTGACCTCACTTGAATTGCATTAGAGTCCAAGCCCATGCATCCATTGTTTAGTCTCTCTGGTTGATCATAAATAAATGTAGCCTCAAAAAAGGAGAAGCAAAATAAACAAAAAAAACCCTCCCAAGTGGCAATGAACTGTCAAGTGCACACTGCCCTTCCAATTGGACAGATGTTCTTACAATCTGGTCTGGAATAACTCTGCTCATCTTTTCACCTCGCGATTCATTTAACAAAAAGTATAATTAATTCACTGGATACGTACTGAATATCTACTACAGGGAAGGTCTGCAAGGTATGATAAGGGTGTCATAAAGTGACTCAGCCATGGATGCCACTCTGAGGCAGTTACCTCGTAAATGAATGATAACTAAGTGAATCTAGAAGGAAAGTACAACTTTCAATGAGAGTTTGAAGGGGGGGGGCAATAGGCAGAATTTTAAGATGGCCTCTATGACCCTTAGCCCCAGTGTTACTCCCCTGATTATTTTATATTTATGGCAAAGGGATATTATCTGGGTAGGCCTAATCTAATCACACGAGCCTTTAAAAGCAGAGAGTTTTCTCTGGCTAGAAGCAGAAGAGAGTGTTCTGAGAGATTTGCACTGTGAGAAGTGCTTGATAGGACATTATTGGTCAGAGGCTGGAGGGACCATGTGAGAAGGAATGCAGGAGGCCTCTAGGAGCAGAAAGCCAGTAAAGCCTGCTCAGACCTGCAGTTGCAAGGAACTGGATTCTGCCAACACTTTCAATGAGTTTGGAAGTGGATTATTCCCAAGAGTCTCCAGATCAGAGCCCAGCCTGAGCAACACCTTGATTTTGGCCTTGTCGGCCCCTGAGCAGAGAGACCGGATGAGCCCACTCAGACTTCTGACCTACAGAGCTGTGAGGTTAAAAAATGCATGTTGTTTAAGCTGCTAAATTTGTGGTAATTTATTATGCAGCAACAGAAAACTAACACAGGTGTTAAAGATTACATCTACCTTTTACTTGAAGATACTTGGAGCGAATTCGTGGGGAGAATGTGGCCTGAGCAGTTCCTTGACGAACAGGTAGCATTTGTGTGTATCTACTATGTGTCAGGCACAACAGGGATAGCTCTACACAAGGACACAGAGGTTTTAGATAGCAAATAATATTTTGAACATTAAACACGCACTGGGACATACTTTAAGCGCTCAAGGGGAAGGCGTTTGAGACACTGAAGAATTATCCCTAACTTTATTTTGAGGAGTCTGAACTTTTATTCTCCAGAGACTATGGTTCTCTAGAATACTTTGCCAGACCCTGTCAGGCTAAGAGCCAAATGTGGATGCTCAAGTTCATGGAAGACACACTGAAAAACTAAAAAATACATGAATAACTAGTTCAGAACAGGATGAAATCTTTGGTTGTTAAAGCAAAGCACAGCATTAAGAGACCCTGTTTATCAAACTGGGAAAGCACACCAGGTTGTATATAATAATCTTTTTCAAGTATAATGGTCATAAGTCAAAAATTACAATATAAATAAAATAAGGCTATTCACTACTACCATAGTTAATTCATACAAATTAGATAAGAGAAAGAGTTAAGAGATATAAACGTTGGGGAAAAAGAGGTAAAATGATCCATTTTTAGAGATGATATGATTACACATTTAGAAAATCCAAGCAAACCAACTGAAGACTCATCACAAATTCAGTAGAAAATTTAAAAACAAAAATCAGTAGTCTTTATATAAATAATATTGAATCAGACTATTACATGGTGCTAGTTTAAACAGCAACAAAGATAAAATACCTAGAAACAAAAATAACCAAATGGTGAGATCTATATGATGAAAACCTTAATATCCTATTAAGGGATGCAAAAGAAGATCTTAATAAATGGAAATTCACCCTGTTCTTGGATAGGAAGATTTGTTACTATAAAAATGACATTTTTCTATAAACTAACCTATAAATTTATTATGATACTAGTAGATACCAATAGGATTTTTTAGAACTAGATGAAGTACTGCAATGTTCAGTTTTGTTTTGGTAAATAAAAACAATTCTATAGCATTTTCTATATGCTAGGCCCTGTCTTAAAAGTACTATACAAATACTAACTCATGCAATCATCATCGTAAGAACTGTAACAAAGCAGGTACTATTATTGTCCCCATATTATAGACGAAGAAACTGAGATACAGAAAGATTAAATAATTTGCTCCCATACACCTTACACAATACCTACAATAAGACTATGTTAATAGCACAGATCTATTTTATTTATCAGTAAATGCCTGCCAACTAACATTATGCCAGGTGCATGGTAATTAATAAACTTTTGGGGGGGAATTGAGTTGCAGACTGCAGGGGTGAAATCCAAATTTGCTTATTTGATTTACAGAGAAATCTCCATGGGAAAAACTTTCTTGAAGTGTTGGGACCTAAGCCATAATCTGACAAAAGTGAGCTGAGCCAAGCTGAGCAGTAAATAGTAGGAAAAAAGGCAAATCAGTGGAGATGGAGGAAAGAATCTAAGTGAAGCTCACAGGCAGGGAAGTGCATTAGATGAGAGAGAGAGAGAGAGAGAGAGAGAGAGAGAGAGAGAGAGAGAGAGAGAGAGTGTGTGTGTGTGTGTGTGTGTGTGTGTGTGTGTTGGGGGGTGTCAAGGGGAAGAGGAGCAGACTGGCCAAGGAATCATTTTATTTAATTTCTCACAATGGAGTGTGAATACAATTTTCTTCTGAACAAAGTGCACTGAAAATAAAGTTTATATAATGTGTTAATCATCTAAGCAGGCATGAACAATTTTGGACAACTGTCCAAAAAAAAGATACAAAAAAAAATTAGCACAAATTCTAGATTGTGTTAAAATTTCCATCAAGAGATTTGGTAAATGAGAGCTCCATTTGCTATTTAAATATTGCTTTCTGGCACTATTAGTTAATAATCTTTGAACAGGTTATGACACAAAACCACCCCATCAAACCAATTAGCTATTCCAAGGACTATTCCAAGGTTATTAAACCACATGATCTTCTATCTTCAAACTGCCACTTTCACGTTAACTTCCTAGCTAACTTCCAAAATTCTTAAATCAAAAATAATCTAATAAAAAGCCAATTTAAAATACATGAAGTGGTAACGGAGCGGAACTAAAAAGTGAAAGGGTCTTAGTTTGGAATTCGAGGTTTGCAAGTTAACACCTTTGTGACCTTGAGCAAGTCACTTAACCCCTCTGAACCTTTGGTTCCTCATCTACATAATACATGTAACAACATCTGCTGCAGGGTTATTGTATGGAATAAAGAAAATAATGTGTGTAAAACTCTCAACACAGTCTGTGAGTTATAAGTATCTTACAGTTGTTCGTTCTCATCCCCTTTCCTCAACAGCTATTCCTAAGAACATTACTGTTTTTTTACACTTAACCATTAATGCTGCACCTTATTTTTCTGCTTCATTCATTACTAGTTTTTCTCCTAACTTCCTTTAGTGAAGCCTATATGTTGTTATTTTTGGTCTCAACTGAATCAGACATGTCTTAAATGTAACATTCTATAACAGGGGTCCCCAACCCCTGGTATCAGTCCGCAGCCTGTTAGGAGCCGGGCCACACAGCCCGAGATGAGCAGCAAGTGAGCGAGCAAAGCTTCATCTGCTGCTCCCCACCGCTCCCCATCGCTCGCGTTACCCCCGAACCATCGCTTGCGTTACTGCCTGAACCATTTCCCCCCGCCCCGCCCCACCTGCGGAAAAATTGTCTTCCATGAAACCGGTCCCTGGTACCAAAAAGGATGGGGACCGCTGTTCTATACCCTTAAAAGACAGGACTCACCAAAAAGAAAACATCCAAGGTAGGTGACATATTCATAACATTCTGAAGATAAGAAATGCCAAAGGGCTGAAGTAAGGGGATTGGAAAATTGGCAGAAACAGAAAAGTGGGGTGACAGTGTAGGGTTATCAGGAAGAAAGCGTAAAACGAGGTAAAGGGCAGAATTACGTTCTGAACCTAAGTCCATCAGTGTGTGTGTATTTATTTATTTAACTGGTATGAATATATACATTCCAAACAGAATTTGAGCTAGATAGAAACTAGCTACAGTAATAAGACCTAGTCCACTCCTTTTTGTTCCACCTTCAGTCTTGTATAGGCACAAAGTGGACAACCAGCTGGAATCATGTATGCATTCTGCCAATAGATACTGAACACCGTCTATGCACTAGGCCATGGGTTGGAGTTATAAAATAAAGAAGAGGCAGCTCCTGCTTTCCGGGTAATAATAATATAATGGAAAAGACATTTAAAAATCAGAAACATAAATATATTAAAGAATAATAAATATCACATTAGAGAAAATTATAGGAACACAGAGGAAGGACGCCTAACCAAGTCTAGGGGAGACAAGTATGTTTGGAAAGGAAGTGATAAGGAAGTAATAACCTATATGGCCACACAGTGTAAGCTGGATTTTATTAGGTGAAAGAGTAGGGAAACAGTATTCCAAATAGAGGAAACTGCGTGCATAAAAGCACAGAAGCAAGAGAGAACATGGGAAACAGCACACAGTTTGGTATGGGAAAGACGGGATGAGATTAGGGTAAAAAATGGTTATTATACGAGCAGCGGCCTAGAAAGGAAGACCTTAAGCAAGGTTCCAAGTTCTGAGTGCCCCAAAGAAGTAACCAGCATATCAGATGTTCAAGATTAGGTGTGATGGAGAGTTGAACAGTTAAACAGCTCCAAAGAAGGATTGATGGTTTTACACAAGGAGGGAAAAGTAATAATGGTCTGGAGAAATGTACAAACTACCCATCCCTCCCTCCATCTTTATCACCTTCTTGTTCTTGTGGAGTGTCAAAAAACAAGTCTCCAATGGAAGGGGCTCAAGTTTCAGTTAACGCAAAGAGAAGGAAAGCGTTTTATAGCCACTAGAGGTTTGCAGGGGGATGACAAGCACTGTCTCAAGAGTCTGGAGGCTCTTGTTTGGGCGAGGATGTCCTTGAGGTCCATCGAGCAGCACCAAAGGCTTCACTTGGGTGAGACTGTCCCACTGTGTTCAACAGAACTGTGGAGAAGTCCCTGGTTAAGGCACCATCAGGAGCCTGCTCTAGTGAGGGCTACTGGAACTCTTTGAAGCAGTTTAAACAGTTGACTGAAGGACGGCATTGCCTCAGAGTGTTTGTAACAGTCCTCAAGGTTCTAGTTTGTGGAATAGCTTGTTGTAGGCAAAGCTTGATACAAGGTTTATACCTAGATAACGTAAGAGCCCTGGTCAGGCACAGAACCATATGGAGTAGAGCATAACCTGAGAAGGCACTTGCTTTTACCTTTTCAAAGAACAGTCCCACTTTCTACGGCATCTTTGACAATCATCTAGCTTTAGTATGTACACCTCTAATGACTAGATACTTAATTCATCCCAAGCTTTCCATTTCACTGTTGGGTAGTTTTGATAAAAATTCTTTCTCATATGAACTAAGAACTCCCTCTTTCTGATTCCTACCTATTTGTATTAATCTAATCCATCAGCAAGGTTTAATTTTACTCCTTCTTCCCCTGACAGCCTTTGAAATATGAAGACAGCAATCTTCTTCTCTTGGACATACTCTTTACTTACGTTCTTGACTTGTTTACGAGTAACTACATATGTGACATACATTTTTCCAGGATTATCAATCACTTCCATTACAATTTTGATCTCTATCAGGTCGTTAAAAAGCCATGTTAAGTAAGCTTTAACAGAGAAGGCAGCCTTGATTTCCCAATGAATCCTTGCTTTGTCTGTGTCTCACTCAGTGCTGCAATATGTGAGAACACCAGCTTTTGAATTTTCTTGCTGAGGTGTCCTATGTCAAAACCTTCCTAGCCTTACTCACATTATGCTGTAGCCTTTCATGTGCTCTATAATCCAAACACCTAAAAATACTTGCCATTCCTTAAATAAGCCTCAGATCTTGATTCTTTGATACAGCTATGGCTTTGTCATACTATTCCTTCAGTCTGGGAGGTCTATCCTTCCAGGAAGGTCTCCACCTCTGGCTTATCTATTAAAATCTTACCCTCTCTTCAGGTATAGTCCAAATGTTATACACTGAAAAGCTTTCTCTGATTGAACCAGTAAGAAGAAAAATGGATATCATTTAGTGTTCAGCTTCTAGGTGCCAAGCTCTTTGTCAGGTCCTTTAATACTGTATCTTATTTAAAGCTTATAAACCCTCAAGGTATTAAATATGTCCCTCAGTATCAGTGGGGGATTGGTTCTAGGAACCCTGCAGATACCAAAATCCAAAGTTGCTCAAGTCCCTACATGGGCCCACCGTATCCATGGATGCCAAACCCGTGGATGAGGTGGGCCGACTGTATTTAATCTTTCTTCACAGATGATGATACAGGTTCAGAGTGTTAAGTAATTCCTAAAGGTTACACAACTGATAAAACGAATAAAACTCTAGTCTATCTGATTTAAAGCCATGAATATCAAATAACGCTGTTCCCAGGATACTGTTTTTATAACATGGATATTATGGATAAACATTACAGAGTGACAGAACCAACTTTCTAACCTACTTCCCTCCCTATTTTCACAGAATAAATTTATGAACTATCTCAGAAGGTAATACATTCCTCATCAAATAGTTTTAAGGAGCACAAGGGGTATCTCTTAGGAATACTGCAGAAAAGTGCTGGAAATTAGAGGAAATGTCTCAGATCTCTAGGTTTTGTGACTCTCTGGATTTTAATTCTTGACAGGAAAAGACAAATAGTCAAAAAGCCTGGTTGTGGCTTTGAGACATTCACTAGCTGTATTTGGATCTCATTCTTCTACTGTTGAAAATGCAACAAAATCAGGCTGAATTTGGTTAAAATAAGAAGAATATTTTAAAGTTCACTGGTTTCTTATACCTTTAAAAAAACCTTCCTTCATTTAAAAACTTCTTTTGGGGACTTGTGGGTTAAGATGGCAGATTGAAACGTATACATTTACTTTTTTTTTTTTTAGTTTTTATTTATTTGTTATTTTTGGTTGTGTTGGGTCTTCGTTGCTGTGCGTGGGCTTTCTCTAGGTGTGTCAAGTGGGGGCTACTCTGTTGCAGTGCGTGGACTTCTCATTGCGGTGGCTTCTCTTGTTGCGGAGCACGGGCTCTAGGGCACACGGGTTTCAGTAGTTGTGGCATGTGGGCTCAGTAGTTGTGGCTTACGGGCTCTAGAGTGCAGGCTCAGTAGTTGTGGTGCATGGGCTTAGGTGCTCTGTGGCATGTGGGATCTTCCCGGACCAGGGCTCGAACCCAGGTCCCCTGCATTGGCAGGCGGATTCTTAACCACTGCACCACCCTGTACATTTACTTTTGCAACCTCCCAAAACTCCAGTAACATGTCAGTAATGGGGTTTTCTACCTTTATGCTTCCATTGTTTCTAATGAGAAGACAGTAATGTTCTAAATTATTATCCCCTGTATGTATCGTGCTTATATGTAAATATAACAAAGAGAGAGAATAGGGAAGGTTGTAATAGCAACAAAATTTTGGAAGCTGAAAAGCAGATGGATGAATGGTAACTAAGCTGACTTTAAAAAGTTGAATTCTAAGCCAGAAGAGGGGGGTTGAGAGGCGATGTGAGCTATAATTCAGTAACAACCGTAAGGCTCAGGAACTGGTGACCCCCAAGTACTTCTTAAGGTGGCAGTAAAACTGGAGTTAAGAACAGAAACCTGGGTGATCATTTTGCAGTGCACAAACAGTGCATCATTATGTTATGCACCTGAAACTGATATAGTGTTGTAAGTCACTTACATCTCAATTAAAAAAAAACAAACCAGCAAGACTAGGTGAAAATCTGTAAGACAATTATATGTCCAGATCTCCTCCCAACTCCACAGAGTCAGGCAACAACTACTCTTACACCTTGGCAAATAAACTAGAATTTTATTCTTTGGAGAGGGAAACATCAACACAATTTAAGGGCAAAGGCACTGTATTGAAAACAAGGTGATTAAGTGAATGTATACATATTAAATGCTGTGACCTCCAGTCCTCTTCCCTCCACTCTGCTTCCAGAACACAGGCAAATACTTCACGGTGGATAACTGAGAGATCCTAGACAAGCCCAAGAGGAGGGACCTAAGCAGAATGACATCAGGTGTTCCCCAATGAAAAGAGCTGAGCCAAATTACCCTACAGTGAACCCCACAGTTAACAACCTCAGTCCACATACGAAGAGCTTCCAATGTTTTCTAGTCCTCTCCTCTTAAAACTAAATATGCAAGCAAGTATCACCAAACTTAAGAAAAGCCTCTAAGGCAAATTATAGTATCAAGATCAAACCGAAAACAGAAACAAGAATAAAAATTTTAAAAACCATTAATATGCTGAGATGCATAAAAGAGGATACTACACACATGATGCTATTCGGAGAAAAAGTTCTTAACAATTTAAAATATGAAAGCGAAATATGAAAAACAAAAAATAGAAGGGCAAGACATAAAGTTAAGGGAATCTCTGAGGAGTCAGAAGAAAAAGACAAAGAGATGAAAAACAGGAGAGAAGAGATAAGAACATTAGAGGATCAGTATGGGAGATCGAACACCTAAATATAATGTAGCCTAGAAAGAGAAGAGAAAATAAAGAAGAAATCATCAATGAAGTAATTCAAAGAAATTTCCCAGAACTTAATGACATGAATTTTCAGACTGAAAGGATCCACTGAGTACCTAGCACAATGGATAAAAATAATCTCAAAGGCCCATCAGTCTGAAATTTTAAAACACTGAGGAGTTCCTACAAATTTCCAGAAAGAAAACAAAGCAAAGAAAAAATAAGTAAATAGATCACATTCAATATCTTTAGGTTTCTCAAAAGTAACACCAGAAGCTAAAATATAATGGAGCAACCACTTGAAAATTCTTCCAAAAAAATCTATCTATATATACATATATATAGATATTTTTTTCCAGCCTAATTCCATACCCAGCCAAAAAGAATAAAGATATTTTTATATTTACAAAGTCACTATAATTTACCTCTTCTCAGGAAGCTATAGGAGGATATTCGCCAACAAAACAAGAGAGTACACTGAGAAAGAGGAAGACATGGAATCCATTCGAGAAATGGATTTCAACATAAGAGAAGTGATGGGAATCCCCCTAGGATTATAGTAAAGGCATAGAGACTGAAGCATGTCAGAAGGCTTCAGGAGAGATTTCTTCCAAAGATTAAATTGACTGAATACCTGACAAGTAACAGATTGTACATCTGATATGTCTGAACATTTTGAAAGGAGATTTAGATAACTGGTGGAGAATTTGGGGTAGAATTAGCTATAAGCATACTGAAAACTAATCAAAGTAAAAATAAGAGAATCATAAACTTCAAAGAAAACAGAAAATATTAGGTAGGAAAAAAGTAATCATAGTATACTATACTGCATTCTTATCTATGAGGGAAATTTACATAGAACTAGTAATTTAAATACTAACATATATTGGTAGAATGGAATATAGCTGCAGTAAAGAGGTGGTGAAAGGGAGCTAAATTCTCATCCTTCACTGAAGGAATCACTGGTAATCCTAAAACAAAACCCAAGAAGCATCAATACTGTCAGGTTATTTAGTTATTTGGAGACAAATACTAAGAGAATCTGTTAAAATTATCGAAAAGTGTTTGCTTTTGGGGAACAAGGAGAAATACTGTTTTTCATAATAAACCTTAAGGAACTATTTGACTCTTTAACAGCATGTACAATTTTAATGGTCCAGAACTCCACGGCTGAGTTATCTAAAGACACAATCCCTTCCCCTCCATTTTCAGAGTTTCAAGTGGCATCATGTCACACATCCTGGTGAGTTGGTAACAATCTGCCCAATATTGCCACTAGTTGAATTACACACAAGGGCAGTAATTTACTACTACATCTGAAATAATTAAATAAAAGTGTCAGTGAAAGACAAACTATTAGCAAATGCTGATAACACTTTGAAAACATTTGTCAGCTCTCTGTTTAACTAGAAGAGAAAAAGGTACTCAATAACTTATAACAACTTATTACCAAAGGAATAGTTTTGGGGAAAATGCTTACTCACTGTATAATTTCTCTTTAATCTCACTCCACTTCTCAAAGCCCTGCATTATCTTCCTAGACACAGGCAAAGCCCAGCACATTTATAAGTGAAGACAGTAATTTCATTTGATACCAATGTGTACCACCCTCTCCTTTTAAATGTCAAGTTCTTCCTTTCAGTGTTGAATTCTTAGTCCTTAATCCACAGAGGAAGGTCATGATTCCTTTTGTCTTCTAGGTACAAACCTTTCCTGAGTCCATTTTTCGTGCTGGGCACTGTGTTAGGATAAAGGGATGAGTAAGCTTTGGTCTCTCATCCTTAAAGAGTTTATTAGTCTAGTAGGGGAGATATAAACACACACAATAGATAACAAGAGAAATGTAAAAATATTGATATATTTGACTGAGGTTTTTTTTGGCTGCGCTGTGAGGCTTGTGAGATCTTAGTTCCCTGACCAGGGATGGAACCTGGGGAGTCCTAACCACTGGACCGCCAGGGAATTCCCAATTGAGTTTTTCTTTTTTTTTTTTTTTTTTAAGTTCTGCAGGGAGAACAGACGATGAACAATAACTCTGTTCAGGAAAGAAAGGCTTCATAGAAGAGAAGACTGCAGAGCTGTACAGTGGAGACTGAATGGAAGTTTAGCACATGGATGACAAGGGGAGATATCAGGCAAAGGGGGTAAAAGGGGGTAAAAAAGCAAAAGTGGAAGGTGGGCCTCACCTCAGTGAAGCAGTTCAGCTTTCCTGGCATAAAGGGCTAGTAGCCGGGGTAAGTGGGAGCAGAAGGTGAGGCTGAAAAGGGAGGAAGAAGACAGATCATGTGAAGCCTTTGTCCTTTCGTTGTTGTTTTTGAGGGGGAAAGGTTGTGGGAAGGTAGCCTGTGGAAACTATTTGAAGGTTTTAAGCAGGTGGTTGACAAGAACAGATTTGCAAGGCTTTCCCCCCCCCGACCCACCCCGTTGTTTTTTCATTATAAGAGTGCTTACATGAACACCAAGTATCTGAGCAGGGACTCTACCTTGGGGACAACAGAGAATCACTTAACAAAACTATCCACCGGAAAACCACAGGGGCACTAAAATGGTGTGGCCAATGCCATTACCGGCCTATAAACTTTAAACAAATGCCAAGTAATATCAGAGTTCAGAGGACAGTACTGGACTGAACCAGGTCCATTGTAGTGACCACGTACTCAACAGCATAGAAAAGAATTTATTCTGTCCACCTCCAGGACTGTTATAAGGATCAAATAAAATAATATACATAAAGGTCTTTTGATAAAGTATCCTGATCCTTCATTTATAAACTGTATGACTTTGGGTAAGGTGTTCAAGTTTTCTGAGCTTCAAAGTCCTCATTTTTAAAGTGGAGACAATTCCTTCTATCTTATAGGGTCTTATAGGACTGAAGTGCCTTGTCTGATACACAACACTTGTAGGAGTATCTTACGCATTTACATTGGCTTAGGGAATATCAACTGGTCAGCTATGCAGTCAATAAGTATTCACTGAGAGAGATGAAGTGTAGAGTCCTGATTAGTCAGAATTCCTTGGAAAAATAAGCAAAACTGGAAAAAAATTTAAAAATACCACCATATTGGTTATGATCAAGTCAATCTGAGAACACAGCAACCAGTATCTATAAGTTTAAAGATTTCTCCAGAATCTCATGCAGGAATTAACCAAGAATATGTTTGACTTTCTCACTGGCATTCCTATGTACCCACACACATTCACAAGCATGTGTGCATGTGCATGCAGAAACATTAGGACTCACTAAGGAAAAATAAATCTCGCACACTTGAAAATTAAGGAACTGCACAGGCAGCAAATCTCTGGGTGAAGGTGATGCAGTGGGTTATACAAGCCAATAATTTATGTCAGGGCTTCACAAAATGTTAGACACTAGGAAAGGAACCAAAATAAGTCAAATTACATCAATAAAAAGGTATGACTAGCTGTGCTGCCTGGGCTATGTGCTGTATCTTGCTATAAACAGAAATGGCTAGAATTTGGATGACTAACTAAACAGAGCAATAATAAAAACAAAGCACACTATAATAGTTGCTGCTAGATCCACAACCTTGGGGATCAATGAAATAATGCCTGTTGCCTTATATACACAATCTCGTGGGTTTTGTTTTTTTGGGAAAAATAAGTTCAGATCATTTCTAAACCAGCAATTTGTCTGCCTAGGTTTTGTTAAGTCTGTTATGGTTACAATAAAATATGATCTTTCATATTAAATCACTTATGACCTTGGTAAAATATTGCTTTACATTAACTGACTCTTGGGACACTTTAATTTTATGAAACATGCACTTTAGTTTTCAAAAGTCTGAAGGCAAAAGTAGATATTCCTAGTCTACTACATCACGTTAACAAACCACCAAAGATCTGGGAATACATAGGAAAAAAATACACCAAGCCTCCAGCTAATTAGTTTCAAGTATCAAAGGATGCCTGCAATTAAAAACAATATACAGCCAATACTTTAAATCCTTAAACATACAAGGAACAGGTCTGACTGGCTTCCTGGATTCACGTCTCCATGCCCACGGTCATTCCATGGCAGAAGGTTACCAAAGTAAAAGGTTGTGGGAAAATTCAACACCCACTTTAGGGCAGAGGTCAGCAGCTTTACAGATGTGTGATGACAAGTATTTCTGGTATACACGGTGAACAGAACTAAAGAAAGATTACAGCTCATGGATTAGGGTAGTGCATCCATAGTTCAAAACTGTGTCTTACATCATTCCAGTAAGAGGCTCAAATTTTAAATTGCAAATATGTAACTAGGAGATAAAGTCACCTTTGTGTTACTGAGGGAATGGGACTTTCAGTTCCCTGGAACTGTGTGGGAAAGTAGATTTTGGTGGCGCATCAAACTTGGGGGCTCGCAAGGCTGTAACACAGCAGCGTGAGAACACTGGGTGTCAGCAGGCACATGGTATCTGGCAGGTGGTGGAAGGTCAATGAATATTTGCTGGTAAATGAGTTGGGAAAAAGGGCCTAGAAATATGACAGTGACAAACCTGCCTACTTTTGGTATTTGGTCACAGGCCCTGAAGCTGACAAATGCTAACGGTGCCATTGGCTGCCACTGACATAAGTAACATGAATTGCCAATGCCCGGCTTTGAGTGGTTTCCTCGGTAGCAGACAAGCAGAAATATATATAATGAAGTCGCATATAGAGTGAAAAAGAAAATCTGATTTTTAAAAGGATATTATATTTTGCTTCTTATATTTGACTAAACCCCAATGCTATTCAAAGTGCCAATACGCATTAAATAAGGAGCTTGTGCTGGAATATAACTAAACACAGTGCTTCCTTCATTGTCTTGATATGAAAAACAAATTGCACCTGGAATAAGTAGTGTGTTTATTGACATAGCTGACTTACATTTGGTATAAGTTCATTACTTTTGCTGCAGCCTGGTAACGTGCTGGTCTGGAGAACACACTTTGAGTAGCACTGCTATAGACAACCTTGGCACATTTTCTACCCTAATGATATTCTTCTAAGTAAAGTAAGTTAGAAAATTATCATATTCTATTAGAAGTGGAGGGTGGGGAGGCAGAAAAAGAGCTAACATTTATTATTATCATGTTCCAAGGTTTTAAAATACATTATTTAACCTTTACAGTAACCCTGTATTGGCAGTAGGTGCTAAATTTACCTGAAGTCATGAACTGGTATGGAAGTCATAAAACGTGTCCCTTAGATCTTCTGCAGTAGGGTATATACATGCAGGCTGATGGCTCCAGCTACTGCACCTCTGGATCCTTACTGCATTCATGCCAGACTTCCTACAGGCTGCTCCCAGACAATGACTGTGCACAACAATGCTGCTGAGGTAGGCCCACTTCGGTGAAACACGGGGCTCCTCCAATGGGCAACTTTCGCTGAAGACTTCCCATCAACCTGGATGAACCTTTCTTAGAACTGAGTTGCAGTCCAAGAATCTTCCTACTTAGTGCTCCTTCCTTCCCTCTCTCCTTCTACAAGTATCATATCTGCATTGCAGTCTGAAGGCTCTTCCCACCTTCCTCCACTCCCTCTTTCAATAAATCGTTTGTCCATCTAATCCCCTCTTGAAGTCGGCTTCTTGTTAAATCCAAACTAATGCAGCTCTAGTAAATGTGGGTACTAGTATTGAACCATGTGATTATTTGGGGGGCAAGAGAGTGTTAATATAAAATTAAATACAGTGAGTCTAAGACATTGTGTTTTACTCACAGTAGAGAAAGTCTGATACAAGTAGCAAACGAAAAAGGCTGCCACTGCCTTTCTCTTTCTGCACCTGGGATAATAACACACTAAGAGTGAGGACCAAAGGTGGAAGGTAATGATGTTGATAGTAAGACTAACAGAAGTGTATGTGCTAACAGATTTGCCAAAGTGCCACTTCTTGGTATTATTTACTTCATATTACCAGTTTTGAAAAAGCAGTAATAGCAAAACCCCAAAGCAAAACAAAGGGTACCATGTTGCTGCCATAGGCCCTGAAGGCAGTAGTAGTTTATGGATTCCTCAAATGGAAAGTCACATTAGCCACTTTGCCAACTGTCTCAAATGCATACGCTAATGAATGGAAATGGAGAGATATTTACTGAATATCTTTCTTGGTTAAGGCAGTTCGGTGGGGAATTCATCAGAACAATTAGATTTTATATACATGTGGACTAATTTTCATAGGGGCATCTTCTTGTATAACCCCTCACCCACCAGAGCCTAGTACAGTACATTCAATTATACTTTCTGGCCATCATATTCAAAAGGCACACAAAATTCTGTATATATTCTGAGCTTCAAATTAAAATTAGAAGGAGATTATATGAAAGTAAGATATTAACTAACTTTTAAAATAAATGGTATTATGTATATTTTAATGGCTATGTTTTAGAGAGGGAGAGAGAATAAAAATGACAACATAATAATGAATGTTTTTGCTTTTCACATCTTCCACATCTTACCAGAGATGTTCACAGAACATCTGAACTCTGTGCAAAAAAGCTTTGCATTCTCTTGTACTCTTAAATTCAGATATTAATAACTCCTTTATAGAAATAAATAAAAAAGCACTGATGGAAGATGTAAAGTGCATTAGTGTTCATGTTATCTCTCCCAGTATGAATTTAATGGGTATCTTAATAAGGAGATATAAACTAATGTCACTGATTAGGAAATCACATCATTTAGTAGCCTCCAGTGTGCTTGATGGTGACGTCTGAGTGGAATTACTATAAAGCAGATGATGAATTAGTGTTGGGGCAAAGGGACACATAAATGTGCCTCAGAAATGAAACAATTATATTCTATATCATAAGTTAAAGGTCAACTCAAAAGACAGTATAGTCAGTCTTAAAGTGGGCTAACCAATTTGGCTAACCCGCTGCTCACAACTTGCTGAAGCTAAGCTGTTTGGATAGCTGGGCCATAGGCTTCCTTGGCTGTAATAACCTGAAAGTAACATTTACGTGTTTTAAGTCTCTTTTAATCTCCTAAATACAATGAAGTGATGTTTATCATATTTTAAGACACAGGCACATTCTACTCAGATGATTTCACTCTCAGGGGACCTTATTATGAAGACTTATTAAAAGAAGGCGAAGGTTCACAAGCCTTTAGGAAGAATCCTAAGTGACATTACAAACTAGATGTAAAATAATCTTTTTTGGCTTAGCTAGACAAAGTAATTTCCTTTTAGTGCTTAGTTTAGTGGTCATAGATCAGTAAACTTTGGATAAAGTGACCACGACAATTAATGTATCAAAAATGTAGACATTGGAGATTGGTTCAAGATGGTGGAATAGAAGGACGTGTGCTCACTCCCTCTTGTGAGAGCACCAGAATCACAACTGACTGCTGAACAATCATCGACAGGAAAATACTGGAACTCACCAAAAAAGATACCCCACATCCAAAGACAAAGGAGATGCTGCAATGAGACGGGTGAAGGGGCGCAATCACAATAAAATCAAATCCCATAACCGCTGGGTGGGTGACTCACAAAATGGAGAACAATTATACCACAGAAGTCCACCCACTGGAGTGAAGGTTCTGAGCCCCACATCAGGCTTCCCAAGCTGGGGGTCTGGCAATGGGAGGAGGAATTCCCAGGAATCAGACTTTGAAGGCTAGCGGGATTTGACTGCAGGACTTTGCCAGGACTGGGGGAAACAGAGACTCCACTCTTGGGAGGGCACACACAAAGTAGTGTGCACATGAGAACCCAGGGGAAGGAGCAGTGACCCCATAAGAGACTGAACCAGACCTACCTGCTAGTGTTGGAGGGTCTCCTGCAGAGCTAGAGGGCAGCTGTAGCTCACCCCGCAGGGACAAGGACACTGGCAACAGAAGTTCTGGGAAGCACTCCTTGGCATTAGCCCTCCCAGAGTCCGCCATTAGCCCCGCCAAAGAGCCTGTAGGCTCCAGTGCTGGGTCGCCTCAGGCCAAACAACAACAGGGAGGGAACTCAGCCCACCAAACGGCAGACAAGAGGATTAAACTTTTATTGAGCTCTGCCCACCAGAGCAACACCCAGTTCTACCCACTCCCATCAGGAAGCTTGCACAAGCCTCTTAGATAGCCTCATCCACCAGAGGGCAGACAGCAGAAGCAAAAAGAACTACAATCCTGCAGCCTGTGGAACAAAAACCACATTCACAGAAAGACAGACAAAATGAAAAGGCAGAGGACTATGAACCAGATGAAGGAACAAGATAAAAACCCAGAAAAACAACTAAATGAAGTGGAGATAGGCAACCTTCCAGAAAAGAATTCAGAATAATGACAGTGAAGATGATCCAGGATGCTGGAAAAAGAATGGAGGCCAAGATTGAGAAGATGCAAGAAATGTTTAACAAAGACCTAGAAGAATTAAAGAACAAACACCTAGAAGAATTAAAGAACAAACAAACAGATAAACAATCCAATATCTGAAATGAAAAATACACTAAAGGAATCAATAGAAGAAAAACTGAAGCAGAAGAATAGATAAATGACCTGGAACAGAATGGTGGAATTCACTGCCACGGAACAGAATAAAGAAAAAAGAATGAAAAGAAATGAAGACAGCCTAAGAGACCTCTGGGACAACATTAAATGCAACAACATTCCCATTACAGGGGTCCCAGAAGGAGAAGAGAGAGAAAGGACCCGAGAAAATATATGAAGAGATTATAGTCAAAAGCTTCCCTAACATGGGAAAGGAAATAGCCACCCAAATCCAGGCAGCGCAGAGTTCCAGGCAGGATAAACCCAAGGAGAAACACGCCGAGACACATAGTAATCAAATTGACAAAAATTAAAGACAAAGAAAAATTGTTAAAAGCAACAAGGGAAAAACAACAAATAACATATAAGGGAACTCCCATAAGGTTAACAGCTGATTTCTCAGCAGAAACTCTACAAGCCAGAAGGGACTGGCATGTTATACTTAAAGTGATGAAAGGGAAGAACCTACAACCAAGATTACTCTACCTGGCAAGGTTCTCATTCAGATTCGATGGAGAAATCAAAGGCTTTACAGACAAGCAAAAGCTAAGAGAATTCAGCACCACCAAACCAGCTCTCCAACAAATGCTAAAGGAACTTCTCTAGGTGGTAAACACAAGAGAAGAAAAGGACCTACAAAAACAAACCCATAACAATTGAGAAAATGGTAATAGGAACGTACATATCCATAATTACCTTAAACGTGAATGGATTAAATGCTCCAACCAAAAGACACAGGCTCGCTGAATGGATACAAAAAGAAGACCCATATATATGCTGTCTACAAGAGACCCAACTTCAGACCTAGGGACACATACAGACTGAAAGTGAGGGGATGGAAAAAGATATTCCATGCAAATGAAAATCAAAAGAAAGCTGGAGTAGCAATACTCATATCGGATAAAATAGACTTTAAAATAAAGAATGTTATAAGAGACAAGGAAGGACACTACATAATGATCAAGAGATCAATCCAAGAAGATATAACAATTATAAAAATATATGCACCCAGCATAGGAGCACCTCAATACATACAGCAACTGCTAACAGCTATAAAAGAGGAAATTGACAGTAACACGATAATAGTGGGGGACTTTAACACCTCACTTACACCAATGCACAGATCATCCAGACAGAAAATTAATAAGGAAACACAAGCTTTAAATGACACAATAGACCAGACAGATTTTTTTTTTGACCAGATAGATTTAATTGATATTTATAGGACATTTCATCTGAAAACAGCAGATTACACTTTCTTCTCAAGTGCACACAGAACATTCTCCAGAATAGATCACATCTTGGGTCACAAATCAAGCCTCAGTAAATTTAAGAAAATCAAAATCATATCAAGCATCTTTTCCAACCACAATGCTATGAGATCAGAAATAAATTTCAGGGAAAAAATGTAAAAAACATGAACACACGGAGGCTAAATGATACGTTACTAAATAACCAAGAGATCACTGAAGAAATCAAAGAGGAAGTCAAAAACTACCTAGAGACAAATGACAATGAAAACATGATGATCCAAAACCTATGGGATGCAGCAAAAGCAGTTCTAAGAGGGAACTTTATAGCAATACAATCCTATCTCAAAAAACAAGAAAAGTCTCAAATAAACAATCTAAACTTACACCTAAAGGAATGAGAGAAGAACAAACAAAATCCAAAGTTAATAGAAGGAAAGAAATCATAAAGATCAGAGCAGAGATAAATGAAATAGAAACAAAGAAAACAATATCAAAGATCAATAAAACTAAAAGCTGGTTCTTTGAGAAGATAAACAGAATTGATAAAACTCATCAAGAAAAAGAGGGAGTGGATTCAAATCAATAAAATTAGAAATGAAAAAGGAGAAGTTACAATGGACACCACAGAAATACAAAGCATCATAAGAGACTACTACAAGCAACTCTATACCAATAAAATGGACAAACTGGAAGAAATGGACAAATTCTTAGAAAGGTATACCCTTCCAAGACTGAACCAGGAAGAAATAGAAAATATGAGCAGAGCAATCAACCACAAGTAACGAAATTGAAACTGTGATTAAAAATCTTCCAGCAGGGGGCTTCCCGGTGGCGCAGTGGTTCAGAGTCCGCCTGCCGATGCAGGGGACACGGGTTCATGCCCCAGCCCGGGAGGATCCCACATGCCGTGGAGCGGCTGGGCCCGTGAGCCATGGCCGCTGAGCCTGCGCGTCCGGAGTCTGTGCTCCGCAACGGGAGAGGCCACAGCAGTGAGAGGCGTACCGCAAAAATAAAAATAAAAATCTTCCAGCAAACAAAAGTCCAGGATCAGATGGCTTCACAGGTGAATTCTATCAAATATTTAAAGAGCTAAATGTCTTATAGAATTCAATCAATGAATCAATGTGATACACCATATTAACAAATTGAAGAGTAAAAACCATATGATCACCTCAATAGATGCAGAAAAAGCTTCTGACAAAATTCAACACCGATTTATGATAAAAACTCTCCAGAAAGCGGGCATACAGGGAACCTACCTCAACATAGTTAAGGCCATATACAACAAACCCACAGCACACATCATTCTTAATGGTGAAAAACTGAAAGCATTTCTTCTAAGATCAGGAACAAGACAAGGATGACCACTCTCAAAACTATTATTCAACATGGTTTTGGAAGTCCTAGCCACGGCCATCAGAGAAGAAAAAGAAATAAAAGGAATACAAACTGGAAAAGAAGAAGTAAAACTGTCACTGTTTGCAGATGACATGATACTATACATAAATAATCCTAAAGATGCCACCAGAAAACTACTAGAGCTAATCAATGAATTTGGTACAGTTGCAGGATATGAAATTAATGCACAGAAATCTCCTGCATTCCTATACACTAACAACGAAAGATCAGAAAGAGAAATTAAGGAAACAATCCCATTCACCATTGCAACAAAAAGAATAAAATACCTAGGAATAAACCTACCTAGGAGATAAAAGACATGTACTTAGAAAACTGTAAGACACTGATGAAAGAAAGCAAAGATGACACAAACAGATGGAGAGATTATACTATGTTCTTGGATTGGAAGAATCAATATTGTGAAAATGATTATACTACCCAAAGCAATCTACAGATTCAATGCAATCCCTATCAAATTAACCAATGGCATTTTTTTTTACAGAACTAGGACAAAAAAAATCTTAAAATTTGTATGGAGACACGAAAGACCCCAAATAGCCAAAGCAATCTTGAGGAAAAAAACAGAGCTGGAGGAATCAGACTCCCTGACTTCAGACTGTATTACAAAGCTACATTAATCAAGACAATATGGTACTGGCACAAAAACAGAAATATAGATCAATGGAATAGGATAGAAAGCCCAGAGATAAACCCACACACCTATGGTCAACTAATCTATGACAAAGGAGGCAAGGATATACAATGGAGAAAAGACAGTCTCTTCAATAAGTGGTGCTGGGAAAACTGGACAGCTACATGTAAAAGATTGATATTAGAACACTCTCTAACATCATACACAAAAATAAACTCAAAATAGATTAAAGACACAAATGTAAGACCGGACACTATAAAACTCTTAGAGGAAAACATAGAAATAACACTCTTTGACATAAATCACAGCAAGATCTTTTTTGATCCACCCCCAGAGTGATGGAAATAAAAACAAAAATAAAGAAATGGTACCTAATGAAACTTAAAAGCTTTTGCACAGCAAAGGAAACTATAAACAAGACGAAAAGACAACCCTCAGAATGGGAGAAAATATTTGCAAATGAATCAACAAAGGATTAATCTCCAAAATATATAAACAGCTCATGTAGCTCAATATTAAAAAAACAAACAATGCAATCAAAAAATGGGCAGAAGACCTAAACAGACATTTCTCTGAAGAAGACATACAGATGGCCAAGAGGCACACGAAAAGCTACTCAACGTCACTAATTATTAGAGAAATGCAAATCAAAACTACAATGAGGTATCACCTCACACCAGTTAGAATGGGCATCTTCAGAAAATCTACAAACAACAAATGCTGGAGAGGGTATGGAGAAAAGGGAATCCTCTTGCACTGTTGGTGGGAATGTAAATTGATAAGCCACTACGGAGAACAGTATGGGGGTTCCTTAAGAAATGAAAAATAGAATTACCATATGACCCAGGAATCCCATTACTGGGCATATACCCAGAGAAAACCATAATTCAAAAAGACACTTGTGGGCTTCCCTGGTGGTGCAGTGGTTGAGAGTCTGCCTGCCGATGCAGGGGACACGGGTTCGTGCCCCAGTCCGGGAAGATTCCACATGCCATGGAGCGGCTGGGCCCGTGAGCCATGGCGGCTGACCCTGCGCGTCCAGAGCCTGTGCTCCGCAACGGGAGAGGCCACAACAGTGAGAGGTCCGTGTACCGCAAAAAAAAAAAAAAAAAAAAAAAAAGACACTTGCACCTCAATGTTCATTGCAGCACTATTTACAATAGCCAAGTTATGGAAGCAACCTAAATGCCCATTGACAGATGAATGGAAGAAGATGTGGTACATATATACAATGGAATATTACTCAGCCATTAAAAGGAACGAAATTGGGTCATTTGTAGAGACATGGGTGGACCTAGAGACTGTCATACAGAGTGAAGTAAGTCAGAAAGAGAAAAACAAATATCGTATATTAATGCATATACGTGGAATTTAGAAGAATGGTACAGATGAACCGGTTTGCAAGGCAGAAATAGAGACACAGATGTAGAGAACAAACGTATGGACACCAAGGGGGGTAGTGGGGGAGGGGTGGGGTGGTGGTGTGATGAATTGGGAGATTGGGATTGATATGTATACACTAATACGTATAAAACAGATAACAAGAACCTGCTGTATAAAAATAAAATAAAATTAAATTTAAAAACATGTAGACATTGTTTCTCCCACTTTCTCTTCTAATGAGATCAATTTTAATGCTCAGTGCAGGGGCTTGACCTACAAGTGGTAAATGTCCAAATACCCAAAAACTCATTTACTACTAGGCATTTGGGAAATCTTCCATACTTTTAGGCACAAAGAAACGATATCTAAAAAAAGAAAAAAAAAAAAGGTATCTATCCAAAACTCAGTCTGTTCATTTATTCAGAGCTTACTTTCATATTACATATCTTAAAATGGTTACAAAAGTTGTTTCCAATTTATCTTACTATAACATGGACGAGAAAAAAAAATACCAAAAATAGTCCATGCAGATTTGTTTCAGTGATTTATTTAAAATTCTTCCTCTACCAAGGAGTTATTTAATTACCCTAAGCCTCAGTTTCCTCATTTGTAAAATGAGGATAATAATAAAAACCTGAAAGCGTTATTATGAAAATTAGAGACAAAGAGTAAAAAGTGCTTTGCATATAGGTAATCAATAAAAGCAGACACTCTTATTTATGAAGCTAAGACAAATGAACTTCCAAGTGCTCTACTTCAAAATTCTTTTTCTTCTGGTTTATGACAATGACTATCAAGTCCTTAGCACTGGCAAATATGTCTCAAAGACTACAAGAATGGTGTCATATATATATATATATATATATATATATATTTTTTTTTTTTGGCCACACTGCATGCCTTGCAGGATATTAGTTCCCTGACCAGTGAAAGCACCAAGTCCAAACCTCTGGACTGCCAGGGAATTCCCACATATATACTTTTTTATTGTTGCTATCCTGTAACTGTTTAATGTCAAGATACAACATACAAATAGCAAAATGCTTAAAACAGCTATGCATTGTTTAAAGGATAAAGCAAACCCTTGTGTAACCACCACTTAGTCAAGAAACAGAACGCTGGCGCCCTAGAAGCTCCCCGTGAGCCCCTTTCTCATTATAGCCCCAAAGCTCTTCACTATCCATGCTTTCTGTATAGTTTTCATCCCAACCAATATAGTATAATGTTGCCCATTTTTGAACTATACATAAAAAGAGTAACTTTGTGGAGATTCTCTCTTGTTGTGCTTCTTTTACTCAACATTAGGCTTGTAAAATTTACCTTAATCACTGCATATAGCTATGGTTTCATGGCTGCACAGTACTCCATTACATAAATATATCATGATTAAAGACAAACATATTGCTGACATTTTCAACTTGCTTCCAGTCTTCGGGTATTACGAACAGCGCTGCCATAAACATTCTCATATGCATATCTTCAAGTTCACTGGAAAATGCCAAAGTGTTTTCTAAAATGATTTCATCAATTTACACTCTCATCACCTCTACCTAACCAATTTATTGTGCTTTCTTTTTTTTTTTTAATCATGCATTTGCTCAAAACGAGATTGGGAGGAATCATAGAACATTACTGCTAGAAGGAAATGAAGAGGTTATTTACTTCAACTTCCTTATTTTAAAAGAATCTAGAGCTTAGGGGCTTCCCTGGTGGCGCCGTGGTCGAGAGTCCGCCTGCCGATGCAGGGGACACGGGTTCGTGCCCCGGTCTGGGAAGATCCCACATGCCGCAGAGCGGCTGGGCCCATGAGCCATGGCCGCTGAGCCTGCGCGTCTGGAGCCTGTGCTCCGCGACGGGAGAGGCCGCAGCAGTGAGAGGCCCGCGTACTGCAAAAAAAAAAAAAAAAAAAAAAAAAAAAAGAATCTAGAGCTTAGAAAGATTGAGAGACTTGCCCAATGTCACTGTGAGGCAACTCTTTGCTTAAGGCTAGCGCACAATCTAGGGCTCTTGCTAAGACACTAAGCAGCCTTGCAAGGAAGGCAGTCTGGAAACAAAGAGATACAACTATCATCTGTACATGTAAACACAGTGCGGACAAAGAAATGTTTTAAAGCCATTTAGAAAAACACGTCAACAACAACGTTCTGTTGTACAATGAATTTTGGGAGCCTCATTAGATAAATAAGGACACTGAGGCCCAGAGTGAAATTTCTTACACAACACCACAATTATCAAGTGGCAACACTCCCACAAGACAAGCATGTCCACAATTTTAGCATATTTCTGGGCAATATTCCTCCCCCTACATAAAGGGTAAATGTTTGTTTGGTGCCTTTACCTTTTTTATTTTAATAATTTTAATTGTAGTATATGTATTCAACTCTGTACCCTTCTTTCTCCACTAATAACAAATGAATTCTTTGCTATTATCTAATCTTCATAAAACTTTTAATGACTAAGGATATTCCTTTATTTAACCTATCCCCTAGATGCTAGGTACACAGGCCTCTAGGTACCCCTAGGTACACGGGCCTCTCACTGTTGTGGCCTCTCCTGTTGCGGAGCACAGGCTCCAGACGCGCAGGCTCAGCGGCCATGGCTCACGGGCCCAGCCGCTCCGCAGCATGTGGTATCTTCCCGGACCGGGGCATGAACCCGTGTCCCCTGCACTGGCAGGTGGATTCTCAACCACTGTGCCACCAGGGAAGCCCTGATAAATGTCTTTTAACTGTCTTCAGGAAGTTAGAATTATTTCCTCATGATAAGAGTTCCTAAGAAGAACTTAATTAAAGTTGAAAATTCTTATTAAATCTACTTCAGAGAAGAAACTGCGAGGATCAGTTATGAGCTTTTTGTGTGAAAGCACTTTGAAAACTATAAAGCACTCCTTAAATGTATGGTGGTATTATCATTATAAGTCCATCTTGTATTGGACTTGACCCCTTATTTACCTGACGTGGTATTCCATAAATCTTTGCTTATTTTCTGTAAACAGAATCACCAACATACAGCGTACTGTTTGTAAATGATCTCTTAGAGAATCTTAAAATCTTTTCGATCATGTTCTGGTAAGTCAAAAAGCTTGAAGGTGATGATTTAAAAAACAAAACAAAACTGTACTTCCCAAAGAACTTTACACATACATCCATTATTAGTGCATACTACATTGCAATGTCACCCTGGCTAGAAGGCAAGCAGCACCAGGGTTAGGAACGGAGTCCTCTTCAACCTTTTCTCCTCAATGCCCAGCCCAGCGCCTGACACAGAGTAAATGATCAATCAGCCCTCCTTGGAGCCACAGAAGCGCCAAGAGAGTAAACAGAAATCATAATACCAGTCTTAGGGCTCAGATGAAAGAAAAGAAACATTTTACAGCAGATGAAAAGTGCCAAGCAGAGGAAAAGAATGAAGAAGTGAGCCAGGCAGTGGCAGATGGGAGTTTAGATGCTTCTTCCAAAAGCTGTCTTCAGTCCAGCCTTTGTCCTACTGCCATAGACTGCTTTTATACAGCAAGGGAACTGACAATCCTAGAGAGGACTGGGAGAAGAAAGGAGGTAAAAACAGAGGAAAACTGACACATCTGTGACTCAGCAAATTCTTCACCCTTACCTGCAAGGCCTATGTATTATTTTTTTATATCTTATATCATTTGGGGGGGTTCTACAGTCTACCATAATTTTTTTTTACGGCATTATTTATCAGAAGGTATCGGTGATTCACCAAAGAACTTGAAACAGCAAATATATATATATAATATTTATATGAAATGAAATATATATATATATAAAATATGAAATGCCTGAACTTAACATTCACTAATAATCAGAGAGCTACAAATAAAAGCACAGAGATATTATGTTTCTTCTCTCATATAAAAAAGGTTAATAACAAACAACATTGGCAAGAGGATAAAGAAACAGATATGTCAAACTTTATAATTTATGTGTTCTTTGACCTAGCAATGAGATACTTATCTTAAGGGAATAACTGAACACAGGTATAACTAAGTAGAAAGATGCTTCTCTCATTGTAATGTTGTTCATAATAGGCAAATCTTGGAAATAATCTAAGTGTCCAACAACAAGGAAACTGTTAATGTCCACACAACAGGATGCAATGCAGACAACAAAATTTTATACAACTATATTCATCAATATGAAACTATCTTCACAAAACAGTTAAATGAAAAAAGTAAGACACACAACAGAATGCACAATGTGAAACCATTTATGTAAAATATTACCTATTTAACTTATGCATGTATATTTATTTGCATAGATGTTTGGAAAAATGTTCACCAAAATATTACAATGGTTATCTCTGAGTAATGGAATCCAAAGTGGTTTTAATGTTTTCCTTAATGCTTTTCTGTATTTTGAAAAAGTTTATACCGAGATTGAATCATTTATATGATAAAAAAAAGTTATTTCTATTTTGAAAAAATACTACCTTAACTTGAAACTAAAAGTTCACTGACAGTGAACAAGGTGTCTGAATTTTCCTTCCTCATACATGGTACTCTCACTGATGCAGCTAAAAGGCAACTCCCCCACTCCTTTACTTATTATTCTTAACTTGCATTTAGCTTGTAATCCACTTCCACACATCTTCACCTCATGTTGTATTTGTGGAATGTGGAATTTCTTTATCACAAAGATTACACTGTACTTTGCATTTTATTTAGTTAGCAACACTTTTTTAGTACTTACTCAGTTCCAGGCACTATTCTAAATGCTTTAAAAATATTATTTAATCCTTATAACAACTCTAAGAGATGGGAATTATAATTATAGGTATTATTTTCCCTGTTTTACAGATAAAGACACTGAAGTACAGAGAGATTAAGTAATTTACCCAAAATCATACAGCTAAAGTGATAAATTGGCATTTGAACCTTGTAGTCTAAATCCATAGTACTTGCTCTTAAATATTCAGCTATGCTGCATTTATTTTAGTTCATTTTATTCTAGGATTTTGGCCTTTCCCTTGATAAAGTTACATTAATTAGGATACTAATTTTATCCTCCCTGGAAACCCAAATCAGCACATTTTAAAATGCTTTTCTCTACTGGACACCAAAATTTACATATAACAATTTTTTGAAGTTCATTTCTTTAAATAGCTTAAACCTAAGCTACGCTGGTCCCTTTGATGCCAACTAAAATCAGACCAAATTCACTTTTCATACATATTATTTCTCATAATTCACTTCATGAGGCTTAGCCATAAAAAATAGTTGGAATTTATATTCTACCTTCTCTGAACTAAGCATTATATATTATTTCAGTTGAGGTGCATTCTTTAAATATTTTTCTCCCAGCAACAAATGTCACTCATAGGAGTGCCTCGGAAAAGGCTCACATCATTACTGAATAAGCAACTTGTTTCTTTAATTAAAGAAAAAATTTGCCAGCTTAAAATATTAAAACATGCAGAATAAAGGCCTAAAGTGAATTTTTAAAAACAACTAGGATAAAGGAAGAGACAGAAGTTATCAAAGATGCTAAACCAAGTAAGGTGCTAAATTTTTACTTGGCTCTTAGGTAGCCACAGACAAAAGGGAAACCTGCTATTTAATGTTTCTTTCTGACTGATAAAAGGAAGTCAGCAAGTCCCCTGAACTTAGAGTGAGATGATGAGGATCTGAATTTCTTTGCTCACTATTCAGAGTCTCAGTTTACCTAAATGGAAAGTGGGGATAATAATACCAACACTTTTAGGGCTTTTGAAAAGGATAAAAGAGGTAATATATGTGAAAGATCTCTGTACCCTAAAGTAAGCTATATAAATATGAGTTAAAACTTTTATTTTTCATTTGGAAAGATATTTTTGGCATTGGATTTCTAGTTTCAGTTTAAAGTAGGAGAAAATGTCCAACTGACATAAAAATAAATTATTTTACCTTGTTAATTTATCACCCTCAGCACTTGGAAGTACAGTGATCACAGCCAATGTATCATTAAAAATGTTTAGTAAATTGGTTAATAACTGATATGATTCTTTAAAAAATTAATACAAGAACATTTAACCAATCACTTGCAAGTTCAAAAAGGTAGTATGTTATCCCTTAAATACAGAATGGAACTTTTGAAAAACAACTATATACGTGATTTTTCTACTTCCGTTAAAGCCTCCATTTAAACAGACATGAGTCAAGATGCATTTAAATATATATTTAAATACACACACATATTTAAATAGAAATAAGTTCATCAACTATCAATCTTAAGGAAGGAAAGAACAATTTCCTGGTTGACTCATTCACCACTCATTCTTTCAACAAGTATTTATTAAACATCTGAAACATGCCCAGGGAGCTCACATAGACCAGTTTTAGTTCCAAGTATAACAACTGGTAACAGTATGGTGCCAGGGCCAATGGTGGTCAGTCAAAAATGTCTTTCCTATCCCCACTATTAAGGTAACCTATTCCAGCCAGGCTGGAACAGCCCTTCCTTTGCACCTCTGCTTCTCCTCCTCTCTCACTAGCCAGATGCTTTCCTGCCTTGAACTTCCAGTTCGGGTGCCGTATCTGTCTATTGAAGCATTCCCACTCCACATGAGCCTAACAAGAATAACAACATGAAGCGCAAAAAATGGCAGCTACTATTTACTGAGTATCCTTTCTGCAGACAAAGCCTGAGCTACAAACTCAACCCTCATTTTTTATTGTCCCCGCAACAATCCTATAATGAGTATCCAACCTTTACAGAAATAAGGGATTGGAGGTGCAGTGAACTGTATTACATGCCCAAGCTCATCACCTCGGTGGGAAGCGCATCCACGTCTTTGGGACTCTTCCTGCTGAGAGCCAGAACCGCATTTTGACTGGAACTTCTCCTTTGACAGTTATCACTGCATGCCTTGTACTAGTTAACTATTTACATATTTTTTTATCCCCAAATATGAACACCTGGGGTAAACTCAGCCTCTCATAGGCCTTGCACAGCTCACTCAGATATTTGTGGATTTACATTACACACGTACACGAAAATGTAATTGTTCTACTATTAAAAAGAAAAAAAGCCCACCAAGGAATACTTATGAGTAGAGGAGATCATCATCATCTTTCAAAGTGAGGATGTGACTGAAAATCCTCTTTGTCCACAGCAGTATGAAGCTTAAGTCTGAACTGATTTAGTGGAAACAATGTAGAGCCCGTGGAAAAACTTAAGAGACAGGATTTCTGTCACAATAAAGTGCTTTAATATTTACCTTACTGTCTCTTATATCTGAAAACATCACTCTACAGAGCAGAAACAAATTTATATATGTATATGTAAAACACCTATTAGTGCTAATATGGTAACTGAAACCTTATTTTTAAGAAAAACATGGAAGAACAAATGTCCAAGATTAGTGGAATGGTTAAATAAATGATAATATATGCACATTATGCACATAAATGAAATACTACATATTAAAAATATTGACTTAGAGAGTTTTTAGTTGAGCAGTATACATAATGTTATCTCAACTATAAAGGAAAAGACAAAAAAGTTTGGAATATCCAGAAGGTGTATGTGAATTTTAAAAGACTATTTTAAAAACTCTGTTCTTCTATCCTTTTTGTACTTTAAAAAATTTCTACAATTGGAATGTATTTTATTATTATTATTTTTTGCGGTACACGGGCCTCTCACTGTTGTGGTCTCTCCCGTTGTGGAGCACAGGCTCCAGACGCACAGGCTCAGCGGCCATGGCTCACGGTACCAGCCGCTCCGTGGCATGTGGGATCCTCCCGGACTGGGGCACAAACCCGTGTCCCCTGCATTGGCAGGCGGACTCTCAACCACTGCGCCACCAGGGAAGCCTGGAATGTATTATTTTTGAAAAGAGTATTTTTTAAAGAAAAATGATATGGTGGTATTAGCATAAGGACAGACATATATATTAACGGAACAGAATTTAGAGTTCAGATATAAATCTTTACACTTATAGTCAATTAATTTTCAACAAGAGCACCAAGACAATTCAATGGGTAATGAGTAGTCTTTTCAACAAATTTTTCTGGGCTAAATGGATATCTACATGCAAAAGAATGAAGTTGGACCCTTTCCTTACACTATATAAAAAAAATTAATTCAAGATGGATTACAAACCTAAATGTGTAAGCTAAAACTACACAGAAGAAAACCTAAAAGTACTTGGGCTAAGCTTTCTTAGATATGACAACAAAAGCATAAGCAAGAAAAGAAAATGTAGATAAAACTGGACTTCATCAAAACCAAAAACCTTTGTGTTTCAACAGACACTATCAAGAGAGTGAAAAAGACAACCTGCAAAATGGGAGAAAATATTTGCAAATCATATATCTGAGAAGGGACTTGTGTTTAGATTATATAAAGATCTCTTACAGCTCAATAATAAAGAAAAATTACCCAATTTAAAAATGGACAAAGGGTTTGAACAGGTATTTCTCCAGGGAAGATATACAAATGTCCAATAAGCACATGAAAAGATGCTCAACATCATTAGCCTTTAGGGAAATTCAAATCAAAACCACAATGAGAATACAATGGAGAAAAGACAGCCTCTTCAATAAGTGGTACTGGGAAAACTGGACAGCTACATGTAAAAGAATGAAATTAGAACACTCCCTAACACAAAAATAAACTCAAAATGGATTAAAGACCTAAATGTAAGGCCAGACACTATAAAACTCTTAGAGGAAGACACAGGCAGAACACTCTATGATATAAATCACAGCAAGATCCTTTTTGACCCACCTCCTAGAGAAATGGAAATAAAAACAAAAATAAACAAATGGGACCTAATGAAACTTCAAAGCTTTTGCACTGCAAAGGAAACCATAAACAAGACGAAAAGACAACCCTCAGAATGGGAGAAAATATTTGTAAATGAAGCAACTGACAAAGGATTAATCTCCAAATATACAAGCAGCTCATGCAGCTCAATATCAAAAAAACAAACAACCCAATCCAAAAATGGGCAGAAGACCTAAATAGACATTTCTCCAAAGAAGATACACAGAGTGCCAACAAACACATGAAAGCATGCTCAACATCATTAATCATTAGAGAAATGCAAATCAAAACTACAATGAGGTATCACCTCACACCAGTCAGAATGGCATCATGAAAAAATCTACAAACAATAAATGCTGGAGAGGGTGTGGAGAAAAGGGAACCCTCTTGCACTGTTGTGGGAATGTAAATTGATACAGCCACTATGGAGAACAGTATGGAGGTTCCTTAAAAAACTACAAATAGAACTACCATATGACCCAGCAATCCCACTAGTGGGCATATACCCTGAGAAAACCATAATTCAAAAAGAGTCATGTAGGGCTTCCCTGGTGGCGCAGTTGTTGAGAGTCCGCCTGCCGATGCAGGGGACACGGGTTCGTGCCCCGGTCCGGGAGGATCCCACATGTTGCGGAGCGGCTGGGCCCGTGAGCCATGGCCACTGAGCCTGCACGTCTGGAGCCTGTGCTCCGCAACGGGAGGCCACAACAGTGAGAGGCCCGCATACCGTAAAAAAAAAAAAAAAAAAAGAGTCATGTACCACAATGTTCACTGCAGCTCTATTTACAATAGCCAGGATATGGAAGCAACATAGGTGTCCACTGACAGATGAATGGATAAAGAAGATGTGGCACATATATACAATGGAATATTACTCAGGCATAGAAAGAAATGAAATTGATTTATTTGTAGTGAGGTGGATGGACCTAGAGTCTGTCATACAAAGTGAGGTAAGTCAGAAAGAGAAAAACAAATACCGTATGCTAACACATATATATGGAATCTAAAAAAAAAAATGGTTCTGAAGAACCTAGGAGCAGGACAGGAATAAAGACGCAGATGTAGAGAATGGACTTGAGGACACAAGGAGAGGGAAGGGTAAGCTGGGACGAAGTGAGAGAGTGGCATGGACATATATACACTACCAAATGTAAAATAGATAGCTAGCGGGAAGCAGCCACATAGCACAGGGAGATCAGCTTGGTGCTTTGTGACCACCTAGAGGGGTGGGATAGGGATGATGGGAGGGAGATGCAAGAAGGAAGAGATATGGGGACACATGTGTATGTATAATAGCTGATTCACTTTGTTATAAAGCAGAAACTAACACACCACTGTAAAGTAATTATACTCCAATAAAGATGTTAAAAACAAACAAAAAGCCACAATGAGATACCACTTTACTAGTAGGAGGCTATAATAGAAAGGACAGAAATTGGAACTTTAATACATCGATGGTGGGAATGCAAAATGGTGTAACTGCTTTTTTTTTTTTTTATTATTAGTTATTCCTTGGATCACTTTTTTTTTTTTTTAACATCTTTATTGGAGTATAATTGCTTTACAATGGTATGTTAGTTTCAGCTTCACAACAAAATGAATCAGTTATATATATACATATATTCCCATATCTCTTCCTGCTTGCGTCTCCCTCCCTCCCACCCTCCCTATCCCACCCCTCCAGGCGGTCACAAAGCCCCGAGCTGATCTCCCTGTGCTATGCGGCTGCTTCCCACTAGCTATCTACCTTACGTTTGGTAGTGTATATATGTCCATACCTCTTTATCGCTTTGTCACCGTTTACCCTTCCCCCTCCCCATAGCCTCAAGTCCATTCTCTAGTAAGTCTGTGTCTTTATTCCTGTTTCACCCCTAGGTTTTTCATGACATTTTTTTTTTTAAATTCCATATATATGTGTTAGCATACGGTATTTGTCTCTCTCTTTCTGACTTACTTCACTCTGTATGACAGACTCTAGGCCTATCCACCTCATTACAAATAGCTCAATTTCGTCTCTTTTTATGGCTGAGTAATATTCCATTGTATATATGTGCCACATCTTCTTTATCCATTCATCCGATGATGGACACTTAGGTTGTTTCCATCTCTGGGCTATTGTAAATAGAGCTGCAATGAACATTTTGGTACATGACTCTTTTTGGATTATGGTTTTCTCAGGGTATATGCCCAGTAGTGGGATTGCTGGGTCATACGGCAGTTCTATTTGTAGCTTTTTAAGGAACCTCCATACTGTTCTCCACAGTGGCTGTATCAATTTACACTCCCACCAACAGTGTAAGAGGGTTCCCTTTTCTCCACACCCTCTCCAGCATTTATTGTTTCTAGATTTTTTGATGATGGCCATTCTGACTGGTGTGAGATGATATCTCATTGTAGTTTTGATTTGCATTTCTCTCATGATTAGTGATGTTGAGCATTCTTTCATGTGTTTGTTGGCACTCTGTATATCTTCTTTGGAGAAATGTCTATTTAGGTCTTCTGCCCATTTTTGGATTGGGTTGTTTGTTTTTTTGTTATTAAGCTGCATGAGCTGCTTATAAATTTTGGAGATTAATCCTTTGTCGGTTGCTTCATTTGCAAATATTTTCTCCCATTCTGAGGGTTGTCTTTTGGTCTTGTTTATGGTTTCCTTTGCTGCGCAAAAGCTTTTAAGTTTCATTAGGTCCCATTTGTTTACTCTTTTTTTTATTTCCATTTCTCTAGGAGGTGGGTCAAAAAGGACCTTGCTGTGATTTATGTCGTAGAGTGTTCTGCCTATGTTTTCCTCTAAGAGTTTGATAGTTTCTGGCCTTACATTTAGGTCTTTAATCCATTTTGAGCTTATTTTTGTGTATGGTGTTAGGGAGTGATCTAATTTCATACTTTTACATGTAGCTGTCCAGTTTTCCCAGCACCACTTATTGAATAGGCTGTCCTTTCTCCACTGTACATTTCTGCCTCCTTTGTCAAAGATAAGGTGACCATATGTGCGTGGGTTTATCTCTGGGCTTTCTATCCTGTTCCATTGATCTATCTTTCTGTTTTTGTGCCAGTACCATACCGTCTTGATAACTGTAGCTTTGTAGTATAGTCTGAAGTCTGGGAGCCTGATTCCTCCAGTTCCTTCTTTCGTTCTCAAGATTGCTTTGGCTATTCGGGGTCTTTTGTGTTTCCATACAAATTGCAAAATTTTTTGTTCTAGTTCTGTGAAAAATGCCAGTGGTAGTTTGATAGGGATTGCATTGAATCTATAGATTGCTTTGGGTAGTAGAGTCATTTTCACAATGTTGATTCTTCCAATCCAAGAACATGGTATATCTCTCCATCTATTTGTATCATCTTTAATTTCTTTCATCAGTGTCTTATAATTTTCTGCATACAGATCTTTTGTCTCCTTAGGTAGGTTTATTCCTAGATATTTTATTCTTTTTGTTGCAATGGTAAATGGGAGTGTTTTCTTAATTTCACTTTCAGATTTTTCATCATTAGTATATAGGAATGCCAGAGATTTCTGTGCATTAATTTTGTATCCTGCCACTTTACCAAATTCATTGATTAGCTCTAGTAGTTTTCTGGTAGCATCTTTAGGATTCTCTATGTATAGGATCATGTCATCTGCAAACAGTGACAGCTTTACTTCTTCTTTTCCGATTTGGATTCCTTTTATTTCCTTCTCTTCTCTGATTGCTGTGGCTAAAACTTCCAAAACTATGTTGAATAAGAGTGGTGAGAGTGGGCACCCTTGTCTTGTTCCTGATCTTAGTGGAAATGCTTTCAGTTTTTCACCATTGAGGATGATGTTTGCTGTGGGCTTGTCATATATGGCCTTTATTATGTTGAGGAAAGTTCCCTCTATGCCTACTTTCTGCAGGGTTTTTATCATAAATAGGTGTTGAATTTTGTCAAAAGCTTTCTCTGCATCTATTGAGATGATCATATGGTTTTTCTCCTTCAATTTGTTAATATGGTTTATCACATTGATAGATTTGCGTATATTGAAGAATCCTTGCATTCCTGGCATAAACCCCACTTGATCATGGTGTATGATCCTTTTAATGTGCTGTTGGATTCTGTTTGCTAGTATTTTGTTGAGGATTTTTGCATCTATGTTCATCAGTGATATTGGCCTGTAGTTTTCTTTCTTTGTGACATCCTTGTCTGGTTTTGGTATCAAGGTGATGGGGGCCTCGCAGAAGGAGTTTGGGAGTGTTCCTCCCTCTGCTATATTTTGGAAGAGTTTGAGAAGGACAGGTGTTAGCTCTTCTCTAAATGTTTGATAGAATTCGCCTGTGAAGCCATCTGGTCCTGGGCTTTTGTTTGTTGGAAGATTTTTAATCACAGTTTCAATTTCAGTGCTTGTGATTGGTCTGTTCATATTTTCTATTTCTTCCTGATTCAGTCTTGGCAGGTTGTGCATTTCTAAGAATTTGTCCATTTCTTCCAGATTGTCCATTTTATTGGCATAGAGTTGCTTGTAGTAATCTCTTATGATCTCTTTTATTTCTGCAGTGTCAGTTGTTACCTCTCCTTTTTCATTTCTAATTCTATTGATTTGAGTCTTCTCCCTTTTTTTCTTGATGAGTCTGGCTAGTGGTGTATCTATTTTGTTTATCTTCTCAAAGAACCAGCTTTTAGTTTTATTGATCTTTGCTATTGTTTCCTTCATTTCTTTTTCATTTATTTCTGATCTGATTTTTATGATTTCTTTCCTTCTGCTAGCTTTGGGGTTTTTTTGTTCTTCTTTCTCTAATTGCTTGAGGTGCAAGGTTAGGTTGTTTATTCGAGATGTTTCCTGCTTCTTAAGGTGGGCTTGTATTGCTATAAACTTCCCCCTTAGAACTGCTTTTGCTGCATCCCATAGGTTTTGGGTCGTTGTGTCTCCATTGTCATTTGTTTCTAGGTATTTTTTGATTTCCTCTTTGATTTCTTCAGTGATCACTTCATTATTAAGTAGTGTATTGTTTAGCCTCCATGTGTTTGTATTTTTTACAGATCTTTTCCTGTAATTGATATCTAGTCTCATGGCGTTGTGGTCAGAAAAGATACTTGATACAATTTCAATTTTCTTAACTTTACCAAGGCTTGATTTGTGACCCAAGATATGATCTATCCTGGAGAATGTTCCATGAGCACTTGAGAAAAATGTGTATTCTGTTGTTTTTGGATGGAATGTCCTATAAATATCAATTAGCTCCATCTCGTTTAATGTATCATTTAAAGCTTGTGTTTCCCTATTTATTTTCATTTTGGATGATCTGTCCATTGGTGGAAGTGGGGTGTTAAAGTCCCCTACTATGAATGTGTTACTGTCGATTTCCCCTTTTATGGTTGTCAGTATTTGCCTTATGTATTGAGGTGCACCTATGTTGGGTGCATAAATATTTACAATTGTTATATCTTCCTCTTGGATCGATCCCTTGATCATTATGTAGTGTCCTTCTTTGTCTCTTCTAATAGTCTTTGTTTTAAAGTCTATTTTGTCTGATATGAGAATTGCTACTCCAGCTTTCTTTTGGTTTCCATTTGCATGAAATACCTTTTTCCATCCCCTTACTTTCAGTCTGTATGTGTCTCTAGGTCTGAAGTGGGTCTCTTGTAGACAGCAAATATATGGGTCTTGTTTTTGTATCCATTCAGCCAATCTGTGTCTTTTGGTGGGAGCATTTAGTCCATTTACATTTAAGGTAATTATCGATATGTGTGTTCCTATTCCCATTTTCTTAATTGTTTTGGGTTCGTTATTGTAGGTCTTTTCCTTCTCTTGTGTTTCTTGCCTAGAGAAGTTCCTTTAGCATTTGTTGTAGAGCTGGTTTGGTGGTGCTGAACTCTCTCAGCTTTTGCTTGTCTGTAAAGGTTTTAATTTCTCCATCAAATCTGAATGAGATCCTTGCTGGGTAGAGTAATCTTGGTTGCAGGTTTTTCTCCTTCAACACTTTCAATATGTCCTGCCACTCCCTTCTGGCTTGCAGAGTTTCTGCTGAAAGATCAGCTGTTAACCTTATGGGGATTCCCTTGTGTGTTATTTGTTGTTTTTCCCTTGCTGCTTTTAATATGTTTTCTTTGTATTTGATTTTTGACAGTTTGATTAATATGTGTCTTGGCGTATTTCTCCTTGGATTTATCCTGTATGGGACTCTCTGTGCTTCCTGGACTTGATTAACTATTTCCTTTCCCATATTAGGGAAGTTTTCAACTATAATCTCTTCAAATATTTTCTCAGTCCCTTTCTTTTTCTCTTCTTCTTCTGGAACCCCTATAATTCGAATGTTGGTGCGTTTAATGTTGTCCCAGAGGTCTCTGAGACTGTCCTCAGTTCTTTTCATTCTTTTTTCTTTATTCTGCTCTGCAGTAGTTATTTCCACTATTTTATCTTCCAGGTCACTTATCCGTTCTTCTGCCTCAGTTATTCTGCTATTGATCCCATCTAGAGTACTTTTAATTTCATTTATTGTGCTGTTCATCATTGCTTGTTTCATCTTTAGTTCTTCTAGGTCCTTGTTAACTGATTCTTGCAATTTGTCCATTCTATTGTCCATTCTATCTCCAAGATTTCGGATCAACCTTACTATCATTATTCTGAATTCTTTTTCCGGTAGACTGCCTATTTCCTCTTCATTTGTTAGGTCTGGTGGGTTTTTATCTTGCTCCTTCATCTGCTGTGTGTTTTTCTGTCTTTTCATTTTGCTTATCTTACTGTGTTTGGGGTCTCCTTTTTTGCAGGCTGAAGGTTCGTAGTTCCTGTTGTTTTTTGTGTCTGTCCCCAGTGGCTAAGGTTGGTTCAGTGGGTTGTGTAGGCTTCCTGGTGGAGGGTACTAGTGCCTGTGTTCTGGTGGATGAGGCTGGATCTTGTCTTTCTGGTGGGCAGGTCCACGTCTGGTGGTGTGTTTTGGGGTGTCTGTAGACTTATTATGATTTTGGGCAGCCTCTCTGCTAATGGGTGGGGCTGTGTTCCTGTCTTGCTAGTTGTTTGGCATAGGATATCCAGCACTGTAGCTTGCTGGTCGTTGAGTGAAGCTGGGTGCTGGCGTTGAGATGGAGATCTCTCAGAGATTTTTGCTGTTTGATATTATGTGCAGCTGGGAGGCCTCTTGTGGACCAGTGTCCTGAAGTTGGCTCTCCCACCTCAGAGGCACAGCACTGACTCCTGGCTGCAGCACCAAGAGCCTTTTATCCACAGGGCTCCTTAATTTGGGATGATTCGTTGTCTATTCAGGTATTCCACAGATGCAGGGTATATCAAGTTGATTGTGGAGCTTTAATCCGCTGCTTCGGAGGCTGCTGGGAGAGATTTCCCTTTCTCTTCTTTGTTCTCACAGTTCCCAGGGGCTCAGCTTTGGATTTGGCCCCGCCTGTGCGTGTAGGTCGCCGGAGGGCGTCTGTTCTTTGCTCAGACAGGACGGGGTTACAGGAGCCGCTGATTCGGAGGCTCTGGCTCACTCAGGCCGGCGGGTAGGGAGGGTCACGGAGTGCGGGGTGGGCCTGCAGCGGCAGAGGCCGGCGTGACGCTGCAGCCTGAGGCGCGCCGTGCGCTCTCCCGGGGGAGCTGTCCCTGGATCCCGGGACCCTGGCAGTGGCGGGCTGCACAGGCTCCCCGGAAGGGCGTGTGGCTAGTGACCTGTGTTCGCACACAGGCCTCCTGGCGGCAGCAGCCGCGGCCCCAGCGTCTCACGTCCGTCTCTGGGCTCCGCACTCTTAGCCGCGGCTCGCGCCCGTCCCTGGAGCTCTGTCAAGCAGCGTTCTTAATCCCCTCTCCTCGTGCACCAGGAAACAAAGAGGGACGTAAAAGTCTCTTGCCTCTCCGGCAGGTCCAGACCCCTCCCCCGTAACTGCTTTTAACACACAGTCTGGCAGTTCCTCAAAATGTTAAACATACTTACCATATGGCTCAGCAACTCCACTCACAAGTACTGGGTTGGCCAAAGAGTTCATTCGGGTTTTTCCGTAACATCTTATGGAAAAACCCGATCGAACTCTTTGGCCAACCCAATATCTACCAATATATACCCAAGAGTAATGAAAACATGGCCCCACAGAAAACTTGTATCTATACATTAATGCTCATAGCAGCATTATTCATAATGACCCCGAAGTGTAAACAATCCAATGTCTATCAACTGATGAATGGATGAATGGAATGTGGTATATCCATATACATCTTTGAATTACCAAAATGATTTGTTAATAAAAAGCAATGACTGATGCATACTACAATATGGATGAACCATAAACCTATGCTAAGGGAAAGAAGCCAGTCACAAAGACCACATATTTTATTCTATTCCATGAAATGTCCAGAATAGCAACAGAAGTGGAATGGTGGCTGCCTAGGGTCGGAAGTCTTAGGGGAACAGGGAGTGACTGCTAATGAGTACAGGGTTTCTTTATGGGCAATGAAAATATTTTAAAGCAGACTGGGGTGATAGTTGCACCACTAGTTGAATATATTTTAAAAAACATTGAATTATACATTTTAAGTGGGTGAATTGTATGGTTTGTGAATTATATCTCAGTAAATTGTTTGTTGTTAAGATACAGGACTTTTAAAAAATAGTTTCTACTCTATTATTGGCAATTTTGTAGGCAGCAGGAGGGAATGATGGCATTTTGACTATTAAAATACCCTCGGAATTTGTATTCTTGATTCCAAGAAGAATTAAGAAAATAAAAATGCATTTTCTCTTCATGTGTCATATATATTGAACTGTATGTTAGAGAAATAGACATGAATTTAAGCTGCTGGGTGTAAACTGGCATTGATCCCTTCTAAATAGCTGTGCACTGTGGGCCCCATGAGTAGTCAAGTTTTACAGAAAGACCATGTCCCTGGCAGAACAGAAGTTTCCAACTGTTTTTGGAAGGAGAAGCTACTGTTACTTTCTATGAAGTCTTAAAGTAAACTGAGAAAAAAGAGAGGTAAAAGAGTAAAAAGAAGAGAGGTCATGAAATCTCCAGGATCTAATCCTAGTTCTACTTAATTCCTGATCTCAGGGGTCTCATATGTAAAAAGGCAGATGTCTGTGCCTTATCCACCTCATAGGATTGTAATAAGGCCCACATTAAAAAAGAAAAAAGAAGAAGAAACAAAGTGGGATATAGCTGGATCTGACCTCAGAAGATTTGATCTTGAATTCTGTTTGTCATTTAATAGCTTCATCACCCTCGATAAGTTAGCATAGCAGCAACTCAATCTCTTAACTAAAGATAGACCTGGTCAACGTACTTCACAAGGTATGAAATGAGATACAGAAGTGTAAGTAAACCAAAAGCCATTAAGTTCAATACAAATTTAAATCATCATTAATATTTGTAAACTACACCCTCAAAGTATTACTCTTAAGTCCCTGAACTTTCAAGAAAGTAGAGAAGCCTGGCTCAAGGAAACTCAAAAGCAATAGGGAAGAATCCACTGATAGCTGCTGGCCTGATGATTTGTATTGCACAGTACTACCAGAATTCAAATTTGTAGGTCTCTTATATAATGTTTCCACATTTGGGGAACTGACACATGTGTCTTGGTTTATCAGTCTATGAGCAGTTGAGATGTTTTATAGGAAAGCTGGGTGACTACATTCTCTAGGACGGTGGTTCTCAAACTTTTTGGTCTCAAGATCCCTTTACTCTCTTAAAATTGAGGACCCCAAAAAGCTTTTGTTTATGTAGGCATATACAAATATGAAACTGAAAAAGCTTTTAAGTATTTACTAATTCACTTTAAAATAATAATAGAAATCTATTACTTGTTAATATAAATAACATTTTTAATGAAAAACAAGCATATTTTCAAAAAAAGAAATTTAGCGAGATGAGCGACACTGTTTTACATTTTTGCAAGTCTCTTTTGCAATGACTGCCTTAATAGAAGACAGCTGGATTCTCATATATTCTTCTGCATTCATTTTGTTACCACATGTTGTTTCATGAGAAAATGTAATTGGGAAAGAAAGGAGTATTTTAATAGCCTTTTTCAGATAATTGTAGATATTCTTCTCTGATACTACCTCCAAACTTAACAAGTAGTAGCTTCTTAAAGGTTAGTAGCAATGTAGAATCTGAAGCCATTTCAATATATTTTTTACAGCTGTTACATTAAAATCCATTGGGGTGGGCTTCCCTTGTGGCGCTGTGGTTAAGAATCTGCCTGCCAATGTAGGAGAAACAGGTTCGAGCCCTGGTCCGGGAAGATCCCACATGCTGCGGAGCAACTAAACCCATGCACCACAACTACTGAGCCTGCACTCTAGAGCCTGTAAGCCACAACTACTGAGCCCGTGTGCCACAACTACTGAAGCCCGCGCACCTAGAGCCCGTGCTCCCAACGAGAAGCCACCACAATGAGAAGCCTGCGCACCGCAACAAAGAGTAGCCCTGACTCGCCGCAACTAGAGAGAGCCTGTGCGCAGCAATGAAGACCCAACGCAGCCAAAAATAAAAATAAGTAAAATAAAATAAATTTATATATGTAAAAAAAAATCCATTGGGTTTTTGCACTTTGAAGAGATCTTTAGCTGTACATGACTTCATAGCAACATACACTGGTCATTTTGAAAATACTGGCTCACTGAGTTATATACATTTTAAATGCTGACACATTCATTATAAAATATTTTAATCTCTTTTGTTAAATATCACTACCAACTTCATCAAAAACACCTTTAAGAAACGGGAAGCTGTCAAGGTCATGGTGGCAAATGCAAGTTTTCCGACATACTAATGATACTGTCATTCAAAATCTTGAATCTCATCATCAGTTGATTTCCTTTAAGAGGCTCACTTCATTCATTTTTGCAGAACATGTCTGCCAAATACCTGCCTGTATAGTTGGCTGTGTTAGTCAATCTTTCAAGATGGTGCTCCATGAAAAATATCAGCTGGTTTAGTTAGCAACTCAATTGCACAAGTGCTTTATGCCTATTTCCCTTTCCATCACACAGAATATTAAAAAAATATGTAGTCAAGGGTCAACATTTAATATAATTAATAACTTTTACTGCTTAATCAAGGACATTCTTTTTTTTGTTGTTGTTGTTGCATTGGGTCTTCGCTGCTGCACATGGTCTTTCTCTAGTTGTGGTGAGCAGGGGCTACTCTTCATTGTGGTGTAGTTCAGTACTTGCGGTGTGTGGGCTCAGTAGTTGCGGTGTGCGGGCTCAGTAGTTGTGGCTCACGGGATCTAGAGGGCAGGCTCAGTAGTTGTGGCACACAGGCTTAGTTGCTCCGCGGCACGTGGGATCTTCCCGGACCAGGGATCGAACCCGTGTCTCCTGCATTGGCAGGTGGATTCTTAACCACTGCGCCACCAGGGAAGCCCCAAGGACATTCTTAAGTTAAACTGGTTTTTGTCTTTTTGTTTTGTTTCGAAACTATGAGTTTGCTGAAAGTGCCCCTTTTTCTATCTTAGGTCAACAAACTCATGTTCTGAAACCAATTTCCTTTCCCTCTCCCTAAGACTTTACTCCTTCAAGTATCCCTTCTTTACCTTGTATTAGCAATTGCTCTCTTCATTTGATCACTCTCATCAGCATATAAACCTGCCCTGATATTTCCCATCTTAAAAAATAAAACACACCAAAAAGGTTCCACATCCCCACAAAACAAATAAAAAACAAAACAAAAAAAACCCAAAAGACCTCCCTTAAACCTACAGTCTTTTCCAGTTATGAACCCACATGTCTATCTCACTGCACAAAAAACACCTCAGGAGGGCTGTCTATAATCAATGGCACTTCCTCACTTCCTATTCACTCTTCAACACACCTGCTCCTCTACTGAAACTGCTCGTTAATGACTTCCATGTTCCCAAGTCCACTGGATACTTCATCTGACAGAGTTCACATATTTAGTTGATTACTCTTTCCTTCCAGAAATTTACTTCTCTTAGTTTCCAAATTATTACTTTCTCCTGGTTTTCTCTCTACCCAACTGGCCATTCCTCACAGTCTTTGCTGGATCATCCTCCTCTATCCAACATCTAAACGTGATTTCCCAGGGCTAAATCCCACGGCATGTTTCTGTCTGCATCTGTCTCTCTCTGCTCTGGCTAGCTCTGCACTCTCTTCCTGGTTGATCGCACCTGGTTCCATGGATTTAAACATCATCTTTATATTGATGACTACCAAATTTGTACCTCTAGTAACTGACCTCCCACCCTGAGTTCCAGAACCATATTCTGTTGCTTACTTGATGACTCTGCTTTAGATTTCTAAAAGGCAACTCAAGCTTAACATTTCCAAAGCAGAACTTCTGGTTCTCCCAACCCCTGTCTCTTGGACCCTTCTCCATCTCAATAAACAGCATTTTCATACATCCAGTTGCTCATACACAAAACCTAGGAGTCATTCTTGATTACTCCTTTTCCTCCATCTCCCACATTCAATCCATTAGTTCATCTCCCATAATATACTGCAACATATAACATTATATTAGTTTCAGGTATACAACATAATGATTCGATGTATGTATATATTGTGAAATAATCACCACGATAAGTCAACATCCATCACCACACATAGTTACAAACTTTTTTTTTCTCGTGGTGAAAACTGTTAAGATATACACTCTCAGCAACTTCTGAATATACAATACGATATTAACTGTAGTCAACATGCTGTACATTATATCTCCAGGACTTATTTTGTAACTGTAAATTGGTAGCTTTTGACAACCTTCATCCATTTCTACCACCCTCTACCCCGACCTGTGATAACCACCAATATGTTCTTTTTATCTATGAGTTTGGGTTTTTTTTTTTTTAACTTAGATTCCACATGAGTGAGATCATATGGTATTTAATTCACTTAGCATAATGCCCTCAAGGTCCATCCACATGTTGTTGCAAATGCCAGGATTTCCTTCTTTTCATGGCTGAATAATATTCTACTGTGTACGTGTGTGTGTGTGTGTGTGTGTGTGTGTGTGTGTGTGTACACACACGTACACACACCACATTTTCTTTATCTATTCATCCATTGATGGACACTTAGGTTATTTCCATGTCTTGGCTATTTTAAATAATGCTGCAATAAACATGGGGGGTACAGGTATCTTTTCAAGTTAGTGTTTTCGTTTCCTTTGGACAAATACCCCAAAGTGGAAATGCTGGATCAAATGCTGCCCTTTTCACTTTGCAGGGTGATGATGAGGGTCACATGGATATATATGTATGTATATCATAAACTATAAAGCTTTCCACAAACATAAGGTACAAGTATTATAATTTTTGATTTACTACTTTTTATGCTCTAGGAACTAAAAGCAAACTACTGTGCTATACACAAATACTAATATAATGTCCTTATAAACTTACTGACAATTACGGCAGGAGCTGGTTTCTTAAATCAACATTAATTACACTGTACCTGAAATTTACCAGGCCCATTCCTAGTGTTGCAGGCTGCCCAACAGGGAAGACTATTTCCAGCCAAAGGGGCTGACACTTGAAAAATATTAGTAAGTGGTGCTAAGAACAAGGCATTTTGCTTTATTCCCTTTCAGTACCCAACCCAGCACACACACCCCTTTAGACAATAGTGACAAGAAGAGGGCAAGCAGACCTTACCAACCCTCTCAGCTCTTCAAACAACACTTGAGGAATTCTACTTGAAGGCCTGTCTTTCTAAGCTTGTGCTTTCAAAACTTGAGCTGGACTGATCCCAAATACTGAAGTAACAAATACTACTAAATTCTGTCATTTCCTCTACCAGAAAAGTGATTTTACTACTATTTCTGGCTGTGATGAAAGGTCCTATTGACTATTCAAATCCTTAACCAAGTTATGGACGCAGTATTAAATGACTTCACTCCTTTTTCTCTGGCACTTTAACACATGCCAGTGCTTTCATCCACCTCCACTAATGTGGCTTATAAATTACTGAGGTGGGACCATTTTAATAGTATGATTTGTTCACATCTCTAGAGTCTAAATGGGACTGACTGAGAAGACAAACTCCCCTTTGACAACATGTATTGGTATGTATGTATATAAAAATAAACCTTCACAAGTTGGAAATATCTTATTAATATAATACCTGGTTAGGAGCCATAATAATTAATGGTTCTTTGATTTGTTGTAAGTTGAAATGTAAGAAAGTGATGGTAGTAAGGCTAAAGACAAAATGGAGTTAAAGTGAAAAAAGTTGAAGGTCACAAATTTGCTAAAAGTTTCTTTCTAAATGCTCAGAAGAGGCTTTCTGAATGAACCTGAAACCTAAGAAAGTCCATTTATAAGAAGTTTATTGTCATCTCCTTCATTGTCATCTCCATCACTGCCATCACAGTGATGAAAAAACACTACAGAGAGCAAGATACTTGCTCCCTATAGAGTTTGCGTGGTTAACCCATTAAACACACACACAAATGCAATCTCTCAATTTCAAAGAGTATAAAGTTGCAGAGGATACAAAATTACTAGAAGTAATCCATTTTTTAAACAGATGAATAAAACTAGTTCCGCATACTCGTGGCCTTGGTTCAGTTAAGAATAAAATCAGAAGCTACCTGGGAAGTGCTCTAAAATGAGGACCAAACAGGGCTAGAGCTGAGTCTGATGTGAAGGGCTGGCTGTCCCAAATTTTCCACTGCACATAGTCAGCCTCCCTGTTGGTCTTGTTCTCAAAGCAAGCTGGGCTATTCTTAGCACCCCTTTATACCATACTTTGCCATTCCTATTGGGCCCTGAGAAGAAAGAATTAAGTGTGTGTGCATGTGCATGTGTGTGTTTGAAGCTGGGATTTATGAGGAAATCCAGGGATTTCAGCCCTAGCCTTAATTAGGAGTAGATTTCACCTGGAAACTTCCAACAGACTTCTTTCTGATCTTAGGCCTTATGTGCTTAAAGCAAGAAACAGGAAATAGGGCAAAGAGAGAAGAATCTCTGAACTCTGATCAGAACTTAGTTCTACTAAATGAGGCCAACCTTCCTGACATCCTGACTCCCACACTCTGGACCCCAGTTTCCAGGTACTCTTTTCCACCTTGGCTGACTTCACTGGAGGTACTCTCTAATTTACTTAGACCTCTTCTCCCTTAATGTATCCTTAGTCTGGCCCCTTCTTGACCCTTTCTGTCTAAGTACTACCTTCTCTATGGTATGACATCTGTGATCAGTAATGTGAGCTAGGTATCCTTGAAATTAAGGTCCTGTTTCCCAGACTGAGATACTCTTCTGCCAAAAATGGAGGGATGGAAATCATCAGTTGTGGGAAGAATGGCACATGGAAAGATGAGTCATGGGCCAGAGGCTGTGAGCAAGGCTGCTTGCCTGCAATGAACATAAGCTGGATGGCAGTAACAATAAAAGCAGTATGAGTGTGAGGTTATAAGCAAATGATTAATCGAGGACTGCAAACTAGAAATTTGATCCAGTATCAGAAAAGTATAAGAGTCTTAATAAAAACCAATTTTTTAAAAAACATTAAACTGAGATTAGATGAGGGGAAGAAAGGCAAAGATGACACCACATGGAGGAATTATTCTAGATCCATCAGAAATGAATATGGGAATTGTTCAGTGAGTCTTCAGAATCATACAGATAAAAGGCAACGCAGGCTCATAAAAACAAAAGCATCACAAACCTTACTGCTTCTATAAAAAGGAAAGGTCTGAGGATACAGCTGATAATGTCACTAAAGAACAGCCAAACAGTGGGATCTCATCCATGTGATATTCCAATTGGAAGGATGTCCAAATAAAAACAAGGCGCTGAAGCTGATCTTCCTTTACAACTAGAAAATTTACGGCATGTCTACCTCTTGAAGTAGAGCCAAGTGAGCTAAGGAAATGCTATATATTTCTTTCAGGAAAATGCAAACCCAAGCATCTGATAGCCTTTCTATGGCATGTGGAAAGGCATTAAGTGAGATACGAACTGGTGTGATGTTAGGAGAGCCACAAAAATCCAAGCTGGGTTGGAAGGACCATGTGCTTGGTCTTTTCTTTGGGGCCCTAGATAATAGATGAGGAGACTATTAGGGACTTGCCAAAGTCAGTAAACCTTTACTCCGTAAACTCCCAATTAAAATGAGCCCCCAGAAGTGGTCTAAGAGAAGAAAGCTGTGTGAGAAGAAAGCTATTACCAGTCAAGCTGTAGAGGCAAGAGGTTATAAAGCCCACACATTCAAGTACAGTCTACTAGCAGGTAACAATTCAGTAAATGGCTTCTGAGTTTAGCCGGAGGATTGCAATTTGTACACATTGCTTCTTTGTGGTATTTATAATGGCACAGAAAAGGACTGTGGCCAAAAAAGAACTTTGCATTATCACTGTAGCTAGTTAAATAGGAGTCAACTGTAGTACTTACTCATAAAGAGGGTTAGCGATCCAAGGAAGCAGGCTGCATGTGGCAAGTAGGAGGGGAGTAAAGAGGAGTTACTTACCTGTGCTATGTTTTTGTTCAGAAGATAGACACCGTAATCAAACTGCAACTTCTCCCCTCCTTTTGGGTATAATGGAAACCTAAAAAAGGTAAAGTAGGGTCAGAAGTTTTAAAAAACTTGAGTAAAACAACCTCCAAGTTGCTGACAAAGGCAGAAGTTGCCTGCATACAGCATAAACATCTGAAGACTTGGACTAAGTCACTTATATAGTCATTGTAACCTATTATCTTAATATCTTCATAACATTAGTCAAATCAGAATGATGGCTGCTTTGTTTCGAAGAAAAAATTGAATAGGTCATACAATAAGTGACAAATATATAAGAAAGTGACCCACTATTCTCAAGGAGTTGAGGCCACTATGTCTCATATTTATATATCATAAACCTACCACCCTGAGATTAAGATCCTAGAATTTTTTTTCCTCTTATACTTTGGACCTGACATCTCAACTTCTACTAAAAGGGACAGAAGATTAAGAAAAATATCAGACATGAAAGCGATATCTAAGGTTTCTGTTGCTTCTGAGGTGGCTAGTCAAATCCACAGCACCAATGAGCAAAGATTCATCAAAAATTCATTCACATTCGCAGGGGTCGCTATTTGGATGTTACTTCTCCAAGGCAATGTACTCATGCCATAGAGTTCTCATAAGACTTTCCATTTTAACCTGATTCACTGAAGCAACAAAGGCATGAGATCTGTAGATCTTTATAAAAGTGATGAGTTATTTTAGGGAGTAAGTTTCCTTCACTATTTCCCTTTTCCTACTCCTGCAAATGAAGAAGAAAAGGTTAGAGTATATCTATGTTCTAGTCATATTTTCCCCTGATTCTCAAGACCAAGCATGCATTTTGGCCTCTGCAATAGATTTCTCTACAAACAGATCAATCACAACTTAGACAGGGTCAAGAAGAAACTTTACTTTCCTTAGTTTTGCAATATCTGACTTTTCTTAAGAATAACATAACCTTACAGAAATAAATGGTAGGTGACAATTACTGGATATTCTTAATTTCAATTGTGTTTTAATTGTCTGAGGAAAAGATACATTGCATAATGCTTGGAGGATACTGTTTTCTAGGGAAAATGAAAGAAAGGAAACAGAATTTAAAGCTTTATATTAAATTCTCGAGTTTCTGATTACATAATGTCCAAAAGGTAAATTTGTCGTACTGTAAAATTACAGGCACTGGGGAGCGAGCAAGGTCATGATCTGTCTGTATTCTCTACAGTGGAACACCAAATGCTTCATACACCCATCAAGAAGATATAGCTTTGTATTTAATTGAAGCTATAAAAAATAAACTAGGACATACAGTTTGGCCCTAAATTGAGATGCATTAAAAATGACAGCAAAGCAAATTCGGGATAGTAAAGTGTAACACACCAGGCTTTTACAGGGTATCTGGGAATCCTTCAAACTTGTATGGGGTAGCCTGCAAAGAAACTACCTAACTGAAAGGATATATCAACAAAGGGGCAAGTATGAAGTAATTTACTAGAGTCCTAAAGCTCTATGCTGTATAGTTGTTATACTATAAACCATTACACGTAGACTATCTGCATAGCTCTCCAAACTCACAAATATCTCCATTTCCAAGTTATAAATGCAGAAACTGTTTCAAATGTTGGAAAAGTAAACTGAAATAAGCATACATTGAAAACCAAGCCTCTGAATCCTGATGAATGGATCTTATGACATTGACTTTATTACTTCACTGGGGCTTCTTTATAGAAAGAAAGAGCCCCAAGGTGTGTATGTACCATTAAAACAAATCTAAAGAGTGATTAGAGCCAAAGGTTCTAATAGGGAAACTTTAAGACAGATCAAATATTAGGACAGAGTTCACATCTTATGTTGCTTTCAAATTCTTAAGGGGTCACGTCAAGTTGAACAGTATAATAGCTTCCAACCATTACAGTCATCTTACTCTGCGAAAGTACATGGATTTATAGATCTACTAAGCAATCTAGAAAAATGAAATCCATCTAAAAGGGTAAAACCTATTACCATCAGGACATAAGATACAAATCAAAGGCATCTTAATTCAATATACATAGAGAATCTCATTAGCAGACTGCAGAAGGTTTAGATAAGAATGTGGTCATTCAAGTACAGCCAGAAAAATGTCCTTAGCACCATAAACAGAATTAATTTAAGGGAGTATTAGATTCAATAACTAGAGGAATAAGTATACATTTCCTATTATTATACTTTTACAGAAAATGCAATTAAAATGAGCAATATTAAATTCTTTTCCAAATTAAATTATATTTCCAAGTTGTTTGAAAAATTCACTGACCCTACGTGGTAAAAGTCAATGAATTAGAAAGCAATAAATAGATTATCTGTGAAGATGGTTTGGAGCTCTTTAGTACCTAGTAATTTCCGTGTGATTAAAGAATTATGACATGAGTACCAAAAAGCCAATGTAATCCCAGGCTGTATTAACAGAAAGAGAGCAGATAACCAGGGAACGTGCTAGTGCCAACTATCAATACTTAGTACTGTGTCAGATGATACTGACAGATCTACGTTTAGTTCTGGGAGTTAATATTTCTTTTTAGAAGCATACAGATAAATAACTGGAACCTTTCTTATAGGTTATGTTTCTTATAGGTTTTGTAATAATCTCATTTGACTATAAAAAGCATGCAGTGAAGCAGAGTGGTCCAGTGCTTTTGTTATTTAAAAGAAACTAAATTGCCTTGGTCACCTACTTAGTGGAAAAGATATGACACCTCAGCATTAGGTCTTCAGTTATACACTCAGTATTCTTTCTATTGTCACTGGGTCCTTTAGAGAAGAACACCCAGGATGAATAGGAGAATGGGAGCCATAGTTTTGAGAGAAATGGTTGACGGAACCACAGGTGTTTAGCCTGAAGGGCAGAAGTCTCATGGACAACAAATGAAGAACTTTCAGAGAGAAAAAAAGCTGGTTTTATTCTCACGGCATCAAGCAGGAAAACCCAAAGTTGATGGCAAAAAAGTTACAGGAAAGTTGATGTCACCACAGAATTAGTCAAAATCCAAAAGATCTTGAGTAGAGGAAGCTAAGCAGAGGCCGGTCAACCAATAATAACCATGCGGTGAGCTGTGGTGGCTGTGGTGGAAGTGGCGGGGAGCCCAGTCCCTGCTGGCACCATGCTTCACTTGTGGCTGCTGAAAACGGCTCAGAATCACCCACTGTTGGTCGAGCTCAAAAACGGGGAGGCATACAATGGGCATCTAGTGAGCTGTGACAACTGGATGAACATCAACTTGCGTGAGGTGATCTGCAAGTCCAGGGACAGAGACAATTTCTGGCTCATGCCCGAGTGCTACATCCGCAGCAGCACCATCAAGTACCTGCGCATCCCCAATGAGATCATCGACACAGTCAAGGGGGAGGTGGCGGCCAAGGGCCGTGGCCGTGGTGGCCTGCAGCAGAAGCGACAGAAGGGCCATGGCACGGGGGGTGCTGGGTGAGGAGAGATCCCAGGGACCAGCAGAGATCAGCCAGAAAGGAGGCCGGGCAGAGAGGCGGGCAAACAGTGAGCCGCCCCTCTGTTCCCCAGAGACTGAGCCGCAACCACCGAGCATCTGCTCCCACCCCCGAGGCCGCTTTTCTACGCTCCAGTTTATGAGTCTGTTCAGAACAAAACGAAGAGGCAGGTGTCCGGGTAGGACCCCCTGCCTGTCTTCTGTGATCCTCCTCTTTTTTTGTTAGCCAGGAGTTCTACAGTTGGAAATGTTATTCTGTGCTTCTGGTTTTGTGGAGTCGCAGCAGACTTGATTCCTGGGAGATTCTGTATGTAACGCATCTCTAAAGGCCTCACTCTTGTTTTAAGGTCAGGCATTTTCCAAACAGGTCTGTTTTGCATTTTGTGTTAGATCCCTGAGTGGTGAACAGAAGGGAGGTTTTTGTTTTAAGCTGTTTGCACTAAGACTGACAGCCTGGAGAATTTCCTGAAACACGGACCCCAAAATTGCTTTTTCAAAATGAATCCAGATGAACCTTTGCCTCAGAAGCTGTTCTGGGGGACAACACTGGGCCCTGTCCCATCACTTCCTCTCTCCCTCTTTTTGTGACAAAAAAACCCTCAACAAAACAAAACGAAAAACTACATCTATGAAAACAAAAACAAAACAAAAAACCCCCATGCATTCAGGGGTCTAGTAGGCTGAATGGTGGTCCCCCCGAAACATATGTCCATATCTGGAAACCCAGAACCTGTGAATGCAACATTATTTGGGAAAAGGGTAAGAATCTAGAGATTAGAATATCCTTGAATATCCAGTTGCGACCTAACTCCAGTTAAGTGTCCTTATAAGGACACAGAGGAGAGACACAGAGGAGGTGGTCACCTGAAGATGGAAGCAGAGATTCGAGTTACACAGCCACAAGCCAAGGAATGCCTGGAGCCAGCAGAAGCTGGAAACGGCAAGGAAAGAATCTCCCCTATAGAGCTTTCGGTGCCCTGCTGACACCTTGATTTTGGACTTCTGGCCTCCAGACCATGAGAGAATAAATTTCTGCTACTTTAAGTCACCAAGTCTGTGGTAATTTGTTACAGCAGCCCTAGAGCCTAATATGGGGGGAATAAAACACTGGATGGCCCATTGGACTCGATGGGGTATAATATCTCATCCGTCTCCAAGATTCTGTAATTCTGAATATGCCAAAATAAATATATTGAATATAACTTCATATTTCCTTCAGGAACCAAGAAAATATTTCAAGAGTATAATGCCAAAGGGTCACGATGATAGGCATCAGCTAAGGCTACAAAGTAGACCTACTGAAGTGCTAGCAAATGAAATGTGAGAAAAAGAGATTCATGTGTATGGTCTGAAAGTAGGAAATGTTTTAAAATTAAATTTATATATATATAAATATTGTATATAATACATATTCAAATTACTTCACATGTGTGTATGTATATATGAAGGATATGCCACAATCAATTTGGAATAAAATTGTAAAAGAAATTTATTTTGAACCTTTCTTATTTTCAAAAGATCAATTATTATAAGCCCTTCCCCCTCCTCCCCAAACCAGACATTTTTTAAAAGGACTCCGAATTGGTTAGTTTCTTGCTTTCACCTTCGGAGCCCCACATCCACGTCTGGTTCTTTGATGGCTCAGCTGGGGATGAGGACATGGCTAGAGTTAATTCAAAATTTTTATTATGCATATTAAGATCACTTCTGCTCATTGTGCTTGTAGAAAATGTGACAACACATCCTCAGTATGTTCTGAGGTCACAAGTTTACTTCAAACTCAACTTACTTTCTCCTGTCTAGTCTTCTCCCACAACTTTTATCACTCAGGCTTAGAGTGGCATTCAATTTTTACCCTTTTTTGCATTTTATATATGCAGTGATTCACCAGGTCGACAAGCCATTTTTCCTGTGAAACATTCTCATCTCTCCATTCCCATCGCCACTCTAGAAAGTTCTTTGTTGTTGTGTGGACTGTAGGATGTTTAGCAGCATTCCTGTCCTCTACTCACTAGAAGGTAGTATCATTATTTTCCTTCTTAAGTAAGACTTTTTATCATGTCACTTAGCAGCCCTGCTTCCTAACCAGTTATTGTTTTAAATTTCAACTTCTCTGCCTGGCTTTCAAGGCCTTCGTGATCTGAACTGTCAGAGTTATCTGCAACCTTATTCTGTTCAAGTGGTTTTCTCATAGTCTCATGAACACACCAAGCTCATTTCTCTCTGCCTTTGCACACTTCCTGAAAATGCCCATGTCTCTCTTTCCTTCCACCTGGCAGAGTAAAAGAGACTACTATGTTTTACTTTGTCATGACTAAAAAAAGAAAAACTCACATTTTTCTGCTGAGCTGTATAATAACACTAAAGCTTTATCTATAATTCATTCCAAGTTGATGAGGATGCAGTAAAACTGTAAGGCAGGCCAGAGGCACACAAGATAAGAAATGGCTGGAGCAGAGTGAGGGAAAAGGAAGAGGAGATAAAGTCAGCAAGGTAATGGGTCCAGATCACGCAAGGCCTAGTAGGTCAGAGTAAGGACTTTGGGTTTTACTCTGAACGAGAGGGGAAGCTCTGGAGGGTTCTGAAAAGATGAGAGACACAGATGCTTTGGCTTCTCTGAGAGAACAAACTGCAGGGGAGGAAGAAAGGAAACATGGAGAGGCTCCTGCAAAGACCCAGCCAAGAAAAGAGGGTGGTATAAACCAGGATGGTAGCTGTGAAAGTGGTGAGGAGTAACTGAATTCTCGTATTTTGAAGACAGAGCCAAATGATTTGTTGAAAGATCTTATATGAGGTGTGAGAGGCAGAGGAGTCAAGGATAACTTCAGAGTTTTGAGCCTAAGCAACTGATAAAATGAGGCTGTCATCTTAATCTGATAAAAGTACAGGCGACATTAAAATAGACAGCTAGGGGGTGGGGTGAGGAACACAGTATGAGTGCTCAGTGCTAGAAGACTGGGCTGGAGACGTCAGCAGGGACCAGACTGCACAGGGTCCTGTAAACCACAAGACATCTAGACTATATCCTTAAGGACAATGGGAGGATAATTAGAGATTTCTTAAGCACGAGAGTGACAGAATTGGGGTTTATATTTCTTAAAGACCACTCTGGCCACAGTGCAGTAAATAAAGGGGAACAAGACCTGGTTAGGAGGCTGTTGCAATGGTTCAGACCAGAATGGTGATGGTTTTGATTAGGGTTCCAGTAGTGGAGAGGAACATATGTGAGTAGATTTGAGCTATGATTTGTAGGTAGAGTGCCAGACTCTGTGATAGACAGTTGTGACAGTGGTGAAGACAGAGGGGTCAAAGATGACCCTTCGGTTTCCTGATTGAGTAACCAGGTAGATGGTGGTGTCTATGAACTGAGACAGGGAATGCTGAGGAGAAGCAGGTGTATATACTTTACATGTATATAATATAGATAATATATTTTACAAAAAATATCCTTATACATAAAGTTAAGAGAAATTTGGGGTAAAAATATCAAGAATTACAAAACCTTAAAGGGAAACTGAAACCCAGGTATGAATGAGATGGCCTAAAAAAATCATAAAGAGGAGGGTTGTTTCAGAGCCTTAAGAATATCAACAAGAGATGGGGAAATGAAAAGGGGCCTGGGAAGGACTGCTCAGAAAGATTTGAGGAAAACCAAGTGTCTCACCAGAAAAGCACAGAGAAAGTGTTAATTTAAGAAGGAAGATATCATCAGTAGTCAAATGCTGCTGACAGTTCAAGCAACGGAGACATGAAGACATGTCTATTGGATGTAATTACATGAATTCATTGGTAGGTAGCTTTGGTAATATGGTAAACACGTTTAAATGAAGCAGTGGGAGATGAAGGAAGACTGGTGTGAGTTCAGGAGTGACAAGGTGAGGAAAGGGAGATGATGTGAAGTTTGCCACAGTGAGAAGAGAGCTCAGTAACATGGTGAAGCATAGTGGGATGCCCTGAGAAGGTGAGAGGGAACAGGGTCTCCATCCTACAGGTGGTGAGAGCACAGGAGGAGGATTTGCCTTGGATGGCAGGTGGGCCAAGTCTCCCATTATAACAGGAAGGATGAAAGAAACTGATCACTATGGAAACAATTTATTCACTCAACAATTCTTCACTGAACTCACACTGTGTGCCAGGTATGGTGCTAGGTGGTGGGGATACAAGTGTGAGCAAACACAGACAATGGAGCTTAAAGTCCAGTGGAGCAGACAGACACTGCTCACATAATCGCACCAACAAATACATAATTTATAAATTAAGTACTCTGAAGGAAAGGAACACTATTCCAGAAAAGAGGTGGACAAAAAGACTGAGAGAGCCAGGGAAGACTTCTGAGAGAAAGTGACATTTTAGCTGAGACCTCAAAGATGAGTAGGGGGCTTCCCTGGTGGCACAGTGGTTGAGAGTCTGCCTGCCGATGCAGGGGACACGGGTTCGTGCCCCAGTCCGGGAAGATCCCACACCCCGCGGAGCGGCTGGACCCGCCATGGCCGCTGGGCCTGTGCGTCCGGAGCCTGTGCTCCGCAACGGGAGAGGCCCCAACAGTGAGAGGCCCACGTACCGCAAAAAAAAAAAAGAAAAAAAAAAAAAAGATGAGTAGGGGACTTTCCTGGTTGTCCAGTGGTTAAGAATCCATGCTCCCAATGCAGGGGGCCCAGGTTCAATCCCTGGTCGGGGAACTAGATCCCGCGTGCCGCAACTAAAGAGCCCGCATGCCGCAACTAAGACCCAGTGCAGACAAATATTTAAAAAAAAAAAAAAAAAGATAAGTAGGAGCTAAGGGAAGGAATGTTCCAACTAAAGGAAGCAGCATATGTAAAGAACCACTGCAGGGGTAAGTATGCTGCTTCATGGAATTAAAAGAAGGACAGTATAGTTGGTCTGAGGGGAGTTCTGGCGAGAGAGGAACTCTGGCGAGAGAGGAAGCTAAAGCTGGATAGGAAGGTAGACTATGCAGGGCCCTCTAGACCATGTCAGACCATAGTCTGATTTTTTTTCCTAATAGAAATAAGAAACCATGGAAGGACTTTAAACAAAGGTGTTAACTTGCTTAGATTTTCATCTGATACATTCCTTCTTTAATTAACCCTTCCTCCTTGAACTTTCCTGACAATGACCAATATGCATTTTGGAAAAAAAAAATATGCTGACTGCTGTGGAGAATGGTTTAGAGAAAGTGAGACCAGCGTGTTGCAGTAATCTAGGTGAGAGATCACGGCTGCTTAGACTAACGTGGTGATGTAAGAAATGGAAAAAAGGAGACTAATTTGGAAGACTTTTAGGAGATAAATCATAAAGATTTGGTTACGGTTTGGAAGTGAAGGGTGATGGATAGAGAGGGATCATGAAGAACTCAATGTTTTGTTTTGCCCAAATGAATGAAAGTTTGATCTAATGGTAGAACAACTTCAACAAAGAAATGTAAAAGAACTGCTGAGCACTACTGAGAGCCCAGAAATGGTAATTAATCATGAGTTTATAATGATACTATTGCGTGACTCTCTACACATCTGCCTGGGTGCAGCAGGTACAGAGAAAATGGACAACAGGGCTGTAAGAATGAGAAGTCACGGGGGGCGGGGGCAAGACAAAGGTGTGACTAAAATAATGGGACATATAATGTAAACTAGATAAAAATGCCAGGTCTGAAGGTCACCAAGAAGAACAATGAACAAGAGGCTAACACACAAGCCGAAGGAGCTGAGGGAGTCATCAGAGAGCAGGATGCTTGAATCAGATTCTGGATGTGGACTGAAAGAAATGATGACGTGACTCAGAGAGTAACCAGGGGAGTAGATAAAAACTATGGGAAGCAAGAGATCACTGGTGCCAAAAGATCAAGGAAATGAAAGGCTAGGGTGTTGAATGAATCATCCACTTGTGTGTTAGTGTCACCCATAACAGCAAGATTTTGAATAGAAAGAGAAAGACTGTTTCTCTTTCCTATGTCACCTGTTTCTTGTTTCTCTGTTGCCAAAACACATGATGAGTAATGGGGTTATAACTGAGAGACTGAAAGAGTGGTAAAGTTGAAGAGCATATGTCTCAAAGGAATAGGTTTTCGTATGTTTCCTTTGCCAACAGGGTAAAGAGGTAAGAATCTAGAAAAACCAACGAGAGGAAGAAAACCCCAATCTCATCTCCTGAATCTGAATACCTACTAGCACATAAGAAAATTAATAGCTACTAAATGGGTACTCATGGGGTCCTCAGGGAAAATGCAAGTTCAGTTAGGGCAAGAGATAGGCTGAACTCCCTGAGAAAAGCCTGAAGATACAGGAGAATTTGCTGATTATACAGATGCACTTTCAGAGGAAGCAGCTGGAGGACTAGAGGGCTGGGTCAGGGTCGACAAAGGAGAGGGCATTTTGAAGATGATGGAGATGATTACAAAAGGTTTTGATGTGTTTCGATGGAAGGTTGAAGTATTCCCATCTGGTAGCTTTCCCATCTGGTGACTTTCTCTATAAAGTCAGAAATGGGATGATTTATCAGGAAGGAAAGGGACAACTGGGGATGGGGAAAAAAGAGAGAAGGTTTAAGACCGTCATGTGGAAGGAGAATCAGGTATCTAGGATGTATTAGTCCAACTGAAATAGAGGACTTGAATTTACAGTGCTCCAATCTTTCCAACAGTTTGATTTTTTTCCCATAGGTAAGTGGGTTAGAGGTAAGGATGATGGGATAAGAATATTTAGGAATACTGAAAAGAGAAACTACAAGCATGAAGCCACTAGGGTAATGACAGTGGCCTAGCCAGGGCAGGAAGATGGGGGCAGTCTAAAAGGAGGTGCATAAATCTGCAGAGACTTTTAAAATGATAATAAAATGGGTTAAAAACAACGAATCTAATGCCTAATGCCAGTGATAAAATAATCCTCCCAGAAAAAAAAATCGTTTGTTGGTCTAAGTTCTAAACAATTGCTGCAGTGACTGTTTGATTTCTATATGTATGCAATCTTCAAATCAGGATGTTTTCATTATGCATATGCTAATAAATATTATATCAACATGGAAGTTAATTCAAAGAACTCCCAGCTGTACAGTCAGCCCAACGAAGTGGACTAAACTACACACTTCCAATTTGATTAAATTTCAAATGGTTTGGAATCTTCGAAGCTTCCTTTGTACACAGTTTGTGTCCCCAGACTGTCTGGTGTAACATATTCCCACATATTCCCGTGTTTAAACAGTAGGTTCAAAATAAACAATGATAGCAATGTGCAATTCTTCTTAGTTCCGAATCATTTTTTTTTCCTGGTGTAGTTTTAGATAAGGTTATTCAGATACAAAAATATTTACAATCAGCCTTGAACAAGGTACAGTAAAATACAAACCTTTAAAATTGCTCCCTGAAGATGGGCACACAGAAACTGTTCAAAAGAAAAAGTATATATATGTATATTTTTTTTAATAAAAGAAAAATTTCTGCTTTTCTTTTTTGGCTATTATCATCTGTTTCATTCTATTTCATCTGTTTTATTACTGAAAATAATTTTATCATATAGAGAAAGAGGTGTTGAAAATGATCTACTTCAAGTGTCAAAACACTAGGTACATGCTACTGAGAAGTGGTTTTGAATTGACATTACCTTCTCTAGACCCAGAGACATGGGATGTAGAAGAAACAGTCTCCTCTTCAGAAGGCTCCAGGGTAAATGATACTTTCAGAAGAGAGCCAGAGATTTTACTCACCTCTAGCAGTTGTATACTACACATATATAGTAAAGAGGTTGAAGACTTGTATATATTATAGTCACTGAAGAGGGGTTTCAGAAAACACAGAGGAAAGGTCTAGGAGGGAAGTGAGGAGAGAGAGATAATAGATCAAAGGAGAAGCAGCAAACAAAAGATAACAATGTTGAAATAATTCATGGGCAGAGGGTGACAAAAGTCCTTATAAAAAAGTAAGAAGACGACTGATCTTCCCCTCTCCTTTGGGGAAGGAAGAGAGAGAGAATGTATAATAGGAAATCATATATGCCAGTGAAAAAAAGATATTAAATTTGATATGACGGGTAATAAGATGCCATCACAAGTTTTTAGAGGAGAAATTACGTAATGAAAAGATTTACATCAGATTATTCTCTTTGCCAATATTAAATATAGTTCTTTATACAGAGCTGTACTGAAAAGAGAAGGGAATTTCAGGGAAATTGAATTCCAAATAATTGCAGTAAGAAGGTTAAAAAAATCCCCATTTTTTAAAAAACTTTGTAAGTTGCAGGGTTGTGAAAATTGTTAAAGAATTCAGAATCAATTTCCTTCTAGAAACCTTCCAGTTTTTCCACACCCTTTTAGTAACTGTTGAAAAATATTCTACAGGCAAATTTCAGCAAACAGAGCAAAATTAAAGGATGGAAAGCATGTCTATTTTAATAGTCATTTTTATAAAATAAAAATTCTGCCAAGTAAATCAAAATCACATTCCACAACATTAACAGCCATCCTGCATTTGCCCAGGTTTAACAGCACCTGTTTCCCACAAAAATCTGTAAAGTTTTTTTTTTTTTTAAACTACAATTAAGCGTGCAAGGTGCATAAACCTACATACTTGGTAATGCCAAAAGATGTTTCCATCTGGAATATGAATTTGGAAGAAAAACTGCTCACCATTTTAAATTTCTACTTCACAATGTGTGCACATAATATAGATTTGCTTAAATATATCAGTGCAACTAATGGTATATGCTCTGTAAGCCACTTAGGTGCTCAAACCTTTACGTCTAAGTTATTTATTTAATTACAATACCTATTTCTTGGGGGAGAAGAAAAGAAAAGTAGAAGGGGGATTTAGGTATAAGAAGTTAAGCTTTGAAGTCAGAAAGGCATAGACTCAGGCCCCCAGCTTTGTTACTTATGAACTTGGGCATACTACTCTGAACCTGTTTTCAAATCTCTAAAATGGGTTTAATAACACCAATCTTCCAGGACTGCTTGTGAGAATTAAACTAAACAAAAAAACCGAAGACCCAGCACAGTTACCAGGATACAGTAGGCATTCAATTATCATTATTACTATGCGTCACCTCCCCAGTACCTATCTGTAAGTGCCACAAGAGAAGATACTATGTTTGCTGTATATTAATAGAAGGCAAGGAACTCCAGCACCAGAGTAAAAGAGCCAGTGAGCACTGCCAAAATAACAACAGGGATGCTGATGCTGGATTTTATTTACTGAATATCTATTATGCATTAGGTATTGCATTTAGCATACATTATCAATACAATACAAGCACTTGTCCTATTATAGGCACTGTTATTGAGGTGCCCAAGGTCACACGGTCTTTTCTAACACTCAACTACAACCACAGATCTTACCCCACTCGACCTTACCCCTGCCCCAAGTTGGGATTAGCTATTCGTCTCTCATAGAACCCTGTACACTCACCAACGCAGGACCTTTGACACTATTGTAATTGCGTGTTTATGCCTCTGTATCTTCCACAAGAATGGAAACTGTTATTAATACTGTATCCTAGTTCCTCGAGCACAACGTCTGGAACATTTTTACCGGTTTAATGGAGGGAGGAGTAAATGTAGGGATGAAGTGGTAGAGCTAGAATTCCAACTGGTGCCTTTTGACTCCTCATCTTAAACTAATTCTACACCATGGACCCAAGCCCCACCCCCGCCCAGTAATAATCCCATTTTGTACATTTGTATTATTTTGTAAATTTCACTTAGTCAAGATTTCTATAAAAAATCTGTGGGATTTCTTCAACTCACAAATGAGATGTTCATGAACCAAATTATTACCAAATTTACCACTGATTTCATAAGCTGATACCTTGAAAACAACCAAATCTAGCTTTTATCTGGCAACCTTTTGGTAAAGTAAGTCAAAAAGGCAGCGAATGTTGACGTCAATAACTATAGATCTTATTAAAGTCCAAAATGCAACTCCTAAAATCCTAGTAACAATATTACATACATTTATTACTTTGGAGACTTACATAAAGCAAAGCAGACAAAAAGCTTGGAAATAAATCCACACATTTTTGAAATATCCACTTAATTTCACTAAATTGATTTTTCAATAACTGTGTGCGTAAATCTGTTAACTACCTAAGTTTAAAGGTTAATTCAAGATCATCTATCAGAAAGCCTAAAAACGTCTACCTGCTTTCTAGAGGTCAAAGCTCAAAATTGCATACATAAGTTAGCTAAAGTCAGTGTTCTAGAATGAATAGGCTGTCTACAAATTCCATATATTCAGAATATATTTGAGAAAGATGTATTTCAATTATGGAATTGCAAAAGGAATTACCTCAACTCATAATTTTACCCAATTTCAGCACACAAAAAGACAATTTAAAGGCCCTTAAAGTCATTCTGTTTAAGTATGGATTTCACAGGAGGAGGAAACTTGAAGAATCACTGATCTGGGAGCGACCAATGCTAACGCCTAGGTTGTCATAATCAATCTGCTTTAATTATCAACAAGTTTTTCCCATTTCTGACCAGTCATTTGGAGCTGACCTTTGACAAGTACTTACAAGTCATGGAAATCTCATTTTATTTTATAGCCTCATATTTGTTACTGGGCTAATCTTTACCTGTTCTACATCACACAACAGCTTACATATTTGAATGGCCCAGCAGTAAATTTCCATGGTCCCCCTGGGTCAGTCAGATGTTAGCTGTTAAGTAAAGCTAAAAGGATCTATGCTTCATAAATTTCCTTCAGGGTCCACATTTGCTCTTACAGGCTAGGCTTTCAAGCCCAAACATCTTTATAGCTATGTGCAGTGATTTATTAACTCCTCCTTGTTTTTATCCAAAAAGATCAATCACATATGTATCAATAAGCTGGTGTGCTGGTGACTGCTTTTTATTGTACATATAACCACCTGCCTTTAATACAAACTTGAGTCTGAAGCTTTTGTAAGCTCTAGCGGGATTTTAACAATCTTCACCTGTTTCTAATTTGGTACAAAACATATGGTTTAGCTCTGCTATTTTGTTCTAAGCCAGCCTTTCCTCTTATGGACCCAACAATATAAAAGAAAACAAATCCAGAGCACAAAAACCTAAATTTGGAGGATGTTACTTACACACACACACACACACACACACACACACACACACACACACACACACACACACACACACACGGCCCATTACTTCTGAATAGCAGTTTTGACATATAACAGGAGTAAATTATTATTATTATTTAGTTTCCATTTTTAAAATTTTTATTTATTTATTTTAACATCTTTATTGGAATATAATTGCTTTACATTGTTGTGTTAGTTTCTGCTGTATAACAAAGTGAATCAGCTATATGTATACATGTATCCCCATATCCCCTCCCTCTTGCGTCTCCCTCCCACCCTCCCTATCCCACCCCTCTAGGTGGTCACAAAGCACTGAGCTGATCCCCCTGTGCTATGCAGCTGCTTCCCACTAGCTATCTATTTTACATTTGGTAGTGTATATAAACTCAAAATGGATTAAAGACCTAAATGTAAATTATGTTATAGGTATGAAATTATTACATTCCTTTGCAAACAGTTAGATGTGTCCTACATTACTCTTGAGGTTTCTAAGAATTATGTTCAAACTGTGAAAATGGCTGTTTAACCTTAGGACCTCAAAAGAGGTAACAGCCATATCTAGTTGCCTGTGAGGTTACGGAAGAGAGTTCCTATCTTTACATTCAGGAATCTACATTTGGTCAGGTGAAACCAAGGTTTTCTTTTCTCTTTCCTTATCCCTCTCTAAATTAGACCAAAAGTTTAAGAAGAGGCAGGGTGCCGGCAGAGAGAGAACCACCACCTAACACAGCATGGTAAAGTCAATACTAAAATTAAGAGTGTCTGGGTGATAGGGCAGGGAGGAATAAATCCTCTGGAAAAAGTGACTAACAGAAATGTCTAGGAAAGGCAGAGAAGTCAACATAGCCTCCCACGGCTCTCCCAGACTCTTCTACACAGTTACTTTTGCAGTCATGGTGGGACCTGACAACACTGGCCACAGCTGGCATTTAATCTCCCATTCAAATTCCTCTCATCCTTTGAGTCCCAATGCAAATACTCAATCCACTGAAGCCTCCCCCCAAGTCCCAGATCAGAATGGATGGTGCTTTAAGATTCATCAGTATTTATCCTCCATTTGGAAGCAGGTACTCACATTACGGATTTGCTTTAAGATCATATATTTACATATCTCTCTCGTACAATAATCTACATAACAGGCACTGAATAAATATTGAATTGTGTTAAATTGGTTTACAAATAAAAAGGTTTTGTATAAATAAAACATACTTAAAAATTAATGTTTATTTATCAAAAGAATATATGTACATGGTTTAAAAAGTCAAATTGCTCTACAAACTTGATGGTAAAAATATTAGCTTATATGTTTCTTAGGTAATACCTTACCTCTCCCTCAACTCCTAACCCCCTGAGCCAACAATTCTCAATGCTTTAAGCTGCTTTTTAAAGTATTTACCCTACATATACATAATTAATATTCTATATTCCTGTTTCTTGATTCTCTGGTTTTAAAAACAACCTACTGGAAAAGATGAGGATTTCTCTCTCTTACACATTGCTTCCCCATCTCTTCCCAAAACAACCACACTTCTTCCTCCCATTCTCTCAACAAGGTCAATGCCACATTTTGGGGGAATTCTCTGGCAGTCCAGTGTTTAGAACTCAGCGCTTTCAGTGTCGGGGCCGGGTTCAACCCCTAGTCAGGGAACTAAGATCCCACAAGCTGCGCATGGCCAAAAAATGAACAAACAAACAAAAACACATTCTTTGGTGAAATCAATGTGCAATGTTACAGTATTGTAACTACAGAATTATTATTTTGAGTAGAGCCATATAATGAATGATATTTATATTTTCTTTCTTTTCAACTTGGTTCTTCCTGGAGTTAATTACCATCTAATTTCTTCATTTGTTAAATTTATTGATGTACCTCTAAGTAATTCATTCTCTGACTCCCTGAAAGCAATGAAAATTCCCTCAAAATATAATTAAATACATCAGATAATCTTTCACTCCTTCTTTGTCCTCCTGCTCTCTAGGCCAGTTGAAGAGCTGACCTTCTACAATTTCCCTTCACCATCATCCTGAGATCCCTCTGCTTCTCTGCTGTGCTGGATCCCTTCTTTTCCTTGAATGATGTTTTACTTTTACTGGGTTTATTCCCTTGTATTAATAGAGCACATCTTCCAAGAGTTTCCTAGGAAAGGTGCATAGGGAGATTTTTTTTTTTTAGGACCTCCATGTCTGAAAAGACTTTTCTACCATGTATTTGACTGATAGTTTGACAGATATAGGCACACCTGGTTTTTACTGTGCTTCGCTTTATTGTGCTTCGCAGATACTGCATTTTTTTACAAATGGAAGGTTGTGGCAATCCTGCATCGAGGAAGTCTATCAGCGCCACTTCTTCCAGAAGCATTTGCTCACTTCACCTCTCTGTGCCACATTTTGGTAATTCTTACAATATTTCAAACTTTTTCACTATTATCGTATTTGTTATGGTGATCTGTGATCAGTGATGTTTGCTGTTACTATTGCAAAAAGATTACGACTGGCTGAAGGTTCAGATGATGGTTAGCATTTTTAAGCAGTATTTTTTCATTAAGGTATGTACACTGTTTTTTAGACATAATGCTATTGCACACAACGGACTACAATATAGTGTAAACATAACTTTTATAGCACTAGGAAGCCAAAAAATTCATGCGATTTGCTTTATTGTGGTGGTCTAGAATCAAGCCCACAGTATTGCCCAGGGATGCCATATATAAGCCAAGCTTATAGAAATAATTTTCCCACGGTATTCTGAGGGCACTGTTCCATCACTTTCTACCTTTCAGTGTTGCCTTTGAGCAGTCAGATATCATGATTCCCATTCCGTTGTATTTTTTCCCCTCTGCAAGGCTTCAGAATCTTCACTTTACCTCTAGCATTTCGAAATATCACAGTGCTTGGCACTCACTGGGCTCCCACAATCTGAAATCAAGTCCTTCAAATTATTAGAATTTTTCTTATGTTATTTCTTGAATAATTTCCTACCCTCTTGTTTTCTCTTCCTTTTCTAATGGTCCCTGACCATTCATTTTTAAAAGTGAGGCACTAAAACATTGATTGATGGGACTTCTCTGGTGGCGCAGTGGTTAAGAATCTGCCTGCAAATGCAGGGGACGCGGATTCGAGCCCTGGTCTGGGAAGATCCCACATGCCGCGAAGCAACTAAGCCCGTGTGCCACAACTACTGAGCCTGCGCTCTAGAGCCTGCGAGCCACAACTACTGAGCCCGCGTGCCTAGAGCCTGTGCTCCACAACAAAGAGAAGCCACCGCAATGAGAAGCCCTCACACCGCAACAAAGAGTAGCCCCCGCTCACCACAACTAGAGAAAGCCCCGTGCACAGCAACGAAGACCCAACGCAGCCAAAAAATAAATTTATATATATAAAAAAGATGCTCTTTACAAATAAAAAACACAGTGATTTCAAATATGAGCCCCAAATTGAATGGTACAGTAGCTTACACAGAGAGTGAAAAGCAAGTAAGTATATATTAAATGAATACAAACAAATTGGTTCTTGATTCATTTGCTGAGAAATATTTCCCAGTTGCCCCTCAACTGACAATGATCATTCCCATGTCTTTGTTCACGGTGTATATATAACTTATGTGGCACTCTTCTATTTCTAAATTGGAGAATAATGAGCAAATAACTATATATCCACGACTCAAACTTAATTGATTTTTTGCATTTTTTTAGTTAAAAGAAATAAAATGCTTACAGATAAAGTGAGCCTCCTTTGTTCCCCATCCCTACTACCATTAGTTAGGATGCTTTCAACCTCAATTAACAGAAAACCCAAATCAACTGATTTAAATAATAAGACTAGAGACAGATTAGTTCCAGGATTGGCTAACTCAGGAACTTGATGACTTTATCCAGAACCCAGTTTTTCCCATCCTTCTATTCTGCCACTATATATGTATTACTAGCAGCCCAGTCATATCTGTCTTAGTACATAAAACCATTCCCAGAAATACCCCCAGAGAACTGGCCATAACTGTGACACATGCTTATGCACAAACCAAGCGTGATGGAACGGACTTACTATGATTGGTAAAAAGCCAGCTGTAATTTACTGCTGGGGGCTGAGCCCCACCTTCCATATAGCAAATGAAGAGAAAGAATAATTAACAAAATGGAGCTCTGCTGATAAGTAGGAAGCCAAGACTGGCTGTGGGTAGACAAGCAACGCATCTGCCATGGCCCCTCCCACAAGCTACTAGCTTTATAAATTTGGTGAACATCTGTATATATCACTTTTTATACTTTTAAAATACAAATGTTTAACTGAACAATGATAGATCATGTATATCATTCTGCAACTCACTTTTCCCCTCAGTACTGTGTTTTAAGAGGTATTTTTGCTGATATACATATGTAATGCATTTCTTTGAACTCCTAATTAGTACTCTATCTCATGGATATTCAGACTTTACTTCTCTACTTCCTTACTGACGAAGATTTAGGCTGTTTCTATTTTTTTCTAATTTTTGCCCTCCTTTGAGCAACTTTTTCTAGTATGAATACAGTTTTTAAGTATGTCCCCATTTTACTAGATTCCTCCAGAATGTTGCTGATGCTAACCCTAGAGAACAATGTGTAGCTTTGGAAGTAAAGCTGACCTGTCTGTGACTCAGGTTACACATCAATACAAGGGGAATAATAACAGCATTAATCTCATACTGCTATTGTGACTATATAATTTTCAACAGTACCTGAAACACAGTAAGAGCAACTATAATTTTCTGAGTGATTACTATTGGTGTTAGTAATCTTTATATTCCTAGAATAGAGTACAGAGCCTATTCACATCTGTCGTGGGTTTTTACTGTGTGCACTTGGCTAAATAAGAACTATTTCCCAGAATACCAGCACATGTGTGGATCCAGGCTAGAGCTGAACAAAAATTGGCATGAGATTTGGAGAACAGAAGTGAAGCAGCAGACATGAAGCTCTGAAGTGAATGGTGGTTAGACCCAGTAACAGACATAGGCTGCCTGCAGATTCCATCTGGTCTTGGCGCTCCTCTTCCGCATCTAGCTCTTGTTCCCAACTGCTGGTGCTGATGACAAACAGTGACTCCAGGCCCACTAACAGATGCAGTGGTAACAGTCCTCCATAGATGTTTCCCCACCTGCTCTCCTTTGGGGTTCCACTCGGCAGCTGGTTAGATCTTGCTTCCCACCTCCTGGCCTGAGCTGTCCAACCTGCACCAAGCTTCTGAAGGGCTGGTTAGGGACTTTCTCTGATCCTCCAACTCCCCCTTTTGGATTCTTCTCCAGCTTCTCCCACAGTTTTGTAATATCTTATGCTTATAATAAATCCCTTATACCATAAGACTCATAGTGATTCTGCTTTCCTGACTAAAATCTGACTGATGGAATTAATATCCTTTCATAATTCTTTGAGCTGTTTCTTTTAACTACTGAACCAAAAGCTTTTTATATTGTCTGGATTCCATCCTTCTTTCTTTCCTTCCTTTCTCCCTCTTTCCTCCTTCCTTTCTTTCTTTTTGCTATTTACACGCTAAAGTTTTCACTCACTAACTTATAAAAGGAAATTTTTGTTTTAAATTGAATCTTGACAGGAAGAAGGGATTCCCCCATGATTTTCTGGACAAAAAACCAAAGTCTCCAAAAAGTATTTGGTTATCCTATTTATTTTTTAGCCCAACTAATTTCTGATATATTTTCATAAAAATCAGAGTAGCAGAAGGCCTAGTTAAACCAGGTACATATATGTGTACATTCGTTTATTCACATATTTTATGTCCTTCATTATCATTTTTATAATGCTATATATTTTTCATTGATAAAGGTCTTTCACATTTTTTTTTTTGTGGTACGCGGGCCTCTCACTGTTGTGGCCTCTCCCGTCGCGGAGCACAGGTTCCGGACGCGCGGGCCCAGCAGTCATGGCTCACGGGCCCAGCCGCTCTGCGGTATGTGGGATCCTCCCGGACCGGGGCACGAACCCGTGTCCCCTGCATCGGCAGGCGGACTCTCAACCACTGCGCCACCAGGGAAGCCCGGTCTTTCACATTTTTATTAAATATATTACAAGGTACTTATATTGTGGTCACTCTCTATTTGGTTATTACTGGTATATAGAATTTACTTAATTTTCATGTTGATCTTATATCCAACAAACGTGCTAGTTTTCTAATTCTAATAGTTTGCAGATTCCCTCACAGCTTCTACATAACATTCATATCTGCAAAAGACAATTTTGTCCCTTTATTTAAAATATTTATACTTCATCTCTTTTCTCCATTTAATTATATAGACCAGGACCTCAAGCATAATGTTTTTAAATATTTTACTGTATAATAACTGGCATCCTTAGCTGCTTTCTAACTTTAATGGAAATAGTTTCACTATTTAGCCTAATGGTTGTTATAGGATTGATAACTATTCTTTAGCATTTTAAGGAAATTCCCTGCTTTTTCTAGTTTTCAAATAGTTTCTATAACAACGACTAGTACTATTGGCAATCATTTGAGGCTTTACCATGTGCCAAATATATTTTACACATACTAGCTCATTGAATCCACCCAAACACCTAATGAGGCGGGTACTATTATTATCTCCACTTTACAGACAATAAAGTAAAGCATTGGGAGATCAAGTAATTTGTCCAAGGTCACGTGATGTAACTGTTTTCTATTACTATTAAAAAAATACAAAACGTTTCTCAGATTAAAACAACATATAAATCTTAAAAGTTCTCATTACAAGGAAAAAATTTGTAACTTTGTATGGTGATGGATGGTAACTAGCCTTATTGTCGTGATCAGCTCTCAGTATATACAAATATTGAGTCATTATATTGGATACCTGAAACTAATATAATGTTGTATGTCCATCACACCTCAATTTTTTAAAAAAGCCACTCATTTATTAGCTCGTATTTTTTGTAGGTCAGAAGTCCAGGCACAGCATAGTTGGGTTCTCTGCCCAACATCTAACAAGCATGAAATCAAGACAATACCATACACAGTAAGTAAGAATTTAGATTCAAACTCATGCCATCTGGTTCTACATTTTATGCTCCTAATCAAAACCTATTATTGTCTTTCTAAATAAGTGTTGAATTTTACTGAATGCTTTTTCTGCACTTAGTAAAAAAACAACCACATGATATTTCTGTTTATCTGTTAATGAGTGAATTATGTGGAAGACTTTTTAGTGTTGAGCCATTGACTCTTCTCAACTGCTAGATTCAGCTTGCACACATTTTAATTTGTATTTTTGTATTTATGTCCATAAATCAGTTTGTCTACCAAGTCTGTTTCTCATATTATCCTGATCAGGTTGTTTATTAAATGCCTTCAAGGGAAATTCTTGCTCACCTTATCTCTCTAGGTTCTTGCCATCACTCAGTTTTTGACCTAAGTATTCTTTATTTTATTGTTAACTAATAGATACATTTAAGATTCTTTTTTTGGGCTTCCCTGGTGGCGCAGTGGTTGAGAATCTGCCTGCCAGTGAAGGGAACACGGGTTCGAGCCCTGGTCTGGGAAGATCCCACATGCCGCGGAGCAACTAGGTCTGTGCACACAGGCCACAACTACTGAGCCTGTGTGTCTGGAGCTTGTGCTCCGCAACAAGACGAGGCCGTGACAGTGAGAGGCCCGCGTACCGCGATGAAGAGTGGCCCACGCTTGCCACAACTAGAGAGAGCCCTCGCACAGAAACGAAGCCCCAACACAGCCCAAAATAAATAAATATAAATAAATAAATAATTTTTAAAAAAAGCATTAAGAGAATGACAATCAGAAAGAAAAAAAAAGATTCTTTTTTTAATCCTACATTTTCAATGTTGGTCCAGATATCTATTCTATCATGCTCGGGAAACAGATCTTATTCAGTTTTCCCATTTCTTTTAAAATCAATTTTGTTATATTTTATATACTTTTTGCTAAAAAATTCCATTCCACCTAAAAGTTGTTCACAGTATGTTCTTATGATTTTTCAGTCTCTGTTGTATCTATAAGTGTCTCCTATTCTGTTGTCATAACTACCTCTCTGTATTTTTTTACTCAGCCACTTTTAAATAACACTTCTTCATTGCCATTCCCTCTAATCTCTATTCCTAGAATATTCCTATTAGATACATGTTGACACCTCTTAATTAACCTCTGTGCCCTATAAGTTCTGTCTCATATATCTCTATCTCTCTGGGCTGCATTCTGGGTGACATTTTTCATTTCTATTTACTATTCACAAATTCTCTGCTTAAGTGTGTCTAGTATACTATTTATGAGGGTTTTTTAAAAAAATACATTTTTCTATGTCTCTTGAGTCACAACTACCTATTTCTTTTTCTTTTTAATTTATTTGGCTGCACCTCGTCTTAGCTGCAGCACACGGGATCTTCGTTGCATGGCAGGTGGGATCTTTTTAATTGCGGCATGCAGGACCTTTAGTTCCCTGGCCAGGGATCGAAGCCGGGCCCCCTGCATTGGGAACATGGAGTCTCAGCCACTGGACCACCAGGGAAGTCCCAACAACTACCTATTTCTGTTTCATAAAATCTCATTTTTTTTTTATGGATGCTATTTCCTCCTTTGAGAATTTTGAAATTCTTAAAAGTCTTTTTTTATATTATTATTTCTATTTCCTTATATGTGTATTCTCCTATTTTTTGGCCTTTCTTCATATGTCCATGGATTTCCCCTTTGGGTTTCCTACCCCCAGGACGTTTCATAAAAGATTAAAGTAGAAAAGAGTCAACTGAAAGAGCTATAAACAATTTAACCCTCAGTAAGTGTATGACTCCTAGATGAAGAGAGTGTATACTCAAATTGAGTTTTGTGTCTTCCAGGAGTTCAAGTGTTTGAAACACAATAGAGAAAAGAGGAATATTTTACTCAAAAGACATCTGGTGAATATAATGAGTATCTGAGTTCTAGGAATGGATCTTTTTCTAATATTACCTGATGTTGCTCTGTGTATACAAGTGTACATTCAGGCACACCCATGTGTGAAACTCATGACAATGAATCATTTCTAATTTAATATTTGTAACCTTTTATGTCATTGGCTAGTTTTGAGTGTGAAAACACTGCTTATTGTTCCTCTGAATTAATGCTGTCAAACAAATAGGTCCTGATGTCAGCATATTTTTGCAGGGAGTGAGGACTGGGTCATTTAAGCATAATTACATTATTTTCACTGGAAAAGCCAAAAAACTGAAATAGATATTCTGAACTAACAACTTTTAAGTTGGTCCTAAAACTTTATCTAAAAAGTACTTTCTAGTCAATAATCGGGCCTTTACTCTTAGTGACAAAATGACTGCTGAGACTAGTCCCAAACCGCCCATCAACCAGCCATATCATTCTCTGCTCAAAATCAGATTGTCTTTCTTGCTCTCCCAGGGGTATGCCTGATGAATCTTGCAATGTGTTCATAAGACAAGGTAAAGAAAGGAGTGTTACTGAATAAAAGGCACAAAACAAGGTATTTTTATTATCTCTCAAATTAGATAATAAGCTGAGATAATATGCTCACTTTCTTAGTCTGTATCTGCTCTATAAAAACATCTAGCCTTTACAGAACTGATTTTAAACTAATCATTTATTTTAAAAAGGAAAAAAGGAGATGGTTTTAACTTTTTTTTTAAATGACAGAGTAAGCTTTATTCAAATCTGTTTGTTAAACAGACTATTTTCATAACATCTAAATCTACTTTTCAGTGATCCGTTCCATCATTGCTACCATATACTTTAAAAAATTCAGTATTATTTTTTCAAAGAGAGAAATGATCAAATTCCAGTTCACACATCTTATAAATATTTTACACCTAACACACACAGCTTTACAGTTCGTGCAACAGGTAGTGTCTAAAAAATCGGTTAATAAATCTCAAGAACATTGAAATGTCTAAACACAGTGTCTTCTAGATTTTTTTTTGTAAGAAAAGTAATCCGTAAACATCTTTACCTTCAGTTCAAGCTTGGTCATTTGCTGTGGTCACTGTGGAAGAAGTGGAAGTGGTCCGTCTTTGCAAAAATATTACATTGCATGGGTAAAGAACAAGTCTTAGAATTACCATGTAATACAAATTTGTGAAATCAATTTCTGTATTTAAAAACATAAAACAAAGACTAAACAGTCCAAAACTGTTGTAGCTGAATATTCTAAATACGAGCCAACAGTACACTACAAATGTCCAAAAAGAAGGCCTCTGAAATAAATATTTCCATTCTTTAAAAAAAAGACATAATTTATATGTACATCACATCGTCAGTATACATATAAAAGTCATCAGTTTAAACCATTCTGGAAATATGTATCTGAAGTAAAATGGCCTAGGTTTTGCTGCTGTCGACCTCTATTGTTTTTAGGGCATTTTCTTGTTATGCACATGACAACTGCTACTATAATGGCAATCTGTACGGCTCCAATAACTGCTGCAGTAAGAACATGAGTGAGCTTTTGCCTACTTGGCACTACACAGAGAATACTAAAGTCTGTCTTTTCACAGTGCTGTCCAGTGTAACCAGACTCACATCTACAAGAAGCCTGAGTAGAATAAATGAATTCACATTTTCCATGGATACAGTAACTACTGAGGTTTTCAGGGCAAAGCATGTGGTTTCCAATATAAACATCTTCCCTTTGATCATTAGCATCTTTCACATCTGGTTGATATTGTAGTCCATCATTTTTCTTTCCCAACAAACTAGTGTCATCTGTGTCTGTGCAATGACCAAGATGCCTTATATCAATTTGTTCTTGTTTTATATAAGATGCTTCTCGAACAAAACAGGGATTGTTATAGGAACTCCCATCAGAAGCAGACACAGGATTAAAACTGTATCCACTGCAATCTATATTACATACGCACCCAACATTCTCTGTATCTTCATCACACTCAGCTTTATATTTGCAAGGTCCACACTTGGAGTGTTTTCCGTGAACAACTCTCCCTGCCCCTTCCTATTCTCTCTCTCCAGATCCAGAGCCATTATCAGAGTAGCATGGTCCCCTTGCTACTACTATTATCTCTTCCTGGTGCTTACAAGCAGCCCTTCTGGGAAAGCATTCATTTTGGTACGTGTCCCCATTTGATCCACAGATGGGAATATAATTTGTATGGCACATATACATAACTTCTGAGAATTTTGTGCCTTTTTGGTTTTTTGGCCGTGTTGAGTCTTCGTTGCTGCGCTCGGGCTTTCTCTAGTTGCGGTGAGCGGGGGCTACTCTTCGTTGTGGCGCACGGGCTTCTCATTGCAGTGGCTTCTCTTTTTGCGGAGCATGGGCTCTAGGTACATGGGCTCAGTAGGTGTGGCTCTTGCAGGCTCTAGAGCGCAGGCTCAGTAGTTGTAGCACATGGGCTTAGTTGCTCACAGCACATGGGATCTTCCGGGACCAGGGAGCAAACCCGTGTCCCCTGCATTGGCAGGTGGATTCTTAACCACTGCGCCACCATGGAAGTCCCTGCCATTTTTTTGTTTTGAATTTTATTTTATTTTTTTATACAACAGCTTCTTATTAGTTATCTATTTTATACATATTAGTGTATATATGTCAATCCCAATCTCCCAATTCATCCCACCAGCGCCCCCATTACTATAATCCAAAAACCTAGAAAAATGTCTCTCAGGCAGTACATAATTACTGAACATTTGATGAATGAATGAATAGGTGAGCAGGTTCATTTATGTGTTTATAATTCTGACACTATGAACCCTGACTTTGAATTAGCATTTAATAATAAAAATACTACAAAATTGAGTTAAGTGTCTATTCCAAATTGCATGCTAAAAAGACAGGTAGGTTCCCCCCAAAATGATACAAAATGAGAAAGGAAACTTCTTTCAATTAAGTGTGACCAAGCTGTATCTTCTTAGAACAGAATACTGCTTATCATTTCCCCTAGAAATCTCTGAAGGAAAATAACATGCTATTTATTTACCAAATTCTTCTCAACCACCTCAGGAATCTCCCATTTTTTGATTTATGCAGAGACCACAAATAATATAGAAGCCAGAAAATAATAAAAGAAAGTCTTGTATCTCCCATACAGAACACTATTTAGCAAATTCAATATTAGGAGGTGACTTCTAAAAAGTTTTTCCTCTAGTAACTAATATTTTAAAGTCAGAAATGATAAAATTATGCTACTGCACACTCAATAAAATAAATATTCCTTCTATGGAATATTTTACAACAGAAGTTGTCTCAATAAATTCATTCGTCATCTACACATTTTAAAAAGGTTTAGTATAGCTGTCAATCAAACTCCAAGAGACTTGCCATTTCTCATTAACTTTCCAACTGTATATTTATACAAACTAAATAATAAAATGCTCCAGTTGCTTACTGGTGTGTTTAATTAACTTACAGCAGTAAATTTCTATAACTAACTACTGTTAACACTTCTAGTATTTCATCACTAGACTCTCAACATCATGAACCTGGGAGTCATCATTTATATTAATGGGAGTTACTAACAAGCAGGATGGGAAGAACTAATTCTTTTGTAAGTCTTTTAAAAAGGTTTCCAATAATATACATGAGTAGCACTCAAAATTCTTGGCATTTATTATCATCAATATTTCCTCAAAAGTAAATATGGAGAACCACTATTATAAAACTAATCAAGAACTGGTATATGAAAATTATATGAATTATGAGAAAAAGTAACCACCTGCATCAACCCTGTATGAAAAGGAGATGCTGTATACAAAGAAACATGTATTCTAGTCTTAAAGGAAGTAGCTTTAAGAAAAAAAGGTGGGGGGGCTTCCCTGGTGGCGCAGTGATTAAGAATCTGCCTGCCAATGCAAGGGACACGGGTTCGAGCCCTGGCCCGGGAAGATGCCACATGCCACGGAGCAACTAAGCCCGTGCACCACAACTACTGAGCCTGAGCTCCAGAGCCCGCAAGCCACAACTTCTGAGCCCACATGCCACAACTAATGAAGCCTGCACACCTAGAGCCCGTGCTCCAAAACATGAGAAGCCACAATGAGAAGCCTGCTCACCACAACAAAGAGTAGCCCCCGCTCACTGCAACTAGAGAAAGCCCGCGCACAGCAACGAGGATCCAACACAGCCATAAATAAATAAATGAATGAATGAATGAATAAATAAATTTATAAAAAAAGAAAATTATGTTTCAATGTAATGGAGACCCTGAAAGGAATAGTACAAAAGGATAGAGTCACTTTAAAAAAAGTATATACTAGCTATATAACTGTGAATAATTCCAATACAGAATAATAGAGGTAGCCAAGAGATAATTTAATTATCTACATAATACAGACACCATAAATATTCATAGATAGCATAAATGTAAAAGCTACTCAAAAGCCTAATATATAACCAGGAGTGAGGCTGTTAGGTTGAGGAAAGTTTGTGCAGATTTAACTGTATTTTCAAATTGCCCTCTGAAACAAACTAACTGAAACTCTCACAAAGGATAAGAGTTCCTTTTCACCTATATGCTCACTAAATTAGGTACTAAACAGACATTCGACTTCTGGCCAGGTTGATGGAGGTAAAATGGTATCTCTTGTGGTGTTAATTTGCATTTTCCTGATTACCAGTGAGACTAGTAAAATACTAGTGAGTATTTTGTCCTTATGTCATTAGATATTTAGGGTTTGTTCTTCTGTAACAGCTTCTTTATACACTATCTCCATATTTCTATTGGGTTGACTGCTCCTTTTCTTATTAATATATAAAGGTTTTCTTCCCCACATATTCTGGATCCTGACCCTTGGCTGATCTATGTGATAACAAACCTCTTCTCCTGATATGTGGCTTTACCTTTTCATTCTGTTATTAGCAAGTTTTAAGAAATGAAATCAAAGTTATGGATCATTTCTCATATTATGGTCTGTATGTTTCTGTGATTTATTTAAGAGATCCTTTCTGAATTAGAAGCCATGGACTTCTCAAATTTCTCATTTCTACTTATTATTATCACCCCGTATACAAATATTTACTGACTGACTATTATATGCAATGGTAATTTTATATAAATTCCCTCTTTTACTCTTCACATTTCTCTAAAGCCAGTGCACAGAGACTAATGAGGCAAAATAAACTGGTTCAAGATGTGCTTGATACTGAAGTTCTTTCAGAAGAGTGAAATGGAAAAGCCATTTCTCCTTTCCTAAGTTTAGAAAACACAACTTTTATTATTCACATGCCAATATATATAGTTAATCCCTGTTAAATAGTTATATATGGAAATGAATATATATTTAAGTCAAATTAGTCATATATTTATTATAACCAACCTGTGATCCAGAACACTTTATAAAGATATATTACTATGCTTTGAATAAATGGATATATGTATATTGATATTAACCACTCAAAGCTAATCACCTTTGAAAGTAATTTTCATTTTTACATCAACTAAAGATTGAACTATTAACTTATCCCTCTTTTATTTATGCCTAAAAGAAAACTGCTGAGCAACCCGAAGTCACTCACCAGGCTGGGTGAGAAACTAGATGCTTTGGCCAATGGAAAGGGGCAATACCTGTATTTTGCCAGGGTGTGTGTCCTTCTGTTGTATCTAGCCTTTGCTTGGGCAGCTCCTAAGCCTCTTCCACACTCAGCAGCTCAGATGTTTAGGGGCCACCTCCTAAAGCATGCCTTTGCTGGCTGCTCAACTCATCCCCAAGTATTTCTAACATGACCCTTATAATGCTGAGGATGACTGTCTACTGACTTGCTCTCCATCCCTGATGCCACTTCAGCAGCTGAGTAATTTCACCTAATACCAGCATCTTGTACAGTGACAAACGTACTAGTCCTCAACATATGGTCTGACTTCAGTGATGTAAGTCTTCTGTAATTTAACTCTCCTGTGACTTAACTATACATGAGTTAACTCTCATATCAATTTTTCATTTCAAGGAATTAGAGAAGAAAAACTCTGAAAACCAATTGATCATTTAATCCAATTCAGAAGTTACATCTGGTGATCTTATAACTGTAAATTATTGTGGGGAGAGGAGTAAAAAATGGTAGTGAATAGAACCATTTGGTTAAAAGAATGATATAAATTTGTTTTACAATTACACTATTATCCAGGACATAAATGTTATTCCTAGAAAACTGTCTAAAGAACTATTATAATAAGATGCTTTGGGAAGTTACAATAAGTTCACATCTACCTAAAAATAATTTTCTTACCTTTCCACCCATTTATTTCTTCAGAAAACTGAAAGATTCCACAAATCACTTACTCCAAACTCTCTGGCTTGATATAATTGTCCTCATATCCCTCACTATTTGCCTACCAAAAGATCTAACATAAGAATTAAAGGAAAGAAAGATACTACTTTCAATGTAACATCAATAAAATCAAGTCTTATTTATTAGAGTAAATGATTAATTCATATCAGAATCCAAAGCATCTATGCCGTCATATGATACACATTAATAACAGACTGCAGAAGGCCAGTCCATGCTACCTGGAGAACTCACTGATGCTCTGGGGACCTCCTGTTGAGAAACACTGATTTCACATATTCTAATAATGTAACAATCTTTAACCCATGACATAGCCCACTATTAACTAAATATATGATTCCTCTACTTTCCCCGGTCCCTCAAAGCATTACATTGAACCTCTCTACACTGATTTGAGCACACTGCAAACCAGAAAAGCAGTAAGTTCAAGTTAGGGTCACATGTCAGAGTCATCTGGTTTTCTTTTTTATTCCACTGTCCCATTATATTACTGTATTTTAATTTAGTTGGTTGCAGAAAGCTGAGATGACAATAATACTAGAGAAGACTTCCTCATCCAGATAATAACATCAGCACTGTAAAACACACTTCATTAAAAACAACACACACAACAATATGCTTCCAAATGTCAGAGATGAAATGGCTACACAATTACTTTTGACTCATTTTCCACATTTCCCCTCTCTCAGTGGACTGCCTAATCTCCGTAAGGTGTTCATTTCCTGTTTCACCCAGCAACCACCTTCTGCATTTTTATTTTGTTGATTTCTGCTGCCTAAAATTTCCATGGGGATTCCTTATTTTAAAACACACTCGTTGCTCTCACTCCTGAACACAGCCCAATTAGCACGGCTGCCTGTGCCTTGGATTACAACAGGCACTGAAGTTAATAGCTTCCCATGGTCCTAAGGGAGTGTATGAAACAAGGATTGTCCTGGCCAGAGCATCTAGAGTTAAAACTATGGGCTAGAGCATGGAGTGTCAGATTACTTAATAGCATTTGCAGAAACTGAACATCCCTTTTGTTCTCCTAATTCAATTCAAAAAATATTTATTGAGTGTTTACACAATACAAGGCTCTCGGTAAGACAATGGAGTAAGTTTCATGCCAAGTAAGATGCAGTTTCTACACTGAAAATATTTCAGACAACAAAAAGACAACTCTAATACATCACTTGTATCACTGGGTTGCTGTTAAAATGAAATGAGAACATATATAAACATAACTCATTTCTGAGATACTACATAGAATTGTTCATAGGATCACAAAAGGCTACGACAGTCCATCAAACTATGGGGAATTAAGAAAGACTTTACAAGGAAAGTTTTAGATAATAATGGAAGAGCTTTATGTACAACCACAATTAGGTTATGAACTGAGAGGGCACTGGGATAAGACTAAAAAAGTAAGTAGCAGGCCAGGCTGGGAACTGTTTAACTATTTGAACCTGCTCTACATTCCTTTTATGAATAAGGGTTTCAGCATTCGCTGAACCGATACGTTCTAAAACACAGACACTTACTTGACTCACTAGCAGATATTAGGCAGTAAACTCCCTGAGTAGTTGAAGTAAGAAACAAGCCTTCAGACCTGCAACAGTTTTTGTTTTGTTTTTTTTTGTGTGTGGTACGCGGGCCTCTCACTGTTGTGGCCTCTCCTGTTATGGAGCACAGGCTCCGGACGCACAGGCTCAACGGCCATGGCTCACGGACCCAGCCGCTCCACGGCATGTGGGATTCTCCCGGACTGGGGCACGAACCTGTGTCCCCTGCATCGGCAGGCGGACTCTCAACCACTGCGCCACCAGGGAAGCCCCTGCAACAGTTTATTTTACCCTGTGCTCTGGGAAACTTCATTAGTCCTTTCCATTTACACCAATGACTGAAAGACGATGTACCCTGTGGCATTACTACAAAAAGAAATCTAGTACTATTCTACTGGGTTACATTTTTAATTTTCCTTAACCTTTTCTTAGGCCCACGTTTCCTTTTAGCACCTAGAATTAGGAAAAAAAAAAATACATGGCTGCCTGGAATTACTGTTGCAAAGCTCAAAGTATACATAATCGTAGGTGCAAAATTTTATTGAGCATCTTCTGTGTGCCAAGCACTGTGCTTCATTTAAACCTCATGATAATCTAGTGGCATAGATATTATACCAGGTGAACCAAGACTCAGAGAGGACAACCTTTCCCCAGTTGCTCAGTGATTACAGGTGAAGTCCCAACATAACTTCAAAGACTTAAGTGATAAAAAACCAAAAACAAACTCTGCCTAGTTTAAATAAATTGAGGAAAGAGAGAAGAAAAGAGAGGCATTTTGCATTGTACCTTTTAGAGGAAAAACAAATGTTAAGTGAACCAACTGATAAATGAGATTTAAATAATTAACATTTTCAATAAGAACACAGTGACTCCGCTTAATATATAGGAATTCACATCATGGCATTTTTTACCAGTGAGCTTCCCCTAAACCAGGAAAGGGGTATTTCAGTCTCATATATAGCCCCCCCCCTCCTTTTTTTTTTTTTTTTGCAGTACGCGGGCCTCTCACTGTTGTGGCCTCTCCCGTTGGAGCACAGGCTCCAGACGCACAGGCTCAGCGGCCATGGCTCACGGGCCCAGCCGCTCTGTGGCATGTGGGATCTTCCCGGACCGGGGCACGAACCCGTGTCCCCTGCATCGGCAGGCGGACTCTCAACCACTGCGCCACCAGGGAAGCCCTATAGCCCCTTTTTGATAAATATACTTCTTCCATCTCCTAAATGCTTGCTTAAAAGTACTACGCTTAACAATTGGACCATCTTCTGGGCTTGATTCCCTCAGGGGGCCAGATCAACGTGAAAGCTTAGTTAACTTATTTGACCTTACTTCATCTTTCAAGCTCTTTCTCCATTTGTGAAATGAAGGGTTGACTCATACGACCTAAGAATATTCTGACTGGTTTTAAAACACGTCTACAATGCTGCATGTACAGAAACATTTTTTTTCATCTTTATTTTTGTTCCACTGTGTACTCTTAGGTGGTTATAATGGAGCTGGACTATAGACATTTGGGAAAGTTTTCACATGAACAGAGATTTTTCAACTTAGGTCACACTCCTGTAATCAAGTAGAAAACCTGAAAGAACTAATAATTTTATTCATTTCAGCTGTATTAGTCACACTGAAAAATATTCGTTTGATTATACTTTTAAGGTGCACAGCAAGAAAAAATAGAAAACCAAAGCATTTGGTTCACCCTCTGCCTCTAGTCATCACAATCACTGTTCAATATAAAGGTCTGAGGTCTGAGTTCCTGACTACTTTAAATGCCAGCATCTGAGCAACAACCTATAATAAAATGAAGATGAAAGGTTACAAAAAATGTTCTAATTTATAGGATAAACAGTAGAAGAGTTGAAAATTAAGGCCACATCACTTAAGCCTAAGCATCATGTGAAAATCTCCCACTTCTGGAAGGAGGCCATCAGATTTAATTGGACGCCACGAAAGTAAACATGCTAATTTAGTGAAAACAGCGACTACTTCTGAACTCTCCACATTAAAACAGCTCGATTACAAACAGAAGCCGAGAATGTTTATACGAAAGAATCTAGAATTTTTAATATAAGATGTGTCAACAGGTGTTTAAGTATGCCTAAAGCAGACAAGAATAGCAATGAGGAGTCAGAATTATAGTCAGAAAAAATTTAGGTTTTCAATACATGCTAATGAAATCCCAAGGGTCAGTCACTATTTCTATAGAGAATCTGCTACTTATGCAAATAAAGTTCAAAGTATTCTCACTGATTCAAGGAGACACCATTAGAAAAAATTCTCATTCATTTATTAATAGGGCAGTGTGGCCAGGCCAAGAGGTAGGCTGAAGGAATACAGATAGGCCATCAGTCTGATCACTGCCACTCAGCAAATTCCTTTGTCCCTTCCCTCCTGGCAAAATGCAACCTGGTTATGCTGAAGGGGAAGCTCCATAAACATCCAGACATGCCAAGGTGGCTGAAAGGTGGCTCAAGACACAGGCTTGGGGATCTGTCTCCCCAGCTCCTTTATGTATAAGTATACATGATGGCCATATGCACCCCAGTCACAAAAAGGTGGCAGATCGTTAGAACTGACCATTCCTTCTCTCATGAGCATGAAATCCACATGCAGTGACTACGATCTGGGCCCAGGATTGTCTGATTTTGGATAGATCACAATTTCTTTGTACTCTAGAATTTGTTTCTAAAAGAAATCAGAATCAATCAGGTTAAAAAAGCAATTCCTGGGGTTTTAGTCAAGATCTTCCACAGGAATAAACATAAGCACAAAAAAATCCACAAAATGGGAAAAGCAGCACTACCATTTCTCTTGGTTCCAATAATCCCACTACAGAAAAATAGCTGACCAGCTTTTAGAGATCTGTAAAAACCTTGTCAGGGACAGGCCAGGAAGTTTCAAAAGTGCCTGCCAATTTACACCATTCCCTATTTCTCCTTCTGAAAATAAAACAAAAAATTTCAGACACCTTTTGAGGGCTTGAAAAGCCAAATGCTCTGACCAGCTATGTCGTAGCTCAATCTATTGAGCTAGTCTATTCTGAATGTATTACCTAACAGATGGTTAAGTAGCACAACAACAATGACCAACACATTTCATTTCAAAAATCACTTTAAAACCTACTTTTCAGTCCTCAGTGAAAAACGAAATAAGGGGTAAAAGAACATTGCAGCTGGACTCTGGCTACATTCCTTCGTGTTTTGTGGTCTGAGCCTCAAAATGAAATGCAGCAAAGATTTCAGAGTTTCCCTTTACAGTGTGCAGGTGCACAAGTAATGGTTTAGGCAAGGCATCAGTCCAGACCTGGGCTTCAAACAGACCATACAAAGGAGAAAACTAGTTTTTGGTGTTTTTTTTCCCCCTTGTAGCAAAACTAGCTAAATAGAGCTTTGAACCCTAATATATCACATTCCAATGGCCAGATGAAACAGGTAATCAGAGAGGGCAGAGGCTGAGGATTCCTAGGCCTATTACAATAAGCATAATTTATCCAATTAGTCATTTAATTCCTATTTTCCCATGAAGACATGATTCCACCTAATACCCTGGAAAGGTTCACATGAAAATTGACACACTCAGGAGAAAAGAAAACCATGTCTAATCTGCTCCTTCAGTCATCCAGGCTAATAACTGAGAGGCTGATTCAATCAACAAGCATAATCAATAAATGTATTTGTATTTAGATATTTATTTACACATCTATGTTGTTCCAAAATGGATCTGAAGTGCTTTACTGCCCAGTGAAAATATTTGATAGTTCATAAAATCTAAGACAGCATCAACTGTGAACTGCATCATTAACTTATGTATCACTAAGAAAAGATAAATGCTATCAACCATGCCATTAATTGTAAGATGTATCTCATTTTTAGCAATATTAAAATGTCAAAAGTATTTACATTAGAATCAATAAAATACAATTTGTGTTTCAGTGAAAAGGGGGAGATAGAGGTGTAATATAAAATTCATTCACTAAAAAGCAATTCCTGTGGTTCTCTTGGCTGCCAAAGAAAAAAATGAGTAACATCATCACCAAAATCTCCCTGGCCTTCCCAGATTGCTTCGGAAAATCAATCAATAAACAAATCATCACTACTACTCACACTGGCGCATACTACTTGGAGTGCTCACATGTTAAGCTGCTCCTTCACAAATTAAAGTGCACAGCTGATCTGGAGAGAGAGTACCCCTCCTTCAAGATCCCAAAGTGACCTTCCTACATAACTAATATTTTAAGGCAGATCATCATGCACAAATCTGATAAAAATCTGGAGAGATACTTAATTTTCTTAATATGGAGCCTACAGAAGGTTGGGAGGCATTCTCCACAAAACTACAAGGTCATCTCTGTGAAAGACATATCTGGTTATGGTATTCTCTCCTCTTAAAATTACCTAGGGGTCCCTTCATCCCTTACAAGTAGTGTTTTTCATCATTACACAAACAAATGGAATGGAGTCAGCAAAAATGGTACAGTAAGTAGATCAAAGGACTTGTCCCTCTAGAGAAACATTGAAAAAAAAAAAATCAAGCAAAAACTGTCAAAGGCTTACAACAACTGGCTGAACAATGAATCAAGAAAAAGGAAACTCAAAATCAGAAGGAATGCTTTGCAGCATTTTTACTTATCTTGTCCTTAACCCCCTCTCCAGCTCAGCAGTGGTCTTAAAGACAGCAGGCTGCCCTTGTGGGGCCCTGACCCCTGGTTCTTAAGGGAGCAGAGCAGATCTTATTCTAAAACATTTGGGTTGGTTTGTTCTAACTTATCTGGGGGCGACCTGCAGGACTAATGCAAGGTACTTGCCTTTGTTTTGCCTAGTCAGAACTCACTCAGTGAGGAAAAGCAGAAGACACTGCTCAAGAAGTAAGACAAACCAGAGCTTCCCTGGTGGCGCAGTGGTTGAGAGTCCGCCTGCCGATGCAGGGGACACGGGTTCGTGCCCCGGTCCAGGAAGATCCCACATGCCACGGAGCGGCTGGGCCCATGAGCCATGGCCACTGAGCCTGCGCGTCCGGAGCCTGTGCTCCGCAACACGAGAGGCCACGACAGTGAGAGGCCCGCGTACTGCAAAAAAAAAAAAAAAAAAAAAAAAAAAAAGAAAAGAGAAAAAAAGAAAGCTCTCATATCAGTAACCTAACTTTACATCTAAAGGAATAGAAAACAAAACCCAAAACTAGCAGAATGAAAGAAATAATAATGATTAGAGATAAAAGAGACAAAAACAACAGAGAGAATCAACAAAACCAAAAAGTCAATTCTTTGAAAAGATCCATCACATCTTCTCATTCTAGCTAAAAGTTTTTAGCTACAATAAGAAAATAAAAAAGGGCTTCCCTGGTGGCGCAGTGGTTGAGAGTCCGCCTGCCGATGCAGGGGACACGGGTTTGTGCCCCGGTCTGGGAAGATCCCACATGCCGCAGAGGGGCTGGGCCCGTGAGCCATGGCCGCTGAGCCTGCCCGTCCAGAGCCTGTGCTCCACAGCGGGAGAGGCCACAACGGTGAGAGGCCCATGTACTGTAAAAAAAAGGAAAGAAAAAAGGCACAAACAACTAAAATCAGAAATGAAAATAGACATCATTAAAGACCTTACAGAAATGAAAGGGATTATAAAAAATACTATGAACAACTGTCACCAACAAATTAGATAACCTAGATGAAATGGTCTTGTTCTTAGAAACACACAAATGATATAAACTGAGTCAGGAATATATAAAAAATATGAACAGACCTATAATAAGAAATTGAATCACTAATCAAAAACCTCCCAACAAAGAAAAGAACAGAACCACTTGGCTCCACTGGTAAATTCTAACATACATTTAAAAGAAGAATTAACAGCAATCCTCAAACTCTTCCAATAAAGTAGAAGAGAAGGGAACACTTACTTCATAATGCTTTCTATGAGGCCACTATTATCCTGACAGAAAAGCCATGCAAGAAGACTATGGTCTTCTATATATTCCTTATAAATATACATGCAAAAATCCTCAATGAATTGCTAGCAAACTGAAGCCAACAGCTTATTAAAAGGTCCTCTTTCATAAACAAGACCAAAAGACAACCCTCAGAATGGGAGAAAATATTTGCAAATGAAGCAACTGACAAAGGATTAATCTCCAAAATGTACAAGCAGCTCATGCAGCTCAATAACAAAAAAACAAACAACCCAATCCAAAAATGGGCAGAAGACCTAAATAGACATTTCTCCAAAGAAGATATACAGACTGCCAACAAACACATGAAAGAATGCTCAACATCATTAATCATTAGAGAAATGCAAATCAAAACTACAATGAGGTTATCACCTCACACCAGTCAGAATGGCATCATGAAAAAATCTACAAACAATAAATGCTGGAGAGGGTGTGGAGAAAAGGGAACACTCTTGCACTGCTGATGGGAATGTGAATTGGTTCAGCCACTATGGAGAACAGTATGGAGGTTCCTTAAAAAACTACAAATAGAACTACCATATGACCCAGCAATCCCACTACTGGGCATATACCCTGAGAAAACCAAAATTCAAAAAGAGTCATGTACCAAAATGTTCATTGCAGCTCTATTTACAATAGCCCGGAGATGGAAACAACCTAAGTGCCCATCGTCAGATGAATGGATAAAGAAGATGTGGCACATACATACAATGGAATATCACTCAGCCACAAAAACAAACGAAATTGAGCTATTTGTAATGAGGTGGATAGACCTAGAGTCTGTCATACAGAGTGAAGTAAGTCAGAAAGAAAAAGACAAATACCGTATGCTAACACATATATATGGAATTTAAGAAAAAATGTAATGAAGAACCTAGGGGTAAGACAGGAATAAAGACACAGACCTACTGGAGAACGGACTTGAGGTTATGGGGAGGGGGAAGGGTGAGCTGTGACAGGGCGAGAGAGAGTCATGGACATATACACACTAACAAACGTAGTAAGGTAGATAGCTAGTGGGAAGCAGCCGCATGGCACAGGGATATTGTCTCGGTGCTTTGTGACAGCCTGGAGGGGTGGGATAGGGAGGGTGGGAGGGAGGGAGACGCAAGAGGGAAGACATATGGGAACATATGTATATGTATAACTGATTCACTTTGTTATAAAGCAGAAACTAACACACCATTGTAAAGCAATTATACCCCAATAAAGATGTTAAAAAAAAAAAAAAGGCCCTCTTTGCAGAAATAGAAAAGATGATCTTCAAATTCATATGGAATTGCAAAGGGCTCTGAATAGCCAGAAAAGTACTGAAAAAGAACAAAGTTGGAGCATTCACAATTTCAGAGTTTATTGTGGAATTGATATATAACAATAGACATATGAACCTGTGGACTAGAACTGAGAGTTCAGAAATACTCTACGGCTAATTAATTTTCAACAAGTGTGCCAAAGCCATTCAATGAGGAAAGAATAGTCTCTTTAACAAATGATGCAGATACAGCTGGATATCCTAATGTAAAAGAATGGAGTTGGACCCCTAAGCCATAACATATACAAAAATTAACCCAAAGTGGGTCAAAGACCTACATATGAGAGATAAAATGCTATGACTATTTCAAGAAAACAAAGGGGTAAATCTTCATGAGCTCGGATTTAGCAATGGATTTTAGATATGAAACCAAAAGCTCTAGAAACAAACACACACAAAAAAGATAAATTAGACCTGATCAAAATCCGAAACTTTTATGCATCAAAGTACACTATAAAGAAAGTAAAACAACTATTTTAATCTCCTCTTATTCACCCCATTGATAAGAGACCCCTAGGGTCATGGGGATGGTTGAACACTCAACGTCTGACACTGGACATATGAGATTAAAAGCATATTACTGGTCACACATACTCAAATCCCAGGGGAGGAGGACACTGCATGCCACACAGAGTCACATGGGGTTACACCTGAGAAGAGAGTGAACAACCAGGAGCTATGGGTGGCAGGCTCTGTAGTATGAAAAGGACAGAGTGGTGATGATTGGTTCCCAGGGGAGGATGTGATTGGTTTGTTTCCATAATTACCCATCTGGCGAGGAACTGAAATTTACTACTCAGGAATAAGCACAGACTACCTAGACCCCTGAATAAAGAGGGTTGTTTGGATAGGGGGCCTGATCCATGGGAGCAGAGTTGGGAGGGACTATTCAAGGCCCTCCTGGTTTCACCAGATATCCAGGCAGCACATAATACTGACCTTAATTTTAGGCCTTAAACCGTAACAACCTAGAGAATGGGAGAAAATACTTGCAAATGATTTACCTGATAAGAGTCTAGTATGCAGAATATACAAAGAAGTCTTACAACTCAACGAAAACAGGAACAACCCAATTAAAAATATGGGCAAGAGGTGAGGAAGATTAAGAGGTACAGACTTCCAGTTATAAATTACATGAGTCACGGGTTTGAACTGTACAGTGTGGGGAGTATAGTCTTAATTATGTAATATCTTCGTATGGTGACAATAATTAGACTTATTGTAGTGATCATTTTGAAATGCACAGAAAAATCAAATCACTATGTTGTTACCAGGACATAGTGTTGTAGGTCAACTGTACTTCAAAACCAAACAAACTCATAGGAAAAGAGATCAGATTTATGGTCACCAGAGGCGGAGGGGTAAGGGGTGGGAGGAAATTGTATGAAGGCAGTCAAAAGGTAAAAACTTCCAGTTATACGATAAACAAGTACTAGGGATGTAACATAAAACATGATTGATATAATTAATACCGCTGAATGTTATAAATAAAAGTGGTTAAGAGAGTAAGTCCTAAGAGTTCTCATCACAAGGAAAAAAATTTTTTTCTGTTTCTTTAATTGTTTTCCCTACATGAGATGATGGGTGTTCACTAAACTTACTGTGGTAAGCATTTCATGATGTATATAGGTCAGTCATTATGCTGTACACCTTGAACTTTTACGGTGCTGTATATCAATTACATCTCAATAAAACTGAAAGGAAAAATAACAGGCTGAAAATCTGAGTAGGTATTTCTCCAAACAAGATATACAAATGGCCAGCAAGAACATGAAGAAATGCTCAACATCATTAGTCATTAAGGAAATACAAATCAAAAGCACAATGATATGTATACCACTTTATACCAGGGAATGTAAGCTGGTGTAGCTGTTGTGGAAAACAGTTTGGTGGTGCCTCAAAAAGTTCAACATAGAATTACCATATGACCCAGCAATTCCACTTCAAGTTATATGCTCGAAAGAACTGAAAATGGATACTCAAGCAAATACTTGTACATGAATGATCACAGCCAAAAAGTGGAAATAACCCAAATGCCCATCAACAGACGAATGCATAAACAAAATGTGGTATATACATTCAATGGAATATTATTCAGCCATAAAAGTACATGAAGCACTGATTGTGCTCAATGTGGATACACTGAAAATATTAGGCTAAGTGAAAGAAACCCTAAACAAAAGGTTACATGTCGTAAATGATTCCAGTTATACGAAATATCCAGAAGAGGTATCCATAGAGACAGAAAGCAAATGGGGTGGTTGCCAGGGACTGAAGAAAGGGGTTACTGGGTAGGAGAACAGGGAGTGACTACTTAATAGATACAGGGTTTTCTTTCAGGGTGATGAAAATGTTTTGGAACTAGATAGAAGTGGTGATTACATAATACCATGAAGATACTAAATGCCACTGAATTGTACACTGTAAAAAAGTTATGTTATGTGAATTTCACCTCAATTTTTTAAAAAGAGGAAAGAAACCATACTCATGTCCCCTTCTGTCAAACATATATATTTCAGGCTCTCTTTAAATAAAAGGTTTTGAAATTGAAAATAATACTTGGGCTATAAAGTAATCAATGCCTTTGAAAAGGAACTGAATAGAACTATACACACGCTCCCAGCCCTCCACTTACAAGCCCTACCAGATACAGTACTAAATTCTTCCACTGATGCTCACCTTTCCTGCCTTTTCTCTTGCAGTTTCCTAAATAGAGTGGAGGATATTTCATTTCTTCACGCCCACGAACACAACATTCGCAATCCATCAGTAGAACAGTGGTTCTCAAACCTGGCTGCACATTACAGTCACTTCAGGGGCTTTAGAAAAATATATCTCATGTCTGGGCTTATCAACTGAATCAGAATTTCTGGAGGAGAGGCATTTCCATGTTTCTATGCTAGATTATTTTTATTCTGCCTTTAGTATTTCCCTTAGTATAGGTCTGCTCAGATGCGTTTTCTCAGTACTGATAGTCTGAAATGTCTTTATTTTGCCTTTACTTTTTTTTTTTTAATTAATTTATTTTTGGCCGCATTGGGTCTTCATCGCTCTGCGTGGGGTTTCTCTAGTTGCGGCGAGTGGGGGCTACTCTTCATTGTGGTGCGCGGGCGTCTCATTGTGGTGGCTTCTCTTGTTGTGGAGCACGGGCCGTAGGCACATGGGGTTCAGTAGTTGTGGTGAACGGGCTTAGTTGCTCCATGGCATGTGGGATCTTCCCAGACCAGGGATCAAACCCATATCCCCTGCACTGGCGGCAGATTCTTAACCACTGTGCCACCGGGGAAGTCCCCTGCCTTTACTTTTGAAGGATAATTCACTGAATACAGAATTCTAAGTTGGCAGTATCATTTTACATGCTTTAAAAATGTCACTGCAGGGCTTCCCTGGTGGTGCAGTGGTTGAGAGTCTGCCTGCCGATGCAGGGGACACGGGTTCGTGCCCCCGTCTGGGAAGATCCCACATGCCGCGGAGCAGTTGGGCCCGTGAGCCATGGCCACTGAGCCTGCGCGTACGGAGCCTGTGCTCCACAACGGAAGAGGCCACAACAGTGAGAGGCCCGCGTACTGAAAAAAAAAAAAAAAAAATTCACTGCATCATCTCCGGTTCCCAATGTTTCTCTTAAGAAATTAGCTTTCAGCCTTATTATTGCTCTTTTGAGGCAAATCTCTTTTCTCTCTAGGTAATTTTAATATTTTCACTTTATCTCTTTGGTTTTCAGCTGTTTTACTATAATTCCCCTAAGTATGTTTGCTTTGAACATATTTTGTGTTGTATTTAATGCTTCTTGAACTTACAGCTTGATGTCTTTTGTCAAATTTGAACTCTGTCATTATCTCTTAAAATGTTACAATTACCCTGTGTGCTCTCTTCTCCCTCTCTGTGACTCCAATTATATGTATATTAGACTTTTTATTGTGTCCTACATATGTCTAGCACTTTTCGATAAATCCATCTCTTTTGTACTTGTGCCTGGTCAGGTATTTTCTCCTGAGCTATCTTCCAGTTCACAAACCCATTTTTTAGATATGTACAATCTGCTGTTAAGTCTTTTATCTTTTTCCTGGTTGTCTCTCTGACAAATCTTTAAGCATTTCATTTGGTGACTAGCGGCAACAGATATTACATGAATATTTGCAGAGTATATGATACTTACCTCACAAAAGCAAATTAAATTTGAATGAGTCAATTTTGCTATCAACAGCAATTTTGACTACACTCTATTTTAAAGAAATGGAGCACTTTACAAAGGATATACAAAAATCACCACAATCTAGGTCACATTTTATATTTTTAATACAGTTGATGCTTCATACTGCCTTAATGTTAAAAGAATATTTTAAAAGGATACTTACTCTCTCTCCTTTTCAGTCAACTTGTCATTAATATTATCTTTGATTGTTGATCTCGATCCCTTATGAATTATAGGATATCTGAGGGGCACTTGTAGGAAAAAGGAAATCATTGATACTAAATGTGCAGTGTAACCAAGGGCAACAGCAATGCTTCCATCATCTTTTGCTGTAAATTCAAAAACAGAGAAATAGAAAATAACTATTTACCTTATAAATGTACCTATGAGATCATAATAAATCAATTTCAAGAGAGATTTTATAAGAAATAATTGAGAAAATATTATTCACCTAAATTATATGAATTTTACAGAAATCTAAACACATTAATAAGATTTGAAATTTCATCTACTACATTTAAAACTATTCCCCAGTAATTAATGTGATGAGATTAAAATTTGATATATAATCTTAAGAGTTCTTACTGCATTCAAATCTCCATTACTTTCTTTCCCAGCATTTTTAAGGGCAAAAATAATACCTGAGTCTATTATACAATGCAAAAATTAGTTTCAGAGGTTTAAACATTACATCTATATTAACATTATACATTTTAATCGTTAACAACTTTATAAGCAAAACAGTTGTACTGTTGTACTATTGTACAGGTGAAGTGAAACAGCACAGTGCATCCTTATGGGGTATGTTCTCAATATTCATAAAGAGAGCATTGTTTAAGTCTGTGAAGTTTGAGATAGGATAAGGAGAAAAAAATGTTTTAAATAGTAAAAGGTCAAAAACCACATTGTTCATATATATTCTATTTATGCAATTTTTGTGTGGAAGCAACTGTTGGAAAAAATACATGTCTCCTACAGTCAAACATAAGTATGTATCTTTTAAGAAGTCACAGATTTTTAACTCAACATCTAGATTTCTGCTACTGCCTACCAAGTGACAAATAATCATTCAGGTACCCAGAACTGAGGGTAATACAATAAAAAGTTTTAAGCTTGCCCCAGGGGTAAGGAAAAAGTAACTGCTTGGTATACAATATTCTTAAAATACTTTAAAAAGTTCTCTCTCTCTCTCTCTCTCTCTCTCTCTCTCTCTCTCTCACACACACACATACACATTTAACACATATCTGGAATACATCTGGCTAGAGAAAGGCTGAAATGATTGAGATGACCTTGGCTTGAGTATTTCCTGATTTTTAAGAGTACCTTTAACTTCAATTATTAGTAATATTTTCCACATTCTTCTTTTTTATATTATCTAAGCACTACCTTCTTACTGTAGGACCCCTACTATAGCCGTATACTACTCAGTGCATTCTCCACCCTTGACTACCAAAGCAGATTCCTTGATCATACTGTAAAAATAGGTAATTTTTATTGTACACTTTTTTTTCTGCCAGGAATTGACCATGATGCTTTATTTCTGATAGTCATTCATTCATCAACAATTAATAAACTGGGCACGTTTTATATGCTATTTCATTCAATTTATAGATGAAGAAATAAGATTCAAAGAAGTTAAGGAACCTCTCCAAACTAAGATAGCTAGTATGTGGGATGACCTGACACGGACGCCTCTGTCTTTAAGCACTCTACCATACTGTCGCAGAACTTTACTGTGGAATGTAACAATTTTTAACTTTGGAGCCTAGAACACACCAAGCATATAACACACGTGTATTATCTTAGTTTCTTCACACTTTTCTAGTAAGGGCAAAGAACACATAAAAACTCCTTGGTAACATGTTCTCTCAAATCAAACCGATGAAAAAAAAATCAAACAGCATTCCTTTCAACTGACTACTGGGCATGCCCTAACTGACGAGAATCCTATTTTTAGAGACCATGTGCTCTTGGCCCAGACTCACAGTACTATAATACTTTCGTACTGTTGAAATATGTATATCAGACTACCTTAGAGACTGAAATTACATTACATTGTAAATGCATTACATTATAATTTAATCATCATATATAATATTAGAGCCAGGAGAAACCTTAGAAATCACTGCATCTGATGCTATCAACTTAGAAATGAGAAAAATAAGATTCACGTAGCATAAGTGACTTGGTCAAAGCCATTTAAGTAAAAACTATGAGTGATGGAGTGGGAGAGAGAATTCTATCTATACCCCAGCCCCCCAAATATTTATCCCTGGAAGCACAGCTGGGATGGTGAGTTCCATCAGATGTTGCTGAATCCTGCCTCCTGCTTTCTCTAAAGAATAGGGCTTATCAAATTTAAAATATTTCTATCAGTAAAAGGACTTGGTCTTTCAGAACCTTCTTTTGAGGGGAGAGGAAGAAAAAAAGAACTTACAGTAAGTAAGCTCTTACAGTAAGAACTGTAAGAACTTACATTTAAGTAAGCTTACTGTACAGTAAGTACTTACAGTAAGTAAGAACTTACAGTAAGTAAGCTTTTCCTTTCGTATGTGACCTGACAGAAAAGGATTTGAAAACTTCCAAAAATCAGAATGCCTCTCAGTTAGCCTGCCCAAAATAGGTCAAGTGCAAACTATAGTTTAAAAAATCTATCCAAAGCTAAACACTCAAGCATCTCCAGTTTTCCGTATTACTAAAAGGGTAATACTAAAGAATTAAGTTTGCCTATTTCGAGGACTACATCCACATATATATTAAAAGAACGGAAACTGGTCTTCTAACACCATCTCCTTTCAATAATCAAAACAATTTTGTGGGTTTCCCTGATGGCGCAGTGGTTAAGAATCTGCCTGCCAATGCAGGGGACACGGGTTTGAGCCCTGGTCCGGGAAGATGTCACATGCTGCGGAGCAACTAAGCCCGTGCGCCACAACTACTGAAGCCTGTGCACCTAGAGCCCGTGCAGCTTAAAGAAGAGAAGCTACCGCAATGAGAAGCCTGCGCACTGCAACGAAGAGCAGCTCCCACTCGCCGCAACTAGAGAAAGCCTGCATGCAGCAACGAAGACCCAAAGCAGCCAAATAAATAAATAAAATTAATTAATTAAAAACAAAACAGGGCTTCCCTGGTGGCACAGTGGTTGAGAGTCCGCCTGCTGATGCAGGGGACACGGGTTCGTGCCCTGGTCCAGGAAGATCCCACATGCCGCGGAGTGGCTGGGCCCGTGAGCCATGGCCGCTGAGCCTGCGCGTCCAGAGCCTGTGCTCCGCAATGGGAGAGGCCACAACAGTGAGAGGCCCGCGTACCGCAAAAAACAACAACAACAAAAAACCAATTTTGATTAAATTTAAACATAAAAGGGCATCTCTAAGAGAATCTTACATATGTACATCAAAAACCAAAAAGAAATAGCAAAAATGGAAAACTGGGTAATACTGGAAATCAGTTTTGATTCTAGTTGTTCACACTCACCATTGTTTCCACCACAAGACTCCCCCTCCACCCATTAAAAACCCTAGGTTGCTTCCCATTCCAGGCCATAGTGCTCCGTCACAGCCTCGCAGTTAAACACTGTGGTGTTGGATTTCCAATATTGAAGCTTTATATTAAAAAGCATTTTAAAAGGACCACGGGTAAGGCATTACAGGGCCCAAGGGTATTCCAATACCCTCAAAAGGAAAACCACCTCCTGGTAGGGAAGTCACTTTCATCACCCCAAGACCACTGTACCTCCAGTGGGAAAATGTGAGCTCATGTGGTTAATTATGGCTATTGCTGGCCACGAAACCTCAGATGTCACATTCTGTTGCCAATCACTTTAGCTAAAAAAACCAAAAGGTTTAAGGTTTCCAGCATTCCAAGATCTAAAAGGTTTTTTACCTGCCAAAGCCAAAACCTGGCTCTCTGGGGTGTGCTTTTCCAGTAAGCATTAATGACGCCCCTAACACCTAATGCAGAGCAGAGGCTTGTATTCCTTATGCTGCTCTGGGGGTTAGAAAGGTCACAGATGATAGGTTTGTTGGTGAAAAGAAGTTAGAGGGGGAGTGGGAGGGTTCAGGGAGGAACAGGAATAAACTGTAGACTCAGGTAAGTGAAAAAGCCCTTATTACAACAATGTTTTAAGGGGCTTACAAACAAAACAAAATTCTGCAGTTTCCTCATAATAAATATTTCTGGTTTTTCGGGCCTCTCACTGTTGTGGCCTCTCCCACTGCGGAGCACAGGCTTCGGACGTGCAGTCTCAGTGGCCACGGCTCACGGGCCCAGCCGCTCCGCGGCATGTGGGATCTTCCCGGACCGGGGCACGAACGCGTGTCCCCTGCATCGGCAGGCGGACTCTCAACCACTGCGCCACCAGGGAAGCCCTGGTTTGTTTTTTAAATGTAGGTATCTACTCGGGGCTGCAGTAATTTTTATAATTAAATCTTTTATGTAATTGTTATGATAATAGATTCCACAAACCCACAATGGCCATGACAACATTATAAATTCATTCAAATGTCCCTTTGACTTATATGTTGGACAAACTATTAATATTCAAATGCATCCAAGTACAATAAGTGATCTAAAAGCTCTTACCATCCTGCCTTCCCAATCACTGAGGCAGCTGATTTGGTAAGGAACCATGCACCCACTGATCCAGACAGGACAAAATATTTAAGACTCTAATCATTGCCACAGCATCTATGGAATCATTCCATGTTCTCAATGAGACACTGTTTGACATATGGACTTTCCTTTCCAAGAAATCATGCCTGTATGAAGGGATACAGACACAGAAGGAAATCTGGGTCTCATTACCACGAAAGGCTCTCATGTTGAGGATTACTTAAAAACACACACAAACAGTTGTCTTTTTTTTTTTTTTTTTTTGGATGAGAAATGTCTCAGTCAATGGAACTCAAATGAATACCCTTCACTGGACAATTTTCTCCCGTTGTGTCCCAGTCTCTCTGGAATACTCTAACTGAAACTTACCCAGTTAGAAGAGGAGAAGAGCACAATAAGTGTTGGGTCACTATGGAGGAGTTTCCCAAACAGTATCAAGCCATACAATGTAAAGTCTATCCCAGCAAAGTCTCATGAATATAACAGAATAACCGGTTTAGAGTTCTGTCATTAGAGTCTTACTAAGAATGCAGCTGCTACAGAACACTAAAAGTTGTCAGAAGTCTGGAAGAGGTTATTATTCAAAACAAGGAAGAAAACTGCATCATGACAGGAATAATATGGACCTTAAAATCAGGCCGACCAGGGATGATTTTAGCTCTGCCACTGGCTAGTATGAGTCTTCGGAAAAATTAACTAATCTCTCTGAGCTGCAATTTTCTTGTCTTTAAAAAAAAAAAGTTGAGTATAACTCTTTCCCTCACAGAAGGAATTAATTCTCACAGTGGTGAGAATTAAATAAACAAGACAGCATCATGTATGATGTTCCATGTTACCATATTTCTACTCACCGAACCTAAAATGTCCCATCCTTCTTTCAAAAGGGGAATACTATTTCATCTTTTAAAATACCTCAGGTATCATCTTCTCTATAAAGATTTTCCTGATTCCCTCCTGACAGACCTGATTATTCCCACTCTCTGAGTCCCATGTACCTGGTATAAACTTCTAAGTGCCTCGTTAACCTCAAGTGGACTGAGGTTTCATGGAGGTGGGATCAATGCCTTGGTCCCCTTTGTATACTCCCAGCACCTGACACCGTAAATGACACACACAAGGCACTCAGTAAATTTAGTACCTGGAAGTGCCTTACGGAATGCCAACGTAAGATTTTAAAGTCCAATACTACCATATGTGCTGCTTAAAATTTCTGATTCCTAGGAGTCATGGGTAGTAAACAGGGCCTTAGAGTAGAATTAAATATTTATTTCATTTTATCTCCCATTTCATTGTTTTAGCAGTAAAAACTGCGCTTGAAAGCTAAACTAACTTTTTTAAGGGAAGAAGGAATGTATTCAGCTTGTTGGGCATACTAAGTATAGATAGCAAACAAAAGCTAGGAAAAACTAGGAAATAAATCACCTCCAGAAAACAAAAATAGAATCAAGAAACATCCCAGAATGAATTAAGGTGATACTCCAATACCGATAGCCCTGCTTCTCTTGTTGCCGCCTCTCAGATCATTCTGTATTTAGCAGCCAGAGTGACTTTTAAAAAACATAAATCAACTCATATCATCCCCCTTCTTGAAGCCCTTCAGGGGTTTCCCACTCCACTGAGAATAAAATAGAAACTCCTTCCAGTGGCCTCAAGGCCCTGGCTGACTCTCTTACCTCTTCTGATGGAACTCTTCCCTTTTCTCACTATGCTCCAGCTACACAGGGCTGCTCTGGTCTTTTCTGTCCTTCCTTCCTTCCTCTCTCTTGCAACTAATTCCAGTTACATTTATTGAGTGCCTTCTATATGAAAAGCCCTTTCAAATGCAATCTCAGTCAATCATCACAATGAACTTAAGATGTAAATATTACCTCATTTTACAGGTGAAGAAATTAAGCTCTGAGAGATTACATGATCTGCCCAAAATACAGGTATCTTCTCCCATGCCCCTCACCCTGAATTTTTTCAGATATATCAAGCCCATTCCTCCATATCCTCCATCATGACCGCTCCCTCTTCTAAGACTGCTCCTCCCCCAGCTGTAGTGTAGTTGGTTCCTTTCAGCCTTCAGATTTTGGGTTAAATGTTCCTCCTCAGACAGGTCTTCTCTGACTGCTTTATCTACAGTAGGTTCCCCTATTCTCTAAGATAGTGTATTCCTTTATTAAACACTTTTTAAATACTTATTTTCTTGTTTATTGCCTGTCTCCCTCAATAGGTTGTATGCTCCATGAAAGAAGAGAATATATTTGCTTTTTCCATCATTATATCCTCAAAACACAGCACAGTGTCTGGCATTCAGGTGCTCAACTGATATTTTTTTCAATAAATGAATATTCTGTATCCCTGCAACCTGACACAGGGCTCAAGGTACTTAATAGGTTTATTAAATAAACGAAGGAATGAAAGAATGGGGGAAAAGGTGTGTCATGAGCTTCAAGACACCATAACATAAAAGTAACACCTAAAATTAACACCAAAGCACATCTGTATGACTTACAGAGATTAGAGGGAACACTGTACAATGGAAACCAGACAAATCCCAGCAAGATCATTGCTTAGCTTTTGTGGTCTCATGCAAGTCACTAAATAGCTCATTTACACATTGTAAAATGAGATTATACCACCTTCCTTATAAGGCAAAATGTCTTGCCCTTAAATAAAATCTTAACAATCATGTAAAACAGGTAGTACATGAACTAATGTGCTCATACTATCAATTAGAAAATCAACTCAAAGCTTAGATGACTTGTTCCAAAATAGATGGTTTCTAGAAGGGGAACCAGGACTCAAACATAGGTCTTCCCATTCCTGTTTTAATCACTCTTCCTTTTTTTTTAAATTTATTTTTTATTGAAGTATAGTTGAATTACAATGTTGTATTAATTATTGCTATATAGCAAAGTGACTCAGTTATACATATATTTACATTCTTTTTCATATTCTTTTCCATTATGGTTTATCACAGGATACTGAATATAGTTCCCTGTGCTATACAGTAGGAACTTGTTGTTTGTCCATTCTATATATACCAGTTTGCATCTGCTAATCCCAAAATCCCACTCCTCTCCCCCTTGGCAACCACCAGTCTATTCTCTGTGTCCCTGATTCTGTATCTGTTTCATAGCTAGGTTCATTTGTATCACTCTTCTTATGTCCCAACTACTTGTAAGTCTTGTTGTAAAGGACAAAGGAGGTAATATATTAAAACAGTCTTAAATGTTAAAGGACCACAAATAACAACATTTTCTTTATAGGGAAATGGAAGAAAGTCCCAATCAGAACTAGTAATGCTTTCTTCTTGAATAACTTATTCCCAAATAGATTAATGTGCTAGCTTTGGGAATAATCTACACAACTACTTAACAGTCCTCAAAGCATTGTTTATACTAGGAGAAAAGAACCCACTTTGCTACCAATATGCCAAATAAAATAAGTTCTTTTCTCTGGCATACTGGTAAAGGGATTAGGAAAAATATTTTTAAATATAGCAATTACTATGAATCATATCTATAACATCTTTAATGTAAATTTATTTTAGTTAAAAGAGGACAGAAATGACAGTATAACAAGTTTAACCTACGGGGGTGGGAATGTCACAAAATTAAATTTTCAAATACATTTTACATCAGCAGAAATATGGTTTTCTAAATAGAACAAATTAATGTTTATTGCTTTGCTCCCAACACAAATTTTTCATGAAAAATCAAACCAAAAGGACAGGGATATTATTAGTATTCTTGAGAATCCTACTGTCTGATTTTCTTAAAGCTCATTCAAAAAGTATTTTCTTTTAACTTTCAAATAGAAAGTTCAACAATTTTTTTGTTTTTTCATGACTAGACCAAATATCCTCTTAAGTCCTCCATCAGGGAATCCGACTCTATATACTTACAATTGGGAAGGGACAGAAGGTCCAGAAACCCTTCTGGATAAAGTGCCAGGCAACCAACATTTCAAGCTATCTCTCTTTTTCCCTGCAACATACCCATACATTATACCAAGTCTTCAGAAGTATAAGACATAAAATACCTTGGAAGTCCTCAGAATTAGGCAACTTGACACCACATACAAAGTAATCCTTATGCTCATTCTGTAAATACAACCAAAGAATGAAATTAATTTTATGTATAAAGAAGTTCTAAATCTAAAAAATTTATGTCAGTATTAATTCAAAGACAATACTGTCATAGACTCAAATTATTAACCAAACTGTTGAAGCTGAATGATGAGTACATGATGATTTATTATACTATTCTGTACATTGATATACACTTCAAATTCTCTATACTAGAAACATTTAAAACATCATATCTAAGCAAAAAACCGTGTCAAATTTTAATCGTAAAACTATTGTTTGACCAATTCATAGCTATAAATGAAAATTTTTAAGTAGAATTAACAAGATTCTGTGAGCAACCTAAAATCCTATTAGGTTTCCTCTCAGAAAATTAGTCTTTTAAGTCTCTTTTCATTAAAAAGAAAACAAAACCACCAAATCTAGGAGATTTAGTTCTCTGAAAAAAATCCTAACCAGTTACATTTGTATTTACTCTAAGAAACCAGATTCAGAAACTTAATCTCCTGACAGTTACCTCAGGAATATCTTAGGTAATACTAATAAATAAAAATTAATTAGCCGTTATATTTTTAACGCAATGCACGTGTATCTGCATCTATGTGTCAGATATGGTGAAAGCTGATAATTTGGTTGAGTGAAAAGGTCCTAAAGAAACCAGAAATAATTTGGCATTCTTTCAGATGAAGACGAGTGCACCCCACCACCAAACTGATAGAAAAAAAATCAAATGGTGGAACCTAATGCCAACTAATTCCAAATCTACTTTTTAAATAAATATTAGCTTCTGAATGAATCATGACAGAGCATATGATTAAGACCAGAGCAATGAGTTTTTGCTTTGAGAGAAAATTTCAAACAGAAATCATCTTAAAAAAATTTTTTTTTCCCCCAGAAAATTTGAAACTTACCAAATCAATAGGGTAAATGTAGGAAAGCTCAGATAGTAATTGCCTGCAACGAATTGTCAACTGGGCATTAGTCTTCAGAAAGAGTTCTCTAATAAGGAAAAAAAAGCACATTTGTTAAAAAAAAAACATGTTTGCATGCTTTCTCACAGTTATTTCCACCTAACTGATGCAGAGAGAAAGATTAATGGTCTGTACTGGGCCACAGAAGTAGAAGCAAGAATAATAGCTAACGTGAGTCATGACCTATCACTAAATACTATCAATCAAGCTAACTGTACTGAGGCCTATTTTATGTGTCCAGCACCATGCTAAGAGATGTGAAACGTACAAAATCACTGGCTGGGCACCTACTACTACATGCCAGGAGCTTCACAAATGGCTTTAATTACTACAACAACTTACTCGGTTGATATTACTATACCCATTGTACAAACAAGAAAACAAGATTTAGAGAGGCTCAGTAAGCTGACCAAGGTCTCATTTAACCTGAGGCCAATTTGTTTTTAGGAAATATCCATATGGTATTTCCTCAAAAAAGTATTCTATTTTCATTTACAACTACAGATGTTATAACTACCTCAAAAAATAACCTGCTGCCATATTACAAAAATAACAGAATAAAAAAAGGACAAAGCAAAAAGCTGTGGCAATGAGATGATGTAGCTCTTCTTGAACTATTTAAGAAACATGACCAACAGCTAAAACACCCGTAGAGCATATTACCTGCTCAGCTGTGTCAACAATTAAAAAGGAGGTAATTTAGGAGAAACAGTAGGTCAAAGTGGAATCTAAAGTAGTACAATGCAAAGAGCACTGAAGACTTAAAGGGATTTAGTCCTGCTTTCCTAGTGAAATGGACAGAGTAACCTCCAGAGCTTTGCTTTCCTATCTGCAAACTGAGAGGATTAGATGATCTCCAAGGTTCTTTTCAGGTTTCTCAAGTGCTAAGGTTTCTTAAAGAAAAATGCAGGATGGGATGACTTTCTAGGAAAAGTGAGTGAAGATGAGGAAAAGATCAGAGGTGGTAACAAGTTAAGCACGTGCTGGAAAAAATACCGGGAAAAACTATTAGCATTTGTTAAATGAATGTCATGGAGCGACTGAAATTAGCTACAGCTGTATGGCGCCATTTTATTGAAGGTTATTTGACAGTGAGGCAAAACAATCACCACTGGTTCTTAAGAAGAGAAAAAATGATGGTAAAATAGTATTTTAGGAGGGCTTCCCTGGTGGCGCAGTGGTTGAGAGTCCGCCTGCCAATGCAGGGGACGCGGGTTCGTGCCCCGGTCTGGGAGGATCCCACATGCCGCGGAGCGGCTAGGCCCGTGAGCCATGGCCACTGAGCCTGCGCGTCCGGGGCCTGTGCTCCGCAACGGGAGAGGCCACAACACTGAGAGGCCCGCGCACCGCAAAAAAACAAAAAAAAATTAGTATTTTAGGAGAAGTCTGCTAGCAACATGGAGGATGAACTGAAAACTGGAGAGACTGATGTTAGAGAGAGAACCTGGGAGCTGTTGAGGTCAGCCAAGAGAGCTAACAGAAGTCTGAAGGAGCTACTGAAGAAAAACTGTAAGCTGCACTAAATGCAGAAGACAGGAAGAGGAGGAGATTCAAACATTAAGTCACAGTGCTGTGGCCCTGAAATCTAGAACAGTGTCCATGCTTCCGATTCTGACTACATGCTAGGAGGTCTCATAACCGACTCTAGCACAGTAGGTGTTGAACAAGTGAAAGTGGCATTGAACATATTAACTGGTACTAATACCGGCAGCTTTAAAAAATACTCCTTTTCCAAATCCTCTCCTCAAAGTAAACTCGACACTCATAACAACCATTCTCAGTGTTCCATTTACCTTTTCGCAGTACACTCCTTCCTCAACTCATTTAGGGATTCCTTCTGGAGTTGAAGCTTGAGGTGCTCAGCCGAAAATGCACTTCCTAGAGAGAGACGAAAGGAGACAATTCCAGATGGAACACTGCAGACAGGACTGCCCAGTCACAACCGAACAGGCAGAGCCCAGTCCCCTGACTGTGAGAGGGAAATAAAAAAAGTTAAAAGGTAAAATGGGTTGGGGTTGGAGGACTTCTGGGGGGATTAATGAGAATAAACTTCCTATTGCTTCCTTTTTTTGTTGTTGTTGTTGCTTCCATTTTTATACAGCTTCTAGCAGGAGTCAAAAAGTAAGAGACTAGGATTCTCTGCCTACAGATTTCTGGGTCACTGACGAAGAAACCCGGATGCAATTTTCAAAATTCAGACAACTTCATTTTTTAAAAAACTGGCTATGGACTCTGGGTGCTAAGGATGATTCACTAAAGGTTCATCAATTGTAACAAATGTACCACTTTGGTGGGGGAAGCTTTGCACAGGTGGGTGGTTGGGAGTATACGGGGAATCTGTACCTTCTGTTCAATTTTGCTATGAACCTAAAACTGCTCTAAAAAGTAAAGCTTAATTTTTTCTAAAAAGGTGGTTAATTTGTTTTTAACTGCAAATGCTATATAACATTACTGAAAGTATAAAAAGTAGAGCAGGAAAAATTACCTGCATATTGACTACTACAATATAGTTCATCAATATTAGGTTTTTTATGAAGTTTCATCTTATTCATATACACAAGTAATTTTAGTTACAATCACAGTGTGCAAGAAATGTGTATTCTGATTTTTCCAAATTATGTCTGAAGCATTTTTACATGTTGACAGATAGTCTGAGTTACAATGTTTAATGGCTTGTAAAATTTAACTCCATAGATGTGAATTAAAAGAATATTCCACATTTTAACTGATACCCCAATACCTCAATTCCACTACAGGATTGCTTTAGCATTGCAATGATTAATATTTGTGTATAAGCCTGGTCTTTTGTATTTATATCAACTTTGGAACTTCCATTTTCATTCATGTGATCATAAAATCCTTTTACATCTTCCTACTCTAAGAAAATGAGCCTGTCTCAGGAAATTCCAAAGGTCCTGAAACACAGAAAAACAGTCTTAGATCCTGACATACTAAGTTCTAGATCTTAAAAAGAAGCTTAGGGACTTCCCTGGTGGCGCGGTGGTTAAGAATCCGCCTGCCAATGCAGGGGACACGGGTTCGATCCCTGGTCCGGGAAGACCCCACATGTTGCGGAGCAATTAAGCCCCGTGTGCCACAACTACTGAGCCTGTGCTCTAGAACCCGTGAGCCACAACTACTGAAGCCCGCGCGCCTATAGCCTGTGCTCTACAACAAGAGAAACCACCGCAATAAGCCCGCTCACTGCAACTAGAGAAAGCCGGCATGCAGCAATGAAGACCCTACGCAGCCAAAAAAAAGAAAAAAAAAAAAGCAGCTTAGTTTCATGAACTGTGATCTAACAGGAAAAGGTGCCCTAAACTCTTCCGCACATCTAGGGAGGAACAAGAAGTAGGTTAATTGATCAAAGTACAGTTTGGACCTTAGAACTAAATTCACCAACCTAAGTAATTTTATCAACATATGTCTAAGCACCCTGCTCTTCTCTCTCAACTGTATTTAAATGACCAGTAAGTTGTTAACTCTGCTCCCCAAACAGAACTTAATCAAGGAATACCACTTATCTTCTTTAGCCCCAATATAATTCCTCACAAGATTTCCATATTGATAATAGATAGCATTGAGATAATCCCTCAATGATTTCAGAAGACACTTGGGTTGACAACCTCTACCCCTCACCCAATGCACTTTTACCAGAAAGCACATGAATTCTTCCACCACTATACAAATTTGCAATGTTATTCTTCATCCCAGATAAAAGGCTGCCTCAATTCTAGTGAAATCACAAATGGGCCAAGACAGATCTGGGTTTCAAAATGCAAATGTATGCACCCTCTTTAGCTTTGAATGTCTTTAGAACATATCACACGACCAAAAAGAAAACAAAAACAAAAACCCTTGCAAAACAAAGAAGGAAAACAAAATTTAAAAATACACAGCCAGCTAACAGATGGGGTAAAAAGTTAACAATAGGTAAATCTGGGTGAAGAATGTAAGTGTTCTCTGTACTCTTATTCTTGCAATTTTTCTGTAAGTCCAAAATAATTTCCAAATAAAAAGTAAAAGAGTAGATCCAAACCCAGAAAAAGGTCTCCTGAAAGGCTATGGTTTTCCCACAAGCTTTAACAGAACTAAGGCTTTAGAACACAGACTGGCAACATCTCTCCAACGCATATCAGGTTCATTTTTCTGTTAAAAGGTAATACGCCTCATTGGTCACCGGGTGGTCTCTGGAACAAAACTGAATGAGTCTGGTTTAATTAGGCTCAGGTAGAGAAGAACGAAGTATTTCAAGATACCTCAGAAAACTCAACCTAAGTTCCAAAAGTCACTTCACAGGAAGTAGTAACATTGAGGCAATGATGTGCTCAAGCTCTTTACATGTTGTTCAAGTTATATATTACCAGCCTGAATACTGCATGATTGGTGTTGTGTCCTCCTAAGGATATTACACATAGAAGCAATGATATCCATCTTTAAGACCATGGATATATCCTGCTTCTCATCTAACTTTCTCACTGTTGTGGCCTCTCCCACTGCGGAGCACAGGCTCCGCAGATTTAGCATTGATTTGTGTCTTCTGCTTGAATCAATTTTTACTACTATGGTTGCAAAATAATATTCCAACTCCAGTACTTCCTCCATACTTATCAGTCAGCATTCAGCATTCTTCTCTAAGCAAGAGCCCTTCCTTCTCCATTAGCTATCTATTATCAGTATGGAATCATGAATTCTCTTTTATTTTTCAAAGATTTATAATTCATTACTGGATTTAATTATTTTGGTGCTCAAGTGGTCCCAGATTTGGCCAGCCTTCAGCCTTGTTCCAGTGCCCTTCTGACATACTACGATCATGTTATTCAAAATATTACCTTATTTACTTTAATTGCTGCAGGATCTGTAGTGATATCCCCTCTCTCATTCCTGATACTGGTAATTCACGCTTTCTCTCTTTTTACTCAGTCAGTCTGGCTAGAGGATTATCAATTTTATTGATCTTTTCAAAGGACACCTTTTAGTTTCATTGACATTCTCTACTCTCTTTTTGTTTTCAATTTGACTGATTTCTGCCCTCGATTATATCCTTCCTTCTGCCTGATTTGGGTTTAATTTGCTCTTCTTTTCTAGTTAAGGTATAAGCTTAGGTTATTGAATGAAGGCCTTTCTTCTTTTCTAGTATAAGCATCAAATGATATAAATTTCCTCTAAGCATGCATCCCTTAAAATGTTGATATATTTTCATTTTCATTCACATCAAAATGTTTTCCAATTTTCCTTGTTATTTCTTCTTTGACCCAGGGTATGTATATTGTGTGTGTGTGTGTTTGTTGTACAATTTCAAAATATTAAGAGTTTTCCAGATATCTTTTAGTCAGTGATTTCTAGCTATTTCTGTTTTGGTGAGAGACAATACTTTGCATTATTTTGATTATTTTGCATTTATTTGTTTTATGACACCAAATATGGCCTAACTGAATATTCCATATGTACTTGAAAAAAATGTATATTCTGCTGATGTTCTACTGTTAATTATGTCAAGTTAGTTGATAATGTTGTTAATGTCTTCTCTCCTTACTGATTTTCTCTCTACTTGTTCTATAAATTACTGAGAAATTAGTGTTACGGTTACCAACTATAATTGTGCATTTAGCCATTTCTCCTTTCAGTTCCATCAGTTTTTGATTTTTATATATATATATATATATATATATATACACACACACACACACATATATATATAAGCTTGGTTGTTACATTCATACATATTTAGAATTGTTACATCTTTTCATGAATTTGAAATGTAATAATGTAATATCCCATAATGTAATATCTCTCTTTATTGCAGGTAATATTCATTGTTCTGAAGTCTACCTTGCCTGATATTACTAGAGCCACTTTGGCCTTCTTTTGGTTGGTATTTGCATAGTGCATTTTTTCCATTCTTTTACCTTTAATCTATCTATAACTTTAAATTAGAAGTGTGTTTCTTGTAGATAGGCTTTAGTTGGGTCTTTTTTTTTTATCTTTATAAAATCTGAACAATCTCTTTTTTAACTGAGGTATTTAGAACATTTACACTTAATATAATCATTGATACCTTTAGATTAAGAACTACCATCTTGGGCTTCCCTGGTCACGCAGTGGTTGAGAGTCCACCTGCCGATGCAGGGGACGCGGGTTCATGCCCTGGTCTGGGAGAATCCCACATGCCGTGGAGTGGCTGGGCCTGTGAGCCATGGCTGCTGAGCCTGCGTGTCCGGAGCCTGTGCTCCGCAGTGGGAGAGGCCACAACAGTGAGAGGCCCGCGTACCGCAATAAAACCACTATTTTGTTAGCTGTTTTCTCAATGTTCCGTTCCATTTATTCTTTGTTTCTTTATCCCTCTTTTTCTATGCTTTTGGAATTTTTTTATGACTTCCTCTTTCTTCACTATCAGCTCATTCTTACCTCCCTCTAAAATTTTTAGTGGTTGCCCCAGAGTTTACAATATATAACTTAAATTAATAACAGTTTACCTTCAAATAAAATTATACCACCTCATGTAAAGTATAAAATCCTGACAACAGTACACTCCCAACTCTTCCCTTCCCCACTTGTAAAATACTTCACAAATTTTACTTTATGCATGTTATAAACTCTAAAACATTATTTTTGCATTAGAAAATCAACAGTCTTTAGAGCAATTAAAAATAAGAAAAAAATTTCTTTATAATATCTTCCTTTCAACCATTTCTGGAGCTCTCAATTTTTGTGTGTAGAGCTGTTTCTGTATGGTATCATGTTTCTCCTGCTGAAGAATTTCCTTTATTATTTCTTAAAGTATAAGACAGCTGATAATGAAATAACTTAGTTTTATGTGAAAGAGTCTCTTTGCACTTCAGTTTGGTTAATTTCTGTTGACCTATCTTCAAGTTCAATGATTCTTTCCTCAGTTGTGTTGAATCTACCAATGAGTCTGTCAAAGGCATTCTTCAGCTCATTACTGTGTTTTTGGTTTACAGTCTATCCATTAGACTGTTTCTTACAGTTTCCACCACCTCTCAGCTGAAATTTACCATCTGTTCTTGTATGTTATCCATCTTTCCACAAAATTCTGAAGCATATTAACCATAGTTATTTTAAATACTCTCTCTGACAGTCCCAACATCTAAGTCATCTCTGAAGTCTTTTTCTGTTAATTTCTTCTCCTGTCAACCTTTTGTTGGTGGTGGTGGTGTTGGTGATGGTAGTGATGTTTTTTCATTTTGGTTTGGTTTTGCTTTTTTTTTTTGGTCTCAAAAATTTTGATTTAATACTGAACATCATTTGCAGGGCAACAGAGAAAGAAAAAGACATGCTTTTTCTTCTGTTAATTTGGAGGAATGAGTCAATACAATCAAACCGAGCTGGATTTCGGTTCCGTTGCTGCCATGATTACCTTCAGTGCATCACATTCTTCAAATTGCCTCTAATTTTTCCCTTTTCGGGGGTGGTGGTGGCACTGGTGGTAATGGTGAAGATGGTCTGACAAAGGTGTTTTCTCAATGACACTATACTATTCCCAGATTTAGGTATTCCCTGTGAACCAGCACCTAAGTAAGGGTGTCTCACCATGCTCTTGCCTCTCCGCCTACAGTGACTTGTTATTCTGTGCTTTCTAGCCTGGCTGGGGAGGAAGGGAGGGAGTTCCTCTGTTGTCCTGGTTAAACCAGGCCATACTCTGTGTCCCTGGGTAGGGCTTTCTCAGTGATACTTTCCCTCCCCTAGGGATTGGTTGCCTTGAAATCTTAGTACTTGGATAGATTCAAGAAAAGTTATAATTTTGTACATTATCCAGCTTTCTCTCGTTGTTAGTGTGGAAGTGATGCTCCTTCCACCTTTCTACATCCCAGAGGCTGGAAGTCAAATCTGAGGATATTAATTTAAGTTTTTTTAAAGCTCTTCTCTGTGCTTTGTATTTTCTGTTTCTTTTAGGTCAGCTATTCTGTTTGTTCAACCTGGTCTATTTCATAGTGTTTTCCTCAAATATCTGATGACCCTTGGTTTTCCCTTTAAATCCATGAATAAGTGATTAGGTTGGTTAGCATAGGTAATAATGCAGGTTTCCTTTGAAGCTATAAAGAGTTATTTACATAAAAGGCTTCACCCCTGAATAGCAGCTCAGCGTAAGTGGGCAGTTCTTGCTGACAATTAGCGTTCCTTCAAGGTACATATGCTGGGAGAAGGCAGTACCTTTACTTTAAATCACTATCAAATAAGGAGAAGTTTACTTTGGGATTATGTTACTTTAGGGTATTTCACTCTTAAGTAGAGCTGCCTTTCCTGTCTTCCCTCTGGGTTGGTTGTAAAATTCCACAGTCAGGCTTTGCTCTACATTTCTATGCCAAAATCTCATACCATGGAACCTAACCAGGTCAGGAATCCATTATGTTTAGAAAGCAGTTGGAGCAAATGTTATAGGAAGTTACCCCAAATTCACAACGGAAAGAAAATGGGCCAGTAGGCCCAGTTACCCTAATTATTGCTCCATCATTCCTGATTTCCATACCTGGGAATTGCAAGTTGAGGTATCTGAGAGCTCTACCAGAAACTCCCACTGCAGCCTTTTCCACTGTATTCCAGGTTGCAGTTTTCCTCTGCTCTAGTTTATTCATCAATACAATTCTATCTACTTTGTGTCTTTGAGAACTATGTCAAAAATCTTTGCTATTCCAATGGCACCCTCTTGTATTTTCACCATCACCAAGGACTTATTTTTTATGCATGTATCTTTATCATCATATCAATGAGTCATTGAGAGGGAGAGAAAGCAAATACGTGGCTTGGTTTACCATACTTCGAAACTGCTTTCTGAAACCCTTGGCCCTATCCATGATACACCATGGCCCCCCTCTGTTCAGCAAGAACTCAAGTCAGACACTTTAATTTTAATAACCAAATGTCAATGCTGTCTCCTATAAATTGAATAGCTGAAGAATATGAATCTTGTTTCAATCAACTAAACAAAACACAGACTCTTTAGGCTCCCTCTCACCGAGAGTTTGGTCTCAGACTGGCCAGTGGCCAGCTCCTGTCAAAATTACAGTTAAAACCAATAAATTGTCATTCTTCTGAGCTTTCTACATCAAGGCAGACGACCAGAAAGCAATATACTTCGACTATTTTAGTTTTTCTCCCCACAGAAATGCCTTTTCTGTACTATGATTTATGATGCTCCCATTCTCAAGGGTTAATAGATATTTCTTGCTGTAACTTTTGCAAAAATTTGCAATTGACTGTATTTCATTATGATATCTAATATCTAGCACATAAGAAACTGCATGCTAAATTCCTCTTGGAATTTGGTGCCAAGAGAAGATTTTTTTCTCCCTAAAGAACTGATATACTTCCTTGTAACAGGCAAAGGGAAGCACTGATACCTTTCATAACTCTACACTTCTTGGCTTGACAGCTAAGAAGGTCAGAGTTAATTTAATGCTTAAAAACAATAGGCAGATCCTATGGGAGGAAGTGTACTATACTGGAAAGCCCATGGACTTAGGAATCAGAAAGATCTGGGTTAAATTTTACTTTCACAACTCTAAACAAGTGTTAAGTTCTCTGAACTTCATTTTCCTCATCTGTAAAATGGGGATAATTTCACTTTTACTGAATATTTGCATTTTCTCAACCTGCTCCCATGAAGCTCCAAGTAGAGAGAGAAAAGTACACAACCAGCCTGATTGATTTTACCTTAAAAATAACAACCACAAAGCACAAATAGGCACCACATCCAATAATCCTATTACAATTTCCTCCTTAGTCTGCTTTCTCATTCTTGGAGATGACTACTCCATACATTCCCCCCAATCCTTAAACCTCCTCTAAGTCCAATATATTAATTACCTTACCTCATAAACCTTGAAATAATAGAAGGATTTCTTCATAATCCTACCTACAACCTAATATGAAACTCGGCAGCCTCCATGCCATTTTCTTAGCCTTCCCCTCCTGTTCAATGGATAAGGCAAATATCTTCGCTTACACTTTGAATTCCTTCTTCTCCAACCTCATGTCATGCTGCTACTCTCTTCCTTACAAATTATGTTCCAGCTACAGTGGCGTCCTTTCTATCCTACAATACAGGCACTTCCTATGTCCAAGCCTTTTCACGTGCTGTTCCCATTGTTGTTACCCCAGCAATTCTTATCTTGCAAGACTGAGCTCCTCAAGCCATCCTTTTCTGAGCAATCTTTGTAAAAATGGTCTCCCATAGTTAACTTCTATCACCACAGCTTGTTTCTAGTCCTTCTCACAATCTGACATTTACTTTATTTGTTGGTTTCTTGTTTACTATCTCACCCATTAGGTAATTATCCAAAGTTGGAAGTCTTGATTCTTCCCCTTTCTCCCTTTCCCCCAACATCTGCTTCTCCTCCAATATTTGTTCTGATGAATGGTTAATTATCTGGCCAGTTGTCCAAACCAGAAATTGGAAACTATCTAAATCTTTCTCTCTCCTTCTCTCCTCCAAGCCACTAAACCATTAACAGTAGAGTCCATCATTAAATATCTCTTGAACCTACACACTCCCTCCTCCCTTTACATTTCCAAACTGTTTAGATTTTAATTATGTACTGCTTAGATTACTATAATAACTTCTGTCATGACAATTCTCTACGCTTAACTCTTCAAAGAGAATTTTCTAAAACCTACGTCTAATCTCCTATATTATAGTCATCAACACAGTTGTATCTACTTTTTGTCTTTGAGAAATTTGCTTAAGTTATTTCAATAGATCTCCAAACTTTATGACATAACTTCCTTTATGATTAGGTTGTTATTTACCTCTCTAGCCTCTCCTGGGGACCTTTACTCAAAGGTTAGCTGAGGCTTTACTGGAATTACCTGAAATTCTCTACTCTACTTCCATGCCTCTGTATAGCTGTTCCCTCTACCTGGAAAGTCTCACCTTCCCTCCATAGCTATCTACTACATATTCTCCTAGACTCAGCTCAAGTGTCACCTCCTTTACATGGTGTTCTGATTTTCAGATGCTCATCTTCTGTGTTCCTAAGGTACTCTCCATGTATTTCTGTCATATAACCATCACATCTGTCATTCTGTTTCTACCATCTTACACAATGCCTGGTTCCTTCTGTCTACTCCATAAATGAACTGACAAAGGTACGCGTGTACATACACACATCAATGCCCTTCCCACATCCTTTACATGCCTTACGATCTCCTTTTACTTCTGTGTTAAAACATCTAATTGTAAATGTATTTTTTGTAAATGCTACTTCCAATGCTTTTGGGTAATGAGTAGAGAAAAAATGATGACAAACCAAAATAAAATTCTGTCCGGTGGCTTATTTCTACACATCTATACTTTCCATGGCAAGTATAGGGGGAGAGGGGGAGATTAAAATATGACAGTTTGACTTTCTTACAATCCAATTAAGATATTACTGAAATAAATCGTTACAAATATATGGAAAATGAATCATTCTGAAAAGAAAATCTGAGGTTTTCTTAGAAACCACCTTTGCCTGCCCCACCACCAAGTTGTCTGTCTGTCTTTTACTGCCTTTCACAAGCTGCATACAGGCCAACAACTGCAAGTAAAGAAACTTTAATAAATCCCAGGGGAAAATTATCCTCAGGTCCCCAAAATTTTGAAAGGCAGATATTAATTTTGAAGGAAATTTGTTTAGGAATTCCTGTCAGATGGCTCCAGGAAAATCAGAGCATGTATACAGACGAATAAAATTTAAATCTGCCGTCATTTGTAATAAATATATCTTGAATTGTAAGGTCTGTGAGAACTAATTTTTCAACTTGTGACCTTAGAACCTATGAGGAGAAAATTGTTACACAATGCTTAATAATGTCTTTGTAAGTTCAAATAGAAATCTATAACCTTTTGATAGAAGCGAAAGCACCAATTTAAATATATTGTGTGATCCTTCTTTAATCTGAGATGCAGGCCAAATAAGCATAATAATTTACTGACCAAGCAGAAGCTAATTAAATAGAACAAACTATATTTTATATATATATATATATATATTTCACCTTAATTACTCAAATTTATTGCAAAATGACCATAATTATCATAATTGATGGAAACTTCATATAAATCATTTCTTATTGTGGCAATAAAGGATCAAAACTTTTTATTCACTGAAATTACCAAGAGGAGTTTCTCTCCCCAGATCTGAGCAATGAAATCTGACACTTCTGACCTCTTCTACACACAATGTCACTTACAGAATGAGTTTCTGCTCTTGCTTACCAAAACAGACCGAAGACTGTAAAATAGGAGTTGAGTATGGCTGATTAGAGAATTCCAATAGGTCATTCCCACCTAATGGAGGCTTTCCAGTTAACAAATGGCATCTATAGATACATTTGGGTCAGAGAATCTTCTTTTTTTTTTCTTTTCTTCTTTCATTGCTGGGAAATTTATCATTAGCATAAAACTTCAAAAAATAAAGAGATTCACCAAAAAAGGTGAAGAGATCCCTATCCTTTCTGTCAATCCTATCTCCTAAGATAACCAGAATCTCAGAGCTATAAGAAATCTTGACTATATAACTCAAAATTTTGTTTGGTTTGTCTGTGAAAAGGAAATTAGCCCCAAAAGTTGGATGATTTGCCTAAGGACAAACTGAGAGACTGACAGATCTTTAATCCAGATCTCTTAGTTAAGATACAACCAAATCAAAGAAATCTTTGGAGAAAATTCACTTTACTCATCGTGTAATAAAAATGAATATAGCAGAACAAAGTTCTCCATATAAGTCCATAGGTAAAATGGAAAACTAGCAAACCATCAGTCAGTTTATCTGTTAGACATATACCAGAGAAAGCAACAATGATATTATGTTTAGTTAGAAACAAGACAGGCTTTGGAATGAAATAAATCAAAATCGGAATCTGGATCTGTTACTTATCTATGCAACCTTGAGAAATGTCTCTAAGCCCCAGTTTTCCTCATTTGGAAAAAGGGAGTAATAATTATTATCTCTTAGTACTATTTTAAGAATTAAATGATAATACCATAAGTGAAAAAAGATCTGGCATGCTACAGGATTTCAATAAAAATTACCTGCTTCCTAGGATTTATGTAGGATTCAGATTTTGCAAAGTTTTAGATAGTATGGAATAGTGAGAAAAGCACAGAATTTGGAGACAAAAGGTCTAGATCTACGTTCCAACTTTGCTCCTGTCTGTTTGTACCTCGCTAAGTCACTTACCTTCTCAGCATCTCATATATAAAATGAAGATAACAATATTTGCCATACTTAGCTTAAGGGATACTTTAAGGATCAAATATGATCATCTTTGTGCAAGCACTTTCTAACTATAAAGTACTACATAGATGTTATCATTAATATCAAGAAACTAATTGGATTAAAAAGTAGTTCCTTCCTACAAAGATTAGGGAACTCTGCTTTTATAAAGTTAACATCACTCCCCAGGCACCACTGAAGAGTTCTTAAATTTTATCAACATGTTTAAGTGTGTTTCAGTTCTACTAAACACATTTCCTTAAGACCAATGTTTCATACCATTTTCTAAACCAAATTTCAAGCAAATTAATTTAGAGTGCTGCTTCTCATTTCAAAGATTTGGGGGTTGAGTTAGAGCAAAAGACCCTGTAAACCAATATATAATTAGTTAATGTGAAGGTTATTTGGCTTGAGACACTAATGAGGGGAAATCTGTTTTTTTTATTAATCATCATAACTAATTTATCTGCCGGAAATGAAAATATATACATTAATAAACATTAATGCTGAAAAGATCAGCCCGTGACCCAGCTGGAAGTTGCTGTAGACCACAAGTTGAGAACCACTGCCTTCCGGGAACAGGAAGGGGAAACTTACAGGTATGGAGTAACGAGGCCCCTCAGAGTTCTGTGGTCACCCAGCAAGTCAGAGACAGGGATAGAAATTATCTTTTTGCCTCTTTGCGATAAATCATTCAGCCGCAATGAACTCTCATAAACAAAAGTATAAAATATATAATAGGTACTAATTTCTTCCAAATGTTTACACAAATTAATCCCTATGGCACTGCTATGAGCTGCTATCCTTACTACACAGATGTATAAAAAGATTCAGAAGTTAATTAGCTCCTTTATGGTCACTCAGAAAAATCAGTAGCAAAGACAAAATGTCACATATTACTGACTCTGTATCCTAACTGAGCTTTTGGGCTGAGAACCAAGTATGCAGATAAGCACCAAGTGTCAAAGAGAAGTCGTGATATGTAAGAAGCCACCAGTAACATTTTTATTAGCCAATCACTTCACTATTGGCTAGCCAACACACTAAATCAAAGCTGCACACGCAGTGACAAATACGTTCTTCCCCTTCATGTCACCAGTATCAGTGACTCCAGTGCTTCTAAAATATTTTAACTTGGCTCAAGATTCATTAAATAGTACATTCACGTAAGCAAACAAGAATGATGTTCACCACAAATGAACTTTTAATAGATAAGAAAGAGTCCCTGGTAACCTAGCAGAATCACTATAAAGAACAGTGGTCCCTAACAAGTAGATTAGGATCTACTGGTACTGAAATATGGTTATCTCTATCTAGCCAACCCTTCTTTCCAACCCCTCAGATCTTACCACCGCAGTACATAGAGATTCCCAATGGCAGAAAAGTACAGCCAATAGCAGCACTCTTTCTCCTGCTTAGATTTGAGCCCAAAGTGCCAACATTAGATCCTAACCCGCCCATGATTCTACGAGTTCAGAGAAATATAAAATAATACTCATCTCAAAAAACATATATAAAAGCGGGATGAAAGCTCCTGAAGTACAAAGTCAGTGTTAAAAGCCAACAATTCTGACCCATTCTGGCAAATACATATTTAACTTGAGCATTACCAGCCTTTCTTTCCATGATAAAGTGGAGATACAAGAATGTGCTGACTAATTCTGACTTGGACTGTCAGAATTAAAACGGGTATTTACAAAATCCTATCATCTTCCTTCGCAGCACTGTTTGGTATCAGTAACTTTGAACACAGGCTCTGTCATAACTTGCTATGTGGGTTTGGGCCTCTGAAACTCAGTTTCCTCATCTATAAACTGGATAATAATATATGATATCTTTATTAGTAGGGAGATAATAACAATACCTTTAATTCATAGGACAATTAGTAAGAACAAAATGAGATGAAGAATAGAAAACACATGACACTGCCTGGCACTAATAAGCATTCTACAAATATGAGCAATTATTATTACACCTCAGGCTTTTAAATGGGACAGAAGTCACTGTTTAGAAGTTCACCTGTTTCAAGGCTGGTGATAGACTTCTTGGGACTTCCCTCTATCAGTATAAGAGGGAAAAACACAACTGGGAACACAACTGAAGAACTGTATCTCCCTATCTTTTTACCATATGCCAGAATAATATACATTCCATGGACTTTACACATCACACTACTGATAAAAAGGGGGTATCATACTGTGATTGAGTTTCGGAATCAATAGAAAGATTTTAACCACATCACCTGTCATTGGTTGTGTGAACTTCAGTAAGGTTATTTACTGTCCCTGACTGTGACCTAGAGTTTCCTCAACTGTAAATGTAAATAACAGTACCTACCTAATAAAGTTACTGTGGTAATTAAATAACTAATATCTTACCTATAAGTATGATAACTGAAATACTGTAGCTATTATTTTTGCTTCTCTTATTAGAAAAAGGCAAAAGTCCCCAACCCCTCTAAAATCCTATAGTGTTTTCATTTTAAAAACTTATGGTCTTGAAAAAGATATGTAGACATACATGCTACAGGTAGCAGGCAATCTGAGTATTATAAAACTTGATGGTACTTCCAAAGCACCAAAGAAATGTGTCTTTTCACAGAAGATGAGACCCCTTAGAAGAGATCTTATATGTACACCACAGCTATCTATTTATTTGGAGTCATTCTAACAGAGACTCTATGGAAATGGACTTTGCTCATAATATGTCATGATTTTAAATGGCATTATCCCAGACTCTCAAGTATAAATGTTAATATGCAATCTGTATTGGAACACGGATAGTTCTGACAATCACTGCCAAAGAATATACACTTTTTCTGCAGTATTTCTCATGACAATATCAGTTTTCCCAAATGAATACTAAGCTAGAAGCTACAGAAGTCTTCGTCCTTTAGCAGTGATGCCCGTAACATTAGACTATGATTCATTCCTTCAACAAATATTTATTGAATGCTTACTATGCCCCAGGCACTATCCCAACCCTCGGCGATCTTACTAGAGGAAGAAACAAACTAACAACTACAATGCTATAATGGAAAAGCACAGGTGCTATGGAAACACACCAAAGGGAAGAGAGCCAGTGAAGATTTCCTGGAGAAAGCGCCAATTAACAGAGGCGTAAATGCAAGTGAGACAGACTAAAGCAAATTTAAGTTTCTTTTAGTTCTAAACGAACGTGAGTATGGCTAAAGCATTCAGATTGAGGTGGATCATAGGAGGCCATCTTCAGTCAGGAAGGACTTTAAATAAACAGTACAGAAGTTCAACAAGGTGTGATACAGGAATAAGACAGAAAGCATTTTGTTCCTATTTTTATAAGATCATTTCAATTTTACAACTCATCTGATCATCATACACATCTCTGCTACACAAAGTGTGCTCCACAGACCAGCAACATCAGCAGAACTTAGGAGCCTGTTAAAACTCAGCAGGATATCAACACAGTCATAAGTACTATTATTAACTTTACTTTAGAGATGAAGCCAAGTAATTGGACAAGGTTGCACAGCTGGCGAATAATGAAGCCAGGCATGCATCAAAGCACTCTGAATCAAAACCTATCCCTTTAAATTTAAACTATGTTTTTCTAAAATTAACTGAAATGAAGTAAAATCACAGTTACAAAATTATTCTTTGAGTCTAACCTGTATTTCATACAGTGTAAAAATTTAAAACTTGTTAACTATGGCCTACTTTATTCACATTCCAAATACACTGCCAACACAATTGATTTTCTGTTTGCCATTACATGTCATTTATTTATCAATCTCAACTGTCTGAAATACACTGAAAATAAATAGGTAGCCAAAAAGGGATGCATTGCAGATGAACTAAGGATAAAAGATTCATGCACTATATGTAATGCACATTACCTAGAAGAGAGCCCGTCAGAGCCTCACTCTGTGCTCATGCACGCTGGGTGCCACGTAAGGCACTACGCTGGGCACTAAGAAGGATACTAACATAAAAATGTAAAGCTTCTGCCCTCAAAGTCCAAACCAACTAATAAGTAAAATAAGCAACATCAAAAATACTATGGGGGGGACTTCCCTGGTGGTCCAGTGGGTAAGACTGCACTCCCAATGCAGGGGGCCTCGGTTTGATCCCTGATCGGGTAACTAGATCCCACACGCATGCCGCAACTAAGAGTCTGCATGCTGCAACTAAAGATCCCACGTGACGCAACTAAGACCCGGCAAAGCATAAATAAATAAATAAATTAAATATTTTTTAAAAAATACTATGGGTCCACAGGAGGAGCAAGAAATCTCTGGATGAGGGAGAAAAAAGCCTCTAAAGAGAGCTCATATTTAAGTATGTCTTTGAAGGAGCAAAATAACTGAACCAAGTAGAGATGGGAAAAGCATATTCTCATAACAAGCACAGAGGTGAGAAAGCACAGGAAAAAGGCTTTTACTTCTGAATGATGGAATAACATACATCAGATTTACCCTCCCACTGTAAACAACTAAAAAATCATACAAAATTATACACGACAACAGCTTCAGGCACTGGATAAAGGCAGCCCAGGACAGTGGTTTCTGAGAGCAGGGAAACAAACAAGGTGAGCCTTATACTCCTCCAGCTTCCTGGGTGGGGAGTGTTTCTAGGCCACAATACAGAGCAGGTAGACAAATGAGAGCCCCAACAGTGTTCAGGAGACTCTTCTCTTCACACCATACACAAAAGTTAACCCCAAATAAATCACAGACATAAATCTAATAACTAAAATGATAAAAATTCTGGAAGAAAACAGGAGAAAATCTTAAGTGTCCTTGAGTTAAGCGAAGATTTCTACAAGACAAAGTTTATCTAAAAAGAAATGATGAATAAACTCAAAAGACATTATTAAGGAGAAAAATATGTAAAACATGTATCTGATAAATAACATGTATCTAGAGTATATAAAGAACTCTTAGACATCAATAATAAGATATTCTCAAACACTCCCAAAGGGAAAAAATTTTAAAAAGCAGCCAAAAAAGATCTAAACATTTCACCAGAGAAAAGATACAGATAACAGATCACAGGAAAACATGTTCAACCTCATTCGTTATCAGAGAAATACAAATTAAAACCACAATGAGAAACAACCATACATCTCCTAGGATGGCTAAAATGAAAAATGTTTGGATATGAAGTAAATGGAACTCTCATGCATTGCTAGTGGGAATGCCAAACAGCATAACAGTTTTATAAAGTTAAACACACTCTTACTATATACATTCAGCAAGCCTACCCCTAGTTATTTAACCAAGAGAATATGCCCACACAAGGGCTTCTACTCGAATATTTACAGCAACTTTGTTCATAATAACTCAAGACAGGAACCAAATCTAGTATACAGATAAATGTATAAACAAATTGTGTGTATGTATTCCACACACACACAGTGGAACAGTACTCAACAATAAAAAGAAATTCATTCCTGACACATGCAACCACATGGATAAATCCCAAAATCATTATGCTAAGTGAAAAAGAGCCAAATATAAAGAGTATATATTACATGATTCCATTTACATAAAATTCTATAAAAGGCAAATGATGTCAGAAAGCAGATCAGTAGTTGCCAGTGGTCAAAAGGTAGGGGAATGAACTGACTACAAAGAGGAAAGGGGAAATTTTTAGTGTGATGGAAATGTCTTTCATTCACCATCGTGGCAGTTACTTGTCTGACTATATTAGTTAAACTTATTAAATTGTATATTTAAAATTGATTAATTTTATTGTATATAAATTATACCTCAAGTAAACAGATTTTTAGAAAGATAAAAGACAAAGAAATGAATGCTCACATACTGAACTCTTAAAAATTCATTAAAAAATAGTAACACAAAATGACAAAATGAGGAAATGATGTTAAAAATGTAAACCACAAAATAAAAACCACAAAGTTTATAATAAAACACCATACTCAACGGTGAAACACTGAAAGCTTTCTCCCTGAGACTAGAAACGAGACAAAGATATCCACTGTCACCACTTCTATTTAATATTATAATGGATGTACTAGACAGTGCAATCAGGCCAGAAAAAAAATTTTAAGGCATTAATTTTTCTCTCTCTTGTTTGGCTGTGTAGCGTGTGGGATCTTAGTTCCCCGACCAGGAACTGAACCCACCCCTCTGCAGTGGAAGTGTGGAGTCTTAACCACTGGACTGCCAGGGAAGTCCCTTAATGCATTAATATTAGGAAATAAATTTAAATACCATTATTTGCAGGTGAACTGACTGTACACATAAAATTCAAAAGAATCTAACAACAATCAGAATTAATAAGTTCCTTGGATATACACACATAACTCGCAGATATCACGGGTCTGGTTCCAGACCACCACAACAAAGCAAATACTGTAATAAAGCAAGTCACATGATGTTTTTGGTTTTCTAGTACACATAAAAGTTACGTTTACACTATTCTGTAGTCTATTAAGTGTGCAATAGCATTATGTCTAAAAAAACAAGGTGCATATCTTAATGAAAATATACTTTGTTACTAAAAAAAAAAGCTAACCATTATCTGAGCCTTTGGAGAGTCATAATCTTTTTGCTGGTAGAGGGTCTTGCCTTGATGTTGACTGCTAATTGATCAGGGTGGTGGGTGCTGAAGGTTGGAGTGGCTATGGCCAATTTCTTTCTTTTTTTTTTGCGGTACACGGGCCTCTCACTGTTGTGGCCTCTCCCGTTGCGGAGCACAGCCTCCAGACGTGCAGGCTCAGCGGCCATGGCTCACGGGCCCAGCCGCTCCGCGGCATGTGGGATCTTCCCGGACCGGGGCACGAACCCGCGTCCCCTGCATCAGCAGGCGGACTCTCAACCACTGCGCCACCAGGGAAGCCCTATGGCCAATTTCTTAAAACAAGACAGCAATAAAGTCTGCCACATAGATTGACTCTTCCTTTCACAATTTCTCTGTAGCATATAGTGCTCGCTGTTTGTTAGCATTTTACCCACAGTAGAACTCCTTTCAAAACTGGAGTCAATCTTCTCTCAAGCCCTGCTGCTTTATCAACTAAGTTTATTTAATATTCTAAATCCTTTGTTGTTGTTTCAACAATCTTCACAGCATCTTCACCAGTAGTTTCCATCTCAAGAAACCACTTTCTTTGCTTATCTGTAAGAAGTAACTCCTTATCCGTTTAAGTTTATCATGAGCTTGTGGCATTTCAATCACATCTTCAGGCTCCACTTCTAATTCTAGTTCTCTTACTATTTCCACCACATCTGCAGAGCTCTTGGGTGACCAGGTACACTATCAATGAGCAGTGATATTTTGAAAGAAATCTTTTCTCCTAAGCTGTAGGTCTCAACAGTGTGCATAAAATATTCGGTAAACTATGCTGTAAACAGAGGTGTGTGCTGCTACCCAGGCTTTCTTTTTCCATTTACAGAGCACAGGCAGAGTAGATTTAGCATAATTCTTAAGGGTCCTAGGATTTTGAGAATGGTAAACGAGCACTGGCTTTGACTTAAAGTCACCAGCTGCATTAGCCCCTAACAACAGAGTCAGCCTGTTCTTTGAAGCTCTGAAGCCAGGCATTGACTTCTCTTCTTTAGCCATGAACATCTTAGATGGCATCTTCTTCCAGTATATGGCTGTTTTGTCTTCACTGCAGCTCTGTTGTTTAGTGTAACCACCTTCGTTCATTATCTAGCTAGATCTTCTAGATAACCTGTTGCAGCTCCTACATCAGCACTTGCTGCTTCACCTTGCACTTCTATATTATTGAGAACGCCTCTTCCCTTAAACCTCACGGGCTAGTCTCTGCTAGCTTCAAACTTTTCTTCTGCAGCTTCTTCACCTCTCTCAGCCTTCACAGAATTGAAGAGAGTTAGGGCCTTGCTCTGGATTAGGCTTTGGCTTAAGGGAATGTTGTGGCTGATTTGATCTTCTATCCAGACCTTTAAAACGTTCTCCATATTAGCAATACAGCTATTTCACTTTTTTATCATCCAATTACTCAATGGAGTAGCACTTTTAATTTCCTTCAGGAACTTTTCTTTGCATTCACAACTTGGCTGCTTGGCTCAAGAGCCTAGCTTTCAGCCTGTCTTGGCTTTCAAAATGTTTTCCTCACTAAGCTTAATCATTTGTATCTTCTGATTTAAAGTGAGAGACGTATGACACTTCCTTTCACTTGAACACTCAGAGATCACTGTAGGGTTATTAACTAACCTAATTTTGAAATTATTGTGGCTCAGGGAATAGGGAGGCCCCAGGAGTGGAAGAGAGACAGGGGAACGGCCAGTTAGTGCAACAGTCAGAACACACATAACGTTTATCGATTAAGTTCGTTGTCTTATATGGGCGTGATTCGTGGTGCCCCAAAACAAGTACAATTGTACACCAAAGATGACTGATCACAGATCACTATAACAAATACAATAATAATGTAAAAGTTTGAAGTATTGCAAGAATTACCAAAATGTAACATAGAGACATGAGTGAGCAAAATGTAACATAGAGACATGAGTGAGCAAAAGCTATTGTAAAAATGGTACCAATAAACTTTCCCAACACAAGAGTGTCACAAACCTTCAATTTAAAAAAAAAGCAATTATCTGCAAAGTGCAATAAAGTGAAGTGCAATAAAATTAGGTATGCCTGTAAAATTATTATACAAAAATCAACTGTAATAAGCACGTTAGCCATTAGGGAAATGTGATTCAATACTACCATGTGAGGGACTTCCCTGGTGGTCCAGTGGTTAAGAATCCACCTTCCAATGCAAGGAACACGGGTTCGATCCCTGGTCGTGGAACTAAGATCCCACGTGTCGAGGGGCAACTAAGCCTGCACACTCTAGACCCCATGCGCCACAACTACTGAGTCTGTGAGCCACAACTAGAGAGAAGCCCGCGTGCCACAACTAAGACCTGATGCAGCCTAAATAAATAAATAAATATTAAAAAAAAAAAACTACCATGAGATACCACTTCACACTCATTAGGAAGGCTACAATAATAAAGAGAGAAAATAACAAGTATTGGTGAAGACATGGAGAAACTAGCACCCTCATACATTGCTGGTGGGAAAGTAAAATGGTTACGGCTGCTGTGAAAAGCAGCTGGCAATTGCTCAAAAAGTTAAACAGTTAGCACATGACCTAGCAATTCTACCCTCAGGCGTATTCAAGAGAAATAAAAACATACTTCCTTACAAAAACTTATATATGAATGTTCAAAGAAGCATTACTCATAATAGGCAAAAACTGGAAACAATCCAAATTTTCATCAACTGATGAATGGATAAATAAAACATAGTATATCCATGTAATTGAATTTTATTTTTTAAAAAAAAGAAGTAATGACACATGCTACAACATGAATGAACCTTGAAACGTTACATTAAATGAAAAACGTGAGTCACAAAAGACCACATATTGTATGATTCCATTTACATATTGTCCAGAAAAGACAAATTTATAGAGACAGAAAATGAATCAGTGGTTGCTTAGGATTTATGAAAGGGGAAATTTGGAACAACTGTTTAATGGGTATGAATTTTCTTTTAGGAGGGACAATTAGACTGTGATCATTGTATAACCCTATAAATAAACCAAAAAAGACTGAATTATACACTTTAAAATGAACTGCACGGTATATGAATTAAAATCTCAATAAAGCTGTTTAAAAAACTTTCTGTAATTTTCTTATCTTATGTCATAAAATAATTAGAATAGAATCAATTTAATTATAGTATAATTGAATTTAATTGTAAATGTAATTAGCTTATAATAAATAAATAAATAATCGATCACTGTGAGAGCTGCAGCTGCAGGGCCATTACCCTAACATTAGAATTGCTAATTTGTCTATAAAACTTCCAGGGAACATTTCTTTGCACATATAATAAAATCAATACTACTTTAAAAAAATCATTCATATTTCCATATATCAGCAACAAGTAGAAAATAAAAGTTAAAGATAGTTATAACAGTTATCATAAAACATCAAAAACAGAAATATTGATAAATTCAGTGAATCATGGAAAACATCCATTTGCTAACAACTACTTTATTTCAATAAGATTTTGTAAAAGTGATCTAACAAACAAAGGCATATACCATTTTCTTGGAATGGAAGACTCAATACTGTAAAGATGTCTATTAACCCCAATTGTGTTGGTAAATATATCAAATGTATTCCCAATCAAAATCCTAATAAGGTTTCTTTTCTGTGTAGAAGTTCACATGAAAATGCAAAAGGACAAGAATAACCTAGGTGATCTTGAAGAAGAGCTAAGCTGAAGAACTTTAACAGAGGGCAAGACCAAATATAACATGAGAGAAATTAAAACAGTAAGATAAGGGCAAAAGAATAGAGTAACAGTTCAGTGAAACAGAACAGATGGTCTTGTAACAGACAAGTATATGTTTACCTTATTTATGACAAAAGAGAAACAGCAGTGTGATGGGGAAAGGATGGTTTTCAATAAATGGTGCTGGGCCAATTGACTATATATAAAAAGTGAGTCTTGACTCTTACCTTACATCATACACAAAAAAATCAATTCCTGATGAATTATAGACATAAATGTAAAAAGTTCAAGAGTAAACATTTAAAAGAAAACACAGAAGATCTTTATGACATTAAAATAGACCAATATTTCTTAAACTAGACACAAAAGACCTTAACTAAAAAAGACAAGACTGATAAAATGGAACTTGTGTTCATGTAAAGGTATCACAAAAGGGTGAACTAGCAAGCCACAGGATGGGAGAATATATTTTCAATGCATATTTCAAACAAAGAAACCATACCCATAATATATAATCAAAAAATAATATTACTCAAACCAATAGAGGTGGGGGGAGCAGCAAAAGACTTTTAACAGGTGCTTCAAAAGGAATGTATCCCAATCAGCAAGAAATATACGAAATAGTGTTCAACTTCGTTAGTCTTCAGGGAAATCAAAATTAAAATTGCAAGGAGACACTAACAACATACCCACCAGGAAGGCTAAAATACAAAAGACAGAAAGTACCAAACACTGACAAGGATGGAGGATACACTGCTGGATGAAGAAGAGGTAAATTGGCACAACTACTTTGGAAAACGTTTGGACACAACCTACTAAAGCTGAAGATATGCATATACTATGACTATGTAATTCTGCTCCTGGGTTTGTATCTAAAAGAAATGCATTAAAAAACTTCTTTAAGAAACATGTACTATACCATTCACAGAAACATTACCTGTAATAGTCCCAAACTAGAAATGAATGAAATGCCAAAAGCAAGAATAAATAAATACATGTTCATTCAGTGTAATACTACTGGCAGCAAAAATAAACTAAGACTACATTACATTCAGGTAGGGATGAATCTTACAAACAAAATGTTGAACAAAAGCCAGCACATAAAATGTACATATTATATGGTTCTATGTGTATAAAGTTCAAAATTAGGCAAACCCAATCTATGGTATAGTGAGTCAAGGTAGTAGTTAGTCTGGCTAGAGATGCCATGAATGGAAGAGGACATGAAACTTCTGGGCTTCTGGGGTCCTTGTCTCTGTTTCTTGATGGAGATTCTGCTTATGCAGAATGTGTGTTCATTGTGAAAATGTGAAGTGTGTCTGTGCGTGTATACACTATACTATACGTATTAACTTCAAAATACTTCAAAAATTTTTAAAAAATTGTTTTAGTATATTTATACAAAGATGACTATTTGAGCCTATGGAGAAAAAGAAAGGAAAATTACTGAATGTGGAGGCTAGGCTGTTTGTATGGTGTTTTTACTCACCTTTGTCCTGTAACGCAATTTGTTCCTTATGCAGTAATGCCACCTCCCGTCCCAAAGCTTTCTTCTGTCTTTCCAGTTCATTTCGAAGCACCAAAATTTTTAATTGCAGGCACTCACTTTCTTTTTTCTAAATAATTAAAAGTACAGGTAAATTTATGAATATAAAAGTTATTCCTACGAATAACTGCGCATTCACAATGTTTCAAAATGTGACTGGTTTAAAGCACTTTAATATTCATGTAACTTATAGATCTCTTGAGTAACTTAATTATCAGCACCTGTCATTTTAATGGAAAGAATACAGATGTAAGCAAAGAACAGAGTAGAAATAAAATCTCAAATCTGGGAACAGTTCTAAGAACCTAAAAGACACTATAAAATATCTCAGGCCTCTTTCCTAACACCACAATACAATAAGACACAAATTAATAATAAAAAAGAAATGGAGTTCTCAAAATGTTAAACATAGAATTACCTTAGGACCCAGCAATTCTACTTCTAGACATATGTATATACCCAATAGAATAAAAAACATGTCCATACAAAAATGTAAACATGAATGTTCATAGCAGCATTATTCATAATAGCCAAACAATGAAATCAATCCAAATGTCCATTATCTGATGAATAGATAAATAAAATGTGGTATATATACAATGGAATATTATTTGGCAATAACAAGAAATGAAGTACTGATATATGCTACAACATGGATGAATCTTGAAAACATTACGCTAACTAAAAAAAAGCCAGTTTTAAAAGGCCACAGACTCCATTTATATGAAATTACCGAAATAAGCAAATCCATAGAAACAAAAAGTAGATTTCCATCCTTACCAAGCTGAACATAGGTGCTCTAATATTTCACAGATTTTGGAGAAAGCCAAGCAGGGACCTGGTGCTTTCATCCCTTCCAGACAGTAACTAACCAAGCCCCCTATAATGTCAGTGGATACCACAGGGAGAGCCTGCAGCCTCACTACAGATGTAACAAGATAACCTTCTCCCTTCCTGCTGGGTAATATCAGAGGAGGCCAAGTAGAGAGTCAGAACTTTCACTACTATGCAGTGCTATTGAGACCACCTTACTCCCTATGTGGGCAGCTGGAACTCCTATTCCTAGCCAGCATTAACAAGCCCTCTTACACTCACACACAAACACTCCTCTGCCACGTGAGCGTCAATGGAAGCTTCTTGGGGAACTTGGACTTCCACCCCAACCTGGCAGTAATGAGATGGTGCCTCTTCCTTCCACTACCAGAGGTGTCAGAGGAAGCCAGGTAAAATAGAAGGTTTAAATAAGATCCAGAGACTCATAATACCCCAAATGTACTAGTTTCAATCAAAAATCACTCATCAGATCAAGAACCAGGAAGATATCAAAGTGAATAAAAAAGGATAATCAAAAGATGCCAACACTTGAGACAAGTAGACATGTTACAACTATCTGACAACGATCTGAGAGTAGCCATCACAAAAATGCTTCAATAGAAATTAAGAACCTATATGGGAATATAATGTAAAAAAGAATGGATATATGTATATGTAAATGTATAACTGATTCACTTTGCTGTACAGTAGAAACTAAAACAACATTGTAAATCAACTATACTCCAATAAACATTAATTTAAAAAAAGAAATTAAGAACATGCTTGAAACAAAAATATAGAACTTCTTGACCAAAAAAACCCATAAAATCTCAATAAAGAAAGTAAAGACCTAAAGAACTGAAATAAAAAACTCAATGAATGAGCTCAACAGCAGAATGTAGGAAATAGAGAAAAGAATCTTTAATCTGGAAGATCAAACAATAGAAACTACCCAATTTAAACAACAGAGATAAAAATGAACAGAGCCTCAGAAATCCGTGGAATGATAGCAAAAGATCTAGCACTTGTATCAAGTACCAGGACGAAAGGAGAAAGTGGGCAGGAATGAAAAGTACTTGTAGTAAATAATGGCTAAAAACTTCCCAAATTAGGCAAAAGAAATAAATCTACAGATTCAAGAAGTTAGTGAACTCCAAAAAGAATAAATTAAATGGAAAAAACCACAAAGTAAACAAAACCAAAAGCTGTGTTTTTGAAAAGGTCAGTAAGATTGATAAAATTCTAGCCAGGCTAACCAAGAAAAGACAGAAATTACTAATATGAAGAATGAAAGAGGAGCCATCACAACTGATCTCATGGACATTAAAAGAATAATTAAAAATACTATAAACAACTCTATGCCCATAAATTTGGTAACTTAGATGAAATGGATCAATTCCTTGAAAGACAATCTACCAAAACTCACACTAGGAGAAACTGACAATCTGAATAGGCCTATATATATATATATATATATATATATATAAGAAATTAAATCAATAATTAATTATCTTCCAAAACAGAAAGTACCAATCCAGATGGCTTCACTGGTAAATTTTACCGAACATTTAAATAAGACATTATATCAGTTTTTGAAAATCTCTTCCAAAATACAGAAGAACTTCCTAACTCATTCTATGAGGCCAGCATCATCCTCACACCAAAACCAAAGCCATCACTAGAAAGGAAAATTACAGACCAGTATTTCTCATAAACATAGGTACAAAATCCCCAACAAAATATTAGCAAATCAAATCCATCAACATATAAGAAGAATTATACACCATGGCCAAATGAACTATACTCCAGGTATGCAAGACAGGTTTAACTTTCAATAATCAATTAATGGATTTCACCACATCAACCAGGCTAAAGAAAAAAAATAATCATAACATAACATAACAAAAAAATAACCATATCAATGGGTGCTGAAAAAGCATGTGACATTCAACTAGAAATAAAGGAAAACTTCATCAATTTGGTAAAGAATACTTGCCAAGAAACCTACTAATATTTGCCAAAATACTTAATGGTGAAAACCCAGATGCTTTCTCCCTATGTTGGAGAACAACACAGGATGTCCCCTTTCACCACTCTCTTAAACATGTACTGAAAGTCCTAGCTATACAATAAGGCAAAAAAAGGAAATAAAAGCTATGTATACTTGGAAAGAAATAAATGAAGTCATCTTTGTTTACAGATGATATGATTGTCTATGTAGAAAATCCCAAAGAATTGACAAAACAAAAACAAAAAACCAACCCCAAACCTCCTGAAACTAACAAGTGATTATAGCAAGGTTGCATGATACAGGGTTAATACACAAAAGTCAACTGCTTTCTTATGTAACAAGGAATAATGGGAATTTGAAATTAAAAACATAACATCAATTATATTAGTATTAAAAAATAAAATACTTAGGTACAAATCTAACAAATTATGTAGAAGATCTATATGAAGAAAACTACAAAACTCCAATGAAAGAAATCAAAGGAGACCCAAATAAGTGGAGAAACTGTCCATGTTCAGGGATAGGAAGACACTATTATGATATCAATTTTTCCCAACTTGACCTATAGATTAAGTGACATCCCAGCAAATTATTTTGTGGATATCAACAAAGTGATTCTAAAGTTTATAGAGAAAAGCAAAAAACCCAGAATCACCAACAAAATACTGGAGAAGAACGAAGTTGGAAGACTGACACTATCTTCTGTCAAGACTTACCATAAAACTACAGTAATCAGGATAATGTGGTATGGGCAAAAGAATAGACAAACAAATCAGTGGAACAGAATATAGAGCCCAGAAATAGAAACACACAAATATGGTCAACTAATCTTTGACAAAGGAATAAAAGCAATTCAATGGAGAAAGGATAGTCTTTTTCACCAAATGGTGCTGGAACCACTGGACACCCACATACAAACAAACAACAAAAAAAAATTTAGATATAGACCTATATCTTTCACAAAAATTAACTCAAAATCAATCACAGATCTAAATGTGAAATAATAATTACTATTCACCTTTTAGAGGATAACAGTGGAGAAAACCTAGGTGACCTTAGGCTTGGAGATGACTTTTTACATACAACACCAAACACATGAGCCATGAAAGAAGAAACTGTTAAGTTGGACTTCATTAAAATTAAGACTTCTGCTCTGCAAAAATGACTATTAATAGAATGAAAAGACAAGCCACAGACTGGGAGAAAATATTTGAAAACCACTTATCTGATAAAGAATAGAATACAAAATATGCAAAGAATTCTAAAAACTCAACAATTGAAATATAAACAACCCAATTAAAAAATGGGCAAACGATCTGAACTGTCACCTTACCAAAGAAGATACAGAGATTATCATATGAAAATAAGCATATAAGCATATGAAAAGATTCTCAATATCACAAGTCATCAGGGAATTGCAATTAAAACAATTAGATAGGGGCTTCCCTGGTGGCGCAGTGGTTAAGAATCTGCCTGCCAATGCAGGGGACATGGGTTCGAGCCCTGGTCCGGGAAGATCCCACATGCCGTGGAACAACTAAGCCCGTGAGCCACAACTACTGAGCCTGTGCTCTAGAGCCCGTGAGCCACAACACTGAGCCCGCGTGCTGCAACTACTGAAGCCAGCGTGCCTAGAGCCCGTGCTCCACAACAAGAGAAGCCCCCACAATGAGAAGCCCATGCACCGCGACAAAGAGTAGCCTGCGCACCACAACGAAGAGTAGCCCCCGCTCGCTACAACTAGAGAAAGCCTGTGAGCAGCAACGAAGACCCAACGCAGCCAAAAAATAAAATAAAATAAATTTAAAAAATGAAAAACAATTAGATTACCACTACACACCTATCAGAATAGTTTAAATCCAAAACAATGGCAATACTAAATGTTGGCAAGGATGTGGAGCAACAGGAACTTTCATTCATTGTTGACGGCAATGCAAAATGGTATAGCCATTTTAGAGGATGGTCTGGCAGTTTCTCACCAAACTAAACATAGGTTTACTATATGATCGAGCAATTGTGCTCCTAGATATCTACCCAGATGAGCTGAAAACTTGTGTTCACACAGAAACCTACACATAAATGCCTATAGCAGCTGTATTCATAATTGCCGAAACGTGGAAGCAACCAAAATGTACCTCAATAGGTCAAAAGATAAACTGTGGCATATCCAATAACAATGGAGCACTATTCAGCAATAAAAAGAAACGAGCTATGAAAAGCTATTAAAAAGACATGAGGGAACCTTAAATGCATATAGCTAAGTAAAAGAAGCCAATCTGAGAAAGCTACATGCTGTATGACTCCAACACTGTTACATTCTGAAAAAGGCAAAACTGTGGAGACAGTAAAAAGTTCAGTGGTTGCCAGGTGTTCTGAGGGAGGGAAAAAAGTATAAATAGGTGAAGCATGGAGGATTTTTAGGCCAGTGAAACGATTCTGTATGACACTGTAACGGTGGATACGTGACACTGTGCCTTCGTCAAAACTCATAGAACTATACAACACAAAGAGTGAACCCGAAGGTAAACTACAGACTTTAGTTAATAATATTGTATTAATATTGATTCAACAATAGTAACAAATGTGTCACTCTAATATAAGATGTTAATAACAAAAGAAATGGGGGGGGCCTTTCTGTACTTTCTGCACAATTTTTCTGTAAACCTAAAACTACTCTAAAACACAAAGTTCATTTTTTAAAAAGTGACAGAACTGTACCTCAAAAAAGTCAATTTTACTGAATGTTCATTTAATAAAACAAATCCCAGACATGTTCTACCAAAGATACATTTAAGTTTACCAAATAAGTTTGTTAACTTATCTTTCCATAAAAATATTTCCTACTTCAACCTACAAAGCCATGGTTTAAACTTTACTCTGACTCCCTTTTTAATCCAAATACCTTGCCACAATTTGCCTCCAGATAAAATCTGAAATCCTACCCCCACAATGAACATATATGTGCCTGCATGTGTTTGCATTCACACACAATTACTGCACTATGAAGGTATGTACCCTTTTCGCCTAGTCTTTATCAATAGTGTCAATAATATGCTTTCCATCATTTTCCATGACAAAAATCTTAACCAAACAGCCTCCTTCTTAAGACATATACTAAGTAAAATTTTAATGGGGAGAAAAAAAACATTCATTAAGTAAACTGAATAGGTTATTAAGCCCTGGGATGAGCTGGTGGAAAACTTTAAAAGAAAAAACTCAGCACCTCTATTTGATTCACAGACAATGAGGAAGCATGGGTACTCAGTGAGATGAGTAATGGTATGGCCTTGTTGAGGCAATGGGCATGGAAAATGACTTTTGGCAGTTGTGTGGAAAGTACTTTACAGCTATTGTTTCTCACCCAAAGTGCTTTCTTCCTCATCTCTGAAATACTGATTCTGAACAGATGGTATGATCATCTGTTAAAGACATTCAAGCAGTAAAGCTTATTTCCAATCATCATTATTATATTTGACTGGAAAACTCTATGAAATATAAAACACTCCTAAGCAATTTTTTTCTGAATGAATCAAATATTTATGAAGGGCCTACTATGTGCTTCTAAATAAATGAGAAACAGTTTCTGTTTTCTAAGAGCTTGGGTCCAGTGGAGACAAAAGCCATTTTGCCCCGCCAACTCCCTGTAAAAACAAAGACCAAAAGTCAGTGAGGCTGCTTATCATGAAAGAAAGAGGAATGAGGAAACAATTTGGGGTTCTTCGGTAATCCAGTAGTGTGATCAGTGTTTTTACATCACTGACGGAAAAAATATACAAATTCTTAGGAAGCAGTCTTTTTCCACAAAGAGATGTGTTCAATTTCCTTAACTCGAATTTCTCCAAAAAATATGTAAACTAGATTCTACCTTGGTAGAGGAAAAAAAATAGAAAAGAAAAACAACTCTTCGAAGAACACAGGGATATGCATAGGTAGGGGGGTTAATCTGCTCTATTCCAGGGTACATGCTCAAATTGGGTTATGTTTACTAGAATCAAAGAACTAAGGGTACAATTTAGTCTAAACACTAAACTAATACAGGAAGATGTGTGTACAGTGTGTTTGTGTTATGGTCCATGTGCAAAAACTGGCCTATTTACAGAAATAAATCAAGTCATTCAAAACCAGGATTGCTGGCTCTAATTTCTGATGAGTAAACAAACCCTGACCAAGTGGAATCTGGTTCTGCTTCCTTTCAAATGAATCTAAGTACTCAAAGATCTTAATATTCCATAAGTATAATATCTTCTAATGGTTTCTACATTCTACTTACCTGTTTACTCCAAGTATAGTTAATGTCATATGTACATCTCCAAAGGATCACTTTTGATTGGATTTTAGTGTTTTTATACAACACTGTCTATGATCTGAAAATCACAGATACATTCATCTCTTTGCAAGCCTACTCCTTTTTATGCATCTTTACAAAGACAGTGATGGACAATGCTAAAGATTCTTTTCAGTAAGACACACCAATCTGTAAATGACCTATTAAACAATTTTCTTCTTGTATATTATGCTGGAGCCAAAAGGGCTTTTTAGGCAAAAGCTATCAAAGCATGGTTCAGGAAACCATGAGGATTCCTAACACCATTTCGGTCTGTGAGATCAAAAATACTTTCATAATAATACTAAGCTGCTATCTCCCTTTTTCACTCTCATTTTCTCATAACTGTATAGTGGAGTTTTTCAGTCTATAAGATCTGTGATATCACAACAGATTGATTGCAGAAGTAAATGTGAGGGTTCATCTGTCTTTTATTAACCTAGGCATTATCAATAGATATACCCTAAATTCTTTGAGATCTTTACAATATTTAGAGTATAAAGGGGTCTTGAGTGGTTTAGGGCATTATTCATCTATACTAGTTTTCCCACCAAAAATGGAAATAATTAACAATCTGAAAAAAAGTTTTAGAACTATGGCAGTTGTCCTATAAGTTAACAAATTTGCTTTAAAATGTCATTTACAGATTGTTTCTATTGTACCTATACCTGCTCAGCCATTAAGAAAGGGCAAAATTTTCCTTAGAAAATATTTAATCCAATCCATTAATTTCATAGACTCAGTGGCAATATCAGGCCTAGAACCCAGGTCCAGCTAGGGAGATAAAGCAAAAATATATGTAATAATAAAACATACAGGAGTTTTGTGTTTGATATAGAGAATAAGTACCTATCAAACTGGTCCTTCCATAAATAACAGCTATAGACTCTAGATCAGATACAAAAAGCTACTACATGAGGGTTCTAAAAATTGATCAATGGCAGGCAGATTTGGGGGTAAACTCAGAACCTGGCGCAAACAACCAACAGGAGGAGTGAAATTCCCCTTTTCTGTGACTTCGCCCTGAGGGCATCTATGGTTAAACACCAACAGACAGACAACTATCTTTCTGGCAGGAGCAACCAGGGAAAAGAGATTAGGCAATCAAGGCCACCAGAATGGAGGAAGCCAGAGAATGGGGCACCCCAAATTCTGTTTAAATTCAATCTGAGTTTCTGAATCCTAAGTCATATCTGCACGAGGCAAACAGAGAGCAGCTGTGCCTAAGGATGAGAGTAATGACCTGAAATCGGAGGCAATGTCCATTGCAGGCATGACAGTTTGAGCCTAACCAAGTTAACTACCCGCTAGAATTAGAACATCAATATTCTTTGGAACAAAGCAACAAACTCCAGAGATTCCACAAAATTACACTCACAATGTCCAGGGTACTCTGCAATATTACCCAATATACGAAGAACCAGGAAAATGTGATTCACTCTCTAGGGAAAAGACAATCAACATATGCCAACTCTGAGATGACCCAGATGTTAAAATTATCAAAGAAAGTCACTATTACAAATACGCTAAGTGAAAAAAAGTTAAATATTCTCATAATGAATAAAAAGACATGAAATCTCGGCAGACTATTTGAAAATGTTAAAAAGCCAGGAGGCTTCCGCTTCTAGTCAGGGTGGAGCAGGCAAAAGGAACACTGCCCAACTACTTTTACCAGTCTACCATAATCCTAATACCAATCTAACAAAGTAATTTAAAACACTGCTTCCCAATACCCCTAATAAATATAGGCACAAAAACTCTTAAATTATTACCAGATCATAACTAGCAAAGTATAAAAAAGATTGTACTCTATATTGTAGCCATTAGTTTATTCCATAAACGCAATGTTAAACACTTGAAATTAAATCAATGTAGTTCACCGTAGTAACAGAATCAAGAAGAAAATGCCATGATCATTTATTTCAATAAATGCAGAAAAAGCATTTGACAAAATTCAACATCCATTCACGATAAAATTCAGAAACTAGGAATAAGAGGCAACTTCCTAAAGCCAATAAAAGGCATTGCTAACATTATATTTAATGGAGAAAGGATGAATGATTTCCCCTTATGATCAGGAACAAGTAAAGGATTTCCATGTTTATCACTTTCATTCAACATTGTACTGTATGCCCTAGCTACTGAAATAAGGCAGAAAAATTAAAGCGCATAGAGCATTCCAAGTTTGCAGGTACAATTGTTTATACAGAAAATCCCAAGAAATCTACAAAATAACTACTAGAATTTAAAAGTTAATATAACAAGATGGCAAGATGCAAGATTACTAAATTAAAATGAATTGTATTCTTATATACTTGCAGGAAACAAATGAGAAATAAAATTTCAAAAACAATCCCATTTGCAATAATGCCCAAAACAAACAAGCCTCCCATAAAATACTTAGGAGTAACACTAATAAAAGATGCCCAGAACCTCTACATTGAAAGCTATAAGATATTATTGAGATAATTAAGGAAAAAAATCAAAATAAAAGAGACATATGCCGGGACTTCCCTGGTCGTACAGTGGTTAAGAATCTGCCTGCCAATGCAGGGGGCATGGGTTCGAGCCCTGGTCCGGGAGGATCCCACATGTTGCGGAGCAGCTAAGTCCGTGAGCCACAACTACTGAGCCCATGCTCTAAAGCCCGCGAGCCACAACTACTGAGCCCACATGCCACAACTACTGAGCCCACATGCCACAACTACTGAGCACGCACACCTAGAGTCCATGCTCCCCAACGGGAGAAGCCCACGCACCACAATGAAGAGCGGCCCCTGCTCTGCACAGCTAGAGAAAGCCCATGTGCAGCAACAAAGACCCAACGTGGCCAAAAATAAATAAATAAAAATAAATAAATTTATTAGAAAAAAAGGGAGACATATGCCATGTTCATGGATTGGAGAACTTGATATAGTTAAGACTGCAATTCTCCACAAATTGATCTATAAATCCTAATCAAAATTCCAGCAGGCTTTTTTTTTTTTGGTAGAAACTGATAAATTCATTCTCAAATTCACTTGTAAATACAAAGAACCTAGAAACCCACAGGAATTTTTTAAAAGAACAAAGCTGGAGAACTTACTCCATCTGGTTTTAAGACAGCAAAGCTATAATAATAAGGGAGTTTGTTACCTCACTTATAAAAAAACTTGAGATGGATCATAGATCTAAATGTAAAGCCCAAAACTATAAAATTTCTAAAACAAAACACAGAAGAAAACTTACGTGACTTTGGGTTAGGCACAGATTTCTTAGAAAGAACACAAAAAGCCCTAACCATAAAATAAATTAAAAAAATACACTGGATTTCATCAAACTTTGAAACTTTTGCTCTTTAGAAAGCATCACTAAGAACACAAAAAGGCAAGACACAGACTGGAAGAAAATACTGCCAAAACACATATCAGAAAAAGGACTTGTATCCAGAAATGCGTGCACACACACACACACACACACACACACACACACACACGCATGCCCACACAGTCTTTAACCACAGTATGAGAAGACAAAAGTCCCATTTAAAAATGAGGGAAGGGACTTCCCTGGTGGCGCAGTGGTTAAGAATCCGCCTGCCAATGCAGGGGACACAGGTTCGAGCCCTGGTCCGGGAAGATCCCACATGCCGTGGAGCAGCTAAGCCCGTGTGCCACAACTACTGAGCCTTCACTCTAGAGCCCGCAAACCACAACTACTGAGCCCACATGCTGCAACTACTGAGCCCGTGCACCTAGAGCCGGTGCTCCGAAACAACAGAAGCCACCGCAATGAGAAGCCCATGCACCACAACGAAGAGTAGCCCTCGCTCGCCGCAACCAGAGCAAGCCCACGCACAGCAACGAAGAGCCAATGCAGCAAAAAATAGATAAATAAATGTATGTTAAGTTTAATACATAGCGAGACGGATACCTGTATATACCAGCTCTGTCCACTGAGAGGGCTTAGAAGCACTTACAACTCAGAAGCAACAAGCACACCTAGTGCCCAGATCTTGTTTCTAAATTCCATTGTTCAATGAAAGGAACAGGATTCCTAGGAGAAATGGCTGATTCTAGGGCTGAGACAGGGAAAATACCTGATGAGTCCAGATCACATAGTGCCAGAAATTAAGAACTTGCTTTAAAAAACAAACGAACAAAAAGGAGATGAGGGCATGTCAAAAGGACACAGAACCCATCCTGAGAGAGCTCTCAATGCCACAGTTGAAGCAAGGAAATAAAGAACATCGTATCAGATTGTAACCTAAAGTATAAAATAAATAGATACAAATCCATACTGATAATTAAACGACTGAATAAATAAATGCGTGGAGGGAAGAAGGGACAAATCTTCCTCACAAAGTACCCAAATAATGTGTGTAGATAGTCTCCCTTCCAGGAGGTGGAGCTTCAGTCCCCTCTTCTGGAGTGGAGGCTGGGCTTAGAATCTGGCTTTCAAAAAATTGAGCAGGGAAAGGGAACTCTAGAGTGCATAAACCTGGGAGACATCACCTTAACCCAGTGATCAAGGTTACTATCAACAGTGATTCGTCATGGTGATTTAAAAATAGGAAAGAATGAAAAACTGTCAAAGATCAGAGAAGCCTAGGAAGTCATGATGACTAAAGCCAGTGTGGTGTCCTAGACTGGATACTGGAAGAAAAAAAGATATTAGAATCCAGTCTAATCACAACAAAACATCAGACAAACACCAATCAAGGGATATTATATAAAACAGCTGACCCAGTAATCCTTAAAACTGTCAAAGTCATCAAAAAAATCAAAGTCTGAGGAATTTTCACAACCAAGAAAGTCTAAGGAAGCATAGCTACTAAAAGCAGTATGGTTTCCTGGATGAGATCCTGGAACAGAAAAGGGACATTAGATAAAAATTAAGGAAATGTGAATAAAGCATGGACTTTAGTTAATGATGACTTATCAATACAGGTTCAATAATTACGACAAATGTACCATACTAAGGTAAGATGTTAATAATGGGAGAAACTGGATGTGGGGTTTACAGGGTAACTCTCTGTACTATCTTTGTAATAATTCTATAAATCTAAAACTGTTGTAAAATAAAAATGACATAGTGGAAACACTGGTGAAACCTGAATAAAATCCACAGCTAATAGTAATGTATCAATGTTAATTTCCTGGTTTGATGATATACCAAGTTGTATGTACCATGTCAAATGTAACATGGCTATACAAGAAGTTAACATTAAAAGAAACTGGATGAAAGGTGTATGGAACCTTTCTGAACAATCTTTACAAGTTTTCTGTAAATCTAAATAGAGTTTTTCTTTTCCTAATGGGCAAAAATATTTAAAATTACACCTCTTAAAAGATAACCAATAAAGATATGAAAAATTATAATAGAAATACAATTATAAAACCAAACTAAGGAAGCACTATATACCCAATAGCTAAAATTAAAAAGACCGACCTCTTAAATGAAATGCACAAATCCCTGAAAGACACAAGCAACCAAAGCCTACTCAAGAAGCAGCTAACTTCAGTAACACCTCAACTATTAAAGAATTGAATTCCTAACTCAAAGCCCACAAAGAAGACTCCACATCTGGGCCCACAAAGGCCCAGATGGCTTCACCGGTAAATTCTACCAACCTTTAAGAAATAATTCCAATTCTACACTTACTCTTCCAGAAAACAGAGGAAACACTTCCCAATTCACTAGTTGTGACCAACATTACCCCAACAAAACTAAACAACGAGGTGGCAAGAAAACAAAACTTCAGATCAATATTCCACCTTAATATAGATGCAAAAATCCTTTACAAAATTTTAGCACATTGAATCTAGAAATATACATAAAAAGAATAATTCATCATGAACAAGAGGGGCTTTCCCTAGCAATCCTAAGTTGGATGAACATTCAAAAATCAATCAATGTACTTCACTATCATAATACAAGAGAAAAACATAAAATTATCTCAACAGATACAAGGAAAGGCAATTTGACAAAATCCAAAACACTTAAGCAAAAATTCAAAATGACAACAGCAGAAATTTCCTAAAAAACATAATGCCAGAAAATTATGTTGGACATTGACGAGAAGATGTCAAAGTTTCGAAAGTCATCAAGTATGAACCCAATTTCTTCTAAACAGTTAATTACATTTGATCTTAGAAGGTAATCTGATTTCTTTACACATCAAATATGCCTTCTGACTGTATTTATACTTAGTCTAAAATTAATTCTTATATATTGAAAATGCTTGGGTTGAAGTATAATTGGGCCAATTTGGAAAGGGAATGAAGAAAAAACTATAGTAGTAAGGGTTTCTAATTTCCTACAGGTAAACCTTACAGTAGATAACAAACAAGTACCTGGTATTACCCTCTGAAAGGAGACAAGGAAACCAAAATTTCTGTCTCTATTTGTCAATGATCATGGGAAAGTTGCTTACTTTCTTTAGGTCTCATTTTCCTGTTATTTTAAAAAGAGATTACACTAGATTCATCCTTAAATTCATCAAATATTTAATGAGCTCTTACTGTGTGTTAAACACTTTTCTAGACACTGGGAAATACAGCCATGAGGAAAAAAAAAATAGACAAAAATCCCTCTCCTCACAGAGTTTAGAGAGACAGACAAATAAAATTCATATGTGAAGTGTATAGCATGTTAAAGGGTAATAAATACTATGGAGAAAAACAAAACAGGGAAGGGGACAGAAGGTACCGAGAGGGGAGTGTGGTTTTAAGTGAGGTTATAAGGGAACTAGATTTCTAGGTTCACTTTCAGTTCAAAAATACAGTGATTTTCTTATATGTTGACTAGGCCGCATAAAAACACACAGTGAACCTCTGAACTTGACCTCTTTAAACTCATACATTCTATCACCTTGCTCTGTGTGTCACCACTTATATTTTAGAAAAATAGGATTAAACATACATTTTTCCATACTGAGACAAAACATATGCTGTCACTTAATGAAATAAGTAATTTCCCAGTCTTGCCTTGAGAGAGGAAAATAAGAAAAAACCTAGCAGTTTCTCCCCAAAGGCTCTAAAAATGTGGTATTTTTGTACACTACAGAAAGGATTAAAATTAGCTATTTTTTCTCCTCCTCCAATATATCTGTGGCCTGGAGTTTGGTCCTTTACTGGACCTAAGTTACAAAAGGAGGTGGTTTAACAGCTTCTCCAAAGTGGAAGATTTTCCATAGGTGTGAAAAGTCATATGAATAAAAAGTGTCACTACCACAGTTATTGCAGCTACCATATTTTGTATGCCTGCTACGTGCCAGGTACAGCACTAGCCATTTTACATATTAGACTGAACTATATGACACTGCCATTTATAGGTCAAAGTCAGCAGTTTTATATAGATTAAATACTTTATCATCCATTAATTTCAAATTCTACGAGAGAGAATCTGTATAGGTTAATTGCAATGTTGCTTTCTATAGTTCATCCACTGAATTATTATCTCAGACAAATCTTACAGATAATGGAACTTTTGTTTGGAGACATAAAGACCTTCTGCCAAGTTGACAGTGCTGTGAACGACAGCTAGAAGATACTGCCTATCTATGGTATCGAGTTTGTGCAAACAAATACTTAAAATTTTTCACTTCGGACTTAATTTGAGGATTTGAGTTTTAAGTATCATTATCTATAGCACAAATTTCATCAAAAGCTATCATTAGCACTGTGACTTCATTTTGAGAAAAGTTCTATTTATTAGTTATACCCACTATTCTGCTTAAAAAGACAGAATCTTCGTTCCAAAATTAATATATTTTTCCCCACTAGGAAGAGTATAAAGCAACCCCAAAATTATACTAATATCTTAAATCTGTCCATTTGGATTGGAATTTCTATTTCTTTGGAAATACCTCATTAAAAGAATCTTTCCCCAAAGAGAACACTGTCCATAAACTAACCTATTAAATTCAATCCAAATAATTTTAAATTCATCTTTTAAAAGCAGATCAGTATCTACAGTTTATTATTGTTTTTCTTCTGGCAGCTATTTTTCATTCACTATACAGTTTATGTCTAGAGTTTACATTTATAAGATATTAATAAAATAGATTTTGATTATCTTCTAAGTAATTGTATGCAATCTAAAGTTTCAACTAGCATAAAAAGGCAGGCACTTTGTATGTTACACTATTAGCAGATGGGAAAGTTTATTTATAACATTTAAATGCCAACAGAAGTCTCAGTGAAACATTAAGAGGAAAAAATAAAAAGAAAGAAAAAACTACCTGAAGTTTTTTTGGGGAAAAAAGAGGGAAATAAATACAAGAAGAATACGGTGATCACATTTAGAAATCAACGAATTTAAATAGGTTAATATATAAAAACCTACCAGCTCATTGCTTGTAGATGTGAGTCTTAGTTTTTCTTCAATTTCCTTTCCAATTTTCTGAACAGTTACCTGAGTCTGTTTAATTGCACACTGGGCTCTATGAAGCCTAGAAATAAAAGTTGTAGAAAAATTTAAGTGAGTTAACTATAAACTCAACACAGAGCCACAGGCATAAATGGAACAAAACGAGGACAAAGTTTCCAGGATAAAGAGAATTAATAATGAACTCAACTGATGATTTCACAATTCTCTAGCATATTTACAACAAGGAAATAACAAGAGTCACGATATGTTCTAAAACACCCTTTCTATACCCATCTGTCTGTGATGTATTGAGAGCTAAAATGAAGAACTCACAGGAATCTGAAAGAGACCTTAGAAAATAATCTGATTGAACCCTATCATTTTACAGATGGGAAAGTGAGGCCCAGAGAAATTAGCTACGTTACTAAAGTCACCAAAAAAACCCACTGCTATGAAGGCTATTACTTGTTGGGTATCCACAAAGAAAAAAAAATTAACAATAATCCCAAGTTAAGAAGACTGAATTAAAGCAGCAGCCCCTTTGAAACAAGGAGCATTGAAAAAATTAACTAGTTTTCTTTTTTGCTTTAATTATGGGTTTGTGTTTTTCTTTGTCTCTTTGTCTTCAAGTATAGCTTATATATTTTGTATACATGTACATACTAAAAATGGTCAAATTGTCTTTATTCACAGGTAACATGATTTTCATGTAGAAAATCATTAGGAATCCACAAAACAACTACTAGAACTAATAATGTCACAGGATACAAGGTCAACAAACACTCAGTTATATTTCTATATATGGGTCAATAATTTCACAGTCACAATCCCAATCCCAACAGGCTTTGTTTTTGTGTGTATGTGTGCTTCTTTTTGTAGAAATTAAGAAGTTGATACTATAAATTACATAGAAAAACAAAGAATCTAGAAGAGATAAACCAATCTTTAAATCTGCCAGATTTCAAGACTTCCTTTTTTATAAAGCTACGTAATCAAAACAATCTGGTACTGGCATAAGGATCAAAAAACAGATCAATGGAACAGAATAAAGAGTATAGAAACAGACCTACACATATATGGCCAACTGATTTTGGACAAAGGAACCTAGGCAAATTAATGGAAAAAGGAAAGTTTTTTAAACAAATGGTGCTGGAACAGTGGGTAAACACAGTTGCTGTGAGGTAGGGAATGAATCTCATTCCCTACCTCACAGCAGAAAAAAAATTAATTCAAGGAGATCATAGTAAACATAAAAGCTAGAGTCATAAATCTGTAGAGGAAAACACAGAATCTCTTGCAACCCTGGGGTAGGCAAAGATTTCTTAGAGAAGACACAAAAAGCACTAACCTTAAAATTAAAAATGGATAAATTAGGCACTGCCGAAATAAAAAATGTCTTTTCATCTAAAGATGTTGTTAAGAAAATATAAAAGCAGTCCATGGACTGGGAGAAAATATTTGTAAAACATTAATTCGACAAAGTACTGTGCCTGGAGTATATAAAGAACTCATACAAACCAGTAACAAAGAGACAACCCAATTAAAAATGGGCAAAAGAGTGAAACACTTCACAAAAGAAGATATAAGAAAGGTCAATAAGCATAGAAAAAGGTGCTCAGAATCTTAGTCATCATGGTAATGAAAATTAAAATCGTAATGAGATAGCATTTCACACTTGTTAGAATAACTAAAACTAAAATGACAACACCTGATGCTAGCAAGGATGTGCAGCAACTGAAACTTGCATGCATCGGTGATAAAAGTATAAAACAGTATCATCACTTTGGAAAACTGTTTCTTGTAAAGTTATACATACATCTAACCTATGACCCAGTATTTCTACTCCTTACCATTTACTCAAGAAATACAAAAACACGTCCACAAGAAGATATGTATAAGAACGTTCATAGAAAACAATCCAAACGTCCATCGAACAGGAGAATTAATAAGCAAATTGTGGCATATTCATACAGCGAAATTCTACTCGGCAATAAAAAGGAACACAACACTGATATACACAACAATATGAATGAATCTCAAAAAAACATTATGCTGAGTGAAAAAAGCCAGGAACGAAAAAGTACATACTATATGATTCCATTTAAACAAAGTTCAAGAACAGGTAAAAGCAATGTATGGTGACAGAAATCAAGAGTGGCTAGCTGCCTGGGTGAGGCAGGACTGACTGGTAGAGAGCAAGGCGAACTAAGGAACTACCTGAGGTGATGGAAATGTTCCATGTCTTGATTGGGGTGAGGCGCACAGGAGGATACACAGAACTTAAACTTGAAATCTAAGTATTTCACGGTATGTAAATTTTACTTCCGACTTTTAAAACTGGCCAACTGTCCTAAACTGAAAGTTATCCTATATATGAGGACGTTAATTTTATCAGGGAGTTGATGGCATCAACACCTCTGCCAACATTATTATTACGACACCTTGCACTAAAAATATTCATGACATATTCTGCACTTTCAGAAGTTGCCTGATAGTTACTGAGGATTTCTTAGGTCATCTAAAAAGGAGCAAATCTTATGAGATTACTCGTGAGAGCAGTTCTTCTGCAACTTCCTCAGGACTCCAAAGGAATCCAATAGAGGAGATTATCCTCCATCCTACTGCCTCCTGCTCCGGGTGTGAATTCGTACACACTCTCTTGATGGCAATACTCACCTACAAAGGTAATGCTAAAGAAATTTAAAAGCAAGGAGAGGACCTTTGTGATGTGGTCCCCACCTCGTTTCTGATATGCTTACTTTGCACGCGCAATTCCAGCAATGCTCAACTACTAACAACTCTCCCCAAACACGTCATGCCATTTCTTCCTTCTGTACCTTTCAGTGAGCTGTTCTATCTGACTACAAGCTTCACTCTCTCTTAACAGATAAGTATACTCCCAAACCCACTAACAGGCAGCTCAAGCATACCTTCTTCTTCAAAGGCCTTCCCGACTGTTCCAGACAGGTAGAGGCACTTCTTCCTATGGAGATCCACAGCATCATGTATACAACACTAACAAAGATTATAGAACCACATTTTACAGCAACTGCCTATTCCCTTGTCTATTTCTTTACTAGATTTCTGGGCAAAAAGAAGAAAAAACACTCATTTTTTTCATTTACATTCCCAGTACTTAGCAGAGAATGTGACACAAAGGCACTCAATATATACTGCTGACTGCAGGTCGACTAATGCCTGCATATAAAAGTACAGTCCCAAGATTTTGATTATTTTTACTGATATCAGTGAAAGACTAAAAGACTAACGTACTAGTTTTCTATATCTATAATTTCAAAATATATTCGAAACAAAAATCACATAAATTAAAGACCGTTCACTCTGGCAAGAAACAAGCAGTTTCTACTAAAAATGTTATCAGAATTCTAATTTGATAGGCATTATCGACCCAAAGTAGAAATCGACAAAATAGCCTGTTACTTTGAAAGGAGGGAAAATGCTGCCTAAAACTCACTAGAGTACTATGCAAACAACCTTGTCAAATGGTAAAGACTCTAAAAATAAAAATGATTCATGACCATAATTAATGTATGACTTCAACTATTTGGCTCTCACTGCCCCAGACGCTTTCTGATCTTACCTTAGGGGCTTAAAACACACAGACAGAGTCACATTTCCTCCAATCTTCAGTGTTATCCAAATAGACTTTCAGAGCCCCTGCTACATCAAGACAGAGCTAATAACGTCCCCCTTTCAAGCTCAACAGGAGAATAAAAGTTTGAAGTGTTTAGGCTTTTAAACATAACATGGGACATCCTAATTCCCCTGGGGGTGAAGAGGTGAAGGACTGACAAGAAAAGAAACAACTGCCTTACCTCCAAACCAGCTAGCCAGTTTCAGAGGAATGTTTCTTGATTTTGCAAACTATAAAATGGTACTATAAAGAAACATAAATCATCCAGTCATCTGGGTGATTAGTCAAAACCAACACTAACACCCTCAAGCTGAAATAAAACTCATCATCACTGGTGTGGGGAGGATCAACTAGCTATCTGATAGGTATTCTGGTTATAGCAAATTCATGCATATTGGATCAATATGTTTTGAGATAACAGTAAAATTGAAAGTGGGTTTAAAATAATGCTTTGCAGCTAGATATTGCTGTGAATGTAAAGATACACTGAACAAAAAAGTGTTATGTCAAATGAATATTGAGACCATACCTATCAGATATTAATAATAATCTCAGTAAAGGAGAAGTGAGGAAACAATTTTTGCCTACTTAGTATTGATCATATCACATCTGAATGCATTCAATTTTAAGATGATGAATGACAAATTAGAGCACCTAGAAAGTCAGTGAAGTATAGCTCCCTATGGCTGGCAGGGAGAGATTAAAAGGGAAAAGAATATATAGGAAAAAATAGGATTCTATTGAGAGAAATAGATACCTTATCATTAATGAGTTTGTATTCCATATGAAGGAGCTTAGATTTTTATTCTGAAGGTATTAGGAAACCATTAAAAAGTTTTAAGCCAAGAAAGATTTAATGACATATGCACTTTCTTCCTATAATTAGGTGACTGGGATACAGAGAAACAAGACTGTAAACAGGAAGGCTAGTATAAGGTTATTTTAACAGTCCTAGCAAAAATTTAGGCATTGTCTTAAATTAAAATAGGAACAGAAAGGATGATGTAGATGTGAAAAGTTAGAGAGGAGATATAAAAAATGATGCCTGAAAATTACCAACATCAAGAACGCAAGAGAAGACATCACCACAGATCCTATGGACATTTAAAGGGAATTAAGGGAAATTAGGAACAATATGTCAATAAATTTAACAACTTAGATGAAATAGTTAAGTTGCTTAAAAACCACAAGTTTCCAAACCAAACAAATGAAATAGAAAATCTGAACAGTTGTTATCAGTTAGAGAAGCTAAATTTATAATTAAAAACCTTCTCACACAGAAAACTACATTCAGATTGCTTCACTGGTGAAATACTAGTCTTAACAAAAACCTTTCAAAGAAGAAGGAACACTTTTCAATTTGTTTTAAGAGGCCAGAATAACCTTGATACCAAAACATCACAAGAAAAGCAAATTACAGACAATAGAAAAATCATTAATAAAATTAGCAAATCAAATCTAGCAATATATGAAAAAGATAACACATCTTGATGAAGTGGATTTACCTGAGGAGTACAAGGTTGATTTAACATTTGAAAATCAACTGTGACAGAATGAAAGAGAAAAAACATATTATCTCAAAAGATGCCCCAAAAAAGCATTTGATAAAATTCAATACCTGTTAATGATTTTAAACAAAAATCTCTCAACAAGCTAAGGAAAAAGGAGAAGTTCCTCAATCTGATAAAGGGTTTATACTAAAACTCTGCAGGTAATACTTAAGATCAGGAATAAGAAAAGATGTCTACTTTCATTACTCTATTCAACACTGCACTCAAGATCCAAGCCATTGTAATAAGGCAATTTTAAAAAGTCATAAATACAGGAAAGGAAGAAGCAAAAATGTCTACTCACAGATGCTATATGACTGTGTACATAGAAAAAAATGTTTTAATCTATAATCAAACTAATAATAAACTTAGCAACATTGCAAGATTCCAGGTTAATTCACAAAAATCAATTGGTATTTTTATATAGTATCATCAAATAACTAGATGTGAAAGAAAGACCTGTACACTGAAAACTAGAAAACACTGCTGAGAGAAATTTTTTAAAAACCTAAACAAATGGAGTCATGTACTATTTCATGGATTGGAGGTTAAGAAGTCAAGTCTCCCCCTAAATTTATCTAGAGTCAATTAGTCCCAATCAAAAGCCTAGCAGTCTTTTCTTTTTAATTGACAAGCTGACTTGAAAATTGATATGGAAATAGAAAAGTCCTAGAATAGCCAAGAAAACGTTAAAGAACAAAGCTGGGAGAATTACACTACCAGATTTTATGACTTATCATAAAGCTAGTTTATAAAGCAGTAGTAGTTGCATAAGGCTAAACAAATAGATTGATGAAACAGAAATCAGGATATAGACATAGACCTATTCAATCAATTTATATTTTGATTAGGGAAAGAAAAGCTTTGTCAACAAACGACACTAAAATAAACTGGATATCAATATGGGAAAAAAATGAACCTTAAACTCTACCTCACATCATACATAAAAATCAATTTGAAATGATCAAAGACTTAAATGTAAAAGCTAAAACTATTAAGCCTCTAAAATAACATGTAGGAAAGTATATTCCTGACCTTGGGTTAGGTAAAGATTTCCTAAGTAGGACACAAAAAGTACTATCCATAAAATAAAACCCTGATATAGCATACTTTATCAAAATTTAAAACTCTCATCAAAAGACATTATTGAGAAAATGAAAAATCTAGTCAGAGCGTGAGACAAAATATATATATATATCTGACAAAGGACTTGTATTTCTAATGTGTACAAAGAATTCCTACAACTTAACAATAAAAACCAAACCCAATAAATAAAAAAGGGCAAAATATGTGAACAAACACTTCACAAAAGAAGATACAAGAATGGCTAATAAGCACATAAAATGCTGCTCAATATCATTAGTCATCAAAGAATTAAAAATTAAAATCAAAATGATACACCAGTACAAACCTACTATAATGGCTAGAATTTACAAAACAATACCAAGTGATGTCAAGGAGTAGAGCAATTGGAACTTTCAAACACTGTTGGTGGGATTCTAAAATTGTATAACTACTCTGGAAACTGGTAATTTCTAATAAATTAAATATACACTTATCATATGAGCAGGAAGCTCCACTCTTAGGTATAAGAGAAATGAAAGCATGTGACCACAAGAGACTTCTTTTTCTTCCAGTTTTATTGAAATATAATTGGCATACAGCACTGTTTGGTGAACATCCATCATCTCATATAGATACAAGATAAAAGAATAACAAAAAAATTCTTTTTCTTGCAATGAGAACTCTTAGGATTTACTCTTAACAACTTCCATATATAATAATACAGCGGTGTTCATTATATTAATTACGTTGTACATCACATCCCTAGTATTTATTTATCTTTCTAACTGAAAGTTTGTACCTTTAGACTACCTTCATCCAAATAGCCCACCTCCAACCCCTCACAAAAGTCTTTTGGAAAGATATTCTTAGCAACTTTATTTATAACAGTCAAAAAGTGTAAACAACTCCTGGAGATGCTGTGGAGAAAAGGTAACCCTCCTAGACTGTTGGTGGGAATGTAAATTGGTGCAGCCACTATGGAGAACGGTAATGGAGGTTCCTTAAAAAACTAAAAATAGAGTTGCCATATGCTCCACTAATCCCACTCCTGGGCATATACCCAGAGAAAATTCAAATTTGAAAAGATACATGCACCCCAGTATTCTTAGAAGCACTACTTACAATAGCCAAGACATAGAAGCAACCTAGGACAGATGAATGGATTAAGAAGATGTGTTTGGGACTTCCCTGGTGGCGCGTGGTTGAGAATCCGCCTGCCAATGCAGGGGACACGGATTCAATCACTGGCCTGGGAAGATCCCACATGCCACAGAGCAACTAAGCCCGCGAGCCACAACTACTGAAGCCCACACGCCTAAAGCCTGGGCTGCGCAACAAGAGAAGCCACTGCAGTGAGAAGCCAGCGCACCGCAACGAAGAGCAGCCCCCGCTCCCCGCAACTAGAGAAGGCCCGTGTGCAGCAACAAAGACCCAACGCAGCCAAAATAAGTAAATTAATTAATTTAATTAAGAAGATGTGGTACGTAAATACAATAAATACAATGGAAAATTTCTCAGCCATAAAAAAGAATGAATAATGCTATGGACCTAGAGATTATCATACTAAGTGAAGTAAATCAGACAGAGAAAGACAAATATCATATGATACCACTTATGTGTGGAATCTTAAAAAAAAGATACAAATGAACTTATTTACAGAAACAGACTTGAAGACATAGAAAACACACTTACGGTTATGAAAGGGGAGGGGATAAATTTGGAATTAAGAGATACACACTCTATATACAAAAAAAACAACGAGGACGTACTCTATAGCACAGGGTAAACAACTCAAATGTCCATCAACAAGATAATGCATAAGCAAATTGTGGTATATTCATAGAAAAACCACTCACAACAATAAAAAGGAACAAACTACTATCTATACTACAATATGGATAAATTTCAGAAGTATGCTGAACAAAAGAGTATACCGTATGGTTCCATTTATAAGAAGTTCAAGAACAGGAAAAGCTAATAAATAAGGAGGCAATAAGAAAAGTGCTTGACTCAGCCAGGGGTGGGGACAAGGGTGTAAGAATGGCTGGCAAAGCGGTATGAGGGAACTTTCTGGAGAGTGAAAAATGTTCCATATCTTCATGGAATGATGACAATGTGGGTGTGTATATCTGTCAAAACTCATCAGACTATACACTTACATTCTCTTAATTTTATGTTGTATGAATTGTACTGCAAAAGAAAAAAATGATCACTGGTGTATGGCTTGGGGAACCAGGAAAATGGTGATGTCATTTATTGAAAGGGTGAACAGGGATGAGCAGTTTGAGAAGGAAGTTCTGCTTTCAGTTTGAGGCGCCTGTGCAACATCCGAGAGGAGGTGTTGAGTATGGGTTGGATACAAGGATCTGGAGCTTAGGAGACAGATCTTGGCCGGAGATAAAAATATGGCAATCATTAGCACACAGATGGTTATTAATGCTACGAAAGTAATGACATCATTCTGGAAGACTGTGAGAATGAGAGAGAACAGAGCCTAGAACAGAATTCCGAGGAAAATCAATTTTTAACGGATTAGAAATAAAGAAATAAAAGCTGCAAAAAATTCTGACCCAGAATTCCAGAGAAGTAGAAGGACAGCTGGGAGAGGTGGTGTTACAGCAGTCAAAGGAACAGAATGTCTCAAGGAAGTAATAATCACTGTCATAAAATCAAGTAACCTGAGGCCTAGACAGTATCTACAGATTTAGCAACAAGGACTTGATTAAAACTGTTTCAAATCTTTTCACCTCTCTCTATAACTACTGCCACCATCATCTTCTATCTAACCAGTAGCCTCCTAACTGGTTTCTAAGCTTCAACTCTTGCTCTTCTCAATTCCAATCTCTACTCAGTACAAGTAACCCTGTTCATCATTTGGTCAGTACTAATTGTAGCTTACCTGCCCAGCCTCCAGAATGCCTGCCTTATAGAGCTGTGTCCATAGTTTGATATCACCTACATCACTATGCCTGTTGCAACATGTCAACAATCTTTCTAGACTGGGAAACAGAATATAAAAACTAAAGACTTTGTCCTATCAGCAACACAGTCCAGTAACTCCAGGTTTCTCTTCTCACAGGCTAAGAGAGATAGTAAACAAGTTCTCTTTACATTGCAAAGTCTCTAATACATGTCTGCGATTAAATTCCCTTAGAGACAACTATAGAAATATCACAATCTACAAACTTATAATTTAAAAGACTAGTGTTGTATAATATAGCTAGGCCTAACCACTTTTCCTTTCTTCATCTCTGATTGATAGACATGAAATGTTTTACTCTAGGCTCTAAATAATAGCTAGTGTTAATAGCTAGTGTTTGATTATCTATACAATGCCTTTCATTAGGTAATACATCTAACGGTAGTTAACAGGACTTTCCTGGTGGCGCAGTGGTTAAGAATCCGCCTGCCAATGCAGGGAACACGAGTTTGAGCCCTGGTCCGGGAAGATCCCACATGCCGTGGAGTAACTAAGCCCATGTGCCACAACTACTGAGCCTGCGCTCTACAGCCCGCAAGCCACAACTACTGAGCCCACGTGCCACAACTACTGAAGCCCATGCACCTAGAGCCCGTGCTCCGCAACAAGAGAAGCCACCACAATGAGAAGCCCGTGCACTGCAAGGAAGAGTAGCCCTCACTCACTGCAGCTAGAGAAAATCTGCGCACAGCAACGAAGACCCAACCCAAGCAAAAATAAATAAATAAATAAATAAAATATTAAATTACTTAAAAAAATAAATTAAATAAAGGTAGTTAAAATATATGTACTTCTAGTCATGTTTATAATACCTTCCATCAATGATAAAAGGATTTTTCTGGTGACTGAAAAGGCTATGACCTATAATTTTTTCCACACTAAATACAATTTTCAATATATTTTTTTAGAATTCTAGTCAAATAAATCTAGACACCACAATAGTCATGAATCACCACAGTGCTCCAAACTTCTGACCTAAAGAAACCACAAAATAATACATGAGTATTGTCTTAAGCCACTAAATTTATGGTAATTTATTATCCATCGATAGAAAACTAATACTCTCTTCCAATCCAAATCTTGACTACCTTGCTTTCAAGGCCAGCTCAAATATCATCTCTTCATTATTTCATTTACAGAGCACATTATCACATTAGTCAAGATAATATCTGCACTTTATAAATCTTCAGTCTAATCCTTTATCTGATAATAATCAACACACATTTTAATTTATTCATTCATCCTATCTTCACACTGAGCACTTTCCATGTTGCTAATACTGAGCCTGGTGTTGAGAGAAAAGTCATTGGAGACAGTCTATCTCTCCAGAAACAGACAATTTATTTACATATTCATGCAACAAACACTTAAGTGCCTAAATGCCTTAACACAGTGAGCCCATGCCCTGTGTTAGGTAATGGAAATACAAAGATCAGAGATGTACATCTTATATTCATAAATGCACAAACATTGTGGAGAAATGGGTGTGTAAAAAATTATAATAGTGTAATACTATGATAGAGGTACATATAGGGTAATAGCTGAGCATCAAGGAGGGACTTCTATTTTAGGGGTAGTATCAAGTGGAAGTAAAGTCTTCTAGGAAGAAGTAAAAACTAAGCTGATATTAAAAGTAAGAGTAGAATTAACTAGGTAAAAAAGAAGAAAGATATTTCAGACAAAAGGAGAAGCAAATACAAAAACAGAGGAAAAAGACTGCACATTTTCAAGAACTGCAAGCCTTTAGCAAGGCTGGAGCACAGGAGCACAAGGCTCCAGCAAGGCTGGAGCATCCTCTCATATGCGAGAGGCAAGAGATGAGGGCGTAAAGGTAGACAGAGGTCAGATTATGAAGACTTAGTATATGAGGCTAAGGAGTTTTATACCCAAGGTAATGGGATAAAGTTTAAAGTGGGAGACCTGACCGAATATATGTTTTAAATTTAAGACTATTTGGGCTGCAGTGTGAAAAGACTAGGGTACTTCCCAGTACAAAACGACCCAGAAATTCCTTTTTGGAAGAGGAAGAATTCAAGTAGAAGTCCAGAAATAGATAATATTTGATAAGGCTACCCCTTATCTGAGTTGTGTGGTCCTCCTCAATAACCCTGGGAGGATGGCTCTGTCTAGAGTTCACATCATGCTCTGATCATCTGTTCACTGCCTCTCTCCAGCACTAGATTCCATACTCCTTGAAAACCTAGAGCTATATCTTAGTGTTTGTGCTCTTGAGCTTCCCCACAGTTCTGGTACAGACTTCAGTACACACACAGCTTCCCTTCCATCCCTCAGGAGTAGGGAGGGGCCTATCTCACCCTTCCTCTCAGACCTTGAAAGCACAGTAGATGATAAACAACAGATGACTATTTTAAGATTTCTTCTGATTCTGTTTTCCTCAGATTCTATGAAATACTTGTTGACTGATAAATTTACTCATGTTTTCTTATAAGTGTATCAAGCATAGAAAAATTCCTGGAAAACTGCCTTGAGAAAGTTTTTTTAAAGTTTGCAAATCACATTAATATTAGAGTACAAATTTCTGATTGTCAAAATTCCTCTTACAGAGTGATTTTATAAATGAACATAGCGATTCAGATGGGTCTGCTGGGAAGATCTATTACTTCTCATTCTAGATACTACATGTCTGTCAACAGAGCCTGATTTTTTTCTGAGAGTCACATTCCACTGATTATTAACACTGACTTGACTACTGACTAAAGGTTCTACGTCTTTTTTTCACTCAGGCTGTGTCCATATGTCAAGCCTTCCTCTTCTTAAACAATTGGTTTGGGAACTTAATTTATCCCAGTTAAATTCCAACTTGAAATTAAAGATGGGCTGAATATATATTCTACCTTTCCAGTCCCCAGAGACCATCTTATATACTGATTCTGTTATACAAAGTAATCACCATCTCTAGAAGCTCCACACTATCATTTCATTAGCTTTCTAAGTTTTTAAGCTTTGCATAAGTTCCTATACCTTTGTTCTAATGCTTAGACTGTAATATCGTAACGGGTAGAACTATGTCTCCCTTGTTTGCCATTATATCCCCAGCATATTGCACAGTTTCCAACATGCAGTACTCAATAAACATATGGCGAGTAAATAACTGAATGAATGAACATGTTGAACAAGACTAGATAAAAAAACAGAGCCCTATGCCATGCCATTAGAAATTTCCCTCTAGGCTGCTAAGTTATTAAGCAGTTATAAATCTTCCTATCTTTACTATCATCTAGCTTATCCTTCTTATCTTGCTCCCCAAGCTTTCAGTCATAGCTTGCCAAAGACCTTACTAGAGTTATTATCTGGTTCTACAAATCTACTTACCCTTTCAAAATGGACACATCAGTCTGAGATAACTTGTTCTTGGGAAAAGCTTATTAAGGGGAAGGGATTTAAGCTTCAATTTGAAGGAAGGGTAGGATTCTGACAATTGTATGCAAGAGAATAGTCATTTAGGGTATTGGGAATAGCTTTTCAAAGTCATTAAGGGAGCAGAGTGCCTTGCATGTTCAAAATAGGAAGTAGGTAGTGTGCTAAAGCAAAGGGCACATGAGAGAATGTCATTGAGTCTGGGAAGGTTGATCAGAGCCAAACTGCTGTGGATTTGGAATGCCTGAGAAATCTTTTGTATCTTCATAACACCTACAGCAATCTTGGACACGGGAATCACTCAAATACTTGTTGACGGGTTTACTAAATATGACAGTTTCCCAAAAGACCAGAAGTTTACCCTAAAGCCTGCTTCTACATTCCTCTGTCTAGACCATGCACATAGTTGAGAAGAATACACAGTATCATGGTAATGGCATCAAATAAGACAGAACACTACTGCTACTTATGAAATTGAGGAGACAGTAGGTGGTGTGAAAGCATGTGATAATGAGTGTGTCAGGTCTAACCAAGATGTGTCCTCAAAAGCTAACAAACAGGGCTTCCCTGGTGGCGCAGTGGTTGAGAGTCCGCCTGCCGATGCAGGGGACACGGGTTCGTGTCCCGGTCCGGGAAGATCCCACATGCCGCGGAGCGGCTAGGCCCGTGAGCCATGCCCGCTGAGCCTGCACGTCTGGAGGCTGTGCTCCGCAACGGGGAAGCCACAACAGTGAGAGGCCCGCGTACCGCCAAAAAAAAAAAAAAGCTAACAAACAGCACTGAGGAAGCAAAAGTTATAAAACGATAATCAACTCTTTGAATTTCCAATTTACATTTCAAAAACTCACTTCAGGCAAGAAGAACCACAGTTGGCATAAGAGTAGGATAAATCATTCTCAGATTTTTTCATAATACCATCCGTGTGCTAAAATGCAAGTTTAATTTAAAATATATTCATTGTACAATAAACATACTTGAGGAAGTACATAAAAAGTACTTCAGAATTAGAAACAAGAAAGAGTACAAACTAGGATATAGACAAGGTTTTAAAACTTAAAAGTAATACTATACATGACTTTATGCCAATAAACTAAAAAGAACAGAAAAAGTAAATGATCTTCTAGAAAACTATTAATTACCAAGTTTTCTCAACAAGAGATTAAAAACCTGAGTAGATTAATAACCACAAAGAAATCAGAAAGGTAACCAAAGGGTAATACCTTGTGGGGGTAGAGGGACTGCAGACCCTGATCGTTTTATAGGTGAGAGCTACCACCTAAATCTAAATTACATAAATTGTCTTAAATCATGAGAAAATATAGACAGCTTCTCAATTCATTTTAGGCTACTGTAACCCTTATGAGTTTTGATTTGAACCTGAACAGCACACACAAAAATAAAACTACATGTCTGCCTCACTTATAAAAAACTGTAAAACACAAAATATTAGAAAATCTAAGCCAGTGCTGTATTAATAAATACATCACAAGCAAGTAAAATTTATCGCAGGCTTATACAGATGGTTTAACATCATTTAACATCAAATCTGTGTAATTCACTGCACTAATAGAACAAAGGAGAAACACTAAACTTATTCATGAGAAAAATCCTTAGTTATACTAGGCATAGAAACTTTCTTGTTTGATAAGAAGAATCTATCAGAAAACTCCAACTTATATCATAATGAATGGTGAAATGTCAGAATATCAAGGATGCCCTCTGTGGCAAACTGAATTTTCCATATACGACCACAATATTATCTCCCATCCTAGATGGTCTTCTGCAGTGTGGACTTAATATTTCCCCACCAAGAGGCAGAATCTATTTCTCTACTTCTTGAATCTGGGCAGGCTCTGTGACTGCTTCGACAAATAGAAAATGGCAGGAGTGACCCTGTGCTAGTTTTAGGGACAGCCCTTAACTTCTACTTCCTCTCTCTAAACACTCACTCTTGGGCAAACCAGGCTCCATGTAAGAAATCCAACTACCCTGAGAATGCCATATGTGAGGAAGCTGGCCATGTAGAGAAGTATTTGGAGATAGAGATGGCTGGCCAGTCTCCACTGTTCTAGCCATCCCAGCTGAGGCACCAAACATGTCAGTGAAGAAGCGTCCATATGCCCAACCCAGTTGAACCTTCAGATGACTCCAGCCACAGCTGCCATCTGATTACAACTACTTGAAAGGCCCCAAGGGAAAACAACCAAGCTAAGCTTAAAGACAGCCCACAGAACTGTGAGGATCTGAGGATAATTAATTGTTGTTTTCAACTACTAAGTTTGGGAATGACTCACTATGTAATACTAGAATACTCACTGTGAAGGACTTAGCCAATATAATAAGGTAGTAAAACAAGACAAACACTCTTAGAAAATAGGAGACAAAACTGTCACCATTTACAAATGGTATTATTATTTACATAATATACCCTAGAGAGTCTTTAAAAACTATTAGAATAAAAGAATTCAGTAAAGTAACTGGATGCAAGAATCAGCATGCATAATCTAGAATGACTCTCATTTCAACAGTTTCTCCATTAACCCTGCATGACATACTGAACAGACTAATAATTTCAATTGGTGGAATCATTGTACCAGTGCAGTATAAAATATAACTGCATTACCACAAATGCACTGTTTGGCTTTGCTTTTGGCTCACACCCATAGACTGTATCTTTAACCCTGGTCAACCAGCTTGTAAATTTGAATGCTTGATCGCAAGAAAGATGGGGCAAGAAGAATGTATTTGAAGTAGCATATATTCATTCTGAAACTACTGTTTAAATCTCATCACTCTCAGGCCTCATTAAAAATAATCCACTGCTTCCATACAACCTATCCCACCAAAATAACACTTCTGAGTGTGAATTTCACTGTCCTGCACTCAGTGCAATTTCAAGATGCCCCTTCTACTCCAGGAGTTTCTTCCTAGTATATTTACCTCCTCCTCCATCCTTATTGTATGCTCATATACCTCTCTATGGACCCTCAAAACTCTTCAAATCCAAGAGTTTTCTTCATCCTTCCCTGAAGGCTTCAGGGAAATCACATTGGCGTCTCCTTCTCTAAATCTGTTTTAATGCTCACAGAAAAAAGAATACTAAGTATCTTGTACATTATTTCATTCAGTAAGCATATGTACCATGAAGTTTAGCACTTGCTTTCTTCTCAGATCCTCTCCCTCACTGTGCCTAAACTAACAAAGGATTGCACACTTAGCAAGTATTTAATATATACTTGATGATTTTTAAAATATATTTTTAAATTATGATTTGAATAATATTCTTCAACTAATCGGCTTTCATAAGAACAGCATTTAAAAAGAAATTACTAATTTGGTTAAATCCCCCTGTTTTTAACTGAGGTATAAGTGACATAACATTACGTTGGTTTCAAGTGCACAGCATAATGATTCCATATTTGCATATTTTGCAAATGACTACCACAATAAGTCCAGTTAACACCACCAACAGTTACACATTTCTTCTTTTCTCGTGTTGAAAATTTTGAAGATCCACACTCCCCTACCTACTTTCAAATATGCAATACAGTATTATTATAGCCACTGGCTAAATCTTAACAGAAAATGGTGCCGTGGAGCCATGAAAAAAAGACATGAAGTTGTAAACCTTGGAGAGAGATTCTGCCTATTAAGATTTTTTTTTGGATCTTGTCAGACACTCGCAGAAAAGTTCGAACTTCCAGGGAAATTAATAATAAAGATATGGAGAAGCATATTAACAATCTGAACAGAAGGATTTGGTTTCAGCAATGTTCTATGGGTTTATACAGATAACAAAAGCAAGGTTAGAAAGGCATATTTATGAAGTTTACTCCTGAATGTAAATCAGTGAATATGCTTCTTTCACTGAGAAAAACTTCCTACAAAAAATACAGCTGTGCTTAATGTGTTTAATGACAGCTGAAAACATTTTGGCTCAAACTCCTTTTGTTAATAGAAGGGTAATAACAAGCAGTTCACACTGACAGACTATCCAGAGATGACCTGATAATTCATTATCAGAGTGTGCATCAGAATTACGCGAGATGCTATTTTTTACAATATGTAATGACTCATTCCTGAAACCTTTCAATCAGAACCTAGAATTAAAATGGTAATTATCGGGCTTCCCTGGTGGCGCAGTGGTTGAGAGTCCTCCTGCCCATGCAGGGGACGTGAGTTCGTGCCCCGGTCCAGGAGGATCCCACGTGCCGTGGAGCGGCTGGGCCCGTGAGCCATGGCCACTGGGCCTGCACGTCCAGAGCCCATGCTCTGTGGCGGGAGAGGCCACAACAATGAGAGGCCCGCGTACCACAAAAAAAAAAAAAAAAAAGTAATTATCAACATGCCAATATATATAATAAAGTCATAGGATTTTTTAAAAGTACAATTTTTACAAAAATTAATGAATATTGTCTATTTGTGGAACTACAATAGGCAATTTGATAACCTTGGATTTTATAAATATAATAGGTAGTATAGCATAGTGATTAAGTGTGTAGCTGGCAAGTGAGAAAAAAACCCAATATAGTCTTCAAAGGTTTATTCTAAGGATTAATACTTATAAAGCATCTATGTTTTTATCATTTGAAAAGTACTCAAATATTAGCTATGATTCTAATTATTATTATCTTCTTTAAGCCTATATATTTATTCCAGCAAGAATGCCACTATGCAAAGCATTTTGGGGAGTTGCCCACAAAACTTGTGGTATAATCTCTGGGTATCTTCAATAATGGCAAATCTCTATCTCTGCTGGAAGACTTGATAACTGAGAAATCATCAAAATTAATCTGGGCCAAACTTGTGAATTAGATGGGCAACCAGGCTGGATAATCACCTTTTAAGTAAAATTAAAATGTGGTGCTATAAGTAAAGCAATTTTTAAAATGTTGTTAGTTCTAGAAATACAGCTGACCCTGTACAACCCTGAACAACAGGGGGGTTCAACTGTGCAGGTCCACTTACATGTGCATTTTTTTCAATAAATATATTGGAAAATCTTTTGGAGATCTGTGACAATTTGAAAAAACTCAGATGAACTATGTACCCTAGAAATATATATGTTTTTATGTCTGTATATGTATGTTAGGGATTATATAAGGATGCATTACTATAGTGAAAAGGACATTTAGCTGGAAGCTAAAAGATCTGGTTCGAATTCAGTTCTACCAATTTAAGAGCTATGATTTGGAGGATATTATATAACCTCTCTAATCATCTCTAAGCTCTGAGTTCTCTATGGAAGGGGATTAGATCATATTAATGTTTTTAACTTCCATTCTACGGTGCCTGGGCCATAGTAGGCTTTCTGTAAATTTGGCTCAGTTCAAATTTGAATGAGAACAAAGGGAGGTAAAGAAAATGATACAGAGGTAGCAAGGTAAGGTCCACACCTTGTATTTAAGTGCAGTATAAAGTCATTTTTTACCCTGAAATTACTAAAATGGTCTTCAGGACATCAAAATCCTTAGGACCAGCCTACCTTATTCTACTTCTGGCCAAGACAGAGTAACAGAGACTAGATTTACTCTCCCATCTAAAACTACTAGAATAAAAACTAAGAATACATGTGAAACAGTGGTCTCAAGTAACCCATCAGGTAACAAAGGACAATAATACTTGAGAGTGAAGAAGCATATAAGGTGAGCCCTATGACTGCCCCAAACTTACTGCCTGGAGAAAGTTAAAAGACCAAAGCACACGGAGGGAGATCCCAAGGAGTACAGAGGTCTACCTGAGTTAAGGAGAAAATTGAAAGTCCAGGGGAAACCACAAGTTCTACAGTTCTCAGCACACAGTACTAGAGAGACAGCACAAACAGAAAACTCCAAAATCTGCAGAGAGTCATACTCAAGTATTCAGCTGTGTACTGATCAGTGAATCACCTGAGGAAACTACTCAAGGCCACAGGGGGGAAAAAAAAATCCACTTGAAAGGACTAGAAAAAAAGTAAGCAGAGACTGCACAGGGCCAGGAATAGTGCCTATTCCTTCTAGACAGGGTATAGCCCATAATTCATGGGCCACATAATAAAGTATTGAGAAGAGTTTGTGGATAAAATTAACCCTAGACTAAATGCTGTTTTAGTCCAGCCTTACAAAGCTTAAAAGCAAGATCTGAAAGGACGAAAATTTTTCCAAGTAACAGAGCAAAATCTCAGAATAAACCCCAAGAATATTTATAGGACTACAAAAATACCCCACAAACAAAATTTAAAATGTCTGGCATCCAACCAAAAATTACCATACACACAAAGAAGCAGGAAAATAGAACACAAAATGAGTAGCAAAATCAATCAGTCAATCAATCAAAACTGGCCCAGAATTAACACAGATGATATAATTAGTACAAGGCCATTAAAACAGTTATTACAACTGTAATTCATATGTCCTAAAGCTAGACAGAAAAGACTGAACATGTTAAAGACAGAAAAAATTTTAAAGATCCAAACTGAACTTCTAGAGAGGAAAACTACAATGTTTGAAAAGAAAAAAAAATTAGTGGATGAACAAATTAGACATTACAGAAGAAAAGATACCTGAAGATATGCAAAATGTCTATGGACATTTGAATAGGAAATATTCAAAATAAGAAAGAAATAAGACTAAAACAAAAACAAAACAAAGCACCAGTGAGTGGTGGGACAGCTTAACAAGACCCAATATACATGTGAATTGTAGTGCAAGGAAAAAAACAGTAGAGAAAGAGACAGAAAAAAATATTTTAAAAATTAATGACTGAAAAATTTCCAAATTTGATGAATATTAGGAACCCACAGATCCAAGAATCCCCAATAAGTTCCAACGATAAGAAGCACAAAGAAAACTATACCAAGGAACATCATAATCAAATTGCTCATACAATATTAAAGGAAATCTTAAAAGCAGCCTAAGAAAATGACATAAACGGGAACAAATATAAGAATGACAGATTTCACATCAGAAACAGTGCAAGCTAGAAGACAGCAGAGTAACATCTTTAAAGAATTAAAAGAAAAAAACTTAACCCAAATTTCCACACTCAGTGAAACTATCTTTCAAAAACCAAGATGGTATAAAGACATTTTCAGACATGCAAAAGGTGCAACAGTTCAATTACCAGCAGAAATGCATCAATAAGAAATGCAAAAGGACATACTTCAGGCATAAGGAAAATGATACCAGATGGAAATGTGGATCTACATTTGGGAATGAACAGCATCAGAAATAATAACTATGTCGGCAAACATAGACTGTTATTATTATTTAAATCTTTTTAGTGACTTCCTTGGTGGTCCAGTGGGTAAGAGATTCAGCACTCCCAAGGCAGGGGGTCCGGGTTCAATTCCTGGTCAGGGAACTAGATCCTGCATGCATGCCGCAACTAAGAAGCCCACATGCCGCAAATAAAGATCCCGTGTGCCGCAACTAAGACCCGGCGCAGCCCAAATAAATAAACAAACAAATAAATAAATAAATCTTTTTAAGTTAATCAACTGTTTAAAGCACAAATAATAAGGAAGTATTATGGGGTTTATAACATATGTAGAAGTAAAATATATGACAACAGCAACAAAAAGGCTGGTAAGAGAAAAATGTAGGTCACTGATGTGAAGTACTTATACTGTCTGTGGCATGGCATACCATCAGTTCAAGATGTACATTACAAGCCTTAAAACAACTACCAGAATAACAAAAACAAATAAGTGTAGCTAATAAGGCAACAAAGGAAATAAAGTCCCAAAATAAACAGATAAAGAGAGAAAGGGAACAAGAATAGATGGGACAAATTGAGTATAAAAAAGCAAGATAGATTTAAACTCAACAATAGCAGTAATTAATGTAATTTAAAAATAGTCCAAATATACCAATTAAAAGGTAAAAACTCTCATACTGGATAAAAAAGCAAGACAACTTCATGATATCTCCAAGGAACTCCCTTTAAATATAAAAAATGTAAAAAGGGTTAAAATATAAAAAGTAAATAAGGAAAAGATGCACCATGCTAACACTTTTCAAAAGAAAGATGTGGCTATATGGCTATATTACTATTATACAAAGTTGACTTCAGAGAGAAGAATATTACCAGGATTACAGAGTCAATATCATAATGATAAAGTCAATCTGTCAAGAGGACATAATAATTCTAAATGTTTATGCACCTAATAACAGTGTGAAAATGCATGAGCAAAATGTGATAAAACTGGGCTTCCCTGGTGACGCAGTGGTTGAGAGTCCGCCTGCCGATGCAGGGGACATGGGTTCATGCCCCGGTCCGGGAGGATCCCACATGCTGCGGAGCGGCTGGGCCCGTGAGCCATGCCCACTGGACCTGCGCATCCGGAGCCTGTGCTCCGCAACAGGAGGGGCCACAACAGTGAGAGACCCGTGTACCGCAAAAAAAAAAAAAAAATGTGATAAAACTGTTAAGGTGAAACAGACAAATCCACAATTATAACAGGATATTTTAACACCCCAGTTTGAATAAGTAATAGAAAAAAACAGACAGAAATTAAGTAAGAATATAGAACATTTGAACATATAGAACACTCCACTCAACAGCAGGATATATATTCTTTTCAAATGTACATGAAATGTTTAACATTAAAGAACATTCTGAACCATAACACAAGTCTCAATAAATTTAAAAGGAGTCAAGCCATACAATGTTAACTTCTCTCATCACAATGGAATTTAATTAGGTATCAATTTTTTTTAATCTGGAAAATATGCAAATATGTGAAAACCAAGTAACAAACTTCTAAATAACCCATGAGTCAAAGAAAAAAATCAAGAGGAAAATTAGGAAGTATTTTTAAATGAATGAAAATGAAAACAGAATACATCAAAATGCATGAAAAGCAGCTAACTTCCTCCTTAGAAATTTATAGTACTAAAACTATGTATTAGAAAACAAGAAAGCCTCAAATTAATGACCTCAGCTTTCACCATTAAAAAAAAAAAAGAAAAACCTAGAAGAAGGGAAAATTAAACTCAAAGATAACAGGAGAAGGGAAATAATAAATTCAGAACTGATATCAATGAAACAGAAAACAAAATGGAGACAAATTAATGATACCACAGGCTGTTTCTTTGAGAAGATCGATAATATTGGTAAACCTACAGCTAGACTAACCAGGGGAAAAAAAGGAAGACTTAAATTACCAGTAGTAGGAATAGGAAAAGTAATAGCACTACAGATTATATATATATTAAATTTTACCACTTAGACAAAATGGACAAATTCCTTGAAAGACATAAACTCCCAAGACTCACTCAAGAAGAAATAGATAACCTGCATAGTCCTATATCTAAAGAAATTTTAGTTAAAATCTTTCTAAAAAGAAAATTTCAGGCCCAGATGGCTTTACTGTGAATTCTACAAAACATGTAAAGAAGAAAGAATACCAATTCAATATAATTTCTTCCAGAAAACTGAAGAGGAAATATTTCTCAATTCATTATATGATCCAGAGTGATCAACTGCTGATGGACATTTGGATTGTTTCCACTTTTTGGCTAATGCAAATAAAGGTCTTAAGAACATTTGTATACAAAGCTTTATTTGGACATATGCTTTCATTTCTCTTGAATAAATATCTAGCAGTAGAATGGCTGAGTCATAACAGTAGGCACATGTACTGTGGAATATCCACACAATGGAATACAACTTAATAACAAAAATAAATGAACTATATTGATACACATGAAATAATTATCTTGAGCTACAGAAAGCAAACAAAAATAGGACACATACTATATGATTCTATTTATTTAAAATTCTAGAAAATTCAAATTAATCAATGGCAACAAAAAGAATATTAGTGGTTGCCTGGAGATGGGGAGAGAATGAGTGGGTAGGAGGGATTACCAAGGACATGAGGAAACTTATAGAGCTGCTGGATATGTTCATTGTCTTAATTTTGGTGATAGTTTCATGGATGTTTGCATATCAAAACTCTTCAAATTGTACACCTCAACTATACGAAGTTTATATGTCAAGTATACCTTAATAAAGCTATTTTTTAAACAGTCCTTAGGGGACTTCCCTGGCGGTCCAGTGGTTAAGACTCCATGCTTCCACTGCAGGGGACACAGGTTTCCACTGCAGGGGGCACGGGTTCCATCCCTGGTCAGGGAACTAAGATCCTACATGCCACTCGACGTTGACAAAAAATTAAAAAAAAAAAAAAGTCCTTAGCATCAGAGCTCAAGAACCTTCATCTGCATTAATTCTTACAAGAGGTACACAGCTAGCCCTTGGGCAGAGATATTACGGTACTTTCCTAAAAACTACAGTGAAAAATTCACCAAGTATTTATTAGACACACTCAAACATAAGCATCCACTCATTCCTTCAACCAATATTTTTTCAGAACCTAAAATGCAGAACAGTGCTGAGTTAGATGCTAAGAGTACAAAGATGAATTAGATCTGAGTTTTCCAACAACCTCTTTTAAAAGATTTAATTAAAGTTTAATGATAAGAAGAAACAATGACCTTTCTCATTTTCTGGTCCCTCATTCATAGACATGCAAACAGAGATGCACCCACATGTTTGACTATTCACATCTCTAAAAATCTGATGTAATATTCTGCTCTATATTTTAAATATACTTAATCACCAGCTGGTAGGAAACTTCAGAATTACTTACTTCAGTCTAACTTGGATTGTAAGAGGCTGATGAAGGTCACAGGGGAGTCCAAATGGAGGTAGGAGGAGGATGACTCATTGCAGGGTACAAAACCATGGTATCCACATGGTGGTGGTGGTGGTGAGATGGCAGTAGCAACAGATTGATTACATATAGAGGAAACTGATCTTATAAGTAAATTGAAGATAATGGGAAGCCGGGTTTCCATTTTTGGAGAAGGGAGTCATAATACAGAAAGAAACCTAAAATGAACCTGTGGTGTTGGACTGGAATTGATGATATCTGTGTGAACTCATGGTTTTCGACTTAGGTAGGTAGATAGCTAGATAGACAAGACAGAAAGACAATATAGCAGTACAGGAGTGAGTGAGTGTGTGTGTGTGTGTGTGTGTGTGTGTGCATGTGTGCGTGTGTGCGTGTGTGTGTGTGTGTGTACACATGCATATATCTCCTAGCTCTTTCCACTGAGGGCCTGGAGGCAGTGATAACCCAGGTGCAAAGAACACACACAGACCCAGATCTTGCTTTCTAAAAAACTGTTCTTCACTAAAAGAAATCAAAGCTCCTTGGAGAAATGACTAATTTTAATGCAGGGGCAACAGGGAACATAGCTGGAATATTCTGTGCCAGAAAGTAAAGAAGGACTCAAAGAGTGATGGAAATATGTCATAAGAAAACAGAAGCCAGCTTGAAAAAGTTCTCATGGCCAAACCTGGACTAATTTGAGTATCAAAATAAGTAACTATAGTAACAGATTATTACCCATCGGGTGAATAAAGAATCATGAATCCATACTGATGTAAATAAATAAATGAGGAAGTGAAGAAAACTGCTTTTCCTTACAGTAGAATCTCAACTGATGAATACAGAAGAGAATAGAAGTATAAAGTAACCATTTGGCAACCATCACTTTATAATTAATACAGCCAAGAAACATCAATTTATGTTAAAATTTATGGGCAGAAAATTGATGAGAAATGAAATATTTACATAATCTAAAAGTACCTCCCCACAAAATACTTATAGACTGCAAAGTCAAAAAGGGTAACTTCGGGCTTCCCTGGTGGCGCAGTGGTTGAGAGTCCGCCTGCCGATGCAGGGGACACGGGTTCGTGCCCCGGTCCGGGAAGATCCCACATGCCGCGGAGCGGCTGGGCCCGTGAGCCATGGCCGCTGAGCCTGCGCGTCCGGAGCCTGTGCTCCGCAACGGGAGAGGCCACAGCAGTGAGAGGTCGGCGTACTGAGAAAAAAAAAAAAAAAAAAGGGTAACTTCACAGAGGAGAAACTTGGTGGACGCCACTCCAATGAAGTGTTCACAGTTAACATCACTAGTAATGGGGCAAATCAAAATTGTGTACTGCTTGACAGGATGCAAGAACACAACATCACTTGTATTAACATTCCTTCTAAAAATACATAACCTCAGTCTCTTCATGAGGAAATATCAGAGAAACTAAAGTTGAGAAACATTACAAAATAAATGGCCTAAAATCTTTAAAAATGCCACAGTCAGAAAAGTTAAGGGAAGACTGAGGAATTGTTTTGGACTGACAGAGAATAAAGAGACATGATCCCTAAATGCAATGTGTGATCCTGGATAGACTCCTTTTGTTATAAAAGACATTGAGACAGTTGGAGAAACTTGAATGGGGTGTGTGAATTAGATGGTAATAATGTGTCGATGTTAACTTCTTGATTTTGATGGTTATACTGTGGTTAAAAGGAAGAATGCTCTTATTTGTAGAAAATACACACTAATTTATTTAGGAGTGATAAGGGATCATCTTTCTAATTTATTCTCAAATGGTAAAGGCGGGTGGGAGGGCTCATACTATTTCTACAATATATCTGTACATTTTAAAATACTTCGGAGGGAAAAAGACATAAAATACTCAAGAAGTAAAAGCAGGGAGTACTGGAAGAAGGTAGCAGTATCCCAAACCAAGACTCTTCCACACGAGGCAGCCTGTCCAATCCCTTATTCTGTAGAAATAAAGGTCAATTCAGTGACATTAACATAGTACTTAAACCATGTATTCATGGCAAAAACAAACAAAAGGGGGAAAAAAACTGCCCTTTTCCCCAATTGGCGTATTTCACAACAAGGTCAACAGCTGCTTCACAGTAAAAAACACACTGTAGGGACTTCCCTGGTGGTGCAGCGGTTAAGAATCCGCCTGCCAATGCAGGGGACACAGATTCGAGCCCTGGTCCGGGAAGATCCCACATGCCGCGGAGCAACTAAGCCTGGACGTCACAACTACTGAACCTGTGCCCTAGAGCCCACAAGCCACAACTACTGAGCCCGTATGCCACAACTACTGAAGCCCGCACACCTAGAGCCCGTGTTCCACAGCAAGAGAAGCCACCACAATGAGAAGCCCGCGGACCGCAACCAAGAGTAGCCCTCACTCGCCGAACTAGAGAAAGCCCATGCGTAGCAATGAAGACCCAAGGCAGCCATAAATTAATTAATTATTTTTAAAAAAAAAAATAACCACACTGTAGCTAATTTGTCGGGACTGAGTTTTCAATATCTAACAAAGCATTTCTATCGAGATCACAAATATAATATACAGAATAACTATACAATTCCACTGACATCAGAGAAGACATCTCATACATATTAACTTCCCAGATAACTTTATCACATGCTTATCATTTTCAACTGTCAAAACAATTTTTTTTTAATTTTGCACAGGAATAGCTATCTCCTCAATGTATTACCCACTTCCCTAGTTTCTTACAATGTGTTATGACAAAAATAATGATATCGTTTCTTAAAGACTGTGCATCACTATGAACATAAGCAGGATGCCGAGGTTTGAAGAACCAACTGCTCTGTTACATACAGTCCTACATCATAATACATTTTAAATTATGATGTCAGCTTTTAATTTTTTCTGCCTTTCCTGTCTCTGTAAGGCTTTCACATAACATTGCTCTAGGCTTTCAATGTGCCTTCCAGTAGCATCACTAAATTATAGCATTTAATCTACAGTGAACTTGGAAACTAGGTCATTATGATTTATAAAATGGCACACAAAATAAAAGTAAACAGTTTCTGAATGAGGCCTATGGATTTTTCTTATGCATAAAATGTAGATAAAACATTGTAGGTATGAGATACTTTTGCAGCTTAGATTCTTCATGTTAACTTTTAGGTTATTGTTTGGCTATTATAAAGTGCTACTGCCAAATAAATGAGGCACTACGTTATTTCAATTTTCAAAAAAGACATTAATTTTTTTTCAAAAAGTAGGTTGGAATTCATACATCCAATCACAGGAAATAATGTCTATTTGTCTTTGCGGAAAAAAGAGACAAAAAGAATCCAAAAAGTCAATCCATTAGACCCTGACTCTAGGGAAATTCTTTGGTGTTAGTTCGCAACATAAAATTATAGTCCTTTGTGCCATAAATGACAAACCCACAGCTAACATCACACTCAAAGGTGAAAAGCTGAAAGCATTTTCTCTAAGATCAGGAATAAGACAAGGATGCCCACTCTCACCACTTTTATTCAACATAGTTTTGGAAGTCCTAGCCACAGCAATTAGAGAAGAAAAAGAAATGAAAGGAATCCAAATTGGAAAAGAAGAAGTAAAACTGTCACTGTTTGCAGATAACATGATACTATATACACAGAGACTCCTAAAGACACCACCAGAAACTACTAGAGCTCATCAATGACTTCAGTAAAGTTGCAGGATACAAAATTAATATACAGAAATATGTTGCATTTCTATACAACGAACTATCAGAAAGAGAAATTAAGGGGACTTCCCTGGTGGCACAGTGGTTAAGGATCCACCTGCCAATGCAGGGGACACGGGTTCAAGCCCTGGTCCAGGAAGGTCCCACGTGCCACAGAGCAACTAAGCCTGGGCGCCACAACTACTGAGCCTGCGCTCTAGAGCCCACAAGCCACAACTACTGCAGCCCGTGCGCCTAGAGCCCCGTGCTCTGCCACAAGAGAAGCTACCACAGTGAGAAGCCCAAGCCCTGCAATGAAGAGTAGCCCCCACTCGCCGCAACTAGAGAAAGCCCAGGCGCAGCAATGAAGACCCAATGCAGCCAATAAATAAATAAATGAATTTAAAAAAAGAGAGAAAGAGAAATTAAGGAAACAATTCCATTCACCATTGCATCAAAAATAATAAATACCTAGGAATAAACCTACCTAAAGAGGCAAAAGACCTGTACTCCAAAAACTGTAAGACACTAATGAAAGAAATTGAAGGCAACACAGATGGGAAGGTATGCTGTGTTCTTGGATTAGAAGAATCAATACTGTTAAAATGACCATACTACCCAAGGCAGTCCCTATCAAGTTCAGTGCAATCACTATCAAATTACCAATGGCATTTTTCACAGAACTAGAACAAAAAAACCCTTTTATTTGAATGGAAATACAAAAGACCCCGAATAGCTAAAACAATATTGAGAAAGAAGAACAGAGCTGGAGGAATCATGCTCCTTGATTTCGACTATACTACAAAGCTGCAGTAATCAAAACAGTAAGGTACTGGCACCAAAAAGACACACAGATCAATGGCACAGCATAGAGAGCCCAGAATCTACGACAAAGGAGGCAAGAATATACAATGGAGGGTAGACCATCTCTTCAATACGTTGCTGGGAAAATGGAAAAACTGGACAACTACATGTAGAAGAATGAAATTAGAAATTCTCTTAACACCACATACAAAAACAAACTCAAAATGGACTAAAGACCTAAATGTAAGACCACATACTATAAGACTCTTAGAGGAAACCATAGGCAGGACACTCTTTAACCTAAATTGCAGCAACGTTTGTTTGGCTCTGTCTCCTAAAGCAAAGGAAATAAAAGCGAAAATAAGCAAATAGGACCTAATTAAACTTAAAAGCTTTTGCACAGCAAAGGAAACCATTGACAAAACAAAAAGACAACCTACTGAATGGGAGAAAATATTTGCAAATGATATGACCAGTAAGGGATTAATGTCCAACATATACAAACAGCTCAAACCACTCAACATTAAAAAAAAAAAACTGATTAAAAAATGGGCAGAAGAACTGAAGAGACATTTTCCAAAGAGGAATGCAGATGGCCAGTAGGCACATGAAAAGATGATCGACAAGGCTAATCATCAGGGAAATGCATAATGAGATCACCTCACACCTGTCAGAATGGCTATCATCAAAAAGAACACAAGTAACAAATGTTGGCAAGGATGTGGAGAAAAGGGAACCCTCATACACTGTTGGTGGGAATGTAAATTGCTATAGCCACTGTGGAAAACGGTATGGAGGTTTCTCAAAAAACTAAAAGTAGACTGACCATATGATCCAGCAATTCTACTCCTGGGTACCAAAAAAAAAAAAAACCAACCCTAATTCAAAAAGATACATGCACCCCAATGTTCATAGCTGCATAATTTACATTTGCCAAGATATGGAAACAACCTAAGTCAACCTAAGTTTCCACCAACAGATGAATGGACAAAGAAGATATGGTATGCGTGTATACACACACACACACACACACACACACAATGGAATACTACTCAGCATTAAAAAGAATGAAAGTTTGCCATTTGCAGCAACATGGATGCATGTGGAGGCATTACGCTAAGTGAAATAAGTCAGACAGAGAAGGACAAATACTATATGATGTCACTTATATGTGGAATCTAAAAACTACAACAAACTAGTGAATATAACAAAAAAAAGGCAGACTCATAGATATAGAGAAGAAACTAGTGGTTACCAGTGGGGAGAGGAAAGGGGGCAGGGGCAATATAGGGGTAGGGGAGTAAGAGGTACAAGCTATCAGGTATAAAGTAAGCTACAACAATATACTGACCAACATGGGGAATATAGCCAATATGTTATAATAACTATAAATGGAGTACAACAATTTTTTTAATGCAAAAAAAATTCTTTTAATAAAATAAAATTAGTCCTTTGCTATGGGACAATCACACTTGGATCTATAGTAATACTGTGTGTGTGTGTGTGTGTGTGTGTGTGTGTGTGTGTATGCATTACTATATACTCTAATTAAACTATGTATTAACATATACTTAGATTTATAGTAATGTTATTTCTTTGTGGCTCAATTTTTTAAGTTCTCCTACAGACAAAGCACAGAAGAGTTAATTATAATAACAGCAAAACGTAATTTTAAAAAAAAACTTGATAATGTAAGAATAAGATAACTAACAAAAACATAGAGGTAGAGAGAGAGAAGGTGGCAGGTACTATAAATGTGCTAAATTCTTCTTTCATTGTCTAAAGTCAAGAGTCATTATCTAAAGTTTAATTTATCAAATAACAGAAACAAAGTATATTATTTTAAGTTTTTATAGTAACCATCATAAAGGAAAACAGAGTATTAAAGATGGTTATTGCGGGCTTCCCTGGTGGCACAGTGGTTGAGAGTCCGCCTGCCGATGCAGGGGACACGGGTTCGTGCCCTGGTCCGGGAAGATCCCACATGCCGCAGAGCGGCTGGGCCCGTGAGCCATGGCTGCTGAGCCTGCGCGTCCGGAGCCTGTGCTCCGTGACGGGAGAGGCCACAACAGTGAGAGGCCCGCGTACCGCAAAAAAAAAAAGATGGTTATTGCTAAGGAGTGAGACTGGGGCAGGGTTAAGGTGGGTAGAACAGGAACTTCTACTTTTCTTTAGAGTTTGATTTTTTTAAATAAGAATAGTATGCAAGATTCACTTTAATTTCTTAAAAAGGGTAGAGAAAGGGGTGGTGGAGAAAAGAAAAGAAAAGAAAGCCCATTACCTCCAGGAAATTTCCCATGACCACCCTGGGGCCTCTTTTCTCTGTATTCCCAGGAACGCTATCAGAGCACTTATTACACAGTACCGTGTTTCTGTGCTTTGTTGTCTGACTAACCCATAGACTGAAATCTTCGAGAAGGCTGGGGTCATATCTTACTTACATTTGCATCCCCAGCATTTAACTTGCACAGTAACTAGTAGGAGAGCAATAAATAGGTGCTGAATGAATGAACAGCATATGAATGATGGTCACAGTGAATAAAACTGATAACACCAATTCTTCACTTGGAAAACAGCATTAAAGATGGGAAAACAAAGCAAAAAAAAATCATAAAGCAAGCATCAACATTTACAGTTGTGTCATGCTAACTATAATTCACAAAATAATTCATTTTGAAAGAAAATGATGACTTCTCAGGAAAGGTTAAAAGAAATTTAAAAAGCAAAGGGGGAAAAAACCAACCCCAACACCTTGCTGTTTCCATTTGCTTTCTATCAGAGACCCTTTTCACCACCTCTTACGAGTAGTCTAAACTCAGTATCAAATACGGGCTGACTTGCAGATGCCAGCTCATACTGGGCCTGTTGAGAATATTTTTCAGAGTGGTGAATTTAGTTATGCATAAACAATGTTTCAAGTCTATTCAAGTGGCTCCACAGAGTAATTCCACATGACAACTTTTTTCTACCATCAAAATCTACTTATATTAAAAGAAAACCATAGTTTAAAAACAAGCACTGAGAAGTTATGGTTTCCATGGCTACAGGGGACAGCTCAATGTTGAAGCATCAAAACTGAAATGCCTAACACCCTTGGAATAAGTATGTTCTTTCTATGACGAGTTTAAAACTTTCTTTTTCTATCTGCTCTATATAAAAACGTTTTTATAATAATAGTTTGTCATGTAGTGAATCACTAACTTAGACATTCATTTTTAGCCTTGAAAATGTAACATCTGAAGTTAGATTTCACCAGTTTTGCGGTTGAGCTCCGAAGTTTCAAGAAGTGTTAGGAGTACATGGTCCTTTGATCAAATAGTAATAAAAAAAACCCCAACCAGAATGGAATTGTGGGGAGGTCTAAAAAGTATGAAAGACCTTCATTAAGAGTATAATTTCTACTGAAGCAAATGTATCTTGTTAGAAACAGCATGAAAAGGCAGAAGAGGCCTCAACCTTCCGGAGGGTGCCAAGAAAGCCATGTACAACCGCGGGCAAGTTATTAAACCTTCGGAGGCCTCAATTTCCTCATTTGCCTACTGTGCTGAGCTGCTGAAAGGATTAAATAGGATAACAAAATATTAACGACACCTAGCACAATATCTGCACATAACAGGCACTCTGCGCCCGCCCCCCACAAAAAAAGTAGCTAGCATTGAGGAGATAAGGCATCTTTTAAAAAAGATAATAATGCAAGGTTAATAAAGCTAACTAACCAGGGCACAGAATGCTTGTTATGTGCAATAAGGGGACAGGAAATGAACCAAGAAGGCTTCCTAGAGCAGAGGAATGTGATCTACATCTGGAGGAATTTATTTTATGTGTCAGGCAAGCATTCCCTACCTTTCTACATGTTGTTACCCGGTGTGGTCTTCTGTTCCTTGTACTGCCTGACGAACTCCGATTTACTTTTTTTTTTTTTTTTTTAATCGGAGTATAATTGCTTTACAACGTTGTGTTAGTTTCTGCTGTACAACGAAGTGAATCAGTTGTATGCATACGTATATCCCCACATCCCCTCCCTCTTGCATCTGTCTCCCTCCCACCCTCCCTATCCCACCCTTCTAGGTCACCACAGAGCACCGAGCTGAGCTCCCTGTGCTATACAGCAGGTTCCCACCAGCTACCCATTTTACACATGGTAGTGTATATATGTCAATCCCAACCTCCCAATTCGTCCCACCCTCCCCTTCCCCTTTAACACCTACCATGTGCTAGGGAATAGGCTAAGCACCAGAGGCTATAATAGGGAGCAAGATAAACCAGACTCCCTGTCCTCACAAAAGTTACAATCTATCAGAGGAAACAGAGTAATTAAACAGGCAATTATGTCACCACATACAGTTTTATAATAGAAGATAACACAGCGCTTCCTTCCTCTCCTCCACCAACACACACCCCAAAATGAAGATGCAATCCAAGGCCAAGATTTACATGAGGGTAAGGTAGGAGGCTCCCTTAGGCCTATACCACCTGCTCTAACCCAGCCTTTTTCCAGAGAGCTGCACTGATTGTACTCTTCGTTTGGGTGTCTACTCATGAAGCAGCACTCTGATCTTCATTCTGCTACTGTTTACTTTGTGCAGAGCTCCTGCTGGAACTGAAAGGGAGGAGAAGTGACTGACAGAGTAACACAAGGGTCTACTAATAGCAGGTTCTCAGTAAAGATCTGTTGCTAGCGACATTTTATTTCAAATGACTAACCAGCATTCCTTTTTTAGATTACTGGATTAGTAAACCCTGCACCTAATTCATCCTAAAATTCTCAACTGCAAAGTTTATCGCACAGCATGTTCCATAATTTATATGGATAATATATAGTAAAATTCTTTGTTGTTAGTATTTTTATACATTCTTATAATCATGTAATAATTGTTTGATCATCATAAATGTCAGAAAACCCATAAACCCAATCTAATAACATGAAAAGTATCAGACATCTCAATTGAGGGACATTCTACAAAATACCTGACCAGTCATCCTCAAAACTATCAAGAGCATCAACAACGAGAAACATCTGAGAAACTGACAGCCAAGAGGAAACTCAGGAGACATAATGACTAAATCCAGTATGGTATCCAGAATGGGATCCTGGAAGAGGGCATCTGAATGAAGTATGGACTTCCGTTAATAATGTACCAATATTGGTTCACAAATTATAACAAATATACCATTGTGAGACAACAGAAAACATGTATACTGGACTCTGCCCCTGGCTCCTGGCACAGAGCTCCCCAAACGCTTGTAATTTCCTAAATGATAGATGCACTAGGAGCATCTCCTGTTCTAATATTTGGTCCTTGACCCAAGTTCCTAACACACAGTTGCTAAATCCCTTGGAATCTCCTGGGTGATAGCAGTGTCTTTTGTTCTAATGAGGTGACTCTTGGTGGGCTCCTGGACAGGGGCTAGTCACCAAAAAGACCAAGTCACGATTAGAAGCTTGGAATCTTTAGCCCTATCTCCCATTCTCCAGAGAGGGGGCAGGGGCAGGAAACAGAACCAATAAATAGATCATGCCTACGTGATGAAGCCTCCGTAAAAATCCCAATAACGTGGGGTTCAGAGGGCTTCTGGGTTGCTGAACACACAGAGGTGCCTGGAGCACTAGGAAGGGCATGGAAGCACCGCACTTCCTCCCACACAGCTCACCCTAAGCGTCCATTCCATCTGGATGTTCACCTGTATCCTTTACCATATCCTTTTATAATAAACTAGTAAACAGTCAGTAAACTGTCTTTCTGAGTTCAGTGACCCTTTCTAGCAAATGGATCAAACTCGAGGAGAGGGTTGTAGGAACCTCTCCTCTGATTTATAGCCAGTTGATCAGAAGCACAGGTGACAACCTGGACTTGTGACTGGTGTCTGAAGTTGGGGGCAGTCTTGTGGGACTGAGCCCTTAACCTGTGCGATCTGACACTGTCTCCAGGTAAACAGTGTCAGGATTAAGTTAAATTGCAGGACACCCAGCTGGCAGAACTGCTTGGTGTGAAGAAAACTCCACACATCTGGCATCAGAAATATTGTGAGTGTAGTAGTAGTGTGAGGGTAAAAAAGAAACATAGGAGGAGGACTGAGTTTTTCCTATCCAACCACACTCATGGAAGATATTAAGAATAGGGGAAACTAGGTGTAGGGTGTTTAGGAACTCTCTGTACTATCTTTCAATGTTTCTGTAAAGCATTTTGTAAAATAAAAACAGACATGTTCAAAAATGAAAACAAAATAAAGAACAGCTGATTTTTCATAACATCAGACTCGGGATGTTTATAACACCGTTGTGAAAAACCAATACCTAAAATACTATTAGAAATTAGCCAACAAAACCTGAACAAATAGTCCTTTTTATTTAAACAAAGAATATATTTTCAAAAAATATTCTGCCAGATTGTAATCAAGCCTAACAAAAAATACAACCATCCCCTGCAAGATCAACAATCCTGGTATTTTGTCCCTGCGTCTGTTCCCTAGGGATTTAGTTGACAAGATTCTCTTTTCAAATATCAGTTTAATCCTCTTCCACAAACATTTGAACTGATGTCACAGTTCAAGCTGCAAACTGAGCAAAGTGGGTTTTCCCAAATTCTAACACTGAGAAAAAGTAGGACATCTGGAAAGATGTTTTGTGCCAAGTACACTGAGGTAAGGACATGTAGCAGAACCCATGCAAGCTCCTCCTCCTTGGAAGCTCAACAGCAATTATTCACACCATTCTCGGGCACTTAAGATTTACCACCTCACCTGATCAGTTATCTCTTCATACACATAGACATGTACACATTTACCCAAACTCTAAGTTCCATGACAGCAGTAACCACTTTTCTACTTTTTGTACCCAAAGTGCCTTACATGTGAAATTTGTAGACAGATGACTTGCCAACAGAATGAAATGGAAATAACCAGTATAATCACAGACATGTTAAAATTGTGGTGAAATACACATAACATACAATTAACCACTTTAAAGTGTACAGTTCAGTGGCATTTAGTGCATTGACTATATTGTGCAACTATAATCACTAATTCTTATCTCAGAGATAACTGAATTCAGCTATCTCCCTCGCTGCCTTCTCCTCCAATAGCTAATAAATATCAATTCCCTTCCTCCTTTACTATATATTGGTTTTCTGCTTATGTCAGTCTGTGATTAAATTAGTTTGCAGTGGTCACAGCAGCAGATAGACATCCATTCCAGTGACAGGGAGCTCACCCTCTCCTCCAAAGGAACACTGTCACTGGTGCACACCTCTAGTACTTTCTTATATATTGAGTCAACATTTGCCTTCCTTTAGCTTCCACTGGACTCACGTGATGCCACCTCCAGTATTCACAAGCTATGACTGTCAAGGCCAGTTACTTATTTATTTTTATTTTTTTTTCCAGTACGCGGGCCTCTGTTGTGGCTTCTCCCATTGCGGAGCACAGGCTCCGGACACGCAGGCTCAGCGGCCATGGCTCACAGGCCCAGCCGCTCCGCGGCATGTGGTATCTTCCCGGACCGGGGCACGAACCCGTGTCCCCTGCATCGGCAGGCGGACTCTCAACCACTGCGCCACCAGAAAAGCCCAAGGCCAGTTATTTTAAGGCTCAGTTTCCTCAACTGTAAAAGTGGGGATAACGGGGGCTGTTGTCAGAACTAAATAAGCTTAACTGTTTTTTCCCACACCCTGCATAACACTTGAGCTTGGAGATGGAGTAGATGTCTCCCTTGCCACTCACTGCTGCTTTCCAGACCACTGCTCTCCTCCATTCCCTAAAACCCACAGTCCTTTTAACGTACATATGATTATGCCACTTCCCCTTCTTGCTGCTGTTATCTACAGTCCTCCCATCCCGGCTTAGTAATGGAAGATTTTAGCACCTGACTCACCATCCTCTCTTTCCACTACTATTCCTGCCATTGTTCTTGATGGACTTTTACGTCCATGCAATACTCCAACCTCTCAGATTCTTGACCTCCACCCAGTTGAGCCAGTTCAGTTATCCTCTTGCTTTACATCATAGTTAATAACTACAGCTTTAAAACCTCAACTTCAAGCATCCCAACCTCTGACCGCTGCTCTCCGTACCTCACTCCAACAATTTGTTCTCACCATCAGAATTTCCAATCCATTGATCCTCCCACCTCTTTTTCACTGATGATCACTTCCCTCACATCCTCACTTCTCTCCTTATCCAAATTAGAGTCTGTGGTCCATCATTATAAATCACTCCTATGGACCTCTCTTCTTCCCCATGAGTTCAAAACCCTAATTCTGGTTAAATTCAACTCATTGTCTTTTCCACCTTTGCACCCAAGTGGCTGAATACAGCTGGTGAAAAACACTCAGCATACTGAATGATCTCCCTTAAATGTATAACCAAAGTACGGAAACTGGACCAGAAGCATCAGGTTCACCTGGGAGAGTTAGAAATGCAAATTCCCAGACCTCACCCCAGACCTAATGCAGCAGGAACTTTGCGGGGAGGCACAACAATCAGTGTTGCACCAAGCCCTCCAGCTCATTGCGATGCAGGCTAAAGTGTGAGAACTATCAGGCCTAGATAATTCACTCTCCCATTCTCCAGGATGACTATTTTAAATCTTCTCTTTTCTCTTCCAACTGTATACAAACCTTCCACCTCCTGACACCTGGATGATGACCCTACTGAAAACCAGAAGCAGTCAGAGGACAACTTACTCGTTCTCCCATCACCAAATCTACCGTATGATTCTGTACCTGTACCCATATATTCTGCCCTCCCCACGTATGTACAGACAGCCCTTCTTTGTAAGGCCTAACCATCCACTTGTACACTGGATCTCTCTGTCTTTCACTTATCAAAGGTTTTTGTGCCAGCTATTATCCCCTCTCTTTCTCGGGCAGCCACAAATTTTCCTTCAGTACATGAATATGCTAAATACCTCCCCCCATCTCAAAACAGAAAAATTCTTCGCTTGACCCTTCAGTACCCTCCAGCTTTAGTACCACTTCCCTGCTCCTCTGTACGGAAAAACTTCGCAGGAATAGTTTACACTTCTTGCCTTCATTTCCTCACTCCCATTCTCTCCTTAACCCACTCCTACAACATCACCAAAACTGCTCTTATAAATGACACCAGTGAGCCCCAAGTTGCTGGATTCAGCATTCAATTATCAGCCCTCTTCTTACTCAACCAATCACAGCATTTGATTCAGTTGATCAATTCCTTGAAAATACTTAATTTACTTTGGCTCTGGGACACCACATTGTCCTAGATTTCCCCCAGACTTTATTAGCTGCCCCTAGTCCTCTGCCATATCCTCCCCTTCCTACATGTTGGAGAACCTGAACAAACTCTGAAGGTGTTCAGAGGGTAGAGAGGCCGTTCTTCCAGCCTCTATATAAGGTGGAGAGGCCTCTATATAAGGTGGAGAGGCCATTCTTCCAGCAGCAGTGACAGACTCTCTCCGGTATGAGTTTCTGCAGTAGCCAGTTTCCTCATTTAGGTGTCTAGTGGGTGTGGGATGGTTACTTCACTAGCAGCGGTTCTGTGAGCACTGGATCGCTGGGTTGACCTCGAAGCCTACCAGTAAGTAGTGTGTCCCTGAAGCCTAGCAGCCTCCTGACTTCTTCGCCTTCAGCTGTCTAGTGATTCTATAAATACCCAATTCTCTGTGTGAAATCTAAATCTCGTCCTGATGAAAATCTCTAGAGTGGTTTATGTTTCCTACCCTGAACACTGACTGATACAATTCCTAAGTTCACATCTCCGGCAACAATCAGCCCCGATATCAACCAACTGCCTTCTCAGTACCTCCACCTTCATAACTAATACATATCTCAAACCTAACGTCCCAAATACATTCATTTTTTTTTTTTTTTTTTTTTGCAGTACGCGGGCCTCTCACTGTTGTGGCCTCTCCCTGTTGTGGCCTCTCCCTGTTGTGGCCTCTCCCGTTGCAGAGCTCAGGCTCCGGACGCGCAGGCCCAGCGGCCATGGCTCACGGGCCCAGCCGCTCCGCAGCATGTGGGATCTTCCCAGACTGGGGCACGAACCCATGTCCCCTGCATCGGCAGGCGGACTCTCAACCACTGCGCCACCAGGGAAGCCCCCAAATACATTCTTGATTCCCCATTATCTGATCCTCCTTCCCCCTACAAATCTCATACCATTTATTTTCATAAATGCCACCACAATTCACCTAGTTGCACAGATTAAATACCTATAAATTATTTTTAAGTCCAATTTCTCTTGCATGCCCACATCTAATCCATTACCAAGGCTGGTTAGCTCCAACTTCAAAATATGTCAGAAATCGGACCACTTCTCTTCATTTACCTCAACTATCAGACCAACCTAAGTCACTCTTGTCTCTTGCCTGGACACTACAATAGTCTCTTAACTAATCTCTCTCTCTTGCTACTCTCCCTCCCCTCAGTCTATTCTCCATGTCACAGTCATTTTCTTTAAATAAAAGTCAGATCACATCGCTCCCTTGGCTCAAACCCCTCCATTTTCCCATCATACGTGGAAAAAAATCTAAAACTCTACACAATCTGGTCTCCACCAACTTTGCTCACTCTGCTCAAACTAGACTGACCTCTTACCTGTTCTTTCAACAAACCAAGCTCACTCCCTCCTCAGCGCTTTTATATTGGTTATTACTGCTCTTTGGGATGTTCCTAAAGATACCCACACAACTTGCTGCCTTATCTTTTTCAAGTCTTTGTTCAAATATTTTCTTCTCAGTGAGGTCTCCCCTGACCACTCTATCTAAAATAACTCATCCCAGGACTTCCCTGTTGTGCAGTGGTTAAGAATCTGCCTGCCAATGCAGGGGACACAGGTTCGATCTCTGGCCCGGGAAGATCCCACATGCTGTGGAGCAACTAAGCCCGTGCGCCACAACTACTGAGCCTGCGCTCTAGAGCCCGTGGGCCACAACTACTGAGCCCGTGAGCCACAACTACTGAGCCTGCACGCCACAACTAATGAAGTCTGTGTGCCTAGAGCCTGTGCTCTGCAGCAAGAGAAGTCACTGCAATGAGAAGCCTGCGCACCACAACGAAGACCTGACGCAGCCAAAAATAAAAAAATAAAATAAATAAATTTATTTAAAAAAATAAAAATAAATAAAATAATTCATCCTACCATCCCTAGTACACTCTATCCCCATCCCCATAGTACTATCATTAGTTTACCCACAGGAACAAATATAGCTACATACTTTTTTTCTTCCAAATTACATCCCTTCAGAAAGAGCCCACATTCTTTAGAATGTGGGTGGCAGCATGGGAGAAAGAAAAGAAAATGGAGTAAAAAGTTTGGCTGGCTGGCTCTGTCACAATGCAACCTTAGGCAAGTCAATTCCCCTTTCTGGATCTGTGTCCTCACTAGCAAAAGAGGGATAACAAACAATAGCATCAGTCTCATAGGTTTGCTTTGAGGATTAAATGATTATAAAGCATATAAACTACTTACCTGACAGATGGTATATATTCAGTAAATGTGTCTATTTTACTATTATTACCCAACAACTGTTTGCCAAATTAACCAAATAACTGTTTAAATACAGCAACCATATTCCCAAAGTCCTCTCTTCTTCAAGCTAAATACCCTCTATTCTCAACTAGTTTTCATATGACTGTTTAAAAACCACTCATCACCCTGGCATTCTCCCTTAGCTCTTTCTCATGGAAGTAAACTAGGACTCAAATTAAACATAAATATGCCAAATATGATCTAATGAACACAAAGTCCAGGAAGACTATTACTTCCCTTGATCTGGGCACTATATTTTAATTAATGCAACATAAGATAATCTTAACTCCTTTTTTTTTTTTTTTTTTGGTGGTACGCGGGCCTCTCACTGTTGTGGCCTCTCCCGTTGCGGAGCACAGGCGCCGGACGCACAGGCTCAGCGGCCATGGCTCACAGGCCCAGCTGCTCCGCGGCATGTGGGATCTTCCCGGACCGGGGCACAAACCCGTGTCCCCTGCATCGGCAGGCGGACTCCCAACCACTGCGCCACCAGGGAAGCCCTTAACTCCTTTTTGAGAGCTGTTGAGTCAATTTCTTGGCTTATACTAAATTTTTCATAAATTTAAATCTCCAGATGTTCTCCCCACAAACTGTTTAAAGCCAGTTCTACTCCAAGGTTCATACCTGACTTTGCCACTAGAATCAAAGAATCTCTGAGATTTAAAAAACAAAAACAAAAACAAAAAAATCAATGCTAGTACAGAAGTCATTTTACCTCTATGGCAGTAGACCTCTGCTTCTTGCAGAGTCAGAATTTAATGGTTGGGAGCTTGAAAACAGAAATGCCAACTAAGGAAAAGTCGCTGTATCTACTCACCTCACACCATATTGAAGGAAGAGAAGTAAAACAAACCACGTGGCCATAGAGTTACAGAGACGCTCCTCAACGGAAACCTACAGGCTTTAGTTAACACTTCCAGCATGGGGAGGCACGGAGGCACAGCACTTTGGAGGCTCTAGGAGAGCCTATTATGGAAGTCTCCATTGTGCTAGGGCCACAAGACTCTCTGAGAAATGCCTGGCTCATTTACACTCAGGTGTACCACCAAAGAAATTTTATCAGAAGGGGCACAGGAGCTGTTAGGCAGCCTCAAGGAAGATCACAAGGAATTCTTCCACATGAGATGAAGAAATATATTGGAAAGGGCCTTGCCATCAAATAGATCTGAACTCTGAATAACACACTAGCTCATCTTTTCTAAGCTGTGGTTCGCTTACCAGCAAAACAGAACTATAATAGCATAGTATTGTGAATATTGTAAAAAAATATGTATGCTAAGTTTTTAGCATTTAAGTGCCTTTCATATTTGAGCTATTCAAATACTTTTTACTTTCCCTACCACCTGTGTAGGCATAGAAAAGAATGGGATTCTGACTTATTCCTACAATACCAACAAAATATTTAGAAATTATTATTAACTTCTCAATGAATGTAAGACCCCTTGGTTGCCGTATCTGTTAATCTGTCCTACTAGAATATAAGTCCCTAAAGTTAGAATCTTGCTTCTCATGTTAATAGAGTACTCCCAGTCATAAAGAATCAACTGTAAGAACGAGGTTATTACAGTATCCACTCTCCTCAACAGGTAAACATGCTGCGTCTCAGATTCTCTTCAAAGGTAAAGCATCCCACCTTTTAGAATAAAAGTTACTTCAAGGACCAGGTGATGTCCTGATGAGCATAATGTATTAATTCTCCTAAAATCTCTAAGTTCTCTTAATAAAACAGCATGTAAAAATCAAATTATGGGTGGGGTAGGTGTTTAATGGTAACTGTTTGTTTTTATTGGCAGAGCCATCAGGGTGAAATCACTAAACCTTGGAAAGCTGCCTTGGAACATGCCTGGCACCAGTGGGAATGTAGAAGTTACAAGGCAGCTATGAGGGGTGTAATGGTAAAGCTTTAATTTGCAGTGACATCTTAAACAAAGCAGTCTTAGTAAAGTAACCCTGTGAAATCAAGCCCGAACTGAAGGACAGGGGCAGGGACAGAGAACATCTCTTGGGGCAGAAGACTACTCAGATAGTTAACTGCCCTCAAAGGATGCGCTTTACCTCTTTCTACTGATTTTATACACCTCTTTCACCATTCCAACATCATCTGAAAGTTGACTATTGCTCCAAGCCAGAAGTTCTGAACATTATTTTGGGGAGGGCTCATTTATTTTACCCACTATGTCGCTACCCCTGTTGAACATTCGGTCCACTAGAGAAAATGGACTTAGCAGCATGAAAAGCCTACAAAAGGTCCTAGTTAAAGACCATGAGACCTATCAGTAACTCACAACTGGTTAACTCATTTAATAAACTAGAGTTAATTTACCATACAACGCCTTTACGTGACTTTCATTAGCAAGCGCGTTGTCTAAAATGAAGTACTCAGATACTTTATTGTAAATATATACCATAATTGTGGGAGAACATATCCAAAGTTAGTATTAATTATCTTAGAAAAGGTGATTAGGGCTTCCCTGGTGGCGCAGTGGTTGAGAGTCTGCCTGCCGATGCAGGGGACACGGGTTCGTGCCCCGGTCCGGGAAGATCCCACATGCCACGGAGCGGCTGGGCCCATGAGCCATGGCCGCTGAGCCTGCGCGTCCGGAGCCTGTGCTCCGCAACGGGAGAGGCTACAACAGTGAGAGGTGCACATACTGCAAAAGCAAACAAACAAACAAAAAACTACCATTTTAAAAATTCCTCCAAAAACCTACCTATTATTCAGTGATTATCCAACTGGATTGTATTTCATCCATTCACTTATTATTTTACCATTCATTCAATTAACAAATATTTACTGAGTATCTACTCTGAGTTAGGTTGGTGCTATATATGCTGGGGACAAAATTATAAACTAGAGCTCTAAATTCCCTACACTTATGTAGTTTATGTTCTCCATTCTCATTCTGAGAAATATTTTAAAGGCAAAAAGCATATCAAATATTTTGTTTTAGTTCACACTCAAAAAAGCATTACAACTGCAGCATTAGAAAGCATCCTGTCCAGGAAGAGCTCATAATATAACAAAATTTCTAACTGAAATACTAGAGTGGTTTCTGGGCTTAATTAGAATATTTGCTGTAAATTATTGAAATGATTAAAAGAATTATAAACTGAAACTACACGCACTGTTTCAGCAATAAATTTAAAAATCCAGAGGAAGTAAATGGTTTCCTAGCAAAAAATGAAGTGTCAAGAATAAACCACGGAGAAGTAGGATAAAATAGAGCAAATAGCACTAAAGGTATGAGAGTCAGATTTATCATAAAAGTCACCTGAACTAGATGATTTAATAGCTAAATTCTCTAACAAACCTTTAAAGAATTAAAAATTCCCAAAATTATTTAATATGTTTCAGTTGATTATGATGCTAATAGCTAACAAATATAGCATTAACTATATTCAGGCACTGTATTAAGCACCTCATATTAATTCACTTAATCCTCCCAACAACCCAATGAGGTATATGCTATTATCATCATTTTACAGAGTAAAATGTCACAGAAAAAGATGAAGAGTTTCCCAACTCAATTTTAAGATCTTAGGAAAGATGTTTACCCTGCCTTTCTCTCCTCCCCCCCAAAACAACAAATACTATACACCAATCTCACTTGTAATAATGATCAAAAGAATAATCTATAACTAATTAGTAATGCAGTATCAAAAAATCTACATACCTTATTGCAACTATAAACTAAAGGAAGAAAAACATATAATGTTAATAAATACGGAAAGGCATTTCAAAAAATTCAGCATCTATTGCTAAAAAAAGTTAATAGGAAGAACTATCTAAAATATTTTCCAAAATTAACAGAAAATATCCTGAACAGCAAAATATTTAATTAAAATAATAACTGGACTAAAATGTTCACTATGTCCATTACTTTTCAACATTATTTTTAAAGTTCTAGAAGGTTTAGTAAATGTACTAGAGACTAGAAAACAGTATAAACATTGGAAAAGAACAGATAAACCAATCTGTTAATTGATAATAATGAGTGTATGCCAAGAAAATCAGAGACCTTTCCTTAAAAAACAAGAAAAAATAATCTGATATAGTCACTGAATATAACTTTCTTAAAATTACAGCTTTTCCCTATAACAGTAATAAGCACACAGGAATGGAAATGGAAAACATATTTTATAAAAAATAGTGTAAAAATTATAAGAACAAATTTAATGGAAAAGCACATGACCATATGAAGAGAACTATAAAATCTTACCAAAGGAATGAAATAAAATTTGAACAAATATAAGACATACCATGTCTTGGATTGGAATACTAATATAAAAATGACAGCTCTCTCCAAATATTAAAAAGTCAGTGAATATAAAAATTCCTGTTAGAATTCCAATAAACTTTTTTTTTTAAAGAATAGGATAAAATAACCTTAAAGTTCACATGGAAGAATAAAGTTCTGAGACTAGCCAAAAACAGTATGAAAAAGAATAGTAGCAAGAAGGGCACTTGCCCCACTTGATATTAGAACATACCAAAGAACCACTGTAATTAAATTAATCTGAAATTGTCGAAGGACTACACAAAACGATCAGAACGAAAAGAGAATCCAGAAATGGATACCAGCATATATGAGCTTTTAATATAAGATAAAGGTGGTATTTAAATTCAGTGAGAAAAGGAAGTTATTGGCGCAACTGGATATTCATCTATGAAGAAAATTAATTTCTATCCCACAATATATAGAATATCTAAACAACATATTTAAGAATAATTCCTAATTGTATTAGAGATTTAATTTTAAAAGTAAAATAATATAAATCTCAAAAGAAAACTTAGAAAATACAGGTGGAACTAAGGTATAAGAGAGACTTCTTAAACCAAGACAGTGTGCCCAGAAGATATCAAAGAAAAACCAGAATTACATGATATGGCAAATAAAAACTTTTTGTATAACGTATACTAAGTCAATACATAACTGACATATTTGGAAAAAATACCAAGGACTCTTAAAATTTTATGAAAAAAATGCAAGCAACTCAATTAAAAAGATAGGTAAAGTATATGAATAGGCAAATTCACAGAAGAATACACTGAATGGCTAACAAACTCAAGAAAAGATGTTCACTTTCACTTGTAGCTCAGACTAAGCACTAGTACCGAAGCTAATAAAAATTAAAGTAACACTGAGGTGTTATACTCATCAAATTAATAAAAATCACAAAAAAAGATGATGATACCCACTGCCAGCAGGGATTCAGGGTAAAGAGTAATGTCACACTTTTTTGCACTCTTTGGGAAAACAGTATGTTATTTGCACTCTTTGGGAAAACAGTATGCTATTTCTTAAAATTAAAACTACACATGCCCTTTGACTCAGAAATCCTACTCCTGGAAATTTAATACACAGGAACAAAAACATCATAAATATAAGGATATATACATATATAGATATTTACTGCAGTATTCTGCATAATGGCAAAACAAACAAATAAAAAAAACCAGAGCCAGAGTAAATATTAAAAGTCTATCAACAGGGTAATGATTGAAAAACATAGTACACCCTCACCATGGGCTATTATGAAATCATTAAAACAATGAACTGAAGAGATTTGTACATGGAATGTTAAACAAGAAAAACAAGATGTAGAGTCATGTATATAACATCCACTCCAATTTTGTGAAATAGCAATTAAAACTCCTAACATATGTACATAAATATGCATATAGTGGTATCTATAACATATACACAGAGATCATAGGAAAAATATGAATATATACATAACAGGTTGTTAACATGGGTACACGGGTGACTGGGGTCATGTGAACATGTGTTCTGTGTTTGGATGGTATCTTATTCAGTTCAGGCTGCTATAATAAAATATCATAGACAGGGTGGCTTATAAACAGAAATTTATTTCTCACATTTCTGGAGGCTAGGAAGTCTAAGATCAAGGCACCAGCATTGTTGGTATCTGGTGAGTCTGCTTCCTGGTTCACAGACAACCATCTTTTCACTATAACGTCACATGGAGAAAGGTCCAGGGTCTCCCTGGGACCTCTTTTATAAGGGCACTAATCCCATTCATGAGGGCTCAGCCCTCATGATCTAATCATCTCCCAAAGGCCCCACCTCCAAATGCCATCACATTGGGGATTAGGTTTCAATGTATGAATTTGGGGTAGGAGGGACCACAAACATTCAGTCTATAACTGGTGGTTTTGGTAGTGAGTGAGAAGGGTTTAAGGAAGAAGACAAGCCAAAAAGTAAAAAGAAAGGGGAAAAAAAACTGCACCTAAAATTACTCCAGGGCTTCCCTGGTGGCGCAGTGGTTGAGAGTCCGCCTGCCGATGCAAGGGACACAGGTTCGTGCCCCGGTCCAGGAAGATCCCACATCAGGCAGAGTGGCTGGGCCCGTGAGCCATGGCCACTCAGCCTGCGCGTCCGGAGCCTGTGCTCCGCAACGGGAGAGGCCACAACAGTGAGAGGCCCGCGTACTGCAAAAAAAAAACAACCAACCAACCAACCAAACCAAAAAAAAAAATTACTCCAGTACTTTGTTAAAATTCTATTTTTGTAAGTATATATGTGTCTTTCTGTGTATGTGTACATATATGTGTGTGTATGTATAGAGAAAGATAAATAAAAATAAAATGTGCTATTATACATAAATATCAATTTTGTTTAACTAAAATTTACATTAAATAACTAAACTTTTTCATTTTAAATTTTGATTAAAAACCTTTCTAAAACTTGTCACATGCCCCTGCTTTCTTACACAGACCTTAACAATGACAACTTTATATTCCACTGATGATCTGGTATCAACATGGCATAATGGAAGAAAGCACATGCACATGCATGCTTTATTCAAACCTGCTTTAACACTTATTTATGATGCTAGACAAGTCTTTTCACCCATCTAGTGTCCTCGTCTGTTAAATGGAGAGAGCCTTAGTGAAAACTAACACGGTGGACTTAATAATTCTCATTATTAACTTCAGTTATGAACTACAGTATGGAGATGTACTTGGGTAAAGGACTGAATGCTCACACACAGAAGAGGTATGCTAGCTACGCTTTTTAACCTAGTCTGTCTCTCTTTACAGCTGGTCTATTTCTCTCTGCCCTCCTTCTACATGAAGTAGTGACAGAGGACTATTTACAAATCCAAACACTGTAAGTATAAAGATAGGACAGTAGCTAATATGATTTACCACTCAGTTATATTCCAGAATCACAGAGTAAAGCACAAACAGAGCAAACAGATTTTGTTTCTCCTTGCTGTCAGTGTGGCTACCTTAATAGTAATCCTCTTAATTCCCCTAATTTATCAAAAATGAGCACAGAGACACTGGGTAGGAGCTTAGTCTCTACCAAGAATAGAAACACATATGAGTCTTAGTACATAAATTTTGTGACATCTTTTGCTTACGGCTGGGTTCTTAATTATATTCTCTATACTTGCAGTTACCTCTTAGGGAGAGATCATTAGCAGGGGAGGGCGGGAAAAACCCTCCCTGCTAACCAAAAGTTGGTTATCATGTTCAGAATTTAAAGATTATAAACAGTTATGCCCTTTCACATGTCATCCTCTCCTGTTTTCTAAACATTACTGCAAGAACAATTTATTTGATATGAGCATCTCCCTTTTATAACTGGAATTTTATAGGAGAAAATATTTTCTGTCAAAGTGGGGGGTGGGGACAGGGCAACAATCTGCCTCCAGACAGCCAGAGAAAGATCCTCCAGAAAAAAATCTATATAAGGAATAAGATTATAAGCCACAAAATCCTGAAATCCCACCAGACATTATATGGAGGGCAGTGGCAGAAAGAAAAGAGGCAGCTGAAGGTCTACAGATCTGATTACATTTTCAACACTTTTTCCATAATGGTCGAGAAATTTTTTACAACTCTCATTTTACCAGGTGCAAACCAGAAATAGGAAAAATAAAACCCAGTTCTCTGTAACTTGAAGAATAGTTTGATTTGATCAATCAAAACAGCATTTATTACCTGCTTAATATATTTGATGTGCAGCATCACAGGACTAATACAAAGATCAGTAAAAAGAGGATTCTTGCCTAAAGGAGCTCTCAGTTTGGGGGTGCTGAGCGGAGAGCGAATCAGACAATGAAGAACTAATTACAACACCATTACGTGCTCGGTAAATGCTAGCTACTAACTGCACGGGCAGTGGCAGGAGGACTTGAAATAAGAACACTAGTCCCTACACTGTTTAGAGCTAGTGTTTAGAGTGAATAGCAAATTAAGAAGTATGGACTTTATCCTGCATGTGATGGCTCAAAGATTTCTAAGCCCAATGAGTGACAAAACTGATGTATCTTTGGTCACTCTGGCAGCAATGTGGCAGATGAATTGTACTGAAGCAGTGTGAAAAATAATAAAGTAGTAAAACATACTGGTTAAGAACATGGGCTCAGGAGCTAAACTGGGTTTAAATACAGGCTAACATGAACTAGCTATACGACCTTGGATAAGCTACTCAACTGCTTTGTGCCCCTATTTCCTCATCCGTAAATATGAATCAACAGTTCTTACCACATGGGGTGTTGTAAGAATTAGAAGAATCAATTCATGTAAAGCACTTAGAATACTTCCTGGCACAAAGGAAGTGCTCAATAAATAATACCTATTAACTGCATGAAAGAAAAACTGGAAGTAGGAAGACTAGCTAGGAGGTCAGGAAATAGTCCAGGAAAACAGAGGTGAGAACAAAGAAGGCTATGCTCACTAGCTGCCTGAGATGATGATACTACTAGAGAAACCAGGGAAAAGAAAATGAAGAGGAGGATTAAGCCAATGTACGTAGCTCCAGACATGTTGGGGTTGAGGTTCCCACAAAACATGAAAGTATAAATGTCTAATGGTCATTGGAAACTACAGATCAGAACTCCAAAAGAGAAGTAGGAACTAGAGACATAGATTTGAGAGTTATTAATATGTGGGCATGGTGGTTATGAAAGACAGTCCTAGGGAGAAAGAATAATGCAGGATCCACAGGACCTAGGGCTCTAGGATCACAACAGAATCCACAGTGACTCCAACATAACTGAGAATTATCAGTAGTATAGAGAGGAGAAAATATAGCCATATGAAATAATCCCTTCCTTCAAGTAGCTTTCAATGCCATCAGGGAAGACAAGACATGCACATGTTAAACAATTTTTATCATGATTGTTATAGGATTAACAAAAGTAATTCTAAAAAACAGAGGTATCGGCATTAGACTGGCAAGACGGAAAGGGAAATTATGCTTAAAATTGTAAAACCTAGTGGTAATATAAAAAAGGAACACGTGCATAGAGAAAAAAGCTAATTCCAAGATGGAAGAAGTAAAGGGGAAAATGAAAACTATTATTTATTGAATGTCTACTATGTGTCAGTAACTGTCCTACAATCTTTCAATTACTTTACCTTATTAATTCTCATAATAATTCCTATGAGACAAACATTATCCCCATTTTACAAGAGCAGTTTGAGGCATACCAAAGTTAAGTAACTTGCCCATAGTTTTGCATCCAGTGACGGGCATACGGCAGTTTAGGACTGGAACCTAGATGGAGGGCCAAAGCCCATGGTTTCTCCACCATATTTCCACTTATTAAACTGGCAAAAGTAGGACATGTCAAAAAAGAGGGAAAAAAAAAAAAAGAATAAAAAGTGTACTCAGGGGCTTCCCTGGTGGCGCAGTGGTTGAAAATCTGCCTGCTAATGCAGGGGACACGGGTTCGAGCCCCAGTCTGGGAAGATCCCATATGCCGCGGAGCAACTAGGCCCGTGAGCTACAACTACTGAGCCTGCGCGTCTGGAGCCTGTGCTCCGCAACAAGAGAGGTCGCGATAGTGAGAGGCCCGCGCACCGTGATGAAGAGTGGCCCCCGCTCGCCGCAACTAGAGAAAGCCCTCACACAGAAACGAAGACCCAACACAGCAAAAATAAATTAATTAATTAATAAACTCCCCCCAACATCTAAAAAAAAAATAAAATTTAAATTAAAAAAAGTATACTCAGGGACTTCCCTGGTCTCACAGTCGTTGAGAGTCTGCCTGCTGATGCAGGGGACGCGGGCTCGTGCCCCAGTCTGGGAAGATCCCACATGCCGCGGAGCGGCTGAGCCCGTGAGCCATGGCCTCTGGGCCTGCGCGTCCAGAGCCTGTGCTCCGCAACGGGAGAGGCCACAACAGTGAGAGGCCCGCATACCGCAAAAAAAAAAAAAAAAAGTATACTCAAAGAAAACAGAATTAGTCTCACTTATTTCACTACCACAGAGCTACTTTTTGAGAAAGTATAAAAGGAAAACAAAAACAAAACAACAAAAAATTTTTAAACACTAAACATAATCTTTCAATTCCAGAGGACAGGTAGGATTTACAGGTATCTCCTTGCTTCCAGTCTCGTTCCTCAGGTCTCTTCCACACTGTCACCATGGATAGAATTCAAAATCACACACCTGAGCCTGTCACTCCTCCTCTCTTTATAATCTTTCAACAACTCCCTCTCACGAACACAATTAAAAAAAAAAAAGACCCAAAAAAGAGAAACCTGTTTAGAAAGTCTAGAAACTCCTTAATCTAGAAAGAATAACAATAAAGAGAAGAAAAGCTAACTTCTAAATTAAAGGCTCACTTATGATTCATAACCCTACGTTTCTCATTTCAAAACTGTAAAATAAATGAAATTTCAAATGCCAGTTAAACAGCAACATTGACACCTTGTGGTGAACATCCTAAAGTATCAAATGTGACAATGAGTGAAGTGTCTCCTAAGTAAATGTCTGCTTACATGAAAAATAATGCTTAATCCAGAGATTTACAAGGATTAGAAACAAAAATTCAGTTTCCATCACACATACCGAATGTAAACTTTGAAAGAGCTGCTCTTACTTTGGCAACATTGGAATTAGTCTAAATTCCTAACTATTGGCAAAAGAATAAAACCTCAGGTCATTGTTTTCCTACAAAATGGTACAATGCATCCATCTGAAGGGGCTATAATGTCAGGGTCTTAGGTGCTCCAAAAACAGCCTTTACTTAGTCAAAATTTCCTATTTTTTGAGTGACATTTACACATAAAAGGTTGAGGGTAGAGATGCATACTAGTGGCACGAAAACACAGGAAGAGTTATTAACAGGAGACCTGGGTTCTAATCCTGCCTCCAAACAGCACTGAGAATTTTGTGGAGTAAGTAATATTAAAGAATTCAGACTCTGTGTGTTTTCACATAAAATTACAGATCAAGAAGTAACAATTTAGGACTTCCCTGGTGGTGCAGTGGTTAAGAATCTGCCTGCCAATGCAGGGGACACGGGTTCGAGCTCTGGTCCAGGAAGATCCCACATGCCGCAGAGCAACTAAGCCCATGTGCCACAACTACTAAGCCTGCGCTCTAGAGCCCGCGAGCTACAACTACTGAAGCCCGTGCACCTAGAGCCCGTGCTCCACAACAAGAGAAGCCACCACAATGAGAAGCCCGCACACCACAACAAAGAGTAGCCCCCACTTGCCGCAACTAGAGAAAGCCCACGCGCAGCACTGAAGACCCAACGAGGGAAGGAGAGAGGGAGGGAGGGAGGGAGGAGTAACAATTTAAAAAACAACAAGAGGACTTCCCTGGTGGCACAGTGGTTAAGAATCCGCCTGCCAGACTTCCCTGGTGGCGCAGTGGTTGAGAGTACGCCTGCCGATGCAGGGGACGTAGGTTCGTGCCCCGGTCTGGGAAGATCCCACATGCTGCGGAGCTGCTGGGCCCGTGAGCCATGGCCACTGAGCCTGCCCATCCGGAGCCAGTGCTCCGCAACGGGAGAGGCCACAGCAGTGAGAGGCCCGCGTACCGGGGGAAAAAAAAAAAAAGAATCCGCCTGCCAATGCAGGGGACATGGGTTCGAGCCCTAGTCCGGAAAGATCCCACATGCCGCAGAGCAACTAAGCCCGTGTGCCACAACTACTGAGCCTGCGCTCTAGAGCCCACAAGCCACAACTACTTAAGCCCGCGCACCTAGAGCCTGTGCTCCTCAACAAGATAAGCTACCGCAATGAGAAGCTCACGCACCACAACAAAGAGTAGCCCCCGCCTGCCGCAACTAGAGAAAGCTTGCACGCAGCAACGAAGACCCAACACAGACAAAAATAAAAGTATAAATATATATAAATCAATAAATTTATGAAAAAATAAAATAAATTAAATTTAAAAAACAAGAAATCATCAGGAAAGGAAAAGGTATATTTTTAAAAATTACTGCATCCAGGAACAATGTTGCCTGAGTTAAGGACAGGAAACTATAAATAAAATTTATCGGCACAAAATTAAGTTTCTCGGCAATCACTTTATATATATCATGGTAAAAACTGTGGGAAAAGAAAAACTTTTGCTTGAGCAGATACATGAAGGTTACTCTGAACTGCCTGAATCACCAGAGAAAGTTCCATTTTACTCATTAACTTTGACAAGTACAATTTAAAGTTTCTAGCTCCAGAGTAACTCTCTGAGTTCAGGTAATTTACTTGAAAAATAGACACTTAGTCTGGTTCAGAAAAAGTATATCTGTGTTATCAGCTATAAATGATTTACACGATGGCGATGAGCAGGCCACTGTTAATAAGGCAATTCAAACGGCTGACACACCTGAGGAATCTAGAAGGCATGCTAGAAGTGAAACCCCCAAGAGACATTTCATTGCAAAACCAGTGTTAAATAATTAAGCCACTACCAAACTAACTTGATGATTTTGCATTTATGGAGGGTTCCACGATTTTCAGAAATTTTCTCCATCATTATGCTATGTGCCCCTAACAACCACCAGTCTAGGAAGGTAAGTGAGAGTGTGAAAAGGGTTTGCAAAATTTGCTTGTCAGAAAACCTTCATACCAATCTCCAATCTGGCTCTACTTGCTATGCACCCCCTAAGATAAGTAAATCATTTAATGCTCCTTGGCCTCAGCTTCTACATGGAAGACAAAAGCTGATCCCTGATTTGTGAACATAAAAAACTTCTAGGAGAATAAGATAACTGATGTGAAAATGCTTATAAATTAAACAAATTTGAAACATCACTGCTTCCACATTTTGGAACAATTAGAGAGGTTAAATGAATTAGGATAAATCAAGGATAATTAAAGTCAGAGTCAGGTCAATCAAAGCATTCTCCATTATATCAAGTTGATTCCCAAGATCCTACAGTCTTTCTTCAGCTCCTATTCTCCTGTATCACTGCAGTACAGAGCCTTCAATACTCCTTAAATCTCTAATCTCTCAGATTCTATGATGCTACCTTTCCTAACTCCTCCTCTTCTCACTGACTCTGTATTCCCTTTTCTTTTTTCTTTTTTTTGCGGTACACGGGCCTCTCACTGTTGTGGCCTCTCCCGTTGCAGAGCACAGGCTCCGGATGTGCAGGCTCAGCGGCCATGGCTCACGGGCCCAGCCGCTCTGCGGCATGTGGGATCTTCCCGGACTGGGGCACGAACCCATGTCCCCTGCATCGGCAGGCGGACTCTCAACCACTGCGCCACCAGGGAAGCCCCCCTTTTCTTTTAATTCCACTGATTTCTCTAATGAGATCACACAATCTCATACTTGGAAAATATCTTTAAAAATTATATTATCTATCCTCTCATTTTACTGAGCAAAACAGGCCAAGAAATATTAGTCTCTTCCTCACATTTCAAACTATTTCTGTACATTCCTCTTTCCAATACTTAAAACTCAATGTAGTCCCAAACTGAATAGGCTCAAAAATAAGAGTTATAAAATAGACAACTCCTGCTTTCTATCTCCACCATCCAATTACTAAATTCTGTCCATTCTGGCACATATCCTAAGAAGTCAAAGTGAAAGTACCTCTCAGGTAAGAGTCAAAAGTCATCAAATGTGTGTGGTTACTTTAGTTGAAATCATTGTCTCTTTAGAGCATTTTACATAGTCCATGTCAGCAAACTCTCTACCATTATGTACAATAAGATTCAAGATTTGCAAAGGAAAAGCCCATTTCATAATGTTTAAAAAATAAACAATCATCCAGTTGGATAAGAGTCCAATCATCCTTCTGGACTCTTCCTCTAGTAGATATATAGAGAATGTCTAATGGTCTGGAATTTATGATGTGTTATGTAAACACTAGGAAATACTGCCAAAATCGAATTTCAATGAATCATCTGTCTGAGTAGGGTGAACACAGGTTGAGTGTCACTCTTAACTTTATTTTAAATTGCATTTATTTTGGTAGCCTGCCTCCTGGGGAAATGTCCTTGATGATCTACCACATTGAAAATTAAAACCAAATTTAAAAATCTTTCCAAATTAAGCCCAGACATTATGAAAATATAGAGCTGAGGCAGTTAAACCTCTAAGCACATGAGATTCACGCAGAGCTCCTTTGCCTTGCCAAATATGATTCTTTTAGGATGAACAGCAGATCAAAACTCTAAGCTATGTCTGGGGCTACTGAAGGGGTTTTCTAGTAATGCCACAGTTGTTAAAGTTTTGGTAAGTCTAAATTTTGTACCTCTGGTTGCTGCTCCTTTATTGTGCAGAAGACCGGAAACAGCTCATGTCCCTGTTTTAAGATCACTGGCTTCCAATCACTCTCTCCCACTGTCCAGAGGAAAAAAATGGCTTTCCAAAGGCTTTGTAAAAGAGATAAATCACTGTAGCTACAAAATTTATGAAGCTCTCACTAAAAAATGCTAAGTCTGAGTAACAGCTTCTAAAGATTCCATACATTTCCTCACATCGAAATGTCACAAACTCAGAATGAGGAAGATTCTTGACAAAATGCAAGAGGACTCTAAGAAGTTTCTTACCGCAGCAAAGAGAAGACATCATAAGAATTGCGAACACAGTTCTGATCCACCTGAAGAAGAATACTCTTCTGAGCATCTGAATAACCCTAAAAGACATTAATTAACAAATTAATCAAAGTAAAACAAAATATGTGTCCAAATTAATCGTGATGTTTGTATTTTTAAAATTATGATTCAATAACAACTCAGTATTCAAATCATTAAGAAATTAGAAAAAAGTTAAGAAACACTTTCATATAATTGAAGTTTAACCTTATAGGCAAGTGAATTTAAAATAAATTTCTTCTAACATTTTCCCACAGAAACAATGTTTCACATTATAACTTTTGGTGAACTTCCCAGTGAAACCCCAGAAGTCTTTTTAACATATTATGTGGCTGAAGAAGAGTATTAACAATAATATTTCAAGTATGCCTAGCCATCATATGTAATGTTTTTATGGAGGAAAAGGCATTCCAAGTTTTAATTAGGAATACCAGAAACAAGTATTTCCACTCAGTGGTGTAAAGGTGGTGGCAGCAAGGATGGTTTCTAGAGAGAACACAGCACAATTCCATAGGAAGAGCAGAACAGCTATCTGGCATTTCAGAAAGGCAAAGTAAATAGTAGTTAAGAAAAAAGGACTCTGGACCCAGACCACCTGGATTACAGCTTAAGCCCTTAATACATCAGCTCTGTAATCTGGAACAAGGCACCTAACTTCTTTTAGTTTAACTTTGGTTTCTTCATCTATAACATGGAGATGGTAATATTATCTACCTCACAAATTGTTGTGGGAATTAAAAGAGCTGATATTTGTGAAGTCAAAGGTATGTGATAAGCACTGTATAAATGTTTGCTATAATGCTAGTATAAGCATTTTCTAAAAGTTACATTGCTGCACACATTAAAAGGTTATTTGGAGAATAGTATAAACAACTTTGTGCCAACAAATTTAACAACTTAGATGAATCTTTGAAAAAATACAACATGACAAAACTGATTAACAATAAAACAACAATATCTATGACCCAGCAATCCCACTACTGGGCATATACCCTGAGAAAACCATAGTTCAAAAAGAGTCATGTACCAAAATGTTCATTGCAGCTCTATTTTCAATAGCCAGGAGATGGAAACAACCTAAGTGCCCACCATCGGATGAATGGATAAAGAAGATGTGGCACATATATACAATGGAATATTACTCAGCCATAAAAAAAACGAAATTGAGTTATTTGTAGTGAGGTGGATGGACCTAGAGTCTGTCATACAGAGTGAAGTAAGTCAGAAAGAGAAAGACAAATACCGTATGCTAACACATATATATGGAATCTAAGAAAAAAAAATGTCATGAAGAACCTAGGGGCAAGACAGGAATAAAGACACAGACCTACTAGAGAATGGGCTTGAGGATATGGGGATGGGAAGGGTAAGCTGTGACAAAGTGAGAGAGTGGCATGGACATATATACACTACCAAACGTAAAATAGATAGCTAGTGGGAAGCAGCTGCATAGCACAGGGAGATCAGCTCTGTGCTTTGTGACCACCTAGAGGGGTGGGATAGGAAGGGTAGGAGGGAGGCAGATGCAAGAGGGAAGAGATATGGGAACATATGTATATGTATAACTGATTCACTTTGTTATAAAGCAGAAACTAACACACCATTGTAAAGCAATTATACTCCAATAAAGATGTAAAAAAAAAAAAACCACAACAATATCTGAATAACTCTATTTTTTAAGTGAATAAGTAATTGAAAATCTTTCCACAAAAAAGTCTAGGTCCAGATGGGTTCACTGAATTATATCAAACTTTTAAGAAATATCATCAATTTAACACAAACTCCTTCATAAAACAGAGGGTAAGGGAACAATTTCCAATTCATAAGACCAGCATTACTGATACCAAAACTTATCACACACACACACACACACACAAACACAATTATAGACCAATATCCCTCACGAATATAGACACAAAAATCCTTAGGAAAATATTAGCAAGTAGGACCAGCAATACGTTATAAGGACAAAATAGTAATGCATCGTTATTGACTGAATTTATTCTAAGAATGTAAGGTGGGTTTAGCATTTAATATCAACCAATTAGCAAATAAATGAAGCAATCATTATAAGCCTATCTTGATGGGCACACAATTATAAAGATGTAACTTGTGATGACAACAACATAAAAATGGGGGAACAGAGCTATACGGAAGAAAAGTTTTGTATAATATTAAAACTAAGTTGGTATTAATTTGAACTAGACTGTTATAAATTAAGATGTTAATTGTAATTCTTGGGGCAACCACTAAGAAAATAACTAAAAGATATATAGTAAAAGAAATGAGAAAGGAATCAAAATGTGAGAAATAACTAACACAAAAGAAGGTAGTAACAGAGGAACTGAGGAACAAAAAAGATGTAAGAAAACAAATCGAAAAGTGGCAGAAGTCCTTCCATCTGTAATTACATTAAGTGTAAATGAATTAAACACTACAATTAAAAGGCAGAGATTGGAAGAATAGATTTTCTTTTTAATGACCCACTATATACTGTCTACAAGAGACAAATAGGTTGAAAATGGAAGGACAGAAACACAAATAGGTTGAAACACAATAGGTTGAAACACAACAGGTTGAAAATGGAAGGACGGAAAGATATTCCATGTAAGCAGTAACCAAAAGAAAGCTGGAATGGGTATACTAATATCAGACAAATAGACATTAAGACAAAAAAAACACAAATAGGTTGAAAATGGAAGGACAGAAAGATATTCCATGTAAGCAGTAACCAAAAGAAAGCTGGAATGGGTATACTAATATCAGACAAATAGACGTTAAGACAAAAAAAAATTGTTAGACGAGACAAAAAGGGATATAATATTTAAAAGGTCAAGAAGATATAAATGATTATAAACATATATGTACCTAGCAACATATAACAAAACATATGAAGCCAAAACTGCAAAAACTAAAATGGGAAATAGCTGAAGTCAACATCCCACTTTTAACAATGTGTAGCACAACCATAAGAAAGATAAACAATGAAACAGAAGACATGAAAAGTACTATAAATCAACTAGACCTAACAGATGTATACAGAATGCTCCACCCAATAACAACCATATACATATTCTTCTCAAGTGCACATGGAACATTCTCCAGGATAGACCATATGTTCAGCCACGAAACAAATCTCAATACATTTCTAAAAAATGAAATCATACAAAGTATCTTTTCTGATCACAATGGAATGAAACTAAAAATCAATAACAGAAGGAAACTTGGAAAATTCACAAACTACAAAGTAAATAACATACTCTTAAACAACCAGTGGGTCAAAGAACAAATCATAAGGTAAATTATTAAATACTCTGAGTAGAATAAAAATGAAAATACAACATATCAAAACATATGGGATACAGTGAAAAAGTGCTCAGAGGGAAAAGTACAGCTGTAAACATTTACATTTAAAAAAAGAAAGAGTTCAAATCAATTAATCTAATCTTCCACCTTAAGGAAATAGAAGATGAAGAACTAAACCCAAAGCAAAAAGGAAGTAAATAATAAAGATTAGGGCAGAGATCCATGAAATAGAGAATATAGAACAATACAGAAAAATCAAAAAAAACAAGTTAGTCCTTTGAAAAGAGCAATAAAATTGAAAAATATTAAGCTAGAGTGAAAAAGACAAAAAAAGAGAATACTCAAATCACTAAAATCAGGAATGAAAGTGAGAACATTATCACCAATCTTATAGAAATAAGAAGTATTATAGAAGAATACTATGAACAATTGTATGCAAACAAATCAGATAACCTTGATAAAGTGGAAATTCCTAGGAACGCAGAAACTCCAAAAAATGACTCAAGAAGAAACAGAAAGTCTGAACAGATCTACAAGTTGTAAAAGAGTTTAGCTAAGCTACTCCATGGTACTGCTGCCCTGGCCTCCATTTTGTTTGGCCAAGCAGCCTGCAGGGACCTTAAACTAACACTAGACCCCCTTTCAGGGAAGTGCATGCCCTAGATAGCAGGATGCAGAGTCACAAGCAAATGTAGCTTCTGCAATGACTTATGATCAAAGTCTCCCCTGCTTCCCAGCACCTGTATACTTTACACACCCCATAGATAAAAATCTCCATGGAACTTACCAAAACCCTGCTCCTTTGGCTTGAACTGACCAATCCAGCCCTAGCCCAGGAACCCCAAAGCACTCTACCCACAGACTCTAAATAAAGACATGTGTCCCAGGTCCTGCATCTCTCTGTCTGCACTTGGCCTTGAGCTCCCCATATATAACTTTACAGTCAGTTCTCTGTATCCATGGTTCTGGTATGCATGATTCTGCGTCCATGAATTCAACCAACTGTGGATTGTACAGTGCTGTAGTTTGTATTTATTGAAAAAAAAATCCACATATAAGTAGACCTGCCCAGTTCAAACACATGTTCTTCAAAGGTCAACTGTACTAGCAAAGCTAATCCAGCAGCATACTAAAAGGCTTATACAATCTGGTCCAGCAATTCTACTTCTGGCTATATACCCAAAAGAACTGAAATCAAAGACTCAGAGAGATATTTGTACATCCACATTCATAGCAGCATTATTCACAGTAGTTGAGGGCTAGAAGCAACCTGAGTAGTCATCAACAGCTGAACAGAAAAACAAAATGTTGTATTTTCATACAATGGAATATAGTTAGCCTTAAAAAGGAAAGAATTCTGCTATAACATGCATGACCCTTGAGAACATTATGTTAAGTAAAATAAGCCAGTGACAAAAGGACAAATATTGTAAAATTCCACTTACATAAGGTACCAAGAGTAGTCAAATTCATAGAAACAGAAAGTAAAAGGGTGAGTGCCAGGGGCTTGGGAAAGGAGAAGATGGGGAGTTACTGCTTAATAGGTAGAGAGTTTCGGTTTTATAAGATGAAAAGAGCTCTGGAGATGGATAGTGATGACAGTTGCACAACAAGGTGCATGTCCTTAATGCCACCACACTGTACACTTAAAATGGTTAAGATGGTGAATTTTATATTATGTATATCTTACCACAATTAAAAATAATTTTTTAGAAAAGATTTATACACCAGGAACAAGTGGGATTTACCCAAGGTACGTGAGGGTGGTTTGATAAATGAAAATCCACACAACATACCAAGTTGGAGGACTCATATTTCCCAATTCAATACTTACCACAAAGCAGCAGTAATCAAAAGAGTGTGGTATTGGCATAAGTACAGACATATAGATCAATGGAATAGAACCGAGAATACTAAATAAACTCATATGTCTATGGTCAACTGATTTTAGACAAAGGTGCCAGGACTGAGAAAGAATAGTCTTTTCAACAAACGATGCTGAAACAACTGGATGGCCACATGCAAAGAATAAAGTTGGACCCATCCCTAACACCATATACAAAAATTACAATTAGGATCAAAGACCTAATTGTGAGAGCTAAAACCATTAGAAGAAAGCACAAGGGTACATCTGTATAACCTTCAATTTGCCAATGGTTCTTAGATATGATGCTGCAAGTATGAGCAACAAAAGAAATAACATAAACTGGACTTCATCAAAATTAAACTTTTGTGTATCAAAGGACACTATAAAGAAAGTGAAAAAACAACCCACAAAATGGGAGAAAATATATGCAAATCATGTATCTGATAAAGGTCTAATATTCAGAATATATAAAGAACTCTGACAACCCAACAACAAGACAAACAACCCAATTAAAAAATGGGCAGAGGATTTAAAGAGACACTTCTCCAAAAAAGATATACAAATAGCCAATAAGCACATGAAAAGATGCTCAACATCATTAGTCATTAGGGAAATGCAAATCAAAATCACAATGAGATACCACTTCATACCCACTAGGAAAAGTAAAAAAATAAAGAAACAAAATTAAAAGAAAGCAAAACAAAAAACAGCACATAATTGTTGGTTAAGGATGTGGAGAAATTAAGAACCCTAGTATATTGCTGTCAGGAACATAAAGTGGTCAGCAGCTGTGGGAAGAAGTCTGGCAATTCCTCAAAAAGTTAAACATAGAATTACTACATCATCTAGCAATTCCACTCCAAGGTATATAACCAAAAGAACTGAAAACAAATACTTGTACGTAAATGTTCATAGCAGCACTATTCACAATAGCCAAAAGGTAGAAACAATTCAAACATCAATCAGTGGATGAATGGATAAACAAAATGTGGTACAGAGTATTCATACAAAGCGATATCATTCAGCCATAAAAAGGAAGGAAGTATTGATACATGCTACATACGGATGCACCTCAGAAACTCAAGCTAAGTGAAAGCAGCCAGACATAAAAGATTACATACTGTATGATTCCATTTACGTAAAATACTCAGAATAGGCAAATCCATAGAGAGAAAAGCAGGCTGGTGTTTGCTGGGGGTTGGGGAGCGCAAAATGAAGAGTGAATGCTTAATGGGCATTTTCTTTTGGGGTGATGAAAATGTCATGCACCTTAATGGAGGTAGTGTTCGCACAGCACTTGTGAACATACCCAGTGCCACTGAACTGCACACTTTCAAATGCTTAGGGAATTCCCTGGTGGTCCAGTGGTTAGGACTCAGCGCTTTCACTGCTGGGGCCCGGGTTCGATCCCTGGTCGGGGAACTAAGATCTCGCAAACCGTGCAGCACAGCCAAAAAAAACCAAAACAAAACAAACAAAAAAAGCTTAATTTTATGTTATGTGGATTTCTTCTCAATTAAAAAAAAAAGAGTGAGCTGGCTATGAAATAATCTACATATCATGAGAACAGCTGAAAAGAAAGGACAGAGGAGATAATCCTGTAAATGAGCTACAAAACCCAAAAAGACACTAGAAGTAAATTTAAGATTCTCAGGAGAAATGATTTAATGACATTCCACTTAGTTATACTTATTTTATGCAAAAATCTGCCAAACATTTCTTCTATTAAAAACTTATCCACACTCACTAACATACAACTAATGTATAACTAAAAGCAACACATTACAGAGACGATTCTGGGTCTTAACCCACTCTGCCTGTCATGGAAGTGAAGAAAATCATTTAACCCCTCTAAGCCTCAGTTTCTTTAATTATAAAATGAGATGAGGGCTTCCCTGGTGGCGCAGTGGTTGAGAGTCTGCCTGCCAATGCAGGGGACACGGGTTCGTGCCCTGGTCCAGGAAGACCCCACATGCCGCGGAGCGGCTAGGCCCGTGAGCCATGGCTGCTGAGCCTGCGCGTCTGGAGCCTGTGCTCCACAACGGGAGAGGCCGCAACAATGAGAGGCCCGCATACCGCAAAAAAAAAAAAAATGAGATGAGACTACTACTAATGTAAACAATAGTAAACAATAATAGCCAAACACAAAAGTAACATGTATGAGCATTCCCAGTATGCCAGGCAGTGTTGTTTTCCATGTTAAATTAACGTTTCAGTGTTAGTGTTAAGGGTTAACATGTTTACTACTCACACAACCCTGTGAAACAGGTACTATTATTATCCCCACTTTAAAGGTAAGGAAACTGAGACACGGAGAGGATTAAGTAGAAGAGCCATGCAGTCTGGCTCCACAGCTCATGTTCTTAATGACCATGCTACACTTGATCTCTAAGACCTTTTTCAGGTCTAAAATTCTGGGTCCATGTACATTTAAGGCAACTCAAGGACATTATTAAACCCTTCTGCTTCAGCCACCACTTAGCAATTAACATTCTTGAAATATGCTAAGAGCTTTGCTCTGAATGACATCTAACTTCACCAGATGTGCGATCCCGGCAGACCTCTCATGAAGGATCATAATGGAAAGAAATGGCTCATTTGTATCTGGTTATCTGTGTGAGATACTGCCAAGTGCCAAAGAGCCCAGAGGAGATTTACATGTCACTCAAAATTCTTCTGAAGCCAGGCCTAACCATTCTTTTTCAAGGAAGGGAACAGAATAGGCACTAGTCTGGGTGAGTGCCTATTAAACCATTCAAGGAAACAGATAATTTCACATATTCAAATGAGCAGGAGTAATTCCAGGCAGATGATCAGGTGTGTTTCTAGATCAGTCAACAGCCAGACTGTAAATATTTTAGGCTTTGCAAGCCACATCATCTCCATCGCACATTCTTCTTTGTTTTCACCTTCAAATTGTTTACAAATGTAAAAATCGTTCTTAGCTCCCAGGCCATATAAAAACATGTGGGGACTGTAATTTGATTATCCCTGTACTAGATCGCTGAATGAGTCTCCTTTTAAAACATGTTACTGTACATTTTGAGAGTTTTCAGCTGCTACAACAATCATAAGACTATCCTTTATTAAAACTATAAAAGTTCTACTAAAATAATCTACTTGACAGGATAACTGTTAATGAAGCGAACAACATTATACATATACTTATTCATTTCAGTGTTTACTGAACATCTTATACATACAGGGTGTCAGGCAATTGCTATCATCGTTATAAAGGTATACAACCCAATATACTATAAAGTATATAACCCAGTTAAGGTTCCAAGTGAAGTAAAAACTGCAAAGGTGCCATAAGAAAGGTTAAAAAGAAAAGCTACAGGAGTTCCAATATGGTAAAGATTCCATCTAGTAGAAGCAGGAACATCAAAGGCTGCAGCAGGGGTAGCAATATTTGGGACAGATTAAGAAGCATAGAAGGCTGAATGGCAGTGAAGGAAAGTCCCACACAGACTGAACACCTTTAGCCAAAGCATGACAGTAGGAAAACATAAGCTGTATCCAGAGAAGATTAAATAGTGGTCCAATTTGTTCAGCTCCAATGATGTCAAAATTACTTGGAACCCTGGAGGGGGAAATAGTGGGAGATATAGTTATATAACTAAGTTGAGAGGGCCAGAGCACAGAAAGCCTCAAATGTCATACTAAAAAGGGAGACAACCTACATGCTTATTGGACTCATGAAAGGTTTCTAACAGTGTAGGACAATGATCAGAGCTGCATTTAATGGAGGTTACTTTGGTAATGACAAATATGACAAATTAGGGGAAGCAGAATGTCCAGACAACCGTTAGGAGGCTATTCTAAAAATCCACACATACTAGAGGTAATGAGAGCTCAAACTCTGAAGAAAAAAAGAGAGAGATAGATAAAAGAAGTAAAGATAAAAGCAGAGATATAACCAAAAGTACTATACCACTGACTGAATTTAGGTTGACGGAGAAAAAGAAATTAGATCAGAGATTTGGACACATCTAGCAGACAAGAAGTTATTCCATACAACCTTTAAGCAAAGGAATAAAAAAAATGAAAGTATGCTTTAGGAAGATTAATCAGGCAGTGGTGAATAAGACAACGTGGATACAAAGAAACCAGAGCCACAGGCCTGCCAGAAAACTACTGCAGTGATCCAGCCTTACAGGGTTGAGCTTGGATCACGGCAATGGATATGGAAAAGTAGCCATATATATGAGTGATTTCAAAGGACGCAAAAGAGTCTAGTAGCTGAATGAATCGAGTGGATAAAAGAAATCAATCAAAACTAACTGCAAAATTTGAGGCCTGGATAAATGGAAAAATAGTTAATAAAAATGTAAAAAACTGGAAGGGAAAGCAAACCTGGAGAGAAAAATGAAGAGATTCATATATATATAAGTATAACAGGGGGCTTCCCTGCTGGTGCAGTGGTTAAGAATCCGCCTGCCAATGCATGGGACACAGGTTCGAGCCCTGGTCCGGGAAGATCCCACATGCCGCGGAGCAACTAAGCCCGTGCACCACAACTACTGAGCCTGTGCTCTACAGCCCACGAGCCACAAATACTGAAGCCCGTGTACCTAGGGCCTGTACTCCACAACAACAGAAGCCACCGCAATGAGAAGCCCGCACACCACAACGAAGAGTAGCCCCCACTCAGTAACGAAGACCCAATGCAGCCAAAAATAAATAAATAAATTTATTTTTAAAAAAGTATAATAATTTGCAAATGGCAGATGTCTATGCAGAAGTGGTCAGAAACTATTTAAACATAGATGAACTAGAATTTTGAATAAAGAGCTATACAACTGATGACAAACAAGTAGTATATGTCAGAATTTTAAATGATCTACTACAGCAACATTCATTCACTCAGTCAACAAATATCTACTGTATTATTACTACATGCCAGGCACAGTGCTAAGTATTACAGATAATTCAGTGGCAAAGACAGGCACTGTCTCTGCCCTTACACAGTGTACAGTCTAGTAAGAAAGAGAGATGAGCAAATGGGTAATCAGAATATAACTGGTTAAGGATAGTGACAAGAAAAATGAAAGGCAAGGTGCTATGAGAACAGATAGAGGGGTATCCAAACTGGATTTAGGGGGTATGTCACAGAAAATGTTCAAGGAAAGGAGATCTAAACTCTAAAACTGAGATGCATAAATTTTAGCTTAAAGTGTTATGGGTTGGGTGCTTCAAAATCAGGAATCAAATCACAATAAGACCTTATAAGTCATTAATTACTCTGAAATGATGTGAATAAAGGAGGGACATGACGAGAATTTTAGGAAGATAAATCTTGCTACAATGAATGGCAAGAACCAGGAAAGAAGCAGATGTTTAGCAGACACCTTAAGTAGTGATTCAAAAAAGTGACTCAAAAAAAGAGGGAGGTGTTCGGGATGGCTCCTTGTTCTGACTTGAGAAAGTGGATGGACAGCAGTACCATTCACTGAACTAAGGAACACAATAAGGAGGTTTTCTTAGAGGGGGAAGGAACTGAGCTCAGTTTGGCAATTGTGGAGTATGTGTCTCTGAAACATCCAAGCAATCTGACTCAAGTCTAGATATATGGAAGCGCTGATTGGCGAGGTAGACTTGGGAGAGATCTGAATGATCCAGAGATAATGTGTTAATGAGAAGACAAACGGCCCAAGTGGAAGCCTGAGGACAACAGCTTAAGGGCCCCAGAAAAAGCTTGCCCTAGTGGGACTGATAGTGGACTATACATGTTACTCTTTAAACCGTAAGTGAGCTCTGCAAATAGTCCTTCTTCTACTTATTTAGGTAGAGTAAGAAATCATAATGGACAAGGAAAAAAACCAATGGCTCATTCTACAACTTGAGCATCTTTTCAGATGCAATGAGTATACTTTTTAAAAATATAGTATTTATTTGTACAACTCCTCCTAAAATGGCTACCTGATGAATCAAAGGACAGCCTGTGTTCCTATGTGTGTATGTTCATTTGGACGTTAACACACTTTTAAGAGTCAGGCAAGTTTAAACCAAGAAAAAATGTGCACATGTCTCTGTCAAGCACCTTCGAGCCTCGGACACCCACTGCCCCTGGGCTCTGACAAAGCCCAGATGCTGAGTTGTTAAGGAGGGAAACCAAGACCTCTTCTACCTCAGCTGAATATGTACATTCCCCCAGATCTAGTCTGAGATTTGAGACAGCAGATGTTTTCTTCTCCTTCAAAACAGTAAGAAGCAATGAAAATAAGAACAGTGTTATTAAGCAAAGGTATACAGATCTTGAAACTAAAATCAATTCTTTTTTTTAATTCAAGTCAACAGGGGTGAAGAGGTTCTTGTTCACACTTCAGTGTTTTAAACTATCCTCAAAAAATAATCACAATCGGGCTTCCCTGGTGGCGCAGTGGTTGAGAGTCCGCCTGCCGATGCAGGGGACACGGGTTCGTGCCCTGGTCCGGGAAGATCCCACATGCCGCAGAGCGGCTGGGCCCGTGAGCCATGGCCGCTGAGCCTGTGCGTCCGGAGCCTGTGCTCCGCAACGGGAGAGGCCACAACAGTGAGAGGCCCGTGTACTACAAAAAAAAAATAATAATAATCACAATCATAGTCACACACTCCAAGTATGAAGTGCATTAAATGTCATCAATGCAACTCCATAACAAGAGGACTGAAAGTGACCCTGCTAAAGTAGTCATCCTTTCAGAGAAAAGTATACTGATAGGAACCATGTGATCTTAGTGGATTCATTCACTCCGAAAAAATATCTTTTAAGCAAAGTCTACACTAAATCCTGGGACCAAAAAAGTAAGATACAACCTCAGCCCTAAAGGAGCTTATGCCCTAACAGGAAGAAGGATGCATACACAGTTACTGTAACTGTGAGAGAAGAGAAGTGAGAAGGAAGAAAAGGCAACAGTGGTACCATGTTAACTAGGTAAAAAAAAAGAAAAGAAAAGAAAAGAAGAAGAAAAGATTCCCAGCTTTCTAGAGGAACAATTTAAACCAAAACTGACTCACAGAGGGGAAAGGAAAAAAAGTCAAGAATGCCCTAATTACAAATCTAAGAAAGAGTAGTAAAGACAAGTTTTCAAAATTTAAACAAAATTTCCAACTCTCTGAATCCCCTAGTGAGGATGAGTATGGAGCTCTGTTTCTGTTTACTTTCTAAGAATCTAAAACATCTACATGAAGAACCACGCTTGGCTTTGAATTTTCCAGTATTAAAATTCTGAAAAGCTCAAAAATTGTGCTAAGGAGACAAGATCCTCCAAATTCATAACAGGAAATGTGGCATTTTCCCAGATTATTCTCTGGCTTCAATGAAGAGAGAGAATGGGGACCACAGGATTTATAAATATGAATTACAGGATGAGATGATTTTCCAAACATCTGTCAGAAGCTAATTTGATCCAAGAGAAAAGGAAAAAAGAAGACTCAGAGGGAAGCCAAATAGAGTGACTAATATGTGGAACTTCTGTGGACTTTGGTGGGTTGATGGCCTCATGGGCATTGCATGTCCACTCTACAATAATAAATACCCAAAGTCTGTACAATAATGCACTTTATACCATTCAAAGCACTTTCCCATGTACTCTCTCATTTGATTCTCACAACGCATATAGTGGATATCTCTGGTTAAATGTAAAGATAGTGACGTGGTACCTTGACATGCTATGTGAAGTACGAAAGAATGTAGAGATACCACGTAGCACAGTTGTTAAGAGAAAAAGCCTTTGAATAAATCAGACCTGGTTTCAAATCATGGTTCTGCTACTTACTAAGTAATCTTGGGATTAGTACTTGAACCTTTTCTTCTAGGATACTGTACCTATAAAATGACAATAATTACCTCATGGAGTTGTTACACAGATTAAACAAAACATGTAAAGTAGATAGTAGAGTGTCTGACATATAGTAGGTACTCAGTAAATGAAAACTAGCAATGGTAGTTTTCAAAAGCTCCATACTCACCTGGAGTAATACTGTTATTAGGATATCACACCAGCTCAAATAATTCAGAAACAAAGTTTCACCCTGGATTTAAACTAAGCTCAGATACCTAGATGTTTTGTAACGAAGCAGGCAGTTACTAGAAACAGCCCCTTAGGATCTGTCTGGTCTGTTTCTTGTATTTTGTAACCTGTTTGGGGCAGGGTGGGGGGAGAGCTCTGGGAGGAAAACTGAGTAGAGCATGTACAGAATGAGCTATTTTTGTGATCTTCCAACTTCTACTTGATGACGTACTGAGAGACCTGGGTAGAAGTTATACCATATCCCTTTCTCTGTTGTTAAAACATAGGCTGCTTGACATACTTAATCCCCACTTCTAAATGTTCTGCTTGAGTACCACGTGGGACGTGCTTTGGAAATAAGTTAGCATCCATGAATTTAACCAGCAAGAGGAAAATAGCCATCTTTTTAATTTCTCAGTTCTACAAAGTTAACAAAAATCTCAACTTTTCTAGGTTTCAGCGTCTTCATTCTGAAAACAAAAATACTAATACCTGACCACCTGAGTTGCTATAAGTTGAAGATACCTCTAACAGCATTTAATCACAATCACAGTCAAATAAAATGATGGAAGGAACCTCAAAACGGAATTTAATGATGAAAATCATCTACTCCTCGCTTTTACACAGGTGACATGGTGTAATGAAGAAAGTGCATGTCTGGAAAGACAGAGATATGTGTTCTGGTCCTGGTTCTGCCACCAAGTCATCCTGATATGCTGGCCATTCATTTATTCCCCAAATACTAACTGTTAGCCATTATAGGCCTGCTGCTACTACTACTGCTAAAACTTCTAATAATAGCTGCTCCGCCTTCCCCACAGGTTGTTGTAAGAATGGAGTAAAATAATTTATAGGCAAATCCTTAAAGGCAAAAGAGCTATGAAAGTATGTAGTGATTTTTTATATTATATATATGATGTTATTATAGCTATGTCTAAGTTACCACTTAAAGCATGAAACTAACTTTCCATGCCAAGTTCAAGAGGTCATGAGGCTCCCTGAGCCTCGGTTTCTTCATCCCTGAGATAAGGGTGTTGAGCTAGATAACTCTAATATTCCCTCTAGCATTAATCAGCTGATAAGAATTTTCTTACTTTTAAAATGAGGAACCTAAAACTAACAGAGGTTAAGTGATTTGCTCAAGGAACACAGTACCAGAACAAAACTGGGATTAGAACTCAGGTTTTCTACTTTTCAAAAGTATCATGCTTGAAAAATATAAGGAATTTTCATTTGTACAGGCTCTCAAAACAGACGCTGAAACTTGCTGTTGTCCCTAAATCTTCATCTCAGCTGGATTAGGTACTTGAGATGGTCAAATCATGTGGCTGCGTTTGTGAAAGTAATCACCAAATTGCTATTTTAATCTCCTGAGAATGTCACTATTCCAAAAAGGTTTGATCCTTTTTATTTGGATTCTACTCCTGCTTTAATTTTTTTCCATTAAAATGAGAAAGCACTGCCATCTACTGGACTCTGAAGACATTGCTACTATAGTTTTAAGTCTGAGAACAAGAATTCTTAACAATCTAAAGCTCTTTGTACTTTATCAATAACACCATAGAGTTATGACAATATGAGTTACATAAAAATAAAACTCCAGAAGTTGGGGCTAGGGATAAGGTAGGGTAGGAGAGAAAAATACCATCCCCTCGAGATTCTGAATCTCAATTATTGCTATGATAGTCCTAAATATAGCTGGCATTCACCTGCATTCATTAACAAAATGAGCACCTACTACATGCCAGGCACGGTTCAAAGGACACAACTACTGACAGTGGTAAGCATTAGAGATGTAATCCCTCTTATCATAGGGTTTAGAGTCTAGTGAGTAGTAGTTTCCATATATTATTGAACTCTACTCATGTGCCAGCCTTGTAATATACATTATATCACCTTTAATATTCAAAAGAATTTATGATGAGGTAGAAATTGTTATCTCCATTTACAGATGAAAAAACAAACTCAGAGATGAGTCAATTTGCCCAAAATCTCTTTCATAGGTAAGCAGTGGTGCCTGGAATTAAACTCACATCAATCTAACTCCAAAACCCATATTCCTAACCACTAGGAGTGTCCATTCACCCAGGTAGTTGTCAGCATCCTTCCAAAAAGAAGAATAGTTGCCGAAAGGAAATTCAGGCAAAGATAATCTTACATGTTTATATTAAAGGCAAAACTCCTATACAGGGATCTGAAAAGTTTCCAGCTTACTGGATCAAGAGCTGGCCCAACAGCCTCTCATTTCCCATGCTCGCCCAACTGCCATCCTAGCAGTAAAATCCACCTGGAAACATCTCTCCATATCACCTAGCCTTATTCACGAACCTCTTCCTAAGGTTCTCTTCAAATTACTTAATGTTCTGCTATAATTCACCTGTGTTAAGCCCCAAACAACTGACATCAAAAATAATTTTTCAAACTAAACTATTTGTAAACTGGAGCTCTTCTGGAATAAATGCTGTTTTATCTCTGCTAAAAGAATAAGGGTTTGTGACTCTGCATCTAATACTTTTGTATCCCACAGTACTTAGTTTAATAATGGGCACGTAGTAGATACTTGATATTTACTGATAGAAAAAAAATCATGAATCACGTTTACAACTAAAGATAGATTTTATCACCTATTCAATTATTTATTTGTCTGCACTGCTGTTAAATATGTACACATTTGTATGCCAAATAAATGAAATTTTACTACATAAAATTAACAAGATATCACTCCCTAATAAGGCCAGCAGAAGTTACTGAATGAAGGATTCAAACCCACAGTATATATTTTAGTCAAAGATTTCCAAGTGTATTAGTTTCCAAAGACACCCCTGGGAGTGACACTGAGTACTCATCCAATATAGTAAAAAGTTGAGAGACTTACTAGGTTCCTAAAAACTCAACAGAAATGAGTAAAGCCTTTTTGAGAAGCAGATAAACAAAGAGGTAAAAGTTTTGAGCAAATAAAAGTAAGTTTCAGCTTTTAGACCCATAGTGGCTGAAGACACTTTAAGGTGGACACAGGAAGGAATAACAGCAACATAGTCATCAGAAGTAATAACAAACTGTTTCTGGTTATGGCTAATGTAACAAAACAAGAATGCTGAAGAACTGGTCAACAAAAACTTCAGTCAGTATTTTAAAAGTTGCTTTAAAACATGCTTCCTATTGCTTCACAAGTATAACCTTTCCCTTCCGTACAGTACTTTTTTTTTTTTTGGCTGTGCCACGCAGCATGTGGGATCTTAGTTCCCCGACCAGGGATTGAACCCACACCCCTGCACTGTAAGTGTGGAGTCTTAACCACTGGACCGCCAGGGAAGTCCCCAGAACATACATTCTTAAAGCCTTGCTGATTTAGCGTTTTTTAATCCTTTATGAAATATTTCAACCACAGATATGCTATCCATATTCAATGACTGTGATTACAAGTATATTTGGACTTACTTTTATCACTGTACTGCATGTTTCTATTTACCACTTGCTTTCTTTTTTGTTTTCCTTTTCTGACTCCTATCAAGTTGACAAAGTGTTCTACTCCTTACATTCCCTTTTTTCCCTCTGCTAATTAAAAATCTATACTCTGGGGGTTTCTCTGGTGGCGCAGTGGTTGGGAGTCCGCCTGCCGATGCAGGGGACGTGGGTTCGTGACCCGGTCCGGGAAGATCCCACGTGCCGCGGAGCGGCTGGGCCCGTGAGCCATGGCCGCTGGGCCTGCGCGTCCGGAGCCTGTGCTCTGCAGCGGGAGTGGCCGCAGCAGTGAGAGGCCCGCGTACCGCCAAAACAACACAAAAAAAATCTATACTCTGTTTCTAGCATTTAGGTATCTTTATTTTTTTTTTTTTTTCTTTTTGCCGTACGCGGGCCTCTCACTGCTGCGGCCACTCCCGCTGCAGAGCACAGGCTCCGGACGCGCAGGCCCAGCGGCCATGGCTCACGGGCCCAGCCGCTCCGCGGCACGTGGGATCTTCCCGGACCGGGTCACGAACCCACGTCCCCTGCATCGGCAGGCGGACTCCCAACCACTGCGCCACCAGGGAAGCCCATCTTTACATTTTTAACATGCACACTCGACCACAAGTTTTTCTAAGAAATTCTAAACTTGTTTACTGTCTCTATCCTCCTCCCGAACAACTCAACGACCTCAATGAGTCTTACTCTTTAAAACAGCCTCCCTCACCTTATTACTGTTGTCTAGAGCAGTGCTCCTCAAACTCTCTGTGGGAAAGGGTTGGTTGCTTTTCCTTCAATCCACTGTGAGCTGACACTTTTATAAAATACAAAAAAGGCACAATAATGTCAAATTGCTATAAATGTTTAAAAACATTTATGTCAAGGCTTCCCTGGTGGTGCAGTGGTTAAGAATCCGCCTGCCAATGCAGGGGAAACGGGTTTGAGCCCTGGTCTGGGAAGATCCCACATGCCACGGAGCAACTAAGCCCGCGTGCCACAACTACTGAGCCTGCGTTCTAGAGCCCGTGAGCCACAACTCCTGAGCCCAGGTGCCACATCTACTCAGCTTTTATGCTCATTTAGTGTTCATTTCGCCCAGAGGAGCACATCTTTCAGCCAACGCCCAAGGCTTCTGCCCACGTCTTTGCATTTCTATTCCATTTCTGTTCCAGAGATGTTTATTATTTTGCTCTTTGCTTGTTTTAGCAAGGTATGCCTCTTTAAACTTCTCTGATTTCATCAATTGCTATTTTTTCTTTGGTTCAGCAGAGGGTCTCACAGTGTGCACTTATAATACCTTCTTGACTGGAAACCCTGCTTATGGCGTTCTTGAAAAAGAAAGAAAGAAAAAAAAACTTTTTAAGGAGATTCAACCTATATGTCAGGTGTTCATTTGAAAGCTGGTACAGGGGGACTTCCCTGATGGTGCAGTGGTTAAGAATCCACCTGCCAATGCAGGGGACACGGGTTCAAGCCCTGGTCTGGAGAGACTCCACATGCCATGGAGGAACTAAGCCCGTGCGCCACAACTATTGAGCCTGCGCTCTAGAGCTCACGAGCCACAACTACTGAGCCCAGGTGCCACATCTACTTAAGCCTGTGCTCCTAGAGGCCATGCTCTGCAACAAGAGAAGACACTGCAATGAGAAGCCTGCGCACCACAACGAAGAGTAGCACCCACTCACCGCAACCAGAGAAAGCCCGCGCGCAGCAATGAGAACCCAATGCAGCCAAAAGTAAATTAATTAATTTTTTTAAAAAAGCTAGTACAGGGCAAGATAAGCATGCCTTATAAATTTACAAAACTTATTAACTGAAGGACTATAGAATAAAATGTACCACTTATTACAAAACATTTATTCAGTGAACATTTATTGATCATCTGGCCTTGAATCCCAGCTCTGCTACTTAGTAGTTGTGTAATCTTGGGAAAGTTACTTAAGTTCTCTGTGCCAGCATCCTCTTCTATAAAAGGACAATTGTAGGGTTTAAATGAGGTAAAATATATAAAGCACTTAGAATAGTGCCTGGCACATATGTGCTCACTAAACATTAGACATTATTATTATTGTTAGGGAGAAACACTTACTCTGCATGCCCATGCTTCCACATTAGGAGAAAAACTTTCCACTCCATTTCCCAGGAAAGAAGGTTATAAAGAAAAAAAAAAAAAAAAAGTCTACTTTTTCTGTGTCCTTCACTCACTCCTCCCCAGAATAGGCAGGAGCTTGACTGCTGAGTTTGGGGGACGGAACTGAACATGACCGCCTTAGTTCTTTCCAGGTTCCCCCCGATTCAGGAACAGCCTGTGTAAAGTCCACATAAATTCTGCTTTTGTCTTAGAGGGTCAGGATCTGTCCCCGTAAGGGGAAGAATGCAGTTTTGCTTGTTTTGTTATTTGGTGGTATGGGGATTCATTTTGGGAGAAAGTACTATATACAAGCTCTTTCAGTTGCACAATTTAAGCCACATTTGCTAATTAGTTTTATCAGTAATAACGCCAACATTCTGATCTCCATTTATCACCTGTCTTATTTCTAAACTTGTTCCAAATTCAGGAGAAGAAGAAAGGGTTATTAGTTATTGACCTACCCGAAATCTCAACTACTATTAGCCTCTGGCTACAAAATTCTTAGGGAGATTACATACAGTAAGAGATATAAAGCTCTTAAAACATTGTTTGATACATAATACATTCAACAGATGTTAACTATTAATATTATTACTATATGCAGACATCGTGCTAGATGGTGAGTTGGTTACCTGTTACAGGAGGAACTTAATCCTTCAACAGACTCAGGATGGCTAAACCCTATAAATGGGACATTACAAACAACAGCACTGGCAGTTCCCACAATTCTCTCATTAAATAAAACATTTTTACTAAGCAAATACCATGTCAAGGACTATGATAGGTACCAGGAATTCAAAATTACATATGGAAATCTGTCCTTAAGAAGCTTACAGACTAGAAAGGAATAAAGAGCTATAAAGTGGTAAAACCTATGTCAAAGGTGTACATAGGGTGCTGATATACTATAGGAACTTAGAAGATGAGGGCTTTAAAATAAAGAAAAAAAGCTTAATAGAGCTTCAACTGAGTTTTGATGAAGTCACCTAGAATAGCTTGCATTTTGCCCAACTGAATGGGCCTTTTTCAGTCTTCATCTTTTTTGACCACCCTCTCCTTAAAAACCAAAAACCGAACCAAAACAAAAACCTCTCTTTCTTTAGCCTCTGAGATTCCACAAGAGACTTCACTCTCTTTTCCTCGTCTATCTCTCACCATTCCTTCTCAGCCACCTTTTCCAAAGCCTCCTCCCATATTTGGCCTCTAAAAGTTGGAGACCCTCACAGACCCCCTGCTATTAAGCCCCTTTTTTCTCACTGTACAGCTTGTCACTGGTCTATCTTATCTGAACTCACGATTTCAATAACTATTTGCCATTATTATATTTCTATATTTAAATCTCTAACCTACTTCTCTCCTCTGAACTCCAGACTCATCTAATCCAAATGCCTACTTTACACATGGATATCTTGAAGGTATCTCAAAGCCCATGTGATCAAATCTCAACTCACTCACGATCTGCCTCCAACAAAGCTGTCTTCCTCCAGTGTCCTTAGTTCTCTCAGTGCCTGGCACCTTCATCCATCTGGTTACTTCATCTAAGCCAGAAACCCGAAAGTCATCCTTTAACACCTTCTTTTTCCCTACACCCTAAATTCAAACCATCACCAAGTCCTACTGATTTTACCTCCTAAAACTTTCCTAAATCTACCTGCTATTCTACCATAAACCTGTTTCAAAGTATCAAATCTCTTACCCTCTGTACTGTAAGATCCTTCTTACTGTCTTCCCACATATATTCTTGCCTCTTCTACAATCAGTCCTTAAAGCAGCCAGAGTGAAATTATTAAAACACAAATCTAATTATATCTCTGCCACGCTAAAAATCCTTCAACACATGCTACTGCTCTTAGGATAAAACCCTTCAAAAGGTTCTGTGTTATGTGGTCCCTGTCTACCTCTCCACCCTCCTCTGGTATCCTTCTCCCTTATCACCCAGACTTTCCTTCAGTCCCGAAAACTCACCACTTCCCCTAGCACTTCACAGCCTTCCAACATGTTACCCTCCTCTACCCGGAATGCTCTCTCTGTTCAGCCTCCATCCCTCCACATTGTTCATTTCTATTCATCCTCTGGATTGTAACCTTAAAAGTCAAGTCCCCGTAGAACTCTCTTGAGCCACTAGAGTAGGTAAGATCCTCATCACATGCTTTTATAGCACCCACCAACATTGTGTTTATATAGTTATCTATCAGGTTACCTTATCAGGGCTTGTCTCCCTCATACACTCCATGACAGCAGGGAAAAAAAAATCTGTTTGCTCACCATTGTACCCTTAGCACTTAGAGCACAGTAGCTGAGGTACAGCAGGTGCTCAGTAAATAGCTGTTGAATGAATGAAGCATTCTAGCAATAGCATTTCAGACAACCAAGAATTAGAAAACAACATGATCACCAAGAGGAAATAATGTAGAAAATTCACCTCATTGGTTTGTGGCTAGTATTAAGTAGGATAAAGAACATGAAGCGCCTGGCATGGTGCCACAGATAGCAGGTACTTGGTAAATACCTCTCCTTTCTCTAATCACCTTTAGATACAGAGACAGTACAGACTATAATATAAATGACTACAATATAACTTGCCTCAGGTTTCTTAAATTTATTCAAAGTTGTAAAAGATTTCTGAAACAGTTAATAAAATTGTATTACACTTAATTAAAATTCATTATTCTTCCTTAACCTCTAAAGAATTATGTAGAAAACAGCTACATAAGATTTTCTCTTAGGAAAATTAATATAATCTGGATTTAGAAAAGATGTGTTGATGTGGTTACAAAATGAGTTTTCACTTTAAGCATTCACCCTAAGCCACACTAAACAAACTTACAATGATACTTAAAATATGATTCTATTTACACAGAGCTTTTACCTGATACATCAAAGCACACCTGCACTAAACAAAACTCACAGTGTTATGCAAATCCCCTTACCTTATGTTCAAATGGAGCACCATAATAGCCATCATTCAGCCCAAAAATTATTTCATTTTGGTTGCGGGCATGAATCTAAGAGAGGAGGAAAACACATTATTAGTTCATCTCATTCCAATCAAGTTTTAATGTGATTAGAAAATGACAGGACCTACTTCAATGTTGAGAAATAGGTTGGCTACGTCTAACAAGCCAGCAGAAAACAAAACACTTATCATAAGACCAGGTGATCAATCTAGAGTTTCCTGCTTTAGTCAAAGTCCTCGCAAAATCATCACATAAGATCACAGGCACCATCATTCACACACATTTTTCACAAACACTTCTTGAGGTTGTTACAGAAAGCATATTCCTTAAGCATAGGGGATTCAGAGGCACACTCTACATTCTCTGATCTCAAAGAAAACACAGCCCAGTTAGTCTATTAGAGTGCTTTAAAAAACATGAAGCCCTAGAAAAAACATAAAAGATAAATATTATTTTCTAATTTCAAAAAGACAGTTTAAAGATAATATCCAATCCTCAAAGTCTTTAAAAGTCTAATTATTTTCTGTCTACTACTCTCTTTCAAATGCAACTGATTCGAGCTTCAGTCAGTGCCAACCTCGAATTAAACTTCACCTAAAAGGTGGGAGAATTAAAACTTTTAAAATTGAAGAACTAAGATTTTTTTTTAAACTCAAAATAGTATAAAGTCTATAAAAACAGATTTAGTTACTTGATCAGAAAGAATTGTGGCTAAAAAAATTTTAATTGCTTCTGCAGTGAAGGATTAATGCGAGGGTTCAAGTGGGGGATTACCAGAATAGAATATTTCATCTCTTCTTTCTAGCTAGAGATAGAAAGGTCAAAGCCAGCAGTAGAAGATTCCTGTGAACATTTATTTGACTTCCATACCTGCTAAATCTATTACTAAAGCAAAATTAATCACATGCTCCCTGTTTACCTACAGCATTTACTTAACTGAATACAATACCAAAAGATGGGCCTGCAATAATAAACTTATAATGAAAACTATAAACCAATTTCAAGAAGTGTTTCATTTTATGAGAGAAAAAGAGAAAGCACTACGAAATCAGTTTTAAGATTAGAAGAAACTCAAAATTTTACAAACATAGAATATTTTACATACATATATACCTCAGGAGAAAAAAGATTAAATAAAATCATATGCATCAAAATGTTAACAATGGTTGCAGCTGGGCAGAAGGAGTGTACATAATTTTTTATTCTCCTCTCTGTGCTTTTCAAAATTTTCCAAATTGTCCACAAAGTACATGGATCACTTTTAAAATCAGAAAAATACATGCCATTTAAAGAAAGGGTGGGGTGAGATCATGGGCAGGAGTGAATCTAACATGAAGGTAAAGTTTTCAAAGCATACGCCTCATAAAGATGGGCATTAAATTAACTTGTTGAAAAATATGACACAACATGTTTCTAGGACTTGAAAAGATACTGGGCTTAAAAAGAAAAAAAACTGAAGTGATCTGAGTTCTAATTCCAACCTTCTAGTGCTTCATAAGGAACTCTGACTTTATAGCCCTAGTGCCTAGCACTCTACTCAATATATAATCGCTAATCAATGTTAATGGGCCATGCTTTAAATCCCTCATCAGCCAAAAGCAGAAACACTCCTTGTTCTGTTTTATAGTGGTGTCATACAGATGAAATGAATCCAATTATCACTGGATATGAAAGTACTTTCGGAAGTTAGACACAAACAATACTGGGGGAAAAAATCAGAATCAGTCAACCATAGAGCCCTTTGTTCCCAATTAATAAAGAAAATTAACAAAACAGGCTGCATGATACTCCATACTACTTACTATCCTTTATCATTAATTATAGATTACTGACCCCAAAACGTGTCAGAATCTTAATATGGAGACTACAGAATATAGAGCCTTTTAATTCAACCACAATCTTGTATTTTGATCCCTCTATGAAAAAAGGCACACTTTTTAAAGACAGATAATCAAAGTTGGTGAAATGAATAATAAATAAAGTCTGAGCAATGGAACAAATAATAGCCTAAATCCACCAATCACTGTGTGACCTTTAACAAGTTACTTAATTTCTCTGAGCTTCTGTTTTCTCAGTTAAATACTGACAGGAAAATAATACTTGCTCACATGACCTTCAAAAGGCCCAAAGTCACTGGGTGCATGTAAAATGATTGTATGAATGTAAAAAGATACCCAAACACTGGAAGAGTATACAATCGCTGTTGGTATTAATACAAAGTTCTAACCACTTAAACTAAGTACAAGAACTTCTGCCACCGCAAGTGTCCCATATAAGCATTATCAACAAATTCTCCAAATTCCCACCTTGAATAGAGCTATTTTCAAACTCCTCTGCTTCTTTGTCATCAAAATTCAAGTCAAAACCAACTTTAGTTCATGACTTCTGGGGAAAACTTCCTGATTAACTCTCTTGTCTCTAAAGGCTACTCAGGAAATTGGCTTGTAGTTGTAGCTCCGGCTACTGTGGGCAAGCTGCATCATCACTCTGTCCATTCAAATGACAGCAAAATACACATGATATGTACATGAAACACTTACCAAGACAGACCATAAAATAAATCTCAAAAAGGTTAAAAGGATTAAAATAACACGATTTTCTCTAAACACGACAGAATTAAAGTAGAAATCAACAAAAGAAGGATATCTGAAAACTCCACAAATGTTTGAAAATTAAACAACATACCTCTCAATAACCCTTCGGTCAAGAAGAAATAAAAGAGAAATTAGGAAATATTTCAAATTGAACAAAAACGAAAATGCAGTATCAAAATTGTGGGTCACAGCTAAAGCAATGCTTAGAGGAAAATTTATTAAATGCTTACTTTAGAAAAGAGAAGTCTCAAATCAGTAATCCAGGAATCCTACTTTAAGAAACTAGCAAATTAGAACAAATTAAACCCAAAGCAGGCAAAAGGAAGAAAATAATAAGAGTAAAAGCAGAAACCAACGAGGGACTTTCCTGGTGCTTCAGTGGTTAAGACTCTGCGCTCCCAATGCAGGAGGCCCAGGTTTGATCCCTGGTCAGGTAATTAGATCCCACATGCTGCAACTAAGACCTGGCACAGCCAAATAAATTATTTTATTTTATTTTATTTTTTTTTCCCGGTACGCAGGCCTCTCACTGTTGTGGCCTCTCCCGTTGAGGAGCACAGGCTCCGGACGCGCAGGCTCAGCGGCCATGGCTCACGGGCCCAGCCGCTCCACGGCATGTGGGATCTTCCCGGACTAGGGCACGAACCCGTGTCCCCTGCATCGGCAGGCGGACTCTCAACCACTGCGCCACCAGGGAAGCCCCAATAAATATTTTTTTAAAAAAGGAAAAAAGCAGAAATCAATGAAATTGAAAAAAATAATAAGTGAAACCTCTTTCGGTGATCTGCAACCCAATTTCAATGGGGTGGGTGGGTAGTTCCCACACCAACAATAAGCAATTCTTGGACACCAGCAGGGTGTCCTGCTCTCAGGCCTGCATCAGATTCCACAGGTTAAGGGTTCAGTCCTACAAGACTGCCCCACACACATGGAAGGCCAGTCAAAGACCCAGATTGCAATCTGTGCTTCTAATTAACTGGCTACAGATTAGAGGTTCCAATTTAGAATATCAATCCCAAGTACAGGTGTTACCTGTACTTCTGACCAACTGGCTGTAAATCAGAGGTTCCCACAACCTAGTCCTCAGGTTCGATTAATTTGCTAGCGTGGCTCGCAGAACTCAGAGAAATATTTTACTTACTGATCACCAGTTTATTAAGAATGTAACTCAGGGAACAGCCAAATAGAAGAGCTGCATAGGGCAAGGTATGGGGAAAGGGCACAAAGCTTCTATGCCCTCTCAAAGTGCACCATACTGCCCAATCTCTATGTGTTCACCAACTCAGAAGCTCTCAGAACCCCATCCTTTGGAGTTTTTATGGAGGCTTTATTACACAGGCATGATTGATTAAATCATTGACCACTGGCAATTGATTCAACCTCCAATCCCTCTCCTCTCCCAAGAGGTCAGACGGTGGGACTGAAAGTTCCAATCCTCTAATCCTCTTATCACATGGTTGCTCCATAGGCAACCAGCCCCCACCCTTAGATGCTTTTCAAAAGTCACCTCATTAACATAACAAAAGACATCTTTATCACATTCAATACTTAGTAAATTCCAAGAGTTCTAGAAGTGAGCCAAGAACTGTGCATCAAATATATATATATTTCTTATAAAACACAATATTGCAAAACCAAACACTAGATCTTTGAAAAGCTGATAAAACTGATAAATCTCTATTCAGAGTAATCAAGAGAAAAAGGGAGGGGCTGGGAAGATGGTGGAAGAGTAAGACGCGGAGATCACCTTCCTCCCCACAGATACACCAGAAATACATCTACACGTGGCACAACTCCTACAGAACACCTACTGAACACTGGCAGAAGACCTCAGACCTCCCAAAAGGTAAGAAACTCCCCACGTACCTGGGTAGGACAAAAGAAAAAAAAAAAAAACAGAGACAAAAGAATAGGGACGGCACCTGCACCAGTGGGAGGGAGCTGTGAAGAAGGAAAGGTCTCCACACACTAGGAAGCCCCTTCGCGGGCGGAGACTGCGGGAGGAGGACGGGGGAGCTTCGCAGCCGCGGAGGAGAGCGCAGCAACAGGGGTGCGGGGGGCAAAGCGGGGAGATTCCCGCATAGAGGATCGGTGCCGACCGGCACTCACCAGCCCGAGAGGCTTGTCTGCTCACCCGCCAGGACAGGCGTGGCTGGGAGCTGAGGCTCGGGCTTCGGTCGGAGCGCAGGGAAAGGACTGGGGTTGGCGGCGTGAACACAGCATGCAGGGGATTAGTGCGCCACGCTTAGCCGGGAGGGAGTCCGGGGAAAAGTCTGGACCTGCCGAAGAGGCAAGAGACTTTTTCTTACCTCTTTGTTTCCTGGTGCGCGAGGACAGGGGTTTAAGAGCGCTGCTTAAAGGAACTCCAGAGACGGGCGCGAGCCGCGGCTAAAAGCACGGACCTCAGAGACGGGCGCGAGCCGCGGCTAAAAGCGCGGACCCCAGAGACGGGCAGGAGACGCTAAGGCTGCTGCTGCCGCCACCAAGGGGCCTGTGTGCGAGCACAGGGCACTATCCACACCTCTCTTCCGGGGAGCCTGTGCAGCCCACCACTGCCAGGTTCCCGGCACCCACGGACAACTTCCCCGGGAGAACGCACGGTGCGCCTCAGGCTCGTGCAACGTCACGCTGGCCTCGGCCGCCGCAGGCCCGCCCCGCACGCCGTGCCCCTCCCTCCCCCCCCCCCCCCCCCCGAGTGCGCCAGAGCCGCCGAATCACCGGCTCCTTTAACCCCGTCCTGTCTGAGCAAAAAACAGACGCTCTCCAGCGACCTACATGCAGAGGCGGGGCCAAATCCAAAGCTGAGCACCTGTGAGCTGTGAGAACAAAGAAGAGAGAGGGAAATCTCTCCCAGCAGCCTCAGAAGCAGCGGATTAAAGCTCCGCAATCAACTTGATGTACCCTGCATCTGTGGAATACATGAATAGACAACGAATCATCCCAAATTGAGGAGGTGGACTTCGAGAGCAAGATTTATGATTTTTTTTCCCCTTTTCCTCTTTTTGTGAGTGTGTATGTGTATGCTTCTGTGTGAGACTTTGTCTGTATAGCTTTGCTTCCACCATTTGTCCTAAGGTTCTACCCGTCCTTTTTTTTTCTAAATAATTATTTTTTAATTTAATAACTTTATTATACTGTATTTTATCTTACTGTATCTTCTTTCTTTTTTCCTTCCTTCCCTCCTTCCTTCCTCCCTCCCTCCTTTCTTTCCTTCTTTTCTCCTTCCTTCCTTCCTTCCTTCCTTCCTTCCTTCCTCCCTTCCTCCCTTCCTCCCTTCCTCCCTTCCTATTCTTTCTCTCTACTTTTTCTCCCTTTTATTCTGACCCGTGTGGATGAAAGGCTCTTGGTGCTGCAGCCAGGAGTCAGTGCTGTGCCTCTGAGGTGGGAGAGCCAACTTCAGGGCACTGGTCAACAAGAGACCTCCCAGCTCCACATAATATCAAAAAGCGAAAATCTCCCAGAGATCTCCATCTCAACACCAGCACCCAGCTTCACTCAACGACCAGCAAGCTACAGTGCTGGACAACCTATGCCAAACAACTAACAAAACAGGAACACAACCCCACCCATTAGCAGAGAGGCTGCCTAAAATCATAATAAGTCCACAGACACCCAAAAACACACCACCAGACGTGGACCTGCCCACTAGAGAGACAAGATCCAGCCTCATCCACCAGAACACAGGCACTAGTCCCCTCCACCAGGAAGCCGACAAAACCCACTGAAGCAACCTTAGCCACTGGGGACAGACACCAAAAACAACGGGAACTACGAACCTGCAGCCTGCAAAAATGAGACCCCAAAAACAATAAGATAAGCAAAATGAGAAGACAGAAAAACACACAGCAGATGAAGGAGCAAGATAAAAATGCACCAGACCTAACAAATGAAGAGGAAATAGGCAGTCTACCTGAAAAAGAATTCAGAATAATGATAGTAAAGATGATCCAAAATCTTGGACATAGAATGGAGAAAATGCAAGAAACATTGAACAAGAACCTAGAAGAACTAAAGATGAAACAAACAATGATGAACAACACAATAAATGAAATGAAAAAGACTCTAGATGGGATCAACAGCAGAATAACTGAGGCAGAAGAATGGATAAGTGACCTGGAAGATAAAATAGTGGAAATAACTACTGCAGAGCAGAATAAAGAAAAAAGAATGAAAAGAACTGAGGACAGTCTCAGAGACCTCTGGGACAACATTAAACACACCAACATTCGAATTATAGGGGTTCCAGAAGAAGAAGAGAAAAAGAAAGGGACTGAGAAAATATTTGAAGAGATTATGGTTGAAAATTCCCTAATATGGGAAGGGAAATAGTTAATCAAGTCCAGGAAGCACAGAGAGTCCCATACAGGATAAATCCAAGGAGAAATACGCCAAGACACATATTAATCAAACTGTCAAAAATTAAATACAAAGAAAGCATATTAAAAGCAGCAAGGGAAAAACAACAAATAACACACAAGGGAATCCCCATAAGGTTAACAGCTGATCTCTCAGCAGAAACTCTGCAAGCCAGAAGGGACTGGCAAGACATATTGAAAATGATGAAGGAGAAAAACCTGCAACCAAGATTACTCTACCCAGCAAGGATCTCATTCAGATTTGATGGAGAAATTAAAACCTTTACAGACAAGCAAAAGCTGAGAGAGTTCAGCACCACCAAACCAGCTTTACAACAAATGCTAAAGGAACTTCTCTAGGCAAGAAACACAAGAGAAGGAAAAGACCTATAGTAACGAACCCAAAACAATTTAGAAAATGGGAATAGGAACATACATATCTATAATTACCTTAAATGTAAATGGACTAAATGCTCCCACCAAAAGACACAGATTGGCTGAATGGATACAAAAACAAGACCCATATATATGCTGTCTACAAGGGACCCACTTCAGACCTAGAGTCACACACAGACTGAAAGTAAGGGGATGAAAAAAGATATTCCATGCAAATGGAAACCAAAAGAAAGCTGGAGTAGCAATTCTCATATCAGACAAAATAGACTTTAAAATAAAGACTATTAGAAGAGACAAAGAAGGACACTACATAATGATCAAGGGATCAATCCAAGAAGAAGATATAACAATTGTAAATATTTATGCACCCAACATAGGAGCACCTCAATACATAAGGCAAATACTAACAGCCATAAAAGGGGAAATCGACAGTAACACATTCATAGTAGGGGACTTTAACACCCCACTTTCACCAATGGACAGATCATCCAAAATGAAAATAAATAAGGAAACACAAGCTTTAAATGATACATTAAACAAGATGGACTTAATTGATATTTATAGCACACTCCATCCAAAAACAACAGAATACACATTTTTCTCAAGTGCTCATGGAACACTTTCCAGGATAGATCATATACTGGGTCACAAATCAAGCCTTGGTAAATTTAAGAAAATTGAAATTGTATCAAGTATCTTTTCTGACCACAATGCCATGAGACTAGATATCAATTACAGGAAAAGATCTATAAAAAATACAAACACATGGAGGCTAAACAATACACTACTTAATAACAAAGTGATCACTGAAGAAATCAAAGAGGAAATCAAAAAATACCTAGAAACAAATGACAATGGAGACCCAACGACCCAAAACCTATGGGATGCAGCAAAAGCAGTTCTAAGGGGGAAGTTTATAGCAATACAAGCCCACCTTAAGAAGCACGAAACATCTCGAATAAACAACCTACGCTTGCATCTAAAGCAATTAGAGAAAGAAGAACCAAAAAAACCCTTCCTTAGCAGAAGGAAAGAAATCATAAAAATCAGATCAGAAATAAATGACAAAGAAATGAAGGAAACAATAGCAAAGATAAAACTAAAAGCTGGTTCTTTGAGAAGATAAACAAAATAGATAAACCACTAGCCAGACTCATCAAAAAAAAAAGGAAGACTCAAATCAATAGAATTAGAAATGAAAAAGGAGAAGTAACAACTGACACTGCAGAAATAAAAAAGATCATGAGAGATTACTACAAGCAACTCTATGCCAATAAAATGGACAACCTGGAAGAAATGGACAAATTCTTAGAAATGCACAACCTGCCAAGACTGAATCAGGAAGAAATAGAAAATATGAACAGACCAATCACAAGCACTGAAATTGAAACTGTGATTAAAAATCTTCCAACAAACAAAAGCCCAGGACCAGATGGCTTCACAGGCAAATTCTATCAAACATTTAGAGAAGAGCTAACACCTATCCTTCTCAAACTGTTCCAAAATATAGCAGAGGGAGGAACACTCCCAAACTCCTTCTACGAGGCCACCATCACCTTGATACCAAAACGAGACAAGGATGTCACAAAGAAAGAAAACTACAGGCCAATATCACTGATAAACATAGATGCAAAAATCCTCAACAAAATGCTAGCAAACAGAATCCAACAACACATTAAAAGGATCATACACCATGATCAAGTGGGGTTTGTTCCAGGAATGCAAGGATTCTTCAATATACGCAAATCTATCTATGTGATAAACCATATTAACAAATTGAAGGAGAAAAACCATATGATCATCTCAATAGATGCAGAGAAAGCTTTTGACAAAATTCAACACCCATTTATGATAAAAACCCTGCAGAAAGTAGGCATAGAGGGAACTTTCCTCAACATAATAAAGGCCATATGTGACAAGCTCACAGCCAACATCATCCTCAATGGTGAAAAACTGAAAGCATTTCCACTAAGGTCAGGAACAAGACAAGGTTGCCCACTCTCACCACTCTTATTCAACATAGTTTTGGAAGTTTTAGCCACAGCAATCAGAGAAGAAAAGGAAATAAAAGGAATCCAAATCGGAAAAGAAGTAAAGCTGTCACTGTTTGCAGATGACATGATACTATACATAGAGAATCCTAAAGATGCTACCAGAAAACTACTAGAGCTAATCAATGAATTTGGTAAAGTAGCAGGATACAAAATTAATGCACAGAAATCTCTGGCATTCCTATACACTAATGATGGAAAAATCTGAAAGTGAAATCAAGAAAACACTCCCATTTACCATTGCAACAAAAAGAATAAAATATCTAGGAATAAACCTACCTAAGGAGACAAAAGACCTGTATGCAGAAAATTATAAGACACCGATGAAAGAAATTAAAGATGATACAAATAGATGGAGAGACATACCATGTTCTTGGATTGGAAGAATCAACATTGTGAAAATGACTCTACTACCCAAAGCAATCTATAGATTCAATGCAATCCCTATCAAACTGCCAATGGCATTTTTCAGAGAACTAGAACAAAAAATTTCACAATTTGTATGGAAACACAAAAGACCCTGAATAGGGGAAGCAATCTTGAGAACGAAAAACAGAGCTGGAGGAATCAGGCTCCCTGACTTCAGACTATACTACAAAGCTACAGTTATCAAGACGGTATGGTACTGGCACAAAAACAGAAAGATAGGTCAATGGAACAGGATGGAAAGCCCAGAGATAAACCCATGCACATATGGTCACCTTATCTTTGATAAAGGAGGCAGGAATGTACAGTGGAGAAAGGACAGCCTCTTCAATAAGTGGTGCTGGGAAAACTGGACAGGTACATGTAAAAGTATGAGATTAGATCACTCCCTAACACCATACACAAAAATAAGCTCAAAATGGATTAAAGACCTAAATGTAAGGCCAGACACTATCAAACTCTTAGAGGAAAATATAGGCAGAACACTCTATGACATAAATCACAGCAAGACCCTTTTTGACCCACCTCCTAGAGAAATGGAAATAAAAAGAAAAATAAACAAATGGGACCTAATGAAACTTCAAAGCTTTTGCAGAGCAAAGGAGACCATAAACAAGACGAAAAGATAACCCTCAGAATGGGAGAAAATATTTGAAAATGAAGCAACTGACAAAGGATTAATTTCCAAAATTTACAAGCATCTCATGCAGCTCAATAACAAAACAACAAACAACGCAATCCAAAAATGGGCACAAGACCTAAATAGACATTTCTCCAAAGAAGATATACAGACTGCCAACAAACACATGAAAGAATGCTCAACATCATTAATCATTAGAGAAATGCAAATCAAAACTACAATGAGATATCATCTCACACCAGTCAGAATGGCCATCATCAAAAAATCTAGAAACAATAAATGCTGGAGAGGGTGTGGAGAAAAAGGAACACTCTTGCACTGCTGGTGGGAATGTGAATTGGTTCAGCCACTATGGAGAACAGTATGGAGGTTCCTTAAAAAACTACAAATAGAACTACCATATGACCCAGCAATCCCACTACTGGGCATATACCCTGAGAAAACCAAAATTCAAAAAGAGTCATGTACCAAAATGTTCATTGCACCTCTATTTACAATAGCCCGGAGATGGAAACAACCTAAGTGCCCACCATCGGATGAATGGATAAAGAAGATGTGGCACATACATACAATGGAATATTATTCAGCCATAAAAAGAAACGAAAGTGAGCTATATGTAATGAGGTGGATAGACCTAGAGTCTGTCATACAGAGTGAAGTAAGTCAGAAAGAAAAAGACAAATACCGTATGCTAACACATATATATGGAATTTAAGAAAAAAAAATGTCATGAAGAACCTAGGGGCAAGACAGGAATAAATACACAGACCTACTGGAGAACGGACTTGAGGATATGGGGAGGGGGAAGGGTGAGCTGTGACGAAGCGAGAGAGAGGCATGGACATATATACACTACCAAACATAAGGTAGATAGCTAGTGGGAAGCAGCCGCAGAGCACAGGGAGATCAGCTCCGTGCTTTGTGACCCCCTGGAGGGGTGGGATAGGGAGGGTGGGAGGGAGGGAGATGCAAGAGGGAAGAAATATGGGAACATATGTATATGTATAACTGATTCACTTTGTTATAAAGCAGAAACTAACACACCATTGTAAAGCAATTATACCCGAATAAAGATGTTAAAAAAAAAAAAGAAAAAGAAAGATGCTATGATGATCCATGTAAAAAAAAAAGTATGACACTTAAAAAAAATGAAAAGACAAGCCACAGATTAGCAGAAAATATTTGGAAAATATATATCTCATAAAGGACTAACTCATACAGAACACCTAAAGAAATTTTACAAGTCACAATAATGAGAAATCAATCAAGCAAATAAAAAATGGGCAAAAGATCTGAATGAACATTTCACAAAAAAAGAAGGTAGGGGGATTGATGGCAGATAAACGTATTTTTTAAATGCACAACATCATTTCATCATTAGGAAAATTAAAATCAGTATGAGATACCACTTTATCAGAATAGTGAAAATTAAAAAGACTGACAATAATAAGCCCTTACAAAGATAAGGAACTATCATACATTGCTGATGGGAAGGCAGAATGACAGTCACCCTGAAAAAAGAGTTTCACAGTTTCTTATAAATTTCAACATAGCACTTACCATTAGAACCAGAAATTCCAATACTGGGTATTTATTCAAGAGAAATGACAACTTACATCAACACAAAGACCTATATTTAAATATTCACAGCAGCATTATTCATTGTAGTGATGGTTACTTACTTCATACATTTGTCAAACTCATTGAACTGTATACATTAAAAGGGTAAATTTTATTGTATGTAAATTATAACTCAAAAAAACCTAACCTGTAAAAAAATTTCTTTCAAAAGTCATCCATTCCCTGACTCTATCCAGGTCTGTCTACATACCTCTTAAACATACTCCCATAGTGCAGCTATTCACCGATCATCAGTTTACCGGGTCTAAGAACCTTATCTGACTCATCTCTGGATGCTTAACACTAAGAACGATGCCTGCTAGAAAGCAGATGACCAATCAATGAACCTCAGTGATTCTGGCTATTAACCTAACACATCTTAGCCTTGCTTTCCTCTAAAAGTTTGTAATTCTATTATATCTGATTTTCTAGTAGCCTGTTACTTGTTATACCTATTTCATAAGTGACTTTCTACAGGATATTAAGTGTCTAGTTGGCTTAGAAAAATGTTTTCTCTTTCTCTTGTTCTCTGCGATACCAACATAACCAACTTTGTAAGAAGGCACCTGAATGCTAACTCTCTGAAATTAGGGTAAGTTAGACATAAGCACAGCTGGGTATTTTAAGAAAACAACCACCTAAGGAATGTGTGAACTGAAAAGCATGATGAAGGCCATCTTCTCTGGCCAAAAAAAACCCCTCCCCTACAAGCCTATAGCCCTGCAACTCTAATGTTAAGAAGCCCCACCCCCACACAACATAAACAAGTGCTTAATATCATAATCTATACACAGAGAGCCAACTCCGGCATGTAGCAAGATAGAAAGAGTACGTGCCTCAGGGCAGGGCTGGTTAGCCAGGCTAAAGGCAACAAGCATTTGGTACTAAAAGAGAGGAGAAAGACCCTAAGCCACAAGTCAGTACTTCATGAGTTTTAATTAAGACCAGCCCTAAAACAAAAGAAAAAAAATAAAAATAAAACAGAATTTGTAGCAGGTTAGAATTTAGTTAAGCAAAATATTCATTGCATGCATTGTTCTGGTCACTATAAAAGAACACAAAATAAAGTATAGTATGCAAAATAAGGGAAGAGCTGTTTTGCTTTTTTTTTAATCTGAAAAAGAAAAATGTAGAATTGTTTCTCTAAAAGAAACATACCAGAAAGTATATACTGAATAAATAGTAAAAAATATGAAGCATGTTTGTAGATATAACTAACATTTTAGGGTTACCTTTATCAGTAGTCCCACAGGTATCACAAAATAGAAATGGCATTTATTCCAATGTGGGCTGAGTGGTTACCAAGGACTACATGTATATACCAGTGTGGTACAGCAGAAAGAGAATGAATTTTTAAGTCAGGCCTAATTTAAATCCCAGCTCCACCTAGCAGTGTGATCTTGATAGTTCCTTAAATTCTCTGAGGCACAATTTTCCCATCAGGAAACTATGGGCAATAATATCAACTTTCACAAGGTCACTATAAACATTAACTGTAATTACTTATGTCTGGGTATGGCAAACAGGTTTCATTTCAGATGCAATTCTGATGTTTCTAGTTGCATCCTGGAACACTGTGTTAGAAAGGATTATGGAGCTACTTCTGAGCTCAGCTGTAAGAGTGCTATGATGAGTTAGCTACATCAGTCATGGGGAATGGGTAGCAGTATATGAGCCAGGCATTTGTCATCCCTGTGCTCAATAAACAGAAGCTCTTCTTATTCTTGGAATAACCCCACTCTACTGGTCATAAGAGAGGTGCTTATTTTCAACTTAATTTTCAGATTCTTGGGGAAACATCCAATAGGACAGAACAAGCAGAGTGCTATGAGAAAGCATATGCTTTTCTACCTGCCCCCCCCCAAAAATATCCTCTTAAATTATCAGCTTAAGGCAGTTCTTCATAAATATTTTCAGTCATTTTTTAAACCTGGCAATGACTCAAATTTCTGTAAGTAAGTGAACAATCATAAAGGGTCTCTCTTTATAATAGGAAATGTAGAATCAGAAGATTCAACAGAAAAAGCTAGACTGTTCATTTAGAGAAGACAACTACTTGAAACTGCAGTCTAAAAATTACCTGCTGACCCAAATATTTCAGCCCATCCAAACAGACTTTCCATTCAATCAACAGCTGGTAGATGTCCTCCTTTCCACCCCAAATCTTCACCACGAAACAAGACACAGATGTATCGAGACGGTCCGGCATTATTCCAAAATCAAGACTCCGCCATGTTGGATTCTGTTGATGGAAATGAAAACATGCTTTAGGAAGACCCTAAATGTTTACGGTTTACAGTTATTTCAGTTAGGTTGTACATCATTTTGTTCTTTAACCAAAAGAACTTATAAATATACTAAATTGCAAACTTAAGAAGACATTCCAATTAACATAAAGAGGGTGATATCATATATGCTGTCTACAAGAGACCCACTTCAGACCTAGAGACACATACAGACTGAAAGTAAGGGGATGGAAAAAGATATTCCATGCAAATGGAAACCAAAAGAAAGCTGGAGTAGCAATTCTCATATCAGACAAAATACACTTTAAAACAAAGACTATTACAAGAGACAAAGAAGGACACTACATAATGATCAAGGGATCGATCCAAGAAGAAGATAGAACAATTGTAAATATTTATGCACCCAACATAGGAGCACCTCAATACATAAGGCAAATACTAACAGCCATAAAAGGGGAAATCGACAGTAACACATTCATAGTAGGGGACTTTAACACCCCACTTTCACCAATGGACAGATCATCCAAAATGAAAATAAATAAGGAAACACAAGCTTTAAATGATACATTAAACAAGATGGACTTAATTGATATTTATAGCACACTCCATCCAAAAACAACAGAATACACATTTTTCTCAAGTGCTCATGGAACACTTTCCAGGATAGATCATATACTGGGTCACAAATCAAGCCTTGGTAAATTTAAGAAAATTGAAATTGTATCAAGTATCTTTTCTGACCACAATGCCATGAGACTAGATATCAATTACAGGAAAAGATCTATAAAAAATACAAACACATGGAGGCTAAACAATACACTACTTAATAACAAAGTGATCACTGAAGAAATCAAAGAGGAAATCAAAAAATACCTAGAAACAAATGACAATGGAGACCCAACGACCCAAAACCTATGGGATGCAGCAAAAGCAGTTCTAAGGGGGAAGTTTATAGCAATACAAGCCCACCTTAAGAAGCACGAAACATCTCGAATAAACAACCTACGCTTGCATCTAAAGCAATTAGAGAAAGAAGAACCAAAAAAACCCTTCCTTAGCAGAAGGAAAGAAATCATAAAAATCAGATCAGAAATAAATGACAAAGAAATGAAGGAAACAATAGCAAAGATAAAACTAAAAGCTGGTTCTTTGAGAAGATAAACAAAATAGATAAACCACTAGCCAGACTCATCAAAAAAAAAAGGAAGACTCAAATCAATAGAATTAGAAATGAAAAAGGAGAAGTAACAACTGACACTGCAGAAATAAAAAAGATCATGAGAGATTACTACAAGCAACTCTATGCCAATAAAATGGACAACCTGGAAGAAATGGACAAATTCTTAGAAATGCACAACCTGCCAAGACTGAATCAGGAAGAAATAGAAAATATGAACAGACCAATCACAAGCACTGAAATTGAAACTGTGATTAAAAATCTTCCAACAAACAAAAGCCCAGGACCAGATGGCTTCACAGGCAAATTCTATCAAACATTTAGAGAAGAGCTAACACCTATCCTTCTCAAACTGTTCCAAAATATAGCAGAGGGAGGAACACTCCCAAACTCCTTCTACGAGGCCACCATCACCTTGATACCAAAACGAGACAAGGATGTCACAAAGAAAGAAAACTACAGGCCAATATCACTGATAAACATAGATGCAAAAATCCTCAACAAAATGCTAGCAAACAGAATCCAACAACACATTAAAAGGATCATACACCATGATCAAGTGGGGTTTGTTCCAGGAATGCAAGGATTCTTCAATATACGCAAATCTATCTATGTGATAAACCATATTAACAAATTGAAGGAGAAAAACCATATGATCATCTCAATAGATGCAGAGAAAGCTTTTGACAAAATTCAACACCCATTTATGATAAAAACCCTGCAGAAAGTAGGCATAGAGGGAACTTTCCTCAACATAATAAAGGCCATATGTGACAAGCTCACAGCCAACATCATCCTCAATGGTGAAAAACTGAAAGCATTTCCACTAAGGTCAGGAACAAGACAAGGTTGCCCACTCTCACCACTCTTATTCAACATAGTTTTGGAAGTTTTAGCCACAGCAATCAGAGAAGAAAAGGAAATAAAAGGAATCCAAATCGGAAAAGAAGTAAAGCTGTCACTGTTTGCAGATGACATGATACTATACATAGAGAATCCTAAAGATGCTACCAGAAAACTACTAGAGCTAATCAATGAATTTGGTAAAGTAGCAGGATACAAAATTAATGCACAGAAATCTCTGGCATTCCTATACACTAATGATGGAAAAATCTGAAAGTGAAATCAAGAAAACACTCCCATTTACCATTGCAACAAAAAGAAAAGAATATCTAGGAATAAACCTACCTAAGGAGACAAAAGACCTGTATGCAGAAAATTATAAGACACTGATGAAAGAAATTAAAGATGATACAAATAGATGGAGAGATATACCATGTTCTTGGATTGGAAGAATCAACATTGTGAAAATGACTCTACTACCCAAAGCAATCTATAGATTCAATGCAATCCCTATCAAACTACCACTGGCATTTTTCACAGAACTAGAACAAAAAATTTCACAATTTGTATGGAAACACAAAAGACCCCAAATAGCCAAAGCAATCTTGAGAACAAAAAAAGGAACTGGAGGAATCAGGCTCCCTGACTTCAGACTATACTACAAAGCTACAGTTATCAAGACGGTATGGTACTGGCACAAAAACAGAAAGATAGATCAATGGAACACGATAGAAAGCCCAGAGATAAATCCATGCACATATGGACACCTTATCTTTGATAAAGGTGGCAGGAATGTACAGTGGAGAAAGGACAGCCTCTTCAATAAGTGGTGCTGGGAAAACTGGACAGGTACATGTAAAAGTATGAGATTAGATCACTCCCTAACACCATACACAAAAATAAGCTCAAAATGGATTAAAGACCTAAATGTAAGGCCAGAAACTATCAAACTCTTAGAGGAAAACATAGGCAGAACACTCTATGACATAAATCACAGCAAGATTCTTTCTGACCCACCTCCTAGAGTAATGGAAATAAAAACAAAAATAAACAAATGGGACCTAATGAAACTTCAAAGCTTTTGCACAGCAAAGGAAACCATAAACAAGACCAAAAGACAACCCTCAGAATGGGAGAAAATATTTGCAAATGAAGCAACCGACAAAGGATTAATCTCCAAAATTTACAAGCAGCTCATGCAGCTCAATAACAAAAAAACAAACAACCCAATCCAAAAATGGGCAGAAGACCTAAATAGACATTTCTCCAAAGAAGATATACAGACTGCCAACAAACACATGAAAGAATGCTCAACATCATTAATCATTAGAGAAATGCAAATCAAAACTACAATGAGATATCATCTCACACCAGTCAGAATGGCCATCATCAAAAAATCTAGAAACAATAAATGCTGGAGAGGGTGTGGAGAAAAGGGAACCCTCTTGCACTGCTGGTGGGAATGTGAATTGGTTCAGCCACTATGGAGAACAGTATGGAGGTTCCTTAAAAAACTACAAATAGAACTACCATATGACCCAGCAATCCCACTACTGGGCATATACCCTGAGAAAACCGAAATTCAAAAAGAGTCATGTACCAAAATGTTCATTGCAGCTCTATTTACAATAGCCCGGAGATGGAAACAACCTAAGTGCCCATCATCGGATGAATGGATAAAGAAGATGTGGCACATATATACAATGGAATATTACTCAGCCATAAAAAGAAACGAAATTGAGCTATTTGTAATGAGGTGGATAGACCTAGAGTCTGTCATACACAGTGAAGTAAGTCAGAAAGAAAAAGACAAATACCGTATGCTAACACATATATATGGAATTTAAGAAAAAAAAAATGTCATGAAGAGCCTAGGGGTAAGGCAGGAATAAAGACGCAGACCTCCAAGAGAACGGACTTGAGTATATGGGGAGGGGGAGGGGTGAGCTGTGACGGGGCGAGAGAGAGTCATGGACATGTACACACTAACAAACGTAGTAAGGTAGATAGCTAGTGGGAAGCAGCCGCATGGCACAGGGATATTGGCTCGGTGCTTTGTGACAGCCTGGAGGGGTGGGATAGGGAGGGTGGGAGGGAGGGAGACGCAAGAGGGAAGAGATATGGGAACATGTGTATATGTATAACTGATTCACTTTGTTATAAAGCAGAAACTAACACACCATTGTAAAGCAATTATACCCCAATAAAGATGTTAAAAAAAAAAAAAAAAAAAGAGGTACTTTGTAATTTCGGTATCGGTACTTTGTAATTTCTCTGCTTATTTATTATAGTCAATAGAAGGAGCATATATTCTAATCTCTCATTAACATGGCTTCCTATGGTAATTCATTTATTTATTCAACACAATACACAATTATTAAGAAGCAACTTATACACAATGCCCTCAAAGTACCTCCAACTTGTTGCTGGATTCAAACCTCTCTTTAAATAATTACATTGTTTCATGAAAAGTGCAATATGCAAAAGGTTACAAAGTAGCACAGAAGGGAATAATAAACTTGGAAGGCACAGGGGAAAGACAGCACACAGGCTATGAAACTTGGCTTTTATAGGACAAACAGTAGTTCACCAGATTAAAATGAGGAATTGCAGGCAAAGGGAAAATAATATACAAGGGCTCAGAGGTGTGAAATAGCACAGTGTGGTCAGGAACTAAGACAACTGCTGGAGCACACAACACAAGAGCGGCAGGACGCAGAGCTGGAGAGACCAACACGAGACTCCTTGCCAAGGAGGTGGTACTTTACTGTGTACAAGACGTGGGGCTACTGAACGGTTTTAAGGTTAAGAATGGCATGGTCAACTTTATGCTCTGAAAGAACTTTGTTTTTCATTAAGAGGATTATCCAGATAGTTGAAACATTCTCTGAAAAGTGAAAAAGTTAAGGGGCTTTAATATTATCAATAGACGTGAACTACAATGCATCGATTACTTACCTTCATTTATTTCCCTTACATTAAATGTTAGGGCTTTCATTGCTGAATGTAACTATAATTAATTTCATTAAATTATCAATTTTCATATTACACAAATCAGTAAATCAAAAGGTCCTCATATAAGGGTAATTAGTCTTTGCTTTGTGGCAGTTTTTCTTCCTGACCAAAGTGGGGACAGACTAGGGCAGTGTTTTTGTTTTAGGGGATATATTGATGTATGTGTTTCTGAAGCCCGTGCGCGTAGAGCCCATGCTCCGCAACGAGAGGCCACCGCAATGAGAAGACTGTGCACCACAACAAAGAGTAGCCCCTGCTCACCACAACTAGAGAAAGCCTGCGCGCAGCAACAAAGACCCAACACGGCCATAAATTAATTAATTAATTAAAAAATATATATTTGCTGAATGAGTGAATGAATGTCCAATTAACCAAAATGGATGTTTGAGGACACCAAAAGATTATCGATAAATAGCATGATAATAACACAATAAACACATTGTGCAATCAGCTTTATTCTGATTCCACACCATCCAAGAATTTCAACCTAAGATCAACAGAACTCCATTCTTACATGACCCCCAGTCTCTATCCCACCATAATTGTTTTAGCAACCCTTCTAGATAGGGGTAGAGTTTCATTTAAAAATGAAGATAAACATGAAGGTCTAGGAATAACCAGGCAGACCTGTACTACAAGAAATGCTAAAGGAAGTTCTTCAGGCTGAAGAGAAATGACACCAGATAGAAGCCTGGATCTTTAAGAAGGAATAAAAAGCCCTGGCAATGGTAAACATGGAGTAAATATAAAAGACCATGTATTTTTCTTATTTTATTTATATCATATATGTCTGTTTAAAGCAAAAGCTATAACTGTATAAAGGGTTTTATAACATATATATAGGTTCACAAATATGAAAATAATAGCACAAATGAGACAAGGTGGCCAACTGGAACGATACTGTTGCCAGGTTCTCCTGTTTTACATGAAGTAGTTAAGCGTACATATAGTAATCCCTAAAGCAATGATTAAAAAATCAATGCAAAGAAGTACAGCTGAAAAGGCAAGGCAAGAATGTAAAATAGAATATGAAAAAAAATACATACTGCACGATGATTCCATTTATATGAGGTTCTAAAAGAGGCAAAACAAATCTGTGGTGAAAAATGATTTCCTTTTGTGGGGGGAGGGCTTGGGCACAAGGGAACTTTCTGAAATGATAGGAAATGTACATATCTTGACAGGTATGTATGCACTTATCAAAGCTCAGCAAATTACATAGTTAAAAATCTGTGCATTTCATTGTATATGGCTTTTACTTCAGGGAAAAAAAACTGTAAACACTGAACTCTAATGTATAGGTCTGCTTCTTATAGTGGTAAGGATTAGCAATTCTAAAGCCACTTTCTGTGTATTCTAAGCATGAGTAAAGATGTTGAGGACAGTGGAAGCCAGGTTTTTCACTGTCGGAGAATGGAGTTACAAATGAACTGAGTTCAGTTGGATTGAAAATGGAGATGTTGGTATGAATGCATGGTTTTTAAAAGATAGACCGATACACAGATAGATAGAGCAAAAGATATAGGGGGTGTGTGTGTGTGTGTGTGTGTGTGTGTTTGTGTGTGTGTGTATTTCCTAGCTCAGTCCCTTAAAAAGTCTAGAAGTAATGAGCACACTAGTAACAATGAGCATGCTCAGATCTTGCTGTCTATTTAGCATTCTCACTAAAAGGAACCAAGGGTTCCTTCGGGAGAAAACTGATTCCAGGGCTGTGGCAGGAAGAGTACAAAATGAGTCTGGAACATCTCGTGCCAGAATGTAAGTAGGTACTCAAAGAATGATGTGGACATATCAAAAGGAAAGAGGAATCAATTCACAGGGCTTTCACTAACCCAGTGTGGGATAATTTAAGCAACAAACTAAATAATGACAGTAATGGATTATAACCCATTGAATAAAAATAAGAATCTTTGAATTCCTAATGATGTAGATTAATAATTAATTAATAATTAATTAAATGGGAAATAAAGATAGAATGCCAATTAATAAATATAAAAGTCTGAAAGATGGGAATGAGAAAATTGCCAATGGATGCTAAAACTGGTAAACGAACAATTGATAAGAAGCAGGATATATAAAGTCTCAAAGTTTCTCCCTAACAAATCACTTATTAATTATAAATGGAAAAATTATAACTTCACAGTGGAGAAACCTGACAGGCGCTACCTTAATCAACTGACAAAAGTTAACATCGATATTGGGACAAACCAACAACAGGTGCCTTCTAAACCAAAGCACTGAAAAGAATACAGTATTACAGCTATAGTTTTCCTGCCAAAAATGCATACCTGAATCTAATCACAAGGAAACATCAGTCAATCAAATTGAAAGACAGTCTATGAAATAACTGGTCTGTATGGTTTTAAATGCTGAAGTCAAAAACACCCCAAAAAAGGCTAAAGAACCATCCAGACTGAAGAATAAAGCAACATGACAACTAAAGACAGAGTGATTCTGAATTGAGTCCTGGAGAGTTGACAGTATCTGAATAAGGACTAGGAATTCATTGGTGGAAAGGAAAATTGGTACAACAAGTTGGAAAACAGTATGGAGGTAACTCAAAAAAATTTAAAATAGAACTATCATATGATCTAGTTAACCCTCTTCTGGGTGGATATCCAAAGGAAATGAAACAGTGTCTTAGAGACAGAAGCACTCCCATGTTCACTCCCAGTTCATGTTCACTCCCATGTTCATTATTCATGATAGTCAAGATGTAGATACAACCTAAGTATCCATCAACAGACGACTGAATAAAGAAAACGTAGCATATATATGTATGGAATATTATTCAGCCTTAAAAAAGGAAATCCTGCCATTTGCAACAGCATGGATGAACCTGAAGCATAGTATGATAAGTGAAGTACGTCAGAAAAAGAAAGTCAAATACTGCATAATATCACTTACATGTGGAATCTTTTAAAAAAGTCAAACTCATAGAAACAGGGTGTGTAATGGTGGTTGCCAGGGGTTGAAGCTGGGAGAAACAGGGAGATGTTGGCCAAAACGTACAAAGTTGCAGTTCTGCAAAATGAAATCATTCTGGAAATCTAATGACAACATGGTGACTATAGTTAATAATACCGCATTGTATACTTGAAATTTCCTAAGAGAGTAATGTTTTCTCATTACCCAAAAACAAAAACAAACAAAAAACAGTAACTACATGAGGTGATAGGTATGTTAATTAGCTTAATTTTGGTTAATCATTTTATAATATATACGTATACCACAACATCACATTGTACACCTTAATCTATACAATTTTTGTCAACTATACCTCAGTTAAGCTGGGGGTGGAGGATGAAGGACTGTGGTTAATAACTGTATTGTGTCAATGTTACACTTTCCTGATTTTAATCATTTTAATATGATTATTAAGAGACTGTCCTTGTTTGTAGGAAATATACACTGAAATATTTGATAATAGCAAATCTTTCTTTGAAGGTAGTCTTAATTATTTTAAGAAGCCAAAGTTATTCTTAGAAAAATTTATTGAAAAATACAGGCAATAATGAAAGATAATATTTTGGGTAAAACATGATGGGTAACTATGAAACAGCAAGACTAGATTTAACACATGGCCCAAGGGATGAATGGAAGGGAACCATCCATTTCTGATAATGGCAGGCTAGACAATCATCCTACTGAAAACAATTAAAAATGCTGGCTAAAATTTTTTAAAATAATAATAACCACCAACATCACCAAAGATTTGCCAAGCCAAAAAGGAAAGCTAGAACCCAAAGTGTAAATCTAGACGGCTTTTCTCTTAAAGGCATTTGCCGACCTATATAAACTTGACGTTTTGGTTTTGGTAGTCTTAAAGGGAGACAAGAACATAATTCAAAGCCCAGACCCAGGCCATACTCATGTCTACAAGAAGTCCCTCTCCACATTGAACTGGGATCACAAAAATGCTATATACTCACAGAGCATGAGTGAAACAACAGGGTAGAGGAGAATTCAACAAACCAACTGCACAAATCCTTAGATAATCAAAAACAGGAAGCATGAAAAAAGGACTACATAAACTATTAAATTAGATTGAATACATCCCATAAACTTATTTTTAAAAAAGTCAAATCCTTGCACAGAATTCGTTTATTCTTAATTGGCATTAATTGGCATGTTTCTCCAGAACAGACACTTCATAAAAATAAAAATATAAATTAAAACAAAAGAATATGTAGGGACTTCCCTGGCGGTCCAGAGGTTAGGACTCTGTGCTTCCACTGCAGGGGGCACGGGTTCAATCCCTGGTCAGGGAACTAAGACCTCACATGCTGCACAGCGTGGCCAAAATTTTTTTAAAAAAAAGAGTATCTAGATGGCCAATAAACACTGGAAAAGGTGATCAATTAGAATAGTATATGAGGAAATGTAAATTAAAATCATAATACAATACCACTATCCCACCAGAATGGCTAAAATTTTCAAAACAGATAATATCAAGTTTGGACAAGAATGTGGAGCAACTAAAAACCTCACACTGCTGATAGGGATGTAACTGGCACAAACACTTTGAAAAACTATTTAGCAGTATCTACTAAAGCTGAAAATAACCTACGACCCGGCACTTAATTCCACTCCTAAAGATATACCTAACAGAAATACATACACATATGTATTAATGGACATGTACACATAGAATTAATGAATAATGTGTATGAATCTCACAAATATGCTAAGCAAAAAAGCATATGCCATACAAAAGTTCAATAACAAGCAGAACTAATCTGTAGCCAAGATAGTGGTGCTCTTTGGGAGGAGGTAGTAACTAGAGGGAGAACACAAGATAATGTTCTGCTTCTTGATCTGGTTAAATGATCCATTCCCTTTGAAAAGTCATCAGGCTATTATTTGTGCCCTTTACTGTAATATGTGCTATCTCTCAATACAAAGTAATAAAACAAAAATTTTTTAAGACCCAATAATGGAAAAAATACAGCATCTTACAAAGAGACACCTACAGAAGTAAAACAAATAAAGATATCTCTTCACAATGTCATTTCGGGCCCTAAAGCCTAAAGAGCAGGAGTTGGAAGATTACAACCACCTGAAAAGACAGCCACTTACTACCCTATGTGTAAGATCACCTCTCAACAAAAGTACCAATATATGTGCTCTAAAATATGAATGAGTATAATTTCAACTTCTCAGCAGAAAAAGCATGAAATAACCACCCCTTTCCAAAGTGAAAAAAAGAAAGACCTGGTGAATATATCTGAAGGGCCATATTGCATAAGGGGTGGGATGATTTGGGGGGCAGTTATTATATTAGTTATTCTTAAATACTTCATTCTAAAACTAATTAAAAGCCTTTGGAAGGGAAGTAGTCTTTTGAAGTTGTTTCTTGTGGTTGAATAGATGGCCTGGGTTTCTGTTCTAAACCAATACAACGTTAATACAGTAGAGCCTATTGTCAATCCTCTCATTACAATGACCTTCCTTTATGCTTTTATAAAATAGCTGCCAGACAATGAGCAATCATTCCTGAGCTGGTCCTTTCAGATACAGATACGGTCTGCCACACATTCAAAGACTCTACTGCCCGATAATGTTATTATAAAAATCCATGGGACCTCCCTGGTGGCACAGTGGTTAAGAATCCGCCTGCCAATGCAGGGGACACGGGTTCGAGCCCTGGTCCGGGAAGATCCCACATGCCAGGGAGCAACTAGGCCCATGCGCCATAACTACTGAGCCTGTGCTCTAGAGCCCGCAAGCCACAACTACTGAGCCCACATGCCACAACTACTGAAGCCCGCACGCCTAGAGCCCGTGCTCCGCATCAAGAGAAGCCACCACAATGAGAAGCCTGCTCACCGCAACTAGAAAAAGCCTGCACACAGCAACGAAGACCCAACACAGCCAAAAATTAAATTAATAAATAAAATTTTTAAAAATTATAATAAAAAAATTTTTTTAATCCAGATGATTTATATTTAATCTATACATATCAGCCCATTTTCTAGATGGAACAAATTATTCAAGTATACTAACATCATTTAGGGACCTATATCTTATTCACTGTAAGTACAGTGGCAGAATATTAGGATATTTATAGCTTTGAAAAGTTTACCTCCAGGAGAATCTAAAATTATTATTTACTACCTGGGCAATTTCTCTAAAACACTGCTCAATTGATACTTCTTATTTATTAAAGAAACACACATATATAGAAAATTTTCAAAACACAAACAAGTTATCACTATTTTTATCACTCAATAGCAAATGCATAGTCACAAGAAACATGACTAAGAATTCATAAAAGCTGTTCCAATTTTCCCAAAACATACAAGATAACTCTCAGGAATTGCATACTAAATTTAAATAGTAGTTATTCCTCAGCCCAATAAACTCTCTTCCCCCTCTCTCATTCACCTTTATTCATCCTTCATGTCTCAACTTAGAAATTGCTTACTGTTAAAAACCTTTCCTAATCACCCTCCTCAAACTGAGATAAATGATACTCCTACATGTTTCCATAGAATCCTGTTCTTCCCTGGTCCTATAAGTGCATGTGCCAATTATCTTAGACTCTCTCCAAATTATGTAATTGACCAGACAGAGGTTAGAAAATGATGATGAAGTTTAACACAAGGTAAGATAAGATGGCATAGCAAGAGGAGCCAACTCCCTCTCCCTCTCTCTCCCTCTCTCTCCCTCCCTCTCCCTCTCTCTCCCTCTCTCTCCCTCTCTCTCCCTCTCTCCCTCCCTCTCCCTCTCCCTCTCCCTCTCCCTCTCTCTCTCTCTCTCTCTCTCTCTCTCTCTCACACACACACACACACACACACACACACACACACACACACACAGATGAAATGTTAATTCATTCAGTCACAATTCAACTAGAACATATACTTGTTTAAGAATCCCTCAGGCCAGCAACTCATAAAAAGTATTTATATTGTTCACTTTTTTCCCAAAGATTTAAAAATACCTCAGGCAGTCACAAGTCCAACAGAAGTTTTGGTTCTGATAACTCTGTCACATGCTTTCCCTAAAAATACATGCTCTCCAACCCGCAGGCCATAGACTGGTACCAGTCCGTGGCCTGTTAGAAACCAGGCCACAAAGCAGGAGATGAGCAGCGGGCAAGCAAGTGAAGCTTCATCTATATTTATAGCCGCTCCCCATTGCTCACATTACTGCCTGAGCCCCGCCTCCTGTCAGATCAGCAGCAGCATTAGATTCTCATAGAACGCAAACCCTACTGTGAACTGCGCATGCGAGGGATCTAGGCTGCGCGCTCCTTCTGAGAATCTAATGCCTGATGATCTGAGGTGGAGCTGAGGCGGTGATGCTAGCCCTGGGGAGCGGCTGCAGATACAGATTATCATTAGCAGAGAGATTTGACTGCACAGAGACCATAATAAATCAACTGTCTGCAGACTCATATCAAAACCCTGTCAGTGAGTGGCAAATGACAATTAAGCTGCATCTTATGGAGTAGACTGGACATAAGCAACACACATAAGCAACATTCGGGTGTCACTGTCTCCCATCACCACCGGATGGGACCATCTAGTTGCAGGAAGACAAGCTTAGGGCTCCCACTGATTCTGCATTATTGTGACTTGTATAATTATTTCATTATATATTACAATGTAATAATAATAGAAATAAAGTGCACAATAAATGTAATGCACTTGAATCATCCCAAAACCATCCCTCTACCCCTCCACCCCCACCGCCCAGTCCGTGGAAAAACTATCTTCCAAGAAACTGGTCTCTGGTGCCAAAAAGGTTGGGGACCACTGCTCTAGAACTTTGTTTATTCACTTATAAGGCCCATCACTGATGTAATAGAGGCAGCACAGTGCTGTGAAAGAGCAGGGCTCTCGAGCTCTCGAACATCGGTTCTACCAGTCACCACCAGCTTTGCGACCTAGAGTAAATTCCTCAACCTCTCTGAACCCTGCTTTCCTTAACTATAAAACAGGAATATCTCCTACCTTGCAGCATTGCTATCAGGATGAGAAACAACATATACAATGCATCCAATAAACTACCTGAATCACAAGTGAATAGTTAATTGTTTATTAAAGAAACACACATAGAGATATTTCAAAACACATACGAACTAGCTATCACTCTTCTTCCTCCCACCACGAGATTTTTAATTTTCTAATAAAAGTAAAAACTCCTTTTTTGTAAAAACAAAACAAAACTAAACTAAACTAATAACTAACTTTATAATTGTTAAAGATGGTGCATGTGGGTTCATTACACAATTCACCTCTACTTTTGTGTATGTACAAAATCCAATTGAGAGAATTTAGTCACTTCCATTCTTATTGCTTCAATTATTTTAGTTTAAATTAACCAATGGCCCTTCGATAATATTAAGGATCTAACTTCCCCCAGAACCAAAACAAGAAAGAAAAAAAAGTTCCCAAAAGTTAACAAATGGTTTGGAGGGTATGGTTAGCTGAAGCCAGAGATTAAAAAGTCAAATTATACATTCACCATTAATCGTTCTATGCTAAATATATCTGAGAAGAAATCAGGACTCTGACATATAATTTGGAGTCACATCTCCACCATCCAGCCTATCAACAGTGGATTATTCCAGTTACTGCAGTAGAAACTTACTGGACTTCACTGTGCTAGGGACATTGGAAAATAGAAAAATGAGTAAGTTGGGGGTCCTTGTCCACTAGATGCTTCCAATTTTGTGTTACCTCCCAAAATCTCATCCTCATGCCACCCACCCCTTGACTATCACCTGCTGTCTCCCCAGGTCATTCCTCTGCTGCCCTGATCCTCAATTCCCTTACCCCTGTCTTTGTCATGCTTGCTGAGCACAATCTCAAACCACTCACTCCACTCCAGCCATACTAACTTCTTAGCCATTCCTTAAAAACTTCAAGTACACTCCTACCTTCATATTTTCCTGATTCTTGGCCTGAAACAGTCTTCCCCACCTAGATACACAGTATGTTCCCTCACTTTTTTCAGGTGTCTGCTCAGATGAGATCTTCTATGTGACTGCCATAGAAATTCAGCAACCACCCCTGCCAGATACTCCATTATACTGCTTTATTTTACTCCATTATATTTATTACCATCTAACGTATTCCAATTTAGCATCAATTCTAACAAGCATTTTTCTTCCACTGTAAGATAAATTCTGACTTTAGAAATGTTAAAATGAATAAGGTCCTACACTCTTTGACCACCAGGTGGCAGTCATCAGGTGTCATCGTCTCTAAATGCACAACCTTAAAAATAGTTGTTCTTAGTATCAGTTCTTTCGAGCTAGGCCCACTGTTGGCATTACCTGTGCTCAGTCTGCCATTTAAAATGTATCTCTGCACTACAGTGTGCTCAGTCTGACATTTAAAATGTATCTCTTGATTTAAATTGAAACAAAAAATCCTATATAGGGAATTCCCTGGTGGTCCGGTAGTTAGGACTCTACACTTTCACTGCCGAGGGCGCAGGTTCAATCCCTGGTGGGGGAACTAAGATCCCACAAGCTGGGCGGTGAAGACAGCTTGATGAAGAGGAAAGAGTAGTAGAGACTTGAAGATGGAAGGTCTGGACCTGGGGTTCTGGTCCCTCAGTTGTGTGACTCTGCAAAAACCACTGAGTCTCTCTGGATGTCAGTTTCTTAAGATCTACCCCGTCTACCTTACAAGTTGTTCTAAGGATCAAAATGAGACAACATATGTAAAAGGATTCTGTAAATATAACACATCACTGATATCCATTTATTCATCTGACAAATATTCACTGAGCATCTGCAATATTCTAGACTCTAAGGTTTCAGAGGAGAACAAGACTGGCAAGGTTCCTGCTCTCATAAAACTTGCATTCTTGTAGGTGGGAGACAGATAATAAACAGATAAATGGACAAGAATTTCCAACAGTGACAAATGCTCTAAAAAAACACAAAACAGGGTGATGTAAATAAGAGTGGAAAGGGAATTACTTTAGATAGAATAGTCATAGAAGGCCTGGCTGAAGTGACATAGCTCAGACTTCAAAGGAGTATTCAGCCAAGTGAAGAAGAGGGGAAACAGGTGCTGCAGCATAAGGAACAAGACAAGTTTGGCACTGGAAAAATGAGGTAAGCCTGGAACACAATGAGTGAGGAAAACTGTTAGCAGATGAGGTTGAAAAGGTGGACAGGGGACAAATCCAGGATGGTCTTGGACTGTTAAAAGGATATTATCAGTACCAAAAATCTCTTCTTTTTATCAACATGGCCGAATAAATTGAGCCATTTATGCAAATATCTAGTGTACCCATTATCAAAAGTAGGACATTTCCAACTTTCTAACTGAGCAATGCTATCGCCAAAAAACAAGTGGAAGGAGCCTATGCAATGGCCCTAGACATAAAATTCTTAACAACAACATACAAAGGTATCATTTATTATGATGTTTGGTAAGTCAAACAGTCAAAAACCTCGACAGGGGACTTCCCTGGTGGCGCAGTGGTTAAGAATCCACCTGCCAATGCAGGGGACACGGGTCCAAGCCCTGGTCCGGGAAGATCCCACATGCCGCGGAGCAACTAAGCCCGTGCGCCACAACTACTGAGCCTGCGCTCTAGAGCCCATGAGCCACAACTACTGAGTTCGTGTGCCACAACTACTGAAGCCCACGTGCCTAGAGCCCGTGCTCTGCAACAAAGAGAAGCTACCGGGATGAGAAGCCCACACACCGCAACAAAGAGTAGCCCCTGCTCACCGCAACTAGAGAAAGCCGGTGTGCAGCAACGAACACCCAACACAGCCAAAAATAAAATTAATTAATTATTTTTTCAAAACCTCAATAGTAATAGAAGTGACAAAATTATAGAATGATTTTTTAAAAAACACACAAGTTTTTAACAGAAAAAATATCATTTCACTCAGCAAATATTTATCAAGCACGTACTTTGTGCCAGGCATGCTCTAAGCACTAGAGATACAACAATGAACAAATCAATGAAGATTTAAGCAATAACTGAGCAGAAGATTTAACTGTAGAATTATCATAACACCAAAACTGAACTTCAATTTTTTTTTTTTTCTTTTTTTTTTTGCGGTACGCGGGCCTCTCACTGTTGTGACCTCTTCCGTTGCGGAGCACAGGCTCTGGACGTGCAGGCTCAGAGGCCATGGCTCACGGGTGCAGCTGCTCCGCGGCATGTGGGATCTTCCCACACCAGGGCATGAACCCGTGTCCCCTGCATCGGCAGGCGGACTCTCAACCACTGCGCCACCAGGGAAGCCCCAACTTATTTTATGTCTCAGCATTTTCTAAAATAGGAGTTATAGGCTTAGTCATATGTACCTGTCAAAAAGCCAACTTACCAAGGAATTCTTAATCACTTCACTCCTATAAAATTCTGGAAAAGAAGAAAAAGAACAGTAAGTGACATGGAAGAAAATAAGCTCACTAACTCTTCATCCAACAAATTTTTTAACATATGCTCTAGTAAAAACACTTAAAACATTTTCAAGGGATCTATTCTCTACATATATTTATCTGCAAAAATTTAAATTAAAATAGAAATAATGATTAAATAAAAGTTTTTTTAAACTGAAGGATAGTTGATTTACAATGTTGTGTTAGTTTCCGGTATATAGCGAAGTGATTCAGTTGTACGTATATATACATATTCTTTTTCATATTCTTTTCCCATTATGGTTTATTATAGGATATTGAATATAGTTCCCTGTGCTACACACAGTAGGACCTTCTTGTTTTAAATTAAATGTTTTAAAGGGAAAAAAACATTAGTAAAGAAAGGTCAAAATCTGTTAAGATTTAATTTAGTGATTTTTCGCTTACTGGCTCCTTTTACCCCAGATTCTAAGGTAAGCCCTTAAAAACTCAGAGTTCATTCTCCCTTACCAACTGCCATTGTCTACAGCCAATTCTATACTCTCTGTTTTTCTCAAACATCTCCAATAATTATCCATTGTAGTACTGTGGAAAGAACACTCATCTAGCAATCAGGGAACCTAAGTTCTAGTTCTACTTGTCATTAACATTCTGCTTCTCATTTCCTTGAGCCCATTTCTTCATTAGACAATTCTGACAATCAGACTAATAATCAAGGTCCTCTAAGCACTAAACTTTCATGTTTCTACAAACCTTCATTAACGTTGTAAATGTTACAAAACCTGAAGATACAATCAAAAGAGAGACTGTATCAGAGGTTCAGACAGACATTCTTTTTTGTTTTTTACATCTTTATTGGAGTATAATTGCTTTACAATGGTGTGCTAGTTTCTGCTGTATAACAAAGTGAATCAGTTATACATATACATATGTTCCCATATCTCTTCCCTCTTGCATCTCCCTCCCTCCCACCCTCCCTATCCCACCTCTCTAGGTGGTCACAAAGCACCGAGCTGATCTCCCTGTGCTATGCGGCTGCTTCCCACTAGCTATCTATTTTACGTTTGGTAGTGTGTATATGTCCATGCCACTCTCTCACTTTGTCACAGCTTACCCTTCCCCCTCCCCATATCCTCAAGTCCATTCTCTAGTAGGTCTGTGTCTTTATTCCTGTTTTACCCCTAGGTTCTTCATGACATTTTTTTTTCTTAAATTCCATATATATGTGTCAGCATACGGTATTTGTCTTTCTCTTTCTGACTTACTTCACTCTGTATGACAGACTCTAGGTCTATCCACCTCATTACAAATAGCTCAATTTCGTTTCTTTTTATGGCTGAGTAATATTCCATTGTATATATGTGCCACATCTTCTTTATCCATTCATCCCATGATGGACACTTAGGTTGTTTCCGTCTCCTGGCTATTGTAAATAGAGGTGCAATGAACATTTTGGTACATGACGCTTTTTGAATTTTGGTTTTCTCAGGGTATATGCCCAGTAGTGGGATTGCTGGGTCATACGGTAGTTCTATTTGTAGTTTTTTAAGGAACATCCACAGTGGCTGTACCAATTCACATTCCCACCAGCAGTGCAAGAGTGTTCCCTTTTCTCCACACCCTCTCCAGCATTTATTGTTTCTAGATTTTTTGATAATGTCCATTCTGACTGGTGTGAGATGATTTCTCATTGTAGTTTTGATTTGCATTTCTCTAATGATTAATGATGTTGAGCATTCTTTCATGTGTTTGTTGGCAGTCTGTATATCTTCTTTGGAGAAATGTCTATTTAGGTCTTCTGCCCATTTTTGGATTGGGTTGTTTGTTGTTTTGTTATTGAGCTGCATGAGCTGCTTGTAAATTTTGGAGATTAATCCTTTGTCGGTTGCTTCATTTGCAAATATTTTCTCCCATTCTGAGGGTTGTCTTTTGGTCTTGTTTATGGTTTCCTTTGCTGTGCAAAAGCTTTGAAGTTTCATTAGGTCCCATTTGTTTATTTTTGTTTTTATTTCCATTACTCTAGGAGGTGGGTCAGAAAGAATCTTGCTGTGATTTATGTCATAGAGTGTTCTGCCTATGTTTTCCTCTAAGAGTTTGATAGTTTCTGGCCTTACATTTAGGTCTTTAATCCATTTTGAGCTTATTTTTGTGTATGGTGTTAGGGAGTGATCTAATCTCATACTTTTACATGTACCTGTCCAGTTTTCCCAGCACCACTTATTGAAGAGGCTGTCCTTTCTCCACTGTACATTCCTGCCACCTTTATCAAAGATAAGGTGACCATATGTGCGTGGGTTTATCTCTGGTCTTTCTATCCTGTTCCATTGCCATGTTCTTGGATTGGAAGAATCAACATTGTGAAAATGACTCTACTACCCAAAGCAATCTACAGATTCAATGCAATCCCTATCAAACTACCACTGGCATTTTTCACAGAATTAGAACAAAAAATTTCACAATTTGTATGGAAACACAAAAGACCCTGAATAGCCAAAGCAATATTGAGAACGAAAAACGGAGCTGGAGGAATTAGGCTCCCTGACTTCAGACTATACTACAAAGCTACAGTAATCAAGACAGTGTGGTACTGGCACAAAAACAGACAGACATTCTTAACAACCCTCCAACATTCCCTCTGCTGACCCTGCCGAAATCACTTCCGTGGTGCTCTGTCAATGCAGAGCCTACAAGGACCCTGTATCCTTATGTTGCTATAGGGAAATATTTTCCAAGGGTGATGTACATACCACTGATATATGAGACCATTTTAGGTGATACATGAACAAACTTTATTTTTTTCTAACATATTGAAATGTATGTCTCATCTATCCAACCCCTAATTGTAAGCTCCATAAGGGCAGTAACATTTGTTTTTGTGTAACTGTTGTCTCCTCAGCATGTAAAACTATTCCTGGCACAGGGTAGGCACTCAATAAATTTTTTCTTGAATCAACAACTTCATAGATTATGCTTAGACATGAGTTTAGACATACTGAACTTTTAAAATTATGTTAAGTATGTAGCATCGAAGACAGTGAAACTTGTTGAAGTAGTCCACAGGACTGAAGTTTGGGAACCATCAAGCAGTAAAGGAAAAGTGGACGTGGATATAAAATTCTTATGGGCAAGCTCTCTTGGTTAAAATGTTTCTTTCCAAAACATACCATCTACACTACTTTATGCTTATCTTCCCTTAAAAAATTAATAATAATAAGGATAATCATTCTATTTTGTGGTGAGATAGTCACAATGAGTGAAAAAAACAGGTTCTATGAGAGAATTTACAACAGGATCCAAAGTTTTACAATTATGTTTACAACATTTATTTTAGGTGATAGGGTTGGGCTGCTTTTATTTTTTGCTTGGCAGTTTTCTAATTTTTCTATTTTGCACAATTATTTTAATTAAGAGAAGGGATAATTCTAATTGTTTTTAAAAGGAAACTTCTATTGATGAACATTTAAGTTACTGCTAATTTTTGGATATTTCAAGTAATATTATAAATAATCTTTGAAAGACATATACCCTAAGACACTTGAATCTATAAGATAAACTTTTAGAAGTAAAATTGCAAGATAAAAGGAAAAATACAGTTTGAATTTGACAGATATTGCCAAATTGTTCTCTAAAAATGTACCACTTTACAACCCCACTTAACACTAGGCAACCCTAAGTATTATTCTTTTCATTTTTTCCCAAATGGTTCACCAATGCCGATCATAAATTGACTACATAAATGTACATATGTATGTATGTGTGTATATATATATGTTCTTTTTTTAATATGCATACATATACTCTAATTTATATGTACCAAATATGTTATTAGAAAAAAAAAGACTTTGTGCTAAAAATGTGTTGTTTGTTATTACAAGGTACTTTCACTTAATACATTTTTGTATTTAATACACTTTTGTATTGTCTGAATTTGCTGCAAGTAGGTAACACTTTTAAAATCAGTGAAAAAAATTAAGATATTCCTCTTCCCTTGTGAGAGAGAATTCCTCAGCTTAATCTATAAAGTGTCTAAATTAAACAGTCCCCAAAATATGTATCTCCAGCTCTAAGAAGATGAACAGCATCATTATTTCTTCCAAAACTTTGCTGATTAACTGTATATATAAATGAAACTAAACAATTTGCCTTCTCCATTAGATCCTCAAAATGGACTTGCTAATTTAAATAGATAGAGGTCAACAAAGGAGCCATACAGTTTGGAAAGGAATCACTGAGTCTGAGGTAATTTCTAAAGTGTTAAATGTGGGCCTACACTGTCTATCACTCTGTTACACTTACATTATTGTCAATGAAATTAGCAGCATGGCGCACAACAGAATAGAGAATTTAGGAAAATTCAGAGTAAAAAAATAGTTCGGTCCCCCAGTGTACCATGTGTAAGCTTGACCCTGGACAAGTCAATTAACTTATCTGGGCCATAGTTTCTTCACCTTTCAAAGAAGAATGACACCTAGAAAATAACAGGGCTGTTATGAGGCTCAAATGAAATAGTGAATACTTTATAAGCTGTAATTTTTATTAATACAATTCTATGAATTTTTATTAACTCGACTTGAGCAAAACTATTACACATGTAAATTTTCAAAAAGAATGTAAATTTTCAAAAAGATATCATCCAAGACTAGCTCTACATGAAAGGGTCTATTAGATACAAATGCTTCCCTATCCATGCTAAGACCTAAACAAACAAAGCAAGGAGAGATTGCAGAACATGGTTCCAATGGCATGTTTTGGCTGTTGTACAGCATTCCATTTATTCAACAAATGCTTTTTTAGTATCTCAACCTCACTCATAATAGAAGAAATACAAACTTTAACTCTACTATGAAACTATTTTTCACCTATCAGATTGGCAAAATTTCAGAAGTCTGACTGCACAGTCTGTTGGTCAGGCTGTGGGAAAAAGGGTACCTGTACCTAGCAAGTGGGAATGTCAACAACGGCAGTTTTACAATATCTACCAGAACTCTAAGTACACATTCTCTTTGCACTTCCACTCTTTGGAATTTACCCTATAGCCATACTAGCACTCATACAAAATAATGTATACCAATGAAATTGTTCACTGCAGTACTGTGTGTATAGCAAAAGCCTGGAACAACCTAAATGTCTACCAATAGGAGCCAATTAAATAAATTATGGTACATCTGTTCAATGCAAAACTAAAAAGAAACAAAAGAAAATTAGAGAAGCTCTCTACGAAATAATATGGAAAAACATCTAAATTATATTAAGTAAAAAATACAAGGCACAGGGCTTCCCTGGTGGTGCAGGGGTTGAGAGTCCGCGTGCTAATGCAGGGGACACGGGTTCGTGCCCCAGTCCGGGAAGATCCCACATGCCGTGGAGCGGCTAGGCCCGAGAGCCATGGTCGCTGAGCCTGCGCGTCCGGAGCCTGTGCTCCGCAACGGGAGAGGCCACAACAGTGAGAGGCCCGTGTACTGCAAAAAAATAAAATAATACAAGGCACAGATACATACATACATACATACATATATATATATATATATATATATATATATAAAAAATTTGGTACTATTTTTACTTGCATTTGCATAAGGAATCTCAGTAAAGGTAAACAACGGTGGGGTGAAAAACTAGGGAGATGGGACAGGTGAAAGGAAGATTTTAATATAAACCTTTACATATATTTTGAACTATGTACGGCATTAGCTAGTCAAAAAGTTAAATGAAAATATTTGGGGGCTTACTTTGTGCCAAGCATTGTTCCAAGTACTGGAAATAGTGTAGTGAACAAAACTGACCTAAAAATTTCTGCCCATATGGAGCTTACATTCTAGTGAAGAGGACACGCATTAGCCAAATAATTAAACATACAGTTATGTCAGACAATCGGGAGTACTGTGGAGAAAAATAAAGCACAAAAGACAGAGAGGAGAATAGTCACAATTTTAAAAAGGGGTTAGTCAGTGATCAAGGAGAGTTTCTCTGAGAAAACATTTGGATTTAAGACCTGAAAGAAGGCAGAGGAGCTAGTCATGTGGCTATCAGGAGGAAAGAGTGCCCAGGCCAAAGAAACAGCCAGTGCAGAGGCCTTTAAACTGAAGTCAACTTGATGAATTCAAGGAACAGCAACAAGGGCAGTTGGGTGGGAACAGAGACAGCTAGAAGAGTAGAAGGAGGTCACAGACGGCCATATCATGAAAGGCCTAAGAAACCAAAAGAACTTTAGCTTTTACTCTGAATGAAATGAGAAGCCACTGGAGGGTTTTGAGGGGAGGAATAACATGACCTCACTTTGATTTTAATAGGATCTGGGTTGAGATCACACTAGAAAGAGTGAGTGGGCAGGCAGACCTGTTAGAAGTCTACTTCAACAAACTCAGGCAAGAGATGATAGTGGTTTGGAGGTAGTAAGAAGGGAAAAGATTATGGATACAATTTGGTAGTAAGAACCAAAAGCATTTGCTGAAAGATGGAATGTGGAATATAAAAGAGGACAATCCAGGATGATTCCAAGGTTTTTGGCCAAGGAAATAGAAGGACAGAGTTGTCATTTTCTGATAAAAGGACGAATACAGGAGGTAGATCAGAGCTGGAACATCAGAATCTCAGTGCTGAATATATCAAGTTTAAGGTATCTACCAGACTCCAAATGGAGATGTAGAGTAGGCAATTGAATACAGGAGCATGAGTTCAGGGCGGAGGCTGAAGCTAAAGATATACATTTGTGAGTTGTTAGGGTGATAAGTGATATTTAAAACTATGAGACATTCATGAGATCACCAAATTGGATTATATAGAGGTTGTCTTCTAATGTATTCAAAATAACTGGTTGGTATTCCAGGAAAGGACAGGCGCTCACATTTCATGGGTGAGAAAATAACTGTGGCTGAAGAACAAACTTGATTTTACACAACTTCCAAGTTTAAGAGGGAGCCAGGATTAGAACATTGCTCCTCATCCATTAACACAAGGCTTTGTTCTCTGGGAATGTAATAAATGGTGTTCGATTTGAACTACCTGAAAAATAGACCATCTCCTAAGAGCATTAAAAAAATGTCAAAAATCAAAAAAACTCACACGTAACTTCTTATGCTCTCCTGTGAATTCAGCTGAAATAAAAGAATAACTTAGAAATCAGCATTTCAGATATTCTTCTAATTAAAAAAAAAACCTTCTTTTGAAACTGAGAAATGATGCCACTAGACAGGTGGTACAGGTGGCTTTGTAAGAAAAGCCCAGAGGCCTTCCATCGTGGTCATCCTACACCAAGGGCCACATAATGATCATGCAATGAATATTCAAACATATCATCACAGGTCCAAGAACATAAGGTGGTATTAATTAGTTTACTAAGGAAAGAGCTTCCTGGCTCCTCCTATGGTAGTTAAAAGTTATAGAGCATAACATGTGGGCCCAAAAAGAAGACATAATAGACTTCATTCAACCATGACATTTTGGAGCAGTAGGAAGTCATCAGTCCTCTCATTTTAGAGATAAATTAGCTAACGGCACGCATGAGGAACTAAATGCCCTAGCCAAACGGCTTGCCGGTTAGTGACAGACTCAATACCACTACTAGACACGGGACTTCCCTGTGGCCTGAAACCAACAATTCCCTGTGTTAACAATCATTTTATTGAAATAACTTCAAGAAACAGTCCTTAATAACTTCTAAGCTCAAGAAATAAACAGAGCTAGAGAAGAAGACAAAAAAAAAAAACAGGAACAAAAAAAAATCACTTTGCTTTCATCGTATCTCTTAGACAAGTTTTTTTCCCTTTTTTTATATTTTTATTTATTTATTTTGGCTGCGCAGGGTCTTAGTTGTGGCATGCGGGATCTTTGTTGGGGCATGCAGACTTCTTAATTGCAGCATGCATGCAGGATCTAGTTCCCCAACCAGGGATCAAACCCGGGCCCCCTGCATTGGGAGAATGGAGTCTCACCCACTGGACCACCAGGGAAGTCCCCTCTTAGACAAGTTTTCAACATCATGGTCATCAACCAGTCCCATGACTACTCTTTTTGGAAACTACGATTATGCTTGTTGACATTACAATTCCAATAATAATTGCTATCATTTACCAAATACCTAAAATGTACCAAGTTCAATATTAGTAACTATTATCAGAGATAATAATGGAGCAAGGACACAGAAGTTCTAACCAAGATAATAACCAAGAACTAATTATATAGAAACCTATCAAAAATGTGAAGTACTCTGGCACTGTCATATATTACTAGTGATAAAACCAATTAGTGAGCAGCAGACCAAACGCATTAAGATCTGCAAAAATGCTTACACCCTTCGGACAAATAGTGACCAAACTTTCATTTTTCTTCTGGACACATAGGAAGACAACATTTCTCAGTCCCCTGTTCATCTAAAAAGGATGATGCAACTGATATACAGCTAATGGAATGTTGTGGAATTCGTGTGGACCATTTCCATTAAAAAAATCTCCCTCGGGCTTCCCTGGTGGCACAGTGGTTGAGAGCCCACCTGCCGATGCAGGGGACACGGGTTCGTGCCCCGGTCCGGGAAGATCCCACGTGCCGCGGAGCAGCTGGGCCCGTGAGCCATGGCCGCTAAGCCTGCGCGTCCAGAGCCTGTGCTCCGCAACGGGAGAGGCCACGACAGGGAGACGCCCGCGTACCGCAAAAAAAAAAAAAAAAAATCTCCCTCAAATAATCCCTTGCTCTTGCCATACCAGAAGCATCATTACAAAATAGAAGGAGCCTGGATACCTGAGTCACCACTTAGAAGACAGCTGCCAAGCCAATATCTGATAAAGAACACCTACATTAAAACAGATAGCTAGTGGGAAGCAGCCGCATAGCACAGGACATCAGCTCCGTGCTTTGTGGCCACCTAGAGGGGTGGGACAGGGAGGGTGGGAGGGAGACACAAGAGGTAAGAGATATGGGGATATATGTATACATATAGCTGATTCACTTTGTTATACAGCAGAAACTAACAAAACATTGTAAAGCAATTATACTCCAATAAAGATGTTAAAAAATAAATAAATTAGATATGTTTAAATGCTAATAAATAAATAAATAAATAAATATTTGTCTGCTTCTGCAAACCACATTATGCCTTCCAGTGAAAACTGAAAAGCAAATAAATTAAAGAATTGATTATACTTGTGAAAAGCCTGCTTTCTAGCTATCGTTTGCTGCTCAAGAACTGGGAGACTTTAGATTTAAGTATAAATTTCCTTACTTCTTAATAAATACTTATAACTATTATTGGGAAAAAGAACACCTACATTGAACTTAGTGTTTAAGAAATTTATTATGTCAAGTCACTGAGTGACTCGTAGTATTTGTTATAGTAGCTAGTGTTACTCATTCAGATTAGTACAATTGTTTTAAAAATATGCAATGGTTAGAATCAAAAATAAGAATGAAATAAAACTGTAAAAATGGCGGAATTTAGAGTCCTTTTTTTTTTACCCTTCGAAATACTTTAATGCCACTTGTATATGAAGGGGGGGGTTCTACTCTATATAATTTCTGATTAAATTTTTAAATTAGCATATACTGGTATTGAAATTAAAAAAAGAAAAAAGTTGTTAAACAACTACTGCTTTAATAACAATTTTTAAAATTAAAACCAAAAACATAAAATGTCATTTGAATTTGTCATCTTTGCCACAGGATAGAAATCAAATAAGTCCTTAGTACCTCTTTTTAAAATAACGCCATCTGGGACTTCCCTGGCGATCCAGTGGTTAAGACTCCGTGCTTCTAATGCAGGGGGCACGGGTTCAATCCCTGATCGGGGAATTAAGATACCACATGCCGTGCAGCGCGGCCAAAAAAAAAGAAAAAAATTAAAATAATGCCACCTTTTATTAATATAAATAGACCTTTACTCACATGTTACCAAGTGTTATCACCTTATCTCAGTTGATCCTCATAAAAATCTGTCTTGCCTGACTTCTTAAGACCTCATTATCTCCACTTTACAAATGGGAAAAGTGAGGCTAAAAAAGCCATGATCTCTGTCCAAAAAACACATAACTAGCATATAGCTATTTTAGTGTATAGTATACAGCTAGTATACACTTATATACTAGCTGAAATAGCTAGCACTAGTATCAATGTAGTTTCAATCCTAACCCAATATTCCTGTCCTTATACCATGCTTCCTCTCTTACAGCAACCAACACAGGTCAACTGATTATACCAAAGTGCCTTTCATCCAATATGTATTCAAAAGATGCTTGTGATTTTGACTCAAATATCTGATGTACTCTTAGAATTATCACTTATGGAAGAATCCACATTTCAATGTGGAACTGAATTCAAAGAAACCATGCCATTCTTCTAAAAATGACCCCATATACACAAAGTAGTACAGATATGAGAAGATATGAACTAGGTCCAAATTTTACCATAATAGTAAAGGAATGAATTATATTTTAAAGAAAAGCAAATTAGTGCTGGATACTGGACTCAAATAACCTGTTTTTTTTTTTTAAAGATTTTTTTGATGTGGACCATTTACAAAGTCTTTATTGAATTTGGTACAATATTGTTTCCATTTTATGTTTTGGTTTTTTGGCTGGGAAGCATGTGGGATCTTAGCTCCCCCACCAGCAATCGAACCCACACCCCCCTGCATTGGAAGGCAAAGTCTTAACTACTGGACTGCCAGGGAAGTCCCTCAAATAACCTTTTTTTTATAAATTAAAATAATTTTTTTAAGTTTTAGTTATTTTATTTATTTATTTTCTGGTTGAGCCAGGTCTTAGTTGTGGCTTGCCAGCTACTTGGTTGTGGCATGCGAACTCTTAGTTGTGGCATGCATGTGGGATCTAGTTCCCTGACCAGGGATCAAACCCGGGCCCCCTGCATTGGGAGCATGGAGTCTTATCCACTGCGCCACCAGGGAAGTCCCATCAAATAGCCTACTTTAAATGACAGCTACTGGAATACAGATATTAAACGTCAACATTCATAAAGGAATAATAAATTTATCAATGTAAGTCTCAGTTATCTGAAAGAACTATCCAAAAGACATGTTTCTTCAATATGTATAACAACTGCTCATGAAATATTTTCAGACAGCATGACAACTTAGCTTTCTAATAAGCAATGCTAGCAAGAGGCACTGAGAATCATCTGTGTTACAAAAGAATAAAAATGAGATGCAACGATCTGTGGGTGGCAAGTCCAGATCCCCTTACCTTTATATACCTTTTCAGTGTTACACAAGTGAAGTGTGAAGTAGGTATCTAGGAGTTGATGGCCATTCCTATTAACAATGTTCCGGGCAGCGATGTTCCGAAGATGTCTAAGACGTCGCTGAAAAATAATCACAAAAAAAGAAGAGTATTCAGCTTTTTCCTCCTATAAAGCTTTCTGAAAGTTACAATTCAAACATAAAATATAGTAAGTTGTCCCAGTCGTTTATTTGTTGAGCCAGCAACCTTAACCCAGTCTCTTATTTATGCCTCAGCATCTCTTCTGTCAAATAGGAACTATTCCTGCCCTATATCATTTACAAGGTTGTTGGGAGCATGAAATAACAGATATGAAACATTCTTGAAAAGCATAAATGTTATATCAATGCTATATACCTGTAGAATAGCGTTAGTATTTCCTGGAACATAAACTAAGTATAATAGTAATTTGCTTTTTTCCCTTTGGAAGGATGCTTGTAGACATGCAAAGTCCACCTCACACCAACAGAAAATCAGCCATTATTACATACATATACCTCTGTTGCTAGCTCAGTCTGACGCCAGATCATCTATTACAACCAGGAAAAGAAGCCAAAGCCAAAAAATAAAAGCAATAACTCACTGTTCACTCCATCCAGCCGGTAACCCAACTGCTGCCAGCTTAAATTCTCACTTGACCAGCAGTTAACCAGCCCCTATTTCCTAATCAGGCCTCCTTCCCAACAATTTCTCCAACTAGGATGCATGAATTACTTGGAGTCACAAGTGTTGGAAAGGCAAAGCTCCATAAGCAACAGTAGAAACCAACAAAAATATAAGATAACTTACGGCACAGCCAAATCATCTCACATCAGAAAGAGAAAACGTTGGCAATGCTGAAGTCTAAGCACAACAGATTCATTCTCAAAAGCTAGTTCCCTGTGTCAGATCATTATTTTCAGAGACTTAAAAATAGAAACCATGGGCTCAGTTTTAAATATGCTTAAAGCTCTCCCTTCAGGCTGAAAGCCCACTTTGCTAAGTCCATCTTTAATTACATGTGCAGTCAGCCAGAAAAGTTCAGTTCTTCCCTTCCATGCACATACCAACCCAATCCTTTCTCCCAATCTAGAGATTAAGATTCTTTGACAGAGAACGTTATTGTCTAATAAAATCGGTTAATACTCAAAGTACGAAAAGCCCCAAATGTACTTACAAAAAGTTCCTAGGGCTTACTCTAAAAGACTTATATTTCTACAATCTGCCAAAGGTTTCCATTTCACACCCTGGATTACAGCAACTATTTCCTTCTACTATATATTTTTCATCAACCTTCTCAGTCAAGATTTTAAATTGACAGGAACTATTAATTGCCTATACACAACAATCACATCTATTCTGCCATAAGATTCCAAACTTGGTCCTCTATTCAAAAACCCGAAAACATTACGCAAAGCCTCCAGCATAAAGTACAAACTTCCCATTATTCCTTTCAAAGCCTTGTGCAATCCGACCTCTCCATAACCTATCCTTACTGCCCACTAGATCTTCCACATACCCAACCCCTTAGTCACACGTGACTGATTAAGGTTCCATGAAAAAGATCATGCATGGTCCTAGCTCCATGCTTTTGCTAATGCTAGCCCCTTAATCTAGAATACTACTCTCTTTAAGGAAATCCATTTATGCTTCAAAGTTAAGGAGAGAAGATTCCTCCTTCCTTATTCTCTAACTGAACTGTTTCTTTTTAATGCAATTAAAAAGAAACACTGGGAGGTTAAACCAGAAATGCAGAAAAATTATTACCTATGGGGGTAAGAACAGGTTGGAGGGAATAGAGATAAAAGCAAGACTTCCCTGATACTTGTTTATGTGGTTTTAACTTCTGTACCATAAGAATGATTTACATAATCAAAAATAAAGTTAAATAAATAAGAAAAAGTTTAAATCAACTAAACCTAGTCCAAAATATAATAGCAATACCAAAAATTACCACCAGCCTTAGGCTATATCACCCACCTTTGCCCAAAATATTACCCTATGATCCAAGGAAATATTAAAGAAGTCAAGGTGACCTAAAGGATCCTCTCTGGTTCTCAGTTCCCCAGAACATCTACTTGACCAAAACAATGTATAATTATACCTAATATGAAATTATGGATAGTTCCAGATATTTGTCAATCTTCCCCAACTAGACTATAAGTTCTATAAAGGAGAGACTTTATTTTATTTACTGTTGTATCTCCAGCATCTAGATGAGTACCTAGCAAACAGCAGGAACACAATAAATGGTTTTTGACTGAATTAATGTATGTCCAGTGAATTAACCCAGTCAAGAAGGTCTTGGTATGACCTAGGCCTTGCAATGAACCTGAGTGGCCTGGAACCCTTAGTGGCTTCTGACACCCACCCACGAGATGGTGGGAGAATAGAGAGCACTTCAAACCTAAGAATGGACCTCAGAACTGAAAGGGAGCTCAAATCTTAGCAGCGCTTCTGGACTACAGCAAATCCTCAGCACTCATCTACCTTTAACTGCTCCAGGGTATACAATCTAGCGGTAGTTCGTGGCCTGGTGGCACCATCTAGCATAAATACACTGCTCTAGAACTTGTCTAAACAGAAATTAAATACCAGATTACCTCTTCAATGGCCCATCTAAAGATAGTTAAATTCAAATCTGTCTTATGCTCTAAACTGGCTCAATTATCTTAGAAAAGTAAAAATACTGAGCAATTAAAATTTACACAGACTTTGGAATTACTCTTTAAGATAACATTCCATGCAGCTTCTTCACCAGCCAATCTCCTTATACTTTCTCAAAGCTCTAAGCTTTCACAGTTATAAAAAGCTCTTTGTGTATCTTTCTACAGCAGGAGCTTTAGGCATCCAAGTTGTGCTCTAAAAACACCTATCTCCAAAACTAAAGCTGAATAGATTTTAATTTTTAAGTTGGAATTAACATGGCTTTAATGTCTTTGAAACACTGCCTATAAAACATTCTATATAAAGGTTAAAAACGTTCACTAACAAATAAAATTAAATCTTCTTACTCAGCTTTGATTTGGAGGACTGACAGATGTAGCTAGAGCACAACTCTATCTGCAACGTTGGCAGTGGGTAAAAGACCAGTAGGATCCTAAATTCCTTAACTTTTTTCTTTTACAAATCTCTCAAGTATAAATTCTAAAACAAGACTTAACTGCCATATGTTGTAGATCTGAAACATTTGCTTAAGTAAAAAAGTAAGCGTTACTCATTAGTATGATTGTAAACTGTTGCCTCTATAAGAATCTAAAATGGTTGGTTTTTCTTGTTAACAGAACTAATGCTCTTAGAAAAATGCTTTAAAACATAACAGTACATTAAATGATTTTTTTGCTTTGCTTTTATTTATTTTGTTGTGTTTTGTCCTGCCCAGCACCTATTTGGTTTAAGAAACAAAAAACAAAACAAAAACAAACAAGCAAACAAACAAAAAAACCCTCAGCTATTCCTTTGTAGAACCACTCTCCTCTGCTATCAATCTATATAATACTTCCTGTAGAATTAACTCCACCTCCAACTCCAAGGAGGGTCGCGTGACTCAGATCAGGCCAATCAGCACATTCCATCCCCCTGCCCGTAACACATGATTAGGATCCTAGAAAACCTAGAAATTAAATTGTTGAGAGGTTTATTTTCCCCCTACTGGCCCAGAAAGGACCATGGGACTAGAGAGGCTGGCAGTCATCTTTACACCACAGTGAAATGAAAACAGCAAGTAAGACAGCAGAGTCCAGAGATGTGGAGCAAGACAGAGGTAAGGGATTAAGAAATACAAACTACTATGCATAAAATAGACAAGCAACAAGGATATAGTGTAGAGCACAGGGAATTATAGCTATTATAGCTATTAATGGAGTGTAATCTGTAAAAATACTGAATCACTATGCTGTACACCTGAAATTAATATTATAAATCAACTATACTTCAATTAAAAAAATAAAAGTAAAAAAGTCCTGGCAACAGAATTTGTCTCTGGATCAAACCATACCTAAAATGAGAACTACTGTATAATGACATATCCAGTCCCTATAAAACTATCAAAGATTACAACTAGAGAGAAGACTTACATTGTAACTGTTTATCAAGAATTTATCCCGGGGCTTCCCTGGTGGCGCAGTGATTAAGAATCTGCCTGCCAATGCAGGGGACACGGGTTCGAGCCCTGGTCTGGGAAGATCCCACATGCCATGGAGCAACTAGGCCCGTGAGCCACAACTACTGAGCCTGCGCTCTAGAGTCCGCGAGCCACAACTATCGAGCCCACGCGCTACAACTACTGAAGCCCGAGCGCCTAGAGACCATGCTCCACAACAAAAGAAGCCACCGCAATGAGAAGCCCACACACCACAACAAAGAGTAGTCCCCACTCGCCTCAACTAGAGAAAGCCCACCTGCAGCAAGGAAGACCCAATGCAGTCAAAAATAAAATAAATTTTAAAAATTAATTAATTAATTTTAAAAAAAGAATTTATCCATTAACAGGTTAGTAGATGAAGAGAACATTCTAATTTAGAGGCAAGGTACAAAGAAATGTTTTATTTTGTTAAACATCTCCATATTTTAGAAAATGGTAATTTCTGGTGGGTCACTCCATTTTTGTTGATATAATTTTGAACCTTAACCTTGGTGACGGCAAGTCAAAACACACCCCAGAACTAAAAGAAAACCAAAGCAATTTTCAGTAGTAAGGTACGCCATTGGTGTTCTATGTTCCTCCCAAATATTACCACCTTTCCCTGGCTGGTATCTAAAACTTTCTGGTTTCTGAGGTATAATAATGACCAAAGAGAAATGTGGTGTCCTTGATCTTGTTCCTCGTCACTGCTGGAGAGTGACTCAGGGAGGCTGATGGCCAACAGAAGGAGGAAGAAATGGTTATCATGCACCCTCCTTCCCTGTACCCCTTGCTTAAAAAACAAGAGTAACTGTGTTTCTTAAATATAATGACTCCACAAATCCCCACCGTCACCAAACTAAGCTATAATCCCACGCACCTTTTATGACTCCCAAGACCATGGTGACGTATCTCCTAAACAAATTTTGAGTCTAATTTGCTTAGTCTACAAGAGCTATTACAAATCAATAATATAATCAATAATCTATAGTCCAATAGAAAAGGGGGCAAAGGATACAAAAAGGCAGCCACCGAAAAAGAAATGGAAATGGTCAATAACCATATGAAAAGACGTATAATCCCACTCATAAAGATATGCACACCAAAACAAATATTCCAGCTTGTGGAGACTGTAGTTTCCAAAGAATGGCCGCACCAATACATCGCATCCCACATGCTCTCTTACAGTGTGATGCTGCCACTCCTCCTTGACGAAGTGGCGTCTATGTTCCCTCTCCCTTAAATGAGGGCAGGCCTGTGACTATGGCAGAAATAATGCCATGTGACTTCTGAAGCTAAATCATAAAATTACCTGGTCCTCTTTACAGGATGCTCTTCCTCAGACTCCAGTCACCCCACTGTGAGGATGCCCAGCAGCCAAGTGGAAAAGACTTTGCAGGTGTTCTCCTCAGCCCCAGCTGAGAGACCCCAGCTATAACCAGACACGCAAGTGACCATTTCAGTACCCAGCCTCTGAGACGCCAGAAATGACATCAAGTAAAGCACAGACAAGTTGTTCCCACCAAGCCCGAACCAAACTGCATATTCATGAGCAAAATAAATGATGATGTTTTAAGCCACTAAGTTTTTTGTTTGTTACTCAGCAATAGAAAACAAAAAGATCTATCTGATTAACCAAACCATTTTAGTCTCTGTCAGGGTTGATGCTAGTAAGGAAAATAATGTTGGAGAAAATATAAAATGGTCCATTTTGGAAGGACGGTGATTTAGCAACAATTATCAAATTTTAAAATGCACATAATATTTGACCAAGAAATTCCACAAATCACAAAAATGTGTGCAAATATGGGCTATAAAAGCAAAAACTGAATAACCACTCAAACTGTGGTATATTCACACAATGGAAAATTGCATAACCCTTACAAAAACAAAGTGCTAATATGAAACACAAACAAAAGAACAAGAAATTTTAAATGTCCACATAAATAAATACTACTATATACCCTGAATGATGTAGATCGTGAGTTGTTCTAAAAGGAACAGAAAGTAAATATTTCAAGATTTTCAGGATGCATCCTGTCTCCGCAAATTCTTTGGGTTTTTGTTTGTTTGTCTGTAATCCTTTAACGATGTCAAAACCTTTCTTATTTCATCAGTTGTTATAAAAAACCGGTGACTGTTGGCCACAGTTTGCTGACCCCTAATGTAGATACTCACTGAGTTATGAGAAGTTTTAAAGTAGCATTTGATTTGGAAATGTAGTCAAACTTGTTCTGAATACCGTTCCCCTTTCCTATTTCCAGTTCATTTTTTTTTTTCAGGTCAGCCATTTATTCTCAGCCTGGGGCCAGGCTAACTGGCATGGAAGAATTAAGGCCCAGGTTAAGTCAGATTACTGCTACTTTGGTACACTTTTTTGAGGGACAACAAAAGCAAACCTGGGAGAAAATTAGTTTTCCACATTTCCATGGAAGGTAAAAATGTTGAATTACCAAATCAAGAATTTAAGCTTGATAAATTAGGTCAATCTTTTTAAAAAAATATAAAAGCCCCTTCTATATTATAGCAGTCTCAATCACCTATTTTTTCTAATCTCTTGATCCCAGCTGAAAGACTCACTGTGAAAACTTTTGAAGAACACAGAAATGCTTTAAAACTAGATGCTGCTGGATAGAAAGCAGATGGTGCCAACACCCAATGTTACAGATTTAAACAAACAAACCACCAACTCTGATCTCTCATAAAAACTTTATAGCTCCTGTTCCTAACTGAGAACTTTCTCTGACACAAATTACACAACCTTGGAACCAAAGCGCTTATTTTGACATTAACTCTCCTCTCACTCAAGTTCAAGTAAGTCCTAGAATTTAATTCAGTCATTTACTATGCACTAACAGGCTTCTCCACAAGAAAAGACAAAATTATCTATGTCTCTGAACTTCCTGCATTTCTTATACATTTTGGCTCTGGGTTTTTTTGGTTTGGGGTTTTTTTTTTTAATCTCTACCCTATTCACCCCAATCTTGGTAGGAAGTCCAAACTTGTCCTTTTTCTCCCATGTTTCCCCTGGGTAGTGCTGGTCTAAGAAACAGGCCTTTGTAGTGACAGATCCAGTATTGTTCTCCATGTATGTCTCTCTCATCCTCCCTCTCTCATTCCCCTTTCTTCTATTTTACTTGCTGTTATTTCCTTTACAGACTATGCTAGGAACTGTGGGGATACAAACATGGCATTCCCTAGTTTCAGAGTATGTAATCTTTCTAAAGAACCGGAGTTTGGGCACATGAAAAAGCCAGTTTGAGGTAAAAGTATCCAACATATACTTTCAAAGACCGCTTAATTAAAGAACTGTTATTTTAGAAACGTAAGACAGAAGAAAGACACAGAATTACACAGGATGACCTGGAGGATAAAAACTGCAAGACAGAAGACAGCTTCAATGGTCCAAGTGTTAAAAGTAGTATCATGCCTGTAATTTGCTTCAAAATAATTGGGGTGAGGGAGGGAGGACAAGTATTGTTAGTTAGGTATATAGATAAAATAAGATCTACCATGAGGTGATAGTTATTGAGTTATTACCAATAACAGGTAATAGGTACCTGGGAGTTTATTACATCCCACCCTGTATGTATGCATTTCAACACACATTTATATATAAAATATACATTATATTTCTTTATGCATTGAAATTTCCATAATAAAAAAAGTTTTAAAGTAATATCAATAAGAACAGAAAGAAAGGATGAGACTATATGGGAGCACAAAGACAAAAATGGGCTTAATGGGGAGACTAACCAGATAACGGATATGGTTGAGGACAAAGAGAAGATTGATAAAAGAAATAAAGGAGTTAAAGGACCTCTAGAAATATAAGAACTAATCAATAAAGGTGTTAGGGCAATAGAGTAGCCATCAGGAAAGGGAAAGGGAAGGAAAGAAAAGAAATATGTATATATACAAGAAACATCCTATACCCTATATCAAATCCCAGATGGTTTAAAAATATTCAAATGTAAATAATTAAAGCATAAAAGTATCAAAAGAAACCATGAAGAATTATTTTATAACCTCAAAGGTCTAAGAATGACATAAAACTCTGAAGCTATAAAAAGAAAGAAAAAAAAATCAATAAAATTTACTATATAAAATATTTTTAAATTATGCATGACAAAAACTAGCATATATAAAATCAAAGGAAAAAACCTAACAAAAAGATTTTAATTCATATAACAAAGACAATTTCACTAAAACATAAAGAGTTCATATGGGAATTCCCTGGTGGTCCGTGGTTAGGATTCGGCGCTTTCACTGCCAGGAGCCCAGGTTCAATCCCTGGTCGGGGAACTAAGATCCCACAAGCCATGAGGCGCAGCCAAAAATAAAATAAAGAGTTCATAGAACAAAAAGTTCAACCACCCAACAGAAAAACCGACAAAGAATATTAACAGATTAATTCACAGAAAATACAAATAGCACTTAAATAAGAAAAGACTCTCAACCTCACTCATAAGAGAAATGCAACTTAAAACTACACTAAAATTGGCACAGATCACAAAGTCTGATAACATATTCAGAGGCAGGCAGTGGCAAAACAGACACTTCCCTGAAAAAAGTATAATTGGTAAAACCTCTAAGACGGCAATGTGGCAATACCTACCACAATTACAAATGCATAGATTCTTTGACCCAGAAATTCCACTTCTGCACTTATGTTAACCTTTGAATTGTGATCCACATGAATATATTACCTATCTTTTAAAATAAAACTAAATTTACATATTTAAAAAAACAGAGATGGCAACCAACCCTTAAGCCCAGGTATCTGTGATAGTCATTACCAGAAGCAGTGTGACATAGTGGTAAGAGAGTCAATAATCCTGAACTCAAGGGTGGTTCTAACCACTCACTAGTGGGCAAACCACTGAGTCTCTCTGAGCCTGTTTTCCTTTCCATAAAACAGAGATATTTCCTGCATGCTTACCTCTGTGGGTTATTTTAAGGATCAAATGAAATAATGGACATAAAAGCTCTCTGAGACTGTAAAGTATTTTACAAATATAAGGTATTAACAGAAATAGGGATGTCAAGAAAGGGATGTGGTTAGTGTAAAATGACGAATTGGTTTAGGCATTTCTAATCTGAAGTAAAGAGACAGATTTAGAATTCATCTATCTAAATAGAGGTAATAAAGTCACAAGAGTATAACAGATCTCCAAATGACAAACATTCAATAAAGAGAATTATAGAATTACAGAACTGAAAAGGATCTTGAAAGTCATCTAAGCCTTTGCTACTCAGTATCACCTGGGAACCGGTTGGAAATGCAGATTCTCAGGTCCCACTACAGACCTTACTCAATCAGAATCTACATTTTAACAAGATCCCCAGGTAATTTGTGTGTACATTTTGAGTTTAATAAGCACTAGTCTAAGCCATTTTACTCATTTTTTAGATAATAAAATTGAGGTCCTAAGTAAATGGAGCTACCCATGTTTACACTGTTAGTAAGCAGCAAAATCAAGGTTTGCACCCAGGCCTGATCTCCTAGGCTATGTGTACATGTGTGCCTGTACACCATGTATTTGCTTCCCAGATACCCTGTTTCAAAGCCTTTGAGACATCTTTGCCTGGCAGATGTCCCATGCCCCTACTCCCATTTCTAATCAGCCACCCAGCCCATCAATCCTTTCTTCACAGTTATCTCTGGCATATGTTTCTTCCTCTCCACACTCTTCATTCACTTCCCTAAAGCTATTGTTGTTTATACTGTAAAAACCAGCTTTCTTCTCTTATACACATATCAACTTCCTCTTCTGCAAACAAGAGCTCACAAATAGTAATCTCTAAACAATTCCTTAAACAAGTACAAGCCATTATGCATTTGGCTGCTTGCGGGGGTAGGGATGGTGGGGGGCCCTGCTAAGCCGCATGGCATTGCTGGATCTTAGTTCCCTGACCAAGGATTGAATCCGTGCCCCCTGCAGTGGAAGCACAGAGTCCTAACCACTGGACCACCAGGATATTCCCCATTATGCATTAAATGTTAACATACTGATTTCAGGGAGACTCTATTTTTAAAACCTACCAAGATTAGCAAAATTAGAATCTTTGTGTCTTCATTTCCATTATTTCTTTCCCATTACCCCCCGCCTTCTCTTTGCCCCAGAAATACCCAGGTTGCCTTTATCTAATAAGGTCCTCCCACTACAATCAAGCTTTACTAAATAAATCCAAAGGCCCTAAATCTACTTTCCAGTACCATCTTCAATCCCAATCTGTCTCAATAAGCTCGCAACATTCACAAACATCCTCATGTCTTCATAATTCTCTCCTATACATTGTACCCTAACAAACCAAAGTATTTCAACATTTCTGGAGTACCCATGATGTGCCAGGAACTACACAATGAAATAGGAGACTAAATACCTCTGACTACCTCTCCTACATAAATTCAATAAAATTAAGAGCCCTGGTCTCTGCCCCATTTCCACATCTGCACCAAGAATTTTTGACTTTTTTAAGAACCAATAATATGGGACTTTTATAGATGCTCAGCCACGAAAGAAATAGATGAAGAGGCAGATTAAGCCACCCACAACATGAGGACTAACTCCTGTGCAACAGCCAGTACACTGCAGCACTAGGGTAAACAGTTCCAGAGACTCCCAGCTACAAACTGAGTTCAATTAAATCAACCTGAGAAAAAACAAAGGGCATGTGCTTCAGAACAAAATCAGATTGTGAGCTATTTATTCCAGTTATACCAAACATTGGTTTTGTGTTGTGGTATAAACTTAGCCAACTTAGGTTTGAGTCCCAGCTCTGCTATTTCCCTTGGGTATGTAACTAATCTCCCTAACCTTCAGACACCTCATCTGTAAAATGGAGCTAATAACAGCTTCTACCTCACAGAGTTGCAATGAATGAAGAGTAAAGGGAAGAACTGCAAAGCACTTAGACACAGTGCTAGCGCATAAGGTAGTTCAATAATGTAACAATTATTACCCTACAGGTTGCCTCAGCTTTTAGTGGTCAGTTTACCCGTAGGTTCAAAATCTATCCACCTAACCGGAGCTATACAGGTTTGTGAAGGTAGAGACAAAGGTGAAACTGGAAAACTGTGCTTTAAATCCAAGAAGCAAACAGACTAAGATAGTGGGAAAAGCTCCAAATTTAGAACCAAAATAGCTGGGTATTCATTGTTCTTTTCTGGGCCTTGATTCTCTCACTGTTAAGTGGGGGAGATGGTTCTAACTACTGTGGCTAAAAATACTATGAGAATAGTTTTAAAGACACAAGGCAGCATGACAAAAGATAAAAGGGTAAGAGTGGAAAATTCATTCATGAATCATTTTTAAAGGATATTTCTGCAGTAGTGTGTGAAAATGAGCCAAGAATCTTGACTGGAGGAAAATATGACAGCAAATGGTAATCACAAAGTTGGACTAAAATGAGTACCTACAATTAAGCAGACAAATGTCAAATCATTCCTCATGACCCAACTCAGAATCTCCACTTTTGAGACATCCTTCCTGACCACCCTGCCCCATCCACTACCCTAAACCAAGATGATAACTTCTCCCCTCTGTGCCATGACTATGCTATATACATGCCACCATCACAGTACTTACCACAATCATGCTCACAATCATGCTTTATCAACTATGTTTATATGCCTGTGTACCCCCAAAAGAGGGGTGAGCCTTAAATAAAGAAACCAAGTTTCATTCCTCTTTTTACCCATAGCACTTAGCACCTGACACAAAGTAGATACTCAGTAAGTGTTTGATGGGTGAACCAATGAGTAAACCATGGACAAGATTAGATATTTCACAGTGCCATAAGACAGCAGCCTTATGTATATGTTATATTTAACATACACATTAAAGTTATATTTTATATATACCTCTTAATAGCACTTCTACTTTGTCACCACTCTCGGCCTTTCTGTAGCCTCCAGTGACTATAAACTCCTTAAGAACCAAAACCATCTATTTATCCCAAGCACAGCCACATGGATATTCAATAAATGTTTGCTGAAGGAATAAAGGAATGATGAATGAATGAATATCTCACACTGCCTCACAGCTTAGGCCTCAGTCTCCCCTTATTTAGAAACTTCATCAGCAGCCTTCTCCCCACCACCTTCTCAATGACTCTTCTCACCGCCAGTCTCTTCTCAAAACTATCTTCCTACTCTCACAGTACAATGCCAAGGGCAGACTGATAAATGTGGAGGGAGTGTTAAGAGCTTGGAAATCATAATTTTACCACAATGATAGCCAAGATTACCTCAGACAAAAATCATCAATGGGGACTTCCCTCGTAGTCCAGTGGCTCAGACTCCACACTCCCAATGCAGGGGCCCAGGTTCATCCCTGGTTGGGGAACTAGATCCCACACGCCGCAACTAAGTGTTCGTATGACGCAACTAAAGATCCCGTGTGCCACAACTAAGATCCAGCGCAGCCAAATAAATAATTTAAAAAAAAATCATCAATGGATGATAAATCTGGGGCGGGGGTGCAGCGGGGGAAGCAGGATATATTCATGATCTCAAAGTGTCTCCCTACAGACTGTTTATTAGTTAGTTTCAAGGGCAGACACACACATACAGAGTTATATAGTTGAAAAATCAGATAATATCTTGACCGAGTGACCAAAATAAACATCACCAGTAAGGGACAAATGGACATCATGTGCCTCCAGAAGTGATACCCTATGAAGGACACATCACCACACATGAAATTCCAATTGAAGGGACTTCCCTGGTGTTCCAGTGGTTCAGACTCCAAGCTTCCAATGCAGGGGGTGCGGGTTCAACCCCTGTTTGGGGAACTAAGATCCCACGTGCCATGCGGCATGGCCAAAAAAATGAAAAAAAAGAAAAAGAAATTCCAATTGAGAGAATGCATAATCTGAATCTAATCATGAGGAAATATCAGATAAACAGAAAATGAAGAATAGTCTATTTCAAAAAGGGAGGAAGGGGTCTATCTGTATAATGACACTGACCTTAAAAAAAGAGACAAAGAAAAGCTGCAGAAATGTTCTACCTTAAAGAAGAGATAAAACCACTAAATGCAATACCTGACTCTAGAATGGATCACGAACTGGAGAAAAGAAATGTTCTATAAAGGACATTATGGGATCAACTGACAGATTGTGAACCACAGATTAGATAAAAGCATTATATCAATGTTAATTTACTGAAACTGATAACTATACTGCAGATATAAAAGAGAACATACCTCTTCTAGGAAATACATACTCAAGTATTTAAGGATAAAAGGTCAGGATGTATGTAACTTAACTTCAAATGATTCACACACAAAAAAAACTTATCTATATCTGTATAGACCTAGGAAGAGATAGCTTGCAAATGACAAGGCAAATGGAATGTTAACAATAGATGACCCTGGGTAAAGGGTAGAAAGGTATTCTTGTACATGTTTTATTTTTGCAATTTTTCAATAAGCTTGTAATTCTTTCTAAACAAAAAGTTTAAAAAAGAAAAGAAAAATAAGTACTAGCTTGTACTAGCAATAAGACAAGAAAAGATATAAAAGGTATAGAGATTGGGCTTCCCTGGTGGCGCAGTGATTGAGAGTCCGCCTGCCGATGCAGGGGACACGGGTTCGTGCCCCTGTCCGGGAAGATCCCACATGCCGCGGAGCGGCTGGGCCCGTGAGCCATGGCCACTGAGTCTGTGCATCCAGAGCCTGTGCTCCGCAACGGGAGAGGCCACAACAGTGAGAGACCGCCAAAAAAAAAAAGGTATAGAGATTGAGAAGGAAGAAATAAAACTGTCTTTGTTCAACAGATAACATGATCATCTATGTAGAAAATCTGAGAAAATCAACCACAAACTCCTGTAACTAAGCAATTATCGCAAGGTTGCAGGGTACGAGGTAAATTTACAAAAGCCCATTGCTTTCCTATATACCAGCAATGAACAAAGGGAATTTGCATTTAAAAACATAATATCGTTTACATTATACTCCCCCAAAATGAAATCCTTAGGTATAAATATGAACAAGATCTACATGAGGAAAACTATACAACTCTAATGAAAGATATCAAAGAAGAACTAAATAAATGGAGAAAATCCATATTCATGGATAGGAAGATGCAATATTGTTAAGATGTCAATTCCTTCCAACTTAATCTATAGATTCAGTGCAATCCCTATCAAAATTCCAGCAAGCTATTCTGTGGATACTGACAAACGGAATAAACAAGTAAATCAAAGGAACAGAATAGAGAGCTCAGAAACTTATACCACATAAGTATAGTCAACTGATCTTTGACAGAGGAGCAAAGGCAATACTACACACCTATTAAAATAGCCAAAATCCAGAATACTGACAACACCAAATGCTAACAAGGATGTGGAGCAATTTTCATTCACTCCTGGTGGGGAGGAAGTTGTAGATGTAGCGCAAGGTGTAGGTGTAGAGCAAAGATAGTCTTTCAACAAATGGTGCTGGAACAACTGGACCTCCACACACAAAAGAAGAATCTAGACACAAACCTTACCCCTTCACAAAACCCAACTCAAAATGGACCACAGACCTAAATGTAAAAACGCGAAACTATAAAATTCATAGAAGAAATCTAGGTGACCTTGGGAATGGCAACTACTTTTTAGATACAACAGCAAACACACTCTCCATGAAAGAAATAATTGATAAACTAGACTTCGTTAAAATTTAAAACTTCTGCTCTCTGAAAGACAATGTCAAGAGAATGAGAAAACAAGCCATGGGGGAAAATATATGCAAAAAACACATCTGACAAAGGACTGTTACCTAAAATATACAAAGAACTCTTAACTCAACAACAGAAAAACAAAACCACCTGATTGAAAAATGGGCCAAAGACCTTAACAGACACCTCACCAAATAAGATATACAGACAGCAAATAAGCATATGAAAAGATGTTCCACATCATTTTTCATTAGGGAAATGCAAACTAAAACAAACAAGATACCACTACACACCTATTAAAATAGCCAAAATCCAGAATACTGACCACACCGAACGCTAACAAGGATGTGGAACAATTTTCATCCATGGCTAGTGGGGAGGGAGCTGTAGATGTAGCGCAGGGTGTAGGTATAGCGCAAGGCATTTTTAGGGCAGTGATGCTACTCTGCGTGATACTATATTGGTGAACACATGTCATCATACATATGTTCAAAACCAGAGAATGTATAACACCAAGAGTAAACCCTAATGTAAACTGTGAACTCTGGCTGATGATGATGTGTCAGCGTAGTTCATCAACTGTAACAAACGTATGACTGTGGTGTGGGGTGCTGCTAATGGGGGAGGCTATGTACGTACAGGGGCAGAAAGTACTTGGAAAATCTCTGTACCTTCTGCTCAATTTTGCTATGAACTTAAAATTGCCCTAAAAAATAAAGTCTATTAAAAAAAAAAGACAGTCCTCCCCTCTACCTCCAGGATAACGTCCAAATTCCAAACCATGGCACACATGGCCCTCCATAATCTAATCCCAAACTATACCTCTCCAGCTCGTTTGTTTCCACCATCCTCCTCCAAGATCCTTAAACTCCAGCCTCACATAATTATCTGCCATTTGCTTTTACACCTACTTACCTTTTTGCTCAAGCTGGTCCCTCTGCTAGAATGCTTTTCCTTCTCTTTCCCACCTCAGTATTTAGTTCAAACCATCTCTTATATTACACTAAAATGGTCTGCTGACATAGCTGCCTTAACCATTAGATTATAAATCCCTCCAGGGCAAGGACAGTGCCTTATTTATCGTATCCTCGGAGCCTGACAAACTGCAGCAGTAGTAGTAGTAATGATAGTAGCAAGAGCAGACATTTAGTGAGCATTGAGCAGTTACTATGTACCAAGCACCTTTTTAGGCAAATTTATGATCCACATAATTCTTTCAACAACCCTACAAGGTAGGTGCTATAATGCCCATTTGATCTGAGCCTCCCTGAGACATAGGGAGATTAAGTAACTTCCAGACTGCCAACTAGGAAATAATGGAACCGGATTTGAACCCAAGCATCAGGCTCTAGAAAACATATTCTTCACCACTGTGGTATACATGGTAGAAATGCAAAAAAAACCACAAACTGTTAAACAAATGATAGTGTAGAACAGAGTTGAGCACAATATTTGTGGAATGAAAATGTTAGGGACAGAGACTTCCCTAGTGGTGCAGCGGTTAAGACTCCGCGCTCCCAATGCAGGAGGCCCGGGTTTGATCCCTGGTCAGGGAACTAGATCTCACATGCATGCCACAACTAAGAGTTCACATGCCACAACTAAGGAGCCCACCACGTGCCACAGCTTAGACCTGGCGCAAGCAAATAAATAAATATTAAAGGAAAAAAAAAGAAAAGAAAAAATTATTTGCTTTTAAGAAATTATAAAACCGTATTCAAAGATATTCTGGTACTCCAACAATAAGAGAAGTTAGAGAAAGAAGTACACCAGAGTCTAACGCAGTATTTGGTACACATCAGAAATTTAGTATCAATTAATTAAATTTTTCCATTTTTAACAGATTTTATGTTTACTTCTAAGTACCAACTTATTTTGTCTTTATTTTTGATATAATATCTAAAATGCACTGCATATTTTGCTAGCTCATTGAAGAGGGCATTGATAAGGTAACCTATTCTTGAAAATACAAGGTAGTAATAGTGCGCAACGATTTTTAGTAATTTGCAGGTAGTTTTAAAACATCCAAGTTTATAAAATATCAAAAATGCAGCTAATGTACAATTAAGAAATTCTGCAATTCTAGTGTCCCCATATAATAATCAGACTGATTTCTTTTGGTAGAAATAAAGGAATATCAAATGTAAACCAGTCAGTCAAGGGCACTGGGACAACTGTTCTTTATTTTTATATTTATATTAAATACCTTGCATGTAGGAAAAACTCCATTTAGTCAATTCATTAAAACAAGCTTGAAATACCTACTATATGTACAGTTCTGTGATGGGACCAACTCCATCCTGTAATGAGTACAGTCCTGTAAAATATCCGATACCTGAAATGAGCACCCTGCAGCCTACCTGCCTATCTTGCTTTCTGATCTATTTTCAGATTGAAAAATTAGAAAGTCCTTCCCATGTTGCTGCTTTTCATATATACCCTTATATTAATATTTTAGGGACTTCCCTGGTGGTCCAGTGGTTAAGACTCCAAACTTCCTTTGCAGGGGTCACATGTTCAATCCCTGGTCGGGGAACTAAGATCCCACATGCCGCGAGACTAAAAACACAGCTTTTTCATACTCCTAAATTAGTTTCATGTTGTGTTAAAAAAATAAAGTGTAGTTTTCCTGTATTAGCTCTTATACAAAAAAAAAAAGACTGGAATTGTGACGGGAAATAATTCATATCCTCTGAAAGACTTAAGTAGGTTGGAGGAAACAAGACATAAAGTTGCTAATCCTGTGCTTAACATAAATCAAAGGAGGTACTTTATAAATATCTGTTGAATAAACGGATTACTCAGTCAGTTTCTTCCACTTCTGCACTTAGAACTAGTTTTGACATAGGTTAACATGAACACATGTAGCTCACAGTTAAGCCCTTAGTCAAAAAAATATAGTTATGTTAAAAGAGATCCAAGTTTTTCCAGGAAAAAAATAGACCATAAAAGTCTGATTTCCACTTTCACTCATTTGTATCTTCTCTTTTTTTCTTACCCAGGAATCTACTGACAAAAGCCAAAGGCAGCTGTCAGTTTCAGCTTCCTTGTTTTCCTCATTATTTTCAAAAAAGCCTGACTGCATCTTGTAGGACATTCTAAAAACCATGCTGGGGAAAAAGTACCAGATATTTCAGTGGACCAGCAAACAGAGATTCCTAATTGCTGGGTTCTAATACTCAGCTTTCTCAGCTTCTCAACCAATAAATGCACTTGACTCCAGTTTTTCAATGACTGATAACATTACTAGTAAATGACATCTATGGCAATCAGCATCAAACATTACACAAATAAAATTCCTCACATGAAAAACCCCACAATCACCAGATGGCTGCTGTTTCAGAAATGTGAAGCGGTAAAGAATCAGGACTTCTTAAGTGGGATATTCAAAAAAGGATAGACAGGAACAAAACAGGAAGACTGATCACTCACATTACACAGGGACATTCCAAAGTTTCACTAATACATACCATAGCAGGCGGAAAGGGGATGGAGTCTGACAGCTCAGCCTGAAAAGAGAAGTTTAAAATACAGTCTCTCCTACATTTTAATTCTAGCCTAAAATCCCCAAAGTTGTAGGGATAATGTGTCAAAGCCCAGAGATAAGTTTAAGAAACAAATTCTCAAAACTCCAAGCCAAGCACAGTGAAATAAATGCTCATGAGAGACGCAGGATCTGGTCAGGTCTTTGCCACCAGCAGGAAGAGCAGGGCACTCAATTCACATTTGTTAAATTAATACTCTTTACTGACTCCCTGCGGGTGGAAATAAACAGAGGGACCAAGTCTCTGGCCAGGAGAATAGTTTCACCTCTGAGGGCTTCAGAATTTGCATCTATAAAATTCTATGATTCAAAATTCATGCTTCCATCTTAAAATAAGATGGAAAACAAGGGTATATAATATTAAACCAAAAAGTATACTATGAAATAGGTTTTGGAAAAAATTCCAATGTCAAGTTTCCATTCTCCACGTGCTCCTCTACATGTATAATCTAAGAACACAACTCCTAAGATACAAGACATTTAAAAACTTTAACTGAGAAGTTACTGATGCCATTAAACCTAAAACAAAGTATAAAACCTAAAAATGTTTCAACCCCTCTCTTAATATAGATCTGTCTAATTTTTCTAAAACATCCCTAGTTTGTATCTGCACTCATTCAAGCACATTAAAAATGACAAGTATTTTTTCCCCCAGTAGTAATATGTCTACTGATGAAAATACACAGATTATCAAAAATATACATTTGGAAAATATGAAAACCTAATTCTTTTTTTTTTCATTTTACTACTCACTCAGGCCTAACTTACTAGTTTCAATTCTTCTCTGGCTCTATTTCCAGTCGGTTTCACTTCTGAATTTTCTGCCGCAAAGTTAAGAACTGTGACCCAGTAGAGAAATTTTAAAGTTAACACTGAATAAGAACATAGCTTTTCCTTTCAAAGGAAAACTAAACATTTTCACACACACACACAAAAATTGAAAAACCTTAAATTCCTAATGGCATTTTATCACGTAAAAATAATGATTTTAGGATGCTGATATCTTCTTTGTTTCTGAAGCTTCCTCACACCGATCTGTTTACAAGAACCAAAACAGCTCAAAAATTGCTATCATTTTACTGTATAGCTATACAACACAGCTATACACTATTTTCTTATTAGAGTCACAAGGAAGGGGCTCAACAAATATTTGTGGAAGGAATAAATATACATAACATTGCACGGGGCACATGTTTCCAATAAGATACAGCCTTCTCTCTGCCTTCAGTGGCCTTGCCAACAAAACAAATCTTTTAAACACATAATAAAAAGATGATTAAATCAGACTGACAGAAGTAAGACATCTAATAAACAGAAACATGTAAAGGAAAAATATATATCCTATACAGCTAAATTAAGTTTTAGAAAGCTTTTGTGCTTCTACCATTTTTTTCTTATATGTGTTTCAATCCCATTTCCTTCCTCTCTTTAGGCTGTTAAGTTCTTCAAAGGAATGATCCATATACAAATAAAATTTTAAAACAAAAAACGTACTGAGTTCCTACTACGTAATCAGCACAGTGCTATGTAAAGGTGCTGTGGGAAATAAAATAAAAAGCGTGATGGTCTCGAACCTTGAGATAACTTAAAGCTTTTGTTTTTCACCAGACTCTGAAAAGAATAGGTATCTATGGAAAGTGGGAATCAAAGACCTAAACTGCAGTCCCTGTGATGACACCCTTTGTGACTTTGAGAAAGTTACCCAGACCTTAGATTCCTCATCTGTAAAAGGAAGTGGTTACTGATAGAACTCTCCTATGCAGAAGAATTCCAAGTAATTTATGTAGATACTCTGCCCTCAAGGAGGGGGAGTATCAATCCCCACTCCTTCAGTGTGGACTGTACAAAGCAACTTCCTCCCAAAGAGGAAGGAGGGATGGAGGGATGAGCGGGAGAAAGTAACCTTACAGCAGAGGAACCTGACAAACACAACTGCACTGGTGATGATGAAGGTTAACATCAATAGTGATAAGTCATGTTAACAGTATGCACACTTGATATGACAGGATGAAAATGGCACTTTACTTCTCCAGCCTTTCTCCCAAAAACCCATAACCCCAATCTAATCATCAGGAAAAAAACAAAAACACCAGACAAATTCCAATAGAGGGACATCCTACAGAATACCTGAGAAGTACTCAAAACGATAAAGGTCATCAAAAAGAAGGAAAGTCTGAGGAACTGTTACGACCAAGAGGAGGTTAAGGAGATAGGTGAACAAAATATAACGTGATGTGCACAATGGGATCCTGAAAAAGTATATTACGTAAACACTAAGGATCCATCAACAGATGAATGAACAAACAAAATGTAGTATATAAACACAATGGAATATTATTCAGCCTTAAAAAGAAATGAAAGTCTGATACATGCTATAACATGGATGAATGTTGAAAACATTATGTTGAATGAAATAAGCCAGACACAAAAGGGCAAATATTGTATGATTCCCTTATAAGAAGAAGGTAGAATAAGCAAAGTCATAGAGACATAAAGTAGAACAGAGTTTACCAGGAGCTGGGGGAAGGAAGAATGGGGAGTTGTTTAATGAGTATGGTTTCTGTTTGAGATGCTGAAAAATTCCAGAAATGGATAGTAATGATGGTTGCACAACATTGAGGATGTACCTAATGCCACTGAATTATACTTAAAAATGATTTAAAATGGCAAATTTTATATTATGTATATCTTACCACAATTTTTTAAATGAAGGAAATCTGAATAAAATATAGACTTTAGTTAATAATAATGTATCAGTACTGATTCATCAATTGTAACAAATGTACCATACTAACGAAGATGTTAAAAATAGGGGAAAATGGGTATAGAGTATATGGGAACTTTCTGTACTATCCTCTCAATTTGTCTGTAAATCTAAAATTGTTCTAAAAATTAAAGTCTAGGGAATTCCCTGGCGGTCCAGTGGTTAGGACTCTGCGCTTTCGCTGCTGGGGGCCCGGGTTCAATCCCTGGTTGGGGAATTAATATCCCACAAGCTGTGTGCACAGCCAAAAGGAAAAATAAAATAAAATAAAAAACAAAGTCTATTTTTAAAAATTCAAGGGAGATAAAGGTTAACAGCACTAATATTCCCTACCTCCTCCCATAAAAAGACAAGAAAAATGCTCTTTAAATGAATAAAAAACATGAGCAAGTAATCAGAAAAATTAATGCCAGGGACATGAACAAGCAAGTCACAAAAGAAATGAAAATGCTATAAAAATCTATGCAAAAATATTGAAACTCGTAGGGTTGTGTAAGGATAGAGTTCATATACTTTGCACAGTGTTTGGCATACAATAAATGAAGCTACTAAAACATAACTGATAACTAAAGAAATACAAATTTAAATAACAAAAAATATGTATATGTGTATGTAGGTTATATGTGTGTGTGTGTATATGTGTATATATGTATACATGTGTATGTGTAAACATCCTTTGAGTGAATGATTTCAAAGATACCTGTATATGGATATTCATTGCAACAAAATAACACAGAAAAACTGGAAACAGTCCAAAAGTCTACCAATGGGGGTTAAACAAACATAACTAAACATTATTATACAAAAATGTGGCAGGTGTATGTATACTGATGACAACTGTCTAAGAAAAATAATAATGAATTGTAAAATTTTTTAAATGGAAGTGATTAAACTAGGTTAGGACTATAACTGCATGCAAAACTATGTGTTTATGTATGTAGTGACCCAAAAACGGTCACTAAAAAATCACTAAAAAGCCTCCCCAGCTCTGAGTATCTGAGAAATGTAGTTAGGTTATACTCAAAGGAGGAAGCCTTTGGGAAGGAAAGAAATGCTCTAAAACTTTTAAGGACATAATAAATACCTCAACTACAAAACACAAATTTTTATTTCAAAATGCCTAATGTGAAGGAAGTTATTCTTCAGATGAGCTTATATTCACTAGTTAATTACAAACCTCAACCAAAAATTAAAGAGCAAAAACAATCTTCAAAATGTGTGACCAGGGCTTCCCTGGTGGCGCAGTGGTTGAGAGTCCGCCTGCCGACGCAGGGGACACGGGTTCGTGCCCCGGTCCGGGAGGATCCCACATGTCGCGGAGCGGCTGGGCCTGTGAGCCATGGCCGCTGAGCCTGCGCGTCCGGAGCCTGTGCTCCGCAACGGGAGAGGCCACAACAGTGAGAGGCCCGCGTACCGCAAAAAAAAAAAAACAAAAAACAAAAAAATGTGTGACCAGTTCAGGCTTTAATTACAGGTAAAGCAAAATCCTACAGAAGCAAAAGGAGGCAAAATTAAGTAGTAGTCCCATTTGACATAATCAAGTAGCTATAATATTATGGACTGTAGTTAACACTCATAAATGTAAAGGTTCAGGAGTTATGCAGTGTTAACTGAATTTTTTCTTTAAGAAAAGTGGATTAAAATAAGAAAAATAAGTTAGGTCTTACAGTTTTGTGGGCTTTCTTTGAGCCAAAACAAAATAAATCTTTTTCTGGAGGCAGATTGGGGGTAGGGGGGAGTCCAATACTTTTGGAACTAATATACAGTAAATTAATATTTTAAACAATACAGCCACTAGAATCAATGGGACTTAATGAAGACTGGAATAAATGAGTAAATAATAGCAGGGGTACTCTCTATCCTAAAACAAAAATATACCTTAGAACTGTGGTTCTCAACCAGAAGTTATTTTGCCCCCTAAGAGACATTTGGCAACATCTAAAGACATTTTTGACTGTCAGGCCTGAGATGGTGCTGCTGTATACTGTGAGTAGAGGCCATGGAGGTGACAAAACATCTTACAGACCCACCTACCCACCCAAAATGTCAACAGTGCTGAAGTTGAAAAACCCTACCTTAGAAACAGGCTGGAGGTGGCGGGGAGAAACCACTGAATCTATGCTTTGAAATAATCAACTTTATCGTAGAAATCCTAAATCAACAAGGTTTGTTTACCTGTTTAGAAATATTGACATCTTATCAAATAGCATGGAATCTATTAAAGTGACACAATTTTCAAAGTGTTATTCAAAAGAAAGTTAACTGGATTTCCAATTTATCCAAACATTTGAAATTCTGCAAAAGCCACAGGCAAAAAAAAGACAACAAATTAATGCTAAAAGAAAAAAGTTTTATACACACACATTCTCTGATTCTCATAACCAATATTGAGCAAAAGAAGAATACATTTTGCGTGATTCCATTTATATACAGTTCAAGAACAGTCAAAAACTTTTCTCTTATGTTAGAAATCAGAATAGTGGTTCCTCTGGAGACAAAGAAAAAGTAGAGATGGGAGAGAACATGAGGGGGACTTCTGGGACGGTAATAATTTTGTACTTCTTAATCTGGGTAGTACTTCCATAACTTTCTTTGCTTTGTGACAATTCATCAAGCTGTGTACTAATAATTGGTATACTTTACTGTATACAGATAACCCTTTAATAAAAATGTTTACTTTTTTAAATGGTATATATTTATATCCTAAAAACTTGAGCATTTTGACCCAGAAAGCGAAATTAATGTCAAGAGCAAAAGTAAAGTGCTTTTGTTATACAGGCTGCCTTCCAAGAATTCAAGAAGGATGACACCCCCAGAAAGCTGTAAATACCATACTCAGCGATCACAGAGCATTCAGCCGTACACTTAAGCCACTATATATCCCTTGGCACAAATCCAAAACTTGGACAAACGCTTACAAATGCAGTTGGATTTATTCCACGGACAGTTTGTTTGGATTATTTCCCCCAATGTTAAACTGGGAACTGTTATCAGAGAACAGGCTCTATGAAACAAATGATGCTTTCTCTTTCCTAATCCCACACTTTCCCAAAGCTCTCCCAAACTAAACCCCTCTTGGCTCTTGACTCCTTTAGGATTTCTCCAGGATGCCTGTAACAGTGTCCATCATTGCCTCTCCCAGTATCCACTCTCACAGTCCACCTCCCGCCACACACATGAAAATTCACATTAATGCTCACTCCAGAGGCTAGTCTCCCCCACCAGACTTTCACTCTCCCCCAGCACCTTGCAAATACAATCCAAACTTCAGTACCCTCAAACTCATACCCTCCACAAACTCCCTTCCCAACAGCGCCCCAAAACCAGGGCCCATGCTACCCCAGTCTTTTAGATCCTCTTCTACCACACAGAAAGCCCTTGCTTCTGCAAACAACTCAGCTCCATGGCCACCACTGTAGCTCTGATCTCCAGTCTCCTTCCCTTTAGGGGTCCCCACATCCCCACACTTTCCTGTATTCAAATCCATCCCATTGCCCATCCCCCCTCTGCCCCCAGCCTCTGCTTTCTTCCATCTGACTCTTTCCTAAGTACTAAGACTTAGGGATGGGAAGTTGGAGGAAGGGTAGGAAAGAACTCTGTCCTGTGTGGAAATGGTGGAGAAAAGACTGTTCAAGTCTGCAGCACAACAACCACGTGCTGAGGCTACAGTCAGAGGGTGGATTCTGAAAGCCCGCCCCACCACTCATTAATGGCAAGGCTTTGGCCAAGCGATTTTACAAACGTAAGCCTCAGTCTCTTGAACTACAAAATGGAGCTAATAAAAACAGCTGCCTCCCAGAGTTGTGAGGTTAAATCAACTACCAGCCAGCTGAGCACTTGGCACAAACCCAACACGGTGAATTCTCAACGACTGACCGTTTCTCTTAGGTCCTCTTCGTGGATGCGGGAAGATGAAAGGTACTTTCTTTCCGCCTCTTTAATGCTAAAGTTCCTGCAAAGTCTCCTCTTGGGGGAGAGCAAGAAGGCAAGGGAGAGAAGGAAAGAAGAAGTACTCTACAGATAGGTGGGTGATACAAAGAATTTTGTCAGGTCCCCAAACTCGGTGTTCTCTCTTTATTATCCGCTTACAATGTGGACGGATCCAAGTTGGATCCAAGAAACCCTTTATGCCTTGCTAAAGGATGGGGGGAAGACATGAATATATACAGCAAATGTGCCTCCACGGATACTCATTTGATGGAATGCAGTAGACCCCCCCCCTCAAATTGCTAAAATGCGTTCCTTGGGGGTCGGAGAATTAGGAAGGAAACCCAAAGTCCCAAAGGATTTTGCTTGAGAGTTTAAGGGAGTACTTCATAATAAGGAGAGATTAAAAGTAAATGCTGGAAACCCTAAAGACTTCTCACTTCGCCTGCAACACAGAGTATCAATTGGTTTGTCAGCAAGTCAGTGAGTTGAGAAAGGAAAAGCGCTTTCCCCCGTCTCTCCTGGGACACCGGGGCTTCCCCGGGTCCCTTCCCAAGAGGGATAAAGGGGAGGGTCTGCGCCAGGGAATCCCCAGCTCCCTACGGAGTGGGACAGGAGGGCCCCCAGGGAGTTTCACTGGGTCCCTTCCCGCCTCTTCCCAGCCCATCTCCTGTAACGGGATGTCTCCTGGGACTCGAGGATCCCCCAGAGGTTCGGCCATCCCTGGATTCCTACCCTCCCAAGACCTCTGGACAGCCCTCCTCGGTCCTCAGAGTGCTTCCCAGTCACTTCTCAGGGTCTCCCGGCCTGTACAGGGTCAGCCCGCCGCCCACGGGGTCCCCTCATGGGCCTCCTCCCGGCCCCTCCCGAGCGCCGCGAGCCCGCGGGGTTACCTGCTGAGACGGCAGCTCCACATGCAGGGCCCGCGCGGCAGAACCGGGAGGCAGCGCGGCGGCCGGGCCCGGGGGCGGCGGGGGGACCGGTCCCCCGACCGACGCTGAAGCGCTCATCTTGACCCGGGAGCCGCCAAGCGGCGGGGCCGGCGCTCCTCCGGCATCCGCCACCACAGCCTAGTCACGACCCGCTGAGCCTCTGAAGCCCAGAAACCAGCCACCCGGGAGGCAGAACCGCTCTACCCCACCGCCGGCCACCGCCGCTGGCTAAGGAAGAGCCATATTACCGCAGTGCAACCCCCACCACTCGCTGAGACCTGGCTTGCCCATTGGTTCAGCTCCCACGGGGGCGGGACCCAATCACAGAAAAGGGACGCGCTATTGGGCAGAAGGTCTGTCTATCGCCGGCAGGAACAGGCTGGGGGCGGAGGAACCCAGGGATGGCCTAAATTGCGTCTGTCAAGGGGAGGTAAAACCTGGGGCGTTGCTTCATTTTTTCCCAGTCTAATTGGTTCTTCCACTACCACGGGGCGGGGTCTCCTGGGGGAGCCGCAAGGACCATTGCTCGAGGTCGCTGTCAGTTGTCAGTAAAGGAAAAGAGGGGCGGAGTCTGATTAGGTAGACCTTGCGCCTGGGCTGTGGTGTCACGTGCAGAAGGCAGGAGAGTCACCTGATTAGTGAGAGTCAGTTTTGGGAGCCACTTCCGCCCTGACCTAGTTGCCATGGTAACCGGCCTCCCTAGGAGGGCGGGGATGTATTTGGCGCCAGCTGGGTCGTGGTGGCCGGTCTGTAGTTGTCTTTTCCTGAGGGACTCTTGTCAACGTGTGAGGATTGAAAAGGAATACTTTATGGTTAGACAGAAAACCACTACGCAGGATGCACCAAGACCAGAAACTTGTCGGGCAGTCCTGCCAGCTCCACCCACGACCAGTTCCAACCCACAAGTCCCCGCCCCTCCTCACACTCCACTAACTGGTAGGCTGAGCCAGGCACCTCGGGACACTGTTTCACTTCTGTGAGTGGGGTGTTTATGCTGTTCTTGAAAAGCCTTTGCTACTTTTCTCCTCCTGACTAATGTTTACTTACCCATCAAATCTCATCTGGGGTTGGGATCCCAAAAGGCTTCTCAGATACACTCTGGGACCCTGAGTTAGGAAACTTGCCTCTACTACATTCCTGATTATTCTATTGCATTCTACTGTCTTTTAATAAGTTTGTAACACACATGTGCAGCCACACATACCCCTCCTGCAAACACACAAACTTACACACTGAATTTCTCAAGCAAAAGAACCTTGTCTGATTCATCTCTGGATTCCCGGTGCCTCGCAGAGAATCAGGACATGTGTTTTTGAAGTGAAGGCACAGTTCCAATGCCACTTCTTCCATGAACACCTCCTTGATCATAATGATAGCATTTATAGCAATTGCTTCTGTAATAAATATCATTGAGTCATTCTGAAGAATAATGATCTGCCTTTTTCCCCCTTAGACTGGATTTCTCCACCACCTGGACTGACCTAGCAGAAAGAGCACAGTGTTTCAGAGTCAGACACAACAGGAATCAGGAACTTTTGGAATCTTGGCTCTGCCACCTTCTAGTTATATGTTCCTAGGCAAGCCAGTTTCCCTCTCTCAGCTTTAGTTTTCCCATCTGTAAAATAGTAACAAGGTTGCTGTGGGGATTAAGTAAATTAATGTTAAGTATAGTGCCCAGTGCAGGACCTGGTATATAATAATTGCACTAAAAATATTTTAATAAAAGGTAAGCATACTATCTTTCTAGGGTATTCAGAAGCCTGAAGACACTTTGGATCTGATCCCAGAGCTGGCTAAGATGTATGTCACACCGTCTCCTATTCTGAAACGTTGAGTAGTTCCTCATGGCTAGAGCCTAGGGTATGCAGTCAGGTGTTTGCTGAGAAGGGAGTAATTGAGAAATCCCAAATACCTGGTTCCAAGATCTGGTGGAATTTCACAGAAAACATTTGTCTGTTTCCAAGCTGTATTAGTTTCCTGAGGCTGCTGTATCAGATTACTACAAACTGGCTAGCTTAAAACAACTGAAAGTTGTTCTTTCACAGCTCTAGAGGCCAGAAGCCCCAAATCAAGGGGCTTAGTGCTAGGTCTGAAGAAGTCCAGGGACTGTGGGAGCCAGAGAAGACAGTCATATTTCACAGTGGAGGTGACATTTAGCCTGGGTATTGAGGGACCAATAAGAGTTCACCAGGCAGGGAGGGAAGAAAGGATGTTCCAGCACAGAGAGCAGGAGCGATTTTCCACAAGCCTTTACTGAGGTTCAACTCTGCATCAGGCAGATCACTAGACACCAGATATACAGAACTGAGGTAAATAACACTTCTCAGACTTTTCCACCTACATGCCACAAACCCTAGGAGAGCTGGCACTCACGCCTAGGGGTATGGCAGAAAACTGAAATAGTCTCCTAAGTGTTCAATAAATGCTACCTATCATTATTTTTTTTTCTTTTTCGTTTTTGTTTTTTTGTTTGTTCCTCTGGCTGTGTTGGGTCTTTGTTGCTGTGCATGGGCTTTCTCTACTTGCAGCGAGTGGGGGCTACTCTTCATTGAGGTGCGCGGGATTCTCATCGTCATGGCTCCTCTTGTTGCAGAGCACGGGCTCTAGAGCGCAGGCTCAGTAGTTGTGGCTCACGGGCTTGGTTGCTCCATGGCATGTGGGATCTTCCCAGGCCAGGGCTCGAACCCCTGTCCCCTGCATTGGCAGGCGGATTCTTAACCACTGGCCACCAGGGAAGTCCCTGTGCCAGGCATTGTTGTAAGCAGTTCATGTGTACACTCACCACAGTGCTGGAGATTAGAGAGCTAAAGCAAGATTTCTGTCACCTGCCCTAGGTCACATGTTTTGAGTTTTAAGCTGGGGTTTGAAAGTAGTCTAACTCCAATGTTGTTAATCCTACATTTTACTGCCTCTAATAAAAGAGTATTATAGCGTATATTTTAAATTTTATTTATACAGTGAAGTCATGTTTTTCTCAGAATATATTTCTATATCATATACAGGAAATTTTAGAAATACATCATGTGTGTTTAATCAGAGGAAAAATACTTTGTATTGGTTTTCATCAAAAGTAATTAGAAATCTCAAAAATCATTTGGTATTTTAGAAATGAGAAAAGGTGCTTTTTAAATGTGCATAAGGGCATTGTAATGTTATGTAAAAAGTGTAGGAGATACAATTGTGTGTATGCATGATAAAATATGAGCTGAAAATACACAAACCAAAACTCCCTAAGCAATAAGTGGTGAAAAATAGCCTTAAAAAGAGTTTACAAGGAAGAAAAACAGGATTACGCAAAAGAAGTTTAGAATATATACGGGGCAGAAGTTTGTCATAAAAATTGTGGTTGAAGCCAAGGGGTGGGGGAAATTCCTATTTTTCTCCTCCTAGTGATCCCATTATAACCCATTAAATGAGAATTTCTTCCGCCTTCTCAGAAGTATTAGAAAAAAGCGTCAGATTTGCAGCCTACCCCAAGTAAAGTGAAATGCTTCACGGATAAGAAGACCAGACTCTGCCATCCACTGGCACTAAAAGATTGAAGGTCACTGTTTGTATTAGTTTAAGCCATAAACTAGCTTGCTTAAAACAGCAGAAATTTATTCTTTCATAGGTCTGGAGGCTGGAAGTCCAAAATCAAGGTGGTGTTAGGGCTACACTCCCTCAAAGACTCTTAAGGAGAATCCTTCTTTGCCTCTTCCAGCTTGTGGTGGCTCCAGTTGTTTCTTGGCTTGCGGCTACATAACTCCAGTCCCTGCTTCCTTAACGTGGCCTCTCCCCTTTCCCTGTGTCTCTCGTTCCTTTTACTTTTAAGGACACTTGTCATAGGATTCAGGGCCCTCCCAGATAATCCAGGATTATTTCATCTTGAGATCCTTAATTATATCTGTAAAGACTTTTTCCAAATAAAGTCACATTCACAAGTTCCAGGGATTAGGACATGTCCATATTATTTTGTGGGTCAGCATTTAACCCATCACACCATTCCTATGTGCGGCCTGCCCCTCTTTTCTCTCAGGCCAGCCTGCCCAAAAGATGGAGAAATTAAGTTGGTATTAATCTAAACTAGATAGTTTTAAATTAAGATGTTAGTTGTAATCTCCAGAGTAACCATGAAGAAAATAACTCAAAAATATACAGTAAAAGAGACAACAAGAGAATTAAAATAATATATTAGAAAATACATGTTTAACACAAAAGAAGGCAGGAATGGAAGGTGAGAAAGAACAACAAAATGGCAGATGTAAACCCTACCTTAGTAATTGCATTAAATGTAATTAACGCTCCAATCAGAAGGCAGAAAGTAGAAGTACTGTATGTATTTTTAAAAAGTCCAACACTATTGTGTCTACAAAAACACACTTCTTATTTAAAGACACAAATACGTTGAAAGGGAAAGGATAGAAGATATTCCATGCAAATGGTAACCAAGAGAGAACTGGGGTGCCTATATTATACTAATACAGGCTACACAAAACAGATTTTAAGATAAAAATTGTTACTAGATGTAAAGATATTTTATAATGATAAAAGGGTGACTTCATTAGGAAGATATAAAATTATAAACATATGCACATAACAGCAGAGTCCCAAAATATATGAAGCAAAACTTGCAGAATTGAAGGGAAAAATAAACAGTTCAACAACAATACTTGGTTACTTCAATACCCCACTTTCAGTAATGGATAAAACAACTAGGCAGAAGATCAACAAGGAAAAGGAGACTTGAACAACACAATAAACCAACTTGACCTAATAGATACCTAATCTATAAAACATTCCAACCAACAAAAGCAGAATACATGCTTTTCTCAAATGCACATGGAATGTTCTCTAAGATAGATCATATGTTTGGTCATTAAAAAAGTCCCAATAAATTAAAAGGGGTTGAAATCATACAAAGTATGTTCTAAGAACATAATGAAATCAAATTAGAAATAAATGACAAAAGAAATTTGGAAAAATAGCAGATACATGGAAATTAACCAACATACTCTTAATAACCATGGGTCAACAAAGAAATCAGAAGATAAATTATAAAAAACTTTGAGATGAATGAAACAAAAACACAACACACCAAAACTGTGGGATGTAGCTAAAGCAGTTCTTAGAGGGAAACTTATAATTCACCCATATTAAACAAGAAAAAAAATCTCAAATTAATAAACTAAACTTCCACCTTAAGACACTGGAAAAAGAAGAGCAAACTAACTCAGAGGAAATACTAGAGGAAAATACGCTAAATACGTTTACACTAAAGCACAAATAAATGACATAAAAAATAGAAAAAGAACAGAGGAAATCAGTGTAACCAGATGGCTCTTTGGAAAGATCAATTAAACTGACAAATCTTTAGCTAGACTGATCAAGAAAAAAGAGAGAGAAGCCTCAAATTACTAAAATCAGGACTGAAAGCGAGGACATCACTACCAGCCTTTCAGAAATAAAAAGGATTGGAAGCGAATCTTACGAACAATTGTATAACAACAGATTAGATTATCAAATGAAATGCACAAATTCCTAGAAACACACAAACTACCAAAACTGATTCAAGAACAAAAAGAAAATCTAAAGAGATCTATAACAAGGAGAGTTTAAATTAGTAATCAAAAACTTTCCACAAAGAAAAGCCTAGGCCCAAATGGCTTCAGGGGTGAATTCTACCAAATATTTAAAGAAAAATTAACATCAGTCCTTCACAACTCTTCCAAGAACAGAAGAAAAGACATCCCAAATCATTCTATGAGGCCAGCATTACCCTGATACCAAAATCAGGCAAAGACAAGAAAACTGCAGACCAATATCCCTTATTCATTATAAATATAGACATAAAAATCTTCAACAATATACTAGTGAATCAAATACTAGTGAACTAAATCCAAACATATAAATTTTTTTTTACCAAGAATGCAAGATTGGTTTAGCATACACAAATCCATTAATGTAATACACCATATTAATAGAATAAAGGACAGAAACTATATGATCATCTCAGCAGATGCAGAAAAAGCATTTGACACAAACAAGTTCCATAAAGTTGCAAGATAATGATCAATATGCAAAAACCAATTGTATTTCTATACACTAACATGGCAATCTGAAACAAAATTAGGAAACTATTCCATTAACAATAGCAACAAAAAAATAAAATGCTTAAGAATAAATTTAACAGAAGTGCAAGACTTGTATACGGAAAACTACAAACACCATTAAAGGAAGTTAAAGAAAACCTAAATGAATGGGAAAACATCCAGAGCACTTAATATTGTTAAAATGGCAACATTCACCAAATTGATCTGTCGCTTCAAATGCAACGTCTATCAAAACCCTGGCTGCCTTTTTTGCAAACATTAACAAGCCAATCCTAAAATTCATATGGAAATGCAAGGGACACAGAATAACCAAGACAATCTAAAAGAGAACAAAATCAGGACTCACATTTCCCGATTTCAAAATTTATCACAAAGCTAATCAAGACAGTGTGCTACTAAAGTAAGTATAGAAATAGAGATGAGTGGAATAGAACTGAGAATCCAGAAATAAACCCTTACATTTATGATCAATTGATTTTGGACAAAAGTGCCAAGACAATTTTATGAGGAAAGAATGGTCTTTTCAACAAACGGTGCTGGGATAACTGGATATCCAAAAGAATGGAAATGCAAAAGAATGAAGTGGGACCCTACCTCAACCATACACAAAAATTAACTCAAAGTAGTCCAGATGGGCTTCCCTGGTGCCGCAGTGGTTAAGCATCATCCTGCCAGTGCAGGGGACACGGGTTCGAGCCCTGGTCCGGGAAGATCCCACATTCCGTGGAGCAAATAAGCCCTCAAGCCACAATTACTGAGCCCGGGTGCCACAACTACTGAAGCCGCATGCCTAGAGCCTGTGCTCCGAAACAAAGAGAACCCACCGTAATGAGAAGCCGAGAAGCCTGTGCACCGCAACGAAGAGTAGCCCCCGCTCACTGCAACTAGAGAAAGTCCGTGCGCAGCAGCAAAGACCCAACACAGCCAAAAATAAAATAAATAACTTTATTAGAAAAATAGTCCAGAGATCTAAATGTAGAAGCTAAGAACTCTAAAACGTTTAGAAGAAAACATAGGAGTAAATCTTTGTGACCTTGGATTAGGCTGTGGCGTCTTAGATATGAAAGCACACACCACAAAAACAAAAAACAAAAAACCTAGATAAATTTGATTACACCAAAATTAAAAACTTTCATGCTCCAAAGGACAAATGGTACATGATTCATGAAACATGCTACATCACAGACACACCTCGAAAACTTTATGCTAAATCTAAGAAGCCAGACACAGAAGGCCACCTATTGTATAATTCCACTTGTAGAAAATGTCCAAAACAGGAAAATTCATATAGACAGACAGTAGGTTAGTGATTAGTTTTTAGCCAGGGCCTGACGGGAAGGGTAATAAGGAATAACTGCTAACTGGTATGGGATTACCTTTGGTGGTGATGAAATTGTTCTGGAATTAGAGAGTGGTGATTGAGGCACAACTTTGCGAATATACTAAAACCCGCTGAATTATATACTTCATTTTTTTTCAAATTTATTCCTTTTTTTCTTGAATTTTATTTATTTCTTTATACAGCAGGTTCTTATTAGTTATCTATTTTATACATATTAGTGTATACATGTCAATCACAATCTCCCAATTCATCCCACCACCACCACCACCACCCCACTTCCCCCTTGGTGTCCATACATTTGTTCTCTGCATCTGTGTCTCTATTTCTGCCTTGCAAACCGGTTCATCTGTACCATTTTTCTAGATTCCACATATACACGTTAATATATGATATTTGTTTTTCTCTCTCTGACTTACATCACTCTGTATAACAGGCTCTAGGTCCATCCACGTCTCTACAAATGGCCCAATTTCATTTCTTTTTATGACTGAGTAATATTCCATTGTATATCTGTACCACAACTTCTTTATCCATTTGTCTGTCGATGGACATTTAGGTTGCTTCCATGTCCTGGCTATTGTAAATAGAGCTGCAATGAACATTGTGGTACATGACTCTTTTCGAATTATGGTTTTCTCGGGGTATATGCCTAGTAGTGGTATTGCTGGGTTGTATGGTAGTTCTATTTTTAGTTTTTTGAGGAACTTCCATACTGTTCCCCATAGTGGCTGTATCAATTTACATTCCCACCAACAGAGGGTTCCCTTTTCTCCACGCCCTCTCCAGCATTTGTTGTTTGTAGATTTTCTGATGATGCCCATTCTAACCGGTGTGAGGTGATACCTCATTATAGTTTTGATTTGTATTTCTCTAATGATTAGTGATGTTGAGCAGCTTTTCATGAGCTTCTTGGCCATCTGTATGTCTTCTTTGGAGAGATGTTTATTTAGGTCTTCTGCCCGTTTTTTTTAATATTGAGCTGCATGAGCTGTTTATATATTTTGGAGATTTTGTCCACTGATTCATTTGCAAATATTTTCTCCCATTCTGAGGGTTGTCTTTTCGTCTTGTTTATAGTTTCCTGTGCAAAAGCTTTTAAGTTTCATTAGGTCCCATTTGTTTATTTTTGTTTTTATTTCCATTACTCTGGGAGGTGGGTCAAAAAAGATCTTGCTGTGATTTATGTCAAAGGGTGTTCTTCCCATGTTCTCCTCTAAGAGTTTTATAGTGTCCGGTCTTACATTTAGGTCTTTAATCCATTTTGAGTTTATTTTTGTGTGTGGTGTTAGGGAGTGTTCTAATTTCATTCTTTTACATGTAGCTGTCCACTTTTCTCAGCACCACTTATTGACGAGACTGTCTTTTCTCCATTGTATAGCCTTGCCTCCTTTGTCATAGATTAGTTGACTGTAGTACATACTTTAAAAGGATGGGCTTTATGATACATGAATTATATCTCAATAAAGCTTTTATTTAAAAAAAAAAAATAAGGAAGACTGGCCACTTTGCTGCAGGAACAGCGAGCTGGAGAGAGGCCTGGAAACAGGGAGCTCAATTTAATAGGTCCGGGAGACCCAGTAAGGGTATGATGATGATGATGATGATCACAGCTATTATTTCCTGTTGAGAGAGCTGGATGAATATATTTTATTTTTATATCATATATTTATATACCTATTATCTCATGTACTCAGGAATATAGATTATTCCCATTTACAGATGAGGAAGCTGAGGTTCAGAAAGGTTAAGTGACATGATAATGCAGCTGGTAAGGGCTGGATCCCACACTCATTCGTATATGTTATCAGGGATGAGAAAGGAGGAAATAATTTGAAAGACAAAAATGTCAGCATCAGCATCAGCAAGCAGCTATGGGAGTGGGGGGCAGGGAAGGGGGAGGAGCGAAGAGCCCACCACGACTGGAGGCTGGTTGTGCTGATGGTGGGCAGTAGTGACATCTAGAACCAGACAGGGAATATAAAAGGAGGCAAAGGTTTTTTAAAAGATGAGTGCTTTACGTTTCTGTCGCCCTTATTACATTTCAAGCACCTGAGAACCGGGGACATTCAATTTGGAAGCCCCTCGTTCCCTGTCAAGAGGAGGAATTCAGTGAATGTTGATTTGCTGAGTAATTAGGGGCAAGTCTGTTGGCCTTTCTGTGCCAAGTTTCCCAGGTTAGGAGGAATTGCTCACGGTGAATGTTAAATTTCTGTCTATCTCTCAGCTTTCGGGAGTCTGTGATTTTATTTATCTCTAGCTTCTAGCCCTGGGTAGGAGCTAGATAAGCGTCATAATGAGAAAAGAAAGCTTAGGAAGCTGCGCAGCGTTCGCCTCAGACCTGTCCTCAGTGCCCCCTAGTGGCCATATATGGGAACAACAAGCAGCATCATGGAACTGACCTTCAGGCTGAGACAGCAGCTGCACTCCCACCGTCCAAAGGCAGAGGGTCTTCTGGAAAAGGAGTTTCCAGTTCCCTCTCCCAAGGTAACAACTCCCAACCCAAGGCAATGTTCACAGCATTTACCTAGAGTTCACCACACACAGCTTAGAGCGAGGCATGCCTCTGCTCTGCACAGCTGGCTGCTAGACACGCTTGCTGTTTGCAGGGGATCGGTTATAGAGCCCCCACCCCTACTCCACTCCCCTCCCTCCAGTGGATAACGAAATGAGAGGATGCTCAAGTCCCTCATATAAAATAGAGTAGTACAGTTGGCGCTATGCATCGGCAGATGCAAAACCCATGGATACAGAGGGCCGAGCTTACGTTGCCCTGGGTGGCCCCTCCAAGATGTGGGGCCTGGTTATTGTTCCCGTTCCTAGGCAGAGATGGTGGAGTTCCCTGATGCACAGTGGGTATCCAATCTTCACAAAATTAATGCTGAGAATAATGGCCTATGTTTGCGGGTTGGCCTAGTTTAGCCTGGAGCCAGACGATGAGGGTCATGGCTAGCCTCAGGCTGGGGCTGGTATGGGGCTGAGATGCATCAGAAAACGGGCCTTTCCTCCACCCTAAAGGAAATGTCTGTCCTCTAACCTGTGCTCTGTGGCCTGAGGCCTAAGACCTGCTTGGAGCTACAGAATCTAGCCTCTGTTGGCCTCCAGGGCACCTCTTCTCTGCCCTGCCCTCCTCCCCACCGAAACACTCTGGAGAAGCCAGCTCCCTGCCCGTCCATGGGAAGCCCCACTGCAGACCTCTCCACCACCACCTCTCAGTGGTTCAAGTCAGCAGCCTCCCCCATTTGCACTTGCTGCTCTGCCCTTCAGCTCCTTCCTGGCAAATTTCCAGTCACCCATTGAGTCCCAGCTCAGGCTGGGGCCCCAGATCAATGAGGCACCCCAGGTTGGATTAGGGGCCTCTCCATCCCAGCTCTGACCACCCTGCATATCCTCAGCTGTTTCCAATGTTTCTGCTCCCACGCAGCCAGCTCACAGCTTCTGGCCCAGAGGAATGGTCCCTGAGGTGAATGGTAAAGACAGGCATTAGGTAGTGGGAAGTGGGAAAGTCACTTTAGTCTCAGGTGGGAAGGGTTCCCCCAGGTACTTGGTACTCATTGAACTGAATGGAATTAGAACAGAGAGAGGTGGCATGTTGTGAGATCCAGGTGTGGTATGAAATCACTAGAGTGACAGCAGGCCAGGCCTCCCTCTTTGTGGTATAACTGAGGCCAGGGGCAAGGAACATGGTTGAGTGATCCATATGGACCTTTCCAGCTCAGCTATTCTAGGATCTTACAGCAGGACAGTAGCCTTTACCACAGGTGGAAGGCAGCTGTGAAGGGGCTCCAGTGAGCCCTGCCTCCTGGTGTTCACTCCGTGTGTAATCCTCAAGAGCGTGAGCTGGACCTAGTGACTTGCATCTAATGAAGAGAATATGGCAAAAGGGATAGGTTATCACCTCCAAGATTAGGTTATAGAAGGCTGTGGCTTCTGTTTGCACTCTCTCTGCTTCTTCTTGCTTACTCTCTCTGATGCAGCAGCTGCCACGCTGTGAGCTACTCTACTGAAAGGCCCGTGTGGCAAGGAACTGGGAGTGGCCTCTGGTCAAAGCCAGTGAGGAGGTGAATCCTGCCAACAGCCAAAAGAATGACCTTGGAAGTGGATCCTCCCCTGTCAAGCCTTGGGATGATCACAGCCCGGCTGATACCATGATTGCAGCCTTGTGTGAGACCCTGAAGCAGAGGCCCCAGCTAAGCTGTACCTTGATTACTGACCCTCAGAAAGTGGACACTGTTGTTTGCAGCTACTAAGTTCTGTCTTTTTTTTTTTTGTCTGTGCTGCAGTGGCATGTGGGATCTTAGTTCCCCAGCCAGGGATGGAACCCGTGCCCCTTGCATTGGAAGTGCAGAGTCTTAACCACTGGACTGCCAGGGAAGTCCCAACAGCCACTAAGTTTTGGAGTAATTTATTACACAGCAATTAATAACTAATACACCACACAGGGTCATGTGGGCCAAAGAAGCAAGGGGGAGAGGGCTCAGCAGGCAGCCCGGTGGGGGCGGTGGTCTCCCCAAGTGTCAGCGGCAAGATGCAGATGCGGCCCCTGCAATAACTCATAGAGGACACTCATTTTCATTTATTCATTTAGGAATATACAAAAGTCTGACATGGTATAATGATCTCATCAAGAGAAAACAGAATACACAAAGGACTAGATTTCCTCCCTGGCCCCCTCTCAGAAAGGCACAAATATATGAGGTTTGGGTTTGGGGAACTTCTGTTCTGGACCAATCTGCTGCTCAGAAGGCCAGGTCCCTCTGGAAACAGGAAATGGGACCCCTCGCCCACATCCACTACTGAGGGTGTGGGTTAAGCAAACCGAGGCCACTGAGAAGTATGTGATTTAGGCCAATGCAGGGTCTGTGCTGGGTCCATGTCATCAGCTCCCTGAGGAAAACCAGCACTCCAACCAGAACATGGTGGGGCTTGGTAATCCAAGAGATGATTAAACTGGGCAGCTCCATCCCCCAGCCTGGGATCACCGCCACCTCCATCCTCTCTCTGGAGGCCAGTCCAGGCTCAGATTTCAGAGACTGGGGCCGTGGGGGGTGGCAGAGAGGAGAATTGAGCTTGAATATTCCAGACGTTTATCCCTGAGCTTTTGAAAGTGGGGACCCCTGTTGCCTCTGAGTCTTCCCCTTGGCAGAAGCAGCTGGTCGTGCAGTCAAGCGTGGGGTAGCCGGCTGTAGAGATGTTTGTATTAGAGGAAGATTCTGGCCCCTCATCCCCCAGGGACAAAGGGCAAATAATCTAACTGGCCTGAGTCACTAATGGCTGTCCTTCTTCCCCAGTTAACCAGGACTGAGTTTTCTCTGTAATTTTGGGAAGGGGAGAAGGGGAGAAGATTGGTTGAGAAACCATAAAGGCCCAGATGGGTCAGCCACCACCACCTAGAACAGGACAAATTGGAAGTGAAAGAGCTTGAAACATTCACTTTTTCCTTCTTAAAAAAAGACCTAACATTGTAATGGTTTAACAAAATTATTATAATTTCTTTTAAATAACCCACAGACACCCATGACGCTTCCACATTTACAGAACAAAAAGCACTAGAGAACTTGGTAGAAAACGATTTGCCGCTGGTTCCTCCCAGAAGCTGTCCCCCGCGGACAGGCTCAGTTCACTTCCAGGACCTCGGTCTCCGGGAGGCCGAACTTGGTCTTGTGCTGGTCGAAGAGCTTCACCAGGGCTTCCACGTACATGGCGTGGTACAGGTCGATGTCCTGCTGGGTCGGGTGCTCCAGCTTGGGGGTAGTGATGGGCTCACCCACTGCAGGGATGGGGCACAGGCCTCTGGTTAGTCAGTGCCATTCGGCCCACGCTCCCTGGGCATCCACCATAACGCCGATGGTAGCGACCCTGCGCTACGTGCCAGCCGCCTGTCAGGAACTGTGCTGAATGTGCTCCATTGCAGGCTGTCCCTTTTACAGGTGAGAAGACTGGGGCCCAGGGGTACGGGAAGGGACCTGCCCAATGCCGCATCGCCACTAAGCAGCAGATAGGATCAAGTCCAGCTGTACCCACAGTACTCAGCTGGGAGCTCCTGTGAGAGGTGTGGGATCAGGTAATGGCTTTGCTTTTGCCCTGCTCTGGGCACATCACTTCACCTCTCTGCGCCTTAGTTTCCTCACCTATCACATGGGGATCCTTCCTTATAGGGCTATGCCACAGCAATGAAAACCCAGAATCCTAACCACTAGGACACCAGGAAACTCCCCAGTTTTCCATTCTTAAGGTGAGGAGTGAACGCCTTCACGCCGTCCACTAGACCCCCGTCCCTCTCCAGCCACCCTGTGCATGGAAATGTCCCCGCTGCCTCACAGACGTCAGACCTGGTATGGGATTTGTGTGTAACAAGAGTCAAGGGTGAGTCTGGATCGTGTGACCTAAAATGCAGGAAGTTGATCTCTCTGGAAAAAGTACAAAGCAAAACATCTGGCCCTGATAAGAACTCAAAGTATCTATGTGAGCTTTGGCCCCTGAAGTCCATGGCTTGCGGCCTCCATGCTCTTATGTGATCTCTAGACTGTGAACCATTAACAGATGCACACAGACACACATACTCCTACAATAGATAATTCTTTGGAATCCTCTAAATTGTCTCATATGAACGCAAAACAACACAGCTGGGGGCGAAGCGCAGCCAGTTTTTTTGCTACGCTTCTCACAGGCTTCTACTCCAGGTATATTGATTTGCATCTGTTCCTCAAAAATCTATACAATCTTGCTGCAGGAACCTCATTTAGGCTATTGTTTCTGACAAAAAGTCTCTTCCTCTCCTCTTTTTCAGGATAATTCCTATTCAGCCAATAGTGTAAGAGTCACAGGGACTTCCCTGGTGGCACAGGGGTTAAGAATCCGCCTGCCGATGCAGGGGACACGGGTTCGAGCCCTGGTCCGGGAAGATCCCACATGCCGTGGAGCAGCTAAGCCCGTGCGCCACTACTACTGAGCTCGTGTGCCACAACTACTGAAGCCCGTGTGCCTAGAGCCCATGCTCCACAACAAGAGAAGCCACGATAATGAGAAGCCCATGCGCCACAACGAAGAGTAGCCCCCACTCGCCACAACTAGAGAAAGCCCGCGCGCAGCAACGAAGACCCAACACAACCAAAAGTAAAACAATAAAATTATAAGAAAAAAAAAGAGTCGCCTCCTCCCTGGGGTCCATTATGACCCTCCAGAGCACCCTGCACGTCCTCCTCACACCCCCTATTGGTCTTTGCTGTAAGGGGGTCTTCCCTGATAGACTTGGGCTCTGAAAACACAGAATTGCTGAGTCCTGTTTTCTCATCTAGCACAGCTTAGCTCGTGGTAATGGAACTATCCCCTATCCCCCTCCCGCAACGATCATTCCCATCAGCACCCAAACAGGTCCACGTCCTCATGGTTCAGGGCATGGACATCAGAGCCAGGGATGGATTTGAATCCTAACTCTGCCACTAAACTAGCTGTGGCACCCTAGTTCAGGGTCTGGAGGAAGGGGGGCTCACCCACGGTGGTGATGGGCTTGGAGTAGGGCACCAGCCCCCAGGTGTCGGAGGAGAAGAGGCCTCGGCCGTGGAAGATGCACGGGGCGAAGCCAATGTACTTCTGGAACTTTTTCTGGACCCATCGGCCCCAGGAGCCCTCCTCAAAGATCACCTGCTTGTACACCTCATTCTCCCCGAAGGAGTAGGTGGGAACCAGGTCGGCTCTGGAAGGGAGAGGCCAGGGTCTGTCATAGCCCAATCACTGGCTTCAGTTCCTCCTGGCGGCCCTAGAGGCCCCAGACGCCAGCCGAACTCCCCTCTGTCAGGGGTGCACAAGAATCACCCGGGGGACCCCAAACCACATGTCCCCTCACTGCCAGACGGGGACAGGCCCTCTGCCCCTGTTAGTGACTGGGGAGCATGTCAGGGCTTTCCAATGTGGCCCTGACCAGGTCACTATAGCCTCACTCGGTTTTCTCAAGTGGAAAATGGGGATGGCATCCCTGCGGGATTTTGCAGGAGAATCAAACGGGACCGTAGAAGTAAATGCGCTTTGTCCAGTGAAATGTGCCGAACAGGTGGCTATCCAGAATGTACCCCTAGAAAAGGTCGGAGAAATCAAGCTGCCTAGCTCCTCTCTGCCTGTCCCCGGGGTTACCCCTCCAAGAAGGCTTCCTTGATATTTTGGGCCACAACACCCTCCCTTCCTGGCCTTTCACTCTCCTAGCTGCATGACACGCTCTGGCCCTGGGGCACAGTGCTGCCTCTGGGCTTGGCTGGCCTCTCAGCCCACCTGCCAGGGCCCAGGAGACCCAGGCTGCATCTTTGCCCACTTGGCCGCCCAGCCTGAGCTTGGGCAACCCTGGCCTGAACCCCTGGGCTCCAACTTCCCCTTCCCCACAGGATAGCTAACCCCCTTCTCTGCCTTCCTGGGGTCTGGGTTCTGCCTTCAGGAGGCAAGGAGCTGCTGCCCTGGGCTGCGCAGAACTGTTGACAGGTGTGCGCATGCGCGTGCACACGTGTTCTGGGAGGCACTCACCCATGGTGCAGGGCCAGTTTCACAAAGCCTTTGCGATTGCGCAGGGTGACTGCGTTCTTGCCGGGCATGGAGCTCAGGGACTCGGCCGCGCCCCCCACCACGATGATGATGGCATTGCCGCTCCCATTCTTTGAAAGCAAGTAGTCTATGGTGTCCCGGTTCACAGGGCAGATGCCTGGGGAGTGGAGGGGGGACACACAGTCAGGGCTGCCCATGGATGCACTCCCTACCCCCTGCACGTGGTCAAATATAGACAGAGCCGTGAACCTGGGTCCCAGACCTAATCCAGCCACTTGGAAGTATGGCCCCACGTAAGCCATTCTTTTTTCTGAGCCTCAGCTTACTTATCTGTAAAGTGGGGACAATGACACAAGGTTGTTTAGGGAATGCATTCATTTGGCAAACGTTCCCTGAGGTCCTAACTGTGTCATGCTGGTGCCAGGTGCTAGGGAATTCGAGTAAGTCAGGCTGGTGGGGATCAAGGTGGATGGATAATGAGAGTCATGGACGATGATTAAGTCGTGCAAAGGGCAGCACAGGGGCTGGGGATGCCTAGAAAAGGGGTCAGAGAAGGCTTTCTAGGGAAGATGTTATCCTAGTTGAACCCTGAAGATTGTATGAACAGCTCTCCCGCTCAGCCCTGACCCACTGTGCCTCAGCAGACCACGTCTCCAACACAGGACCAGGCACCAGGGCACGGTGGGTTGGCTTCCTGGCCAATGGAGTGGCTCAGGCAGGGACACGCAGAGGTGGATTCTCACCTCCAGACATCAGGTACTCCCTCAGCACTGGCATCCGGAAGTTGCCGGCCAGCGTGGCCAGGTAGGGCCTTATGCCAGGGAACTTCTTGCTCACTTCTGTGGCCTCCGTGCTGAAGTTGCAGAAGGCACCCAGGCCCATGATACCGTGGGGGTGGTATCCGAAGATGTAGTTCCTGGTGGTCAGCAGGTTGTGTGTCTTCACCAGCTGCAGGGAAGACCTCAGGTCAGAGGAAGCTGGCCAAGAGAGGAGTACTGGGGCACACCCAGAGGTAGGGGAGGCTCTAGGTGTGCCCTGGCCCCTGGAAGCCTGGGCCTGAAGGACTGGACTGACTCTCTCCTCCGACCTCAGACTCTCATCACTGGGTTCTCAGTGCCGGGTACTTGCAAGTCACCATTTGGACTTCGAGTCCCTGGGAAGGGCGTGGGAAACGTTCTCCCTCATTCCCCTTATTTCTCCAGCCGAACACACCAGGTCCTCTTAATTGCACTCTGCCAGCCTCCTGCATTCCCTCTCTCTGGACCCATCCTCCTCACCACAGCCAGAGTGACTGCTCTAAAACCCCAGTGCAACTCCTGTCACTCTCAGATCAAGAGGGATGTCCAGCTTCCACTGGCATAAAGTCCAAGTCCCTTTCTTTGGCCAGAGAAGGGACAGTGCGGCTGGTCTTAATGGAAACCTCCTTCCAGACAGCCAGACTCAGCTCAGGCTCTGATGCAGGAAGCGGAAGGACGGGCCACAGCCCTTGTGCCAGCCACACTGCGGGCAGGGGAGGTCAGCTGGACAGCTGGAGTCACTCACCTGTGGCGCTATCAACAAAGCTGTCCTGGATGCTCTAAAGGACGATTGCCTTCCCGCCCTGGGACTGGTGGCTTGGACAGTGGGTTGGATGGTGCAAAGTTTCCCTAAACCCTGAGCAGCAAGAGGCACCGACCCAGTATTACAGGAAACATGATGGGGTGGAGGGTGCCGAGAGGGATGGAGAGGATTGGCGTCTTGTTCAGAAAAACATCACTTTCTTTTAGGATTAGAAAACGAATGAATAATCAGAGAATTTTAAAAATATGGGCAAGTAGGGAGAAAATCCAAAGCACCTGTCATACCGCCAACCAGATAAACTGCTCTGACTCTGGTGAGCTTTTTTTCTACTCAAATAGACAAATGTTCTGTTTAAAAAACCACAAAACTGAGGTCATATGGTTGATATGATTTTGAAATAATTACCTCCCAAGCATATCATAGCTATTTTTCCTTATCAAAATCCCTCAGTAACATGTCTTCTCACGGCTATGCTACATGGAATAGAATTGTAATCAAACCCTGGCTGATGGGCCTTTAAAAAGCTTCTAAAATTTCCCTCAGAAATAATGCTTCCATAAATACCTTATTTTTGTCCTCATATCTGCTTGCATTCTTGAGACAAACATCAAGAAAGACAGTTCCCGGGTCAAAGGGTATGACTGTTTTGGTCCGGTGGGCTGCCCCACCTCTGGAGAAGTGGCACTGATGACATTCCCACCTGCAGTGCTTCAAGGTTCCCCCTGCCCCGCGCTGGTGCCAGCTGGAGCAGAGCCCCTGGCCAGTGGCAGAATGTCAAGAGCCTGGGTTTTCTATGACTCCAGATTTGGGAACTCCCTGACTGAGGGAAGAACCTCGCGCTCAGTTTGGGGGGCGTGGGGTGTTGGTGGTTGGCCTCCGGGAAACTGAAATCTGAATCTTCAGGTGATGGAGGCCAGAAGGGGATGGGAGTGAGGGTGGCTGGCACCCCTCCCAGCTCTGTAACTGCCCGTACGTGTGACTGTGAGAAAGACCCCGTGTCGTACCCTGTTGCTTGGGGCATTTGTACTCTTTCTCCCGTTTTGCCTTTGGCGAGCAGATTAAAGCCGCTCAAATCCCCAAGTAATCCTTAGCTGCCCACCACATAAATGGGGAAGAGCAGCAGCTGAATCCACGGCCAGTGAGGTGGGGGAAGCCCAGCTTTACACGCGCTTCGAGAAGTGGCTGTTCTGAGGTTTTGCCGCAGAGAGCACGTCTGCCCTACCGCGTTAGCTCTCGGGAAAGCCAGAAGGAGAAAGCACCCTGTCCCGGTTTCCATGGGCGAGGAAGGCGCTGAGGTGAGAGCGGAGGCAGCCAGTACCGCATTGGAAACTTGCTCCTGAGTTGATGGCTGGGCCTGGGAGCCCCCAGCACAGGATGGGGTGGAAGACCCCTGATCTGGGCCATTCCTTTGATTACAAGGTAGAGACTAAGACCTAGAGAAAGGAGTTGCTGCTTCCCCGGAGGTCACAGCAAATCATCCTCCACCTCTAGACTAGGCCACCCAGCTGTGCTTTTCCCTGGACCTGGGATAGAGATGGGCCACCTGGCGGAACCCCAGCTAGCTCTTTAAATCGTTTCCTCCCTCCCCCAAGCCTCTATCTGGTGGGACATTGGTTAAATGAAGTGCCCTGGGGCACAGTGCAGGTTAATGGCCCTCGGTGCAGCACCCAGAAAAGGACGGGCCTCTGATACGGCTTTGATCTGTCTTCATGCCACACTCCCCTCGCCATGGGTGGACAGAGTGTCCATTCAGGAGGGAGGAGGAAGGACACTGCTGATGAAGGCTCTGTTGACATACCTGCTCTCGTGTCCCCTGACTGTTTACCCATGGCAAAGTCTCAGCCCAAGGGGTTGCCCAGGTCAGGCCTGCTGGCTGACATGAGCCTGGGACACATTCCTGGCAAGTCGCCCCTCCCACCCTGCCTCCCCGGGCAGGTAGGGTGTTCAGATAGCCTTGTCCCAGCCTGGCACCATACAGAGGAGGAAACTCAGAACCAGAGAGGAACGAAGGCTCGCCTAAGCTGACACAGTGGGGCACCACGGCAGGGGAACAAAGGAATGAGAACACAGGTCCTGAAGCAGACACAGCCTTGGTTTCTATACCAGCCCTGCTACTGACTTGCTTTGTGACCTTGGGACAGTCCCTCCTCTCTGGGCCTCAGTAGGTCCATCTGTGAAATGAGGCAGTTGGACAGATAGGTGACTATGAGCTCACAGAGTGTTTCCTAGGTTCTTCTCCAAAGATCCTGCCCATCTCTCGAGGAGAGGTGACCCGGGCACTGCCCACTCCTCTTCCAGGTAGCTGGTGGTCCTGGTGGCTGCTGTTAACACGTGAGCCCCACCTCTGCTGGGAGAATGGATGCTCTCTGGGCCAGCTGAGCTGCCCTGGTGGCAAAGAGCAAAGAGCTTCACCAATAAGGGAGTGGGGAGGGGTGGGTGGGCACAGTTAGAAATCATTACCCAACCATTGGCAAGAGGCTGGGAAAAGGGGGTGGGACAGGAGGGTCATACACGACTCCACAGAGCATCAGCCCTGACATCAGGTCACTAAGGCCAAACCCTCTACGCACAGAAGAGGAGCCTGAGGCCCCAAGGGGCAGGGGCTTGGCCAAGGTCAACCAGCAGCAAGCACAGAGCCCAGGCTGAGGCATAGATGCCTCAGGCCCAGCTTGGCTTTGGTCCTGGTGCCTAGGGGCCCTCCCAGGGCCAGCTCACATGTGTCACGTGGCGCCAACTCCCAGCTGTCTTCTTGGAACAGAGGTGAGATAAGGGACACGGGGTTTTGTTTTGGTTCTTCGGGAAGGGCAGAGATCAGTGGGGAAGGGTACCTGTCTGTCCCAGCACTGACCAGCGGTCATCAGGTCATCCTGTTCTGGATTGGGGGAGCTACTGGCCTTGAAGAGGCTTCCTGAGGGGCAGGCCACTCTGGGGCCTGGCCCCCAAGGTAAGGGCCCTAGCAGAGAGAAAGAGCATATAATCCCTCACCTCCAACCATAATTTACCACTTTTTAGCATATGAGCAGCTCCATTTCACAGATGAGGGTAATGAGGCTCAGTGAGCTTGAGAAAGCATGCCCACGGTCCCATGGGCAGAAAGTGACAGAATCTAGCAAGATCCATTAGAGGGTGAGCCCAGCCAAGGGCAGGGACCAGGGCTGATTCTTCTGTGTCCCCATGCCCTGCAGGGGCCCAGCAATACACGGGGAGCAACAGTGCTGGCCAGCGAATAGAGCGACAGGCCAGGACCTCAACCCAGGTCTCCAACAGCAAAGCAGAGGGAGGAAGACCCACGGGGTGGGGCTCAGTCCAGTGGGGAAGTCTGGGATTGGCTCTTTCGCAGAGAAACAGGCAGTAGGGATCCAGTGGGAAAGAACCTGGGGCCTGGATTCTAGTACTGGCCTTGGCGTGGAGTCACTGTGCAATTGGGACCAGTCCTTGCCCCTCTTTGGGACTCAGTTTCCTCACCTCCAAAATGAGAGGGTTGGGTCCTATGATGCAACATCCTCCCAGCAACAACAGCCTTGGATTCCTTGCAGCCAGAGAGATGGGGTCAGGGAAAGGGAGGAGCAGGAATTCTGACCCCAAAGGTCCTGGGAAAACTGGGCTCAGGCTGGAATGGGCAGAGGGAGCTGGTCCTGTGAGTGCAGTGGAGAAATGTAGGGTTACCTGGCCACCTCCCCCAGGCAGCACGCCAGGATGTCTCAGTTGCTGACTCACAACAGCAAACATACACCACCCCGTGTCATGCACACTTCCGCATGCACACACGCTGCCTCCACTTTCAAACCCCACCGATTTCTGCTGGGTTACCTCAGCAGCTAGGGTGTGCCGGGGCTGGGGTGCTGAGTGAGCTGGATAGGCATGTCTTTCCCCTGCAGGGAAAACCTTCAGGATTCTGCCAGAGTTACCCACAATCCACCAGCATCACCAACATGCACCAGGGCCCAGATGCCTCTGCCCTGCCAACCTAGCTTGCAGACCACCAGCAGGGGGTCTGATAGAATGTTAACTGAAAGCCAGACCAAGCCACTTTTTATCTTGTCAGGACCTTGAGTTTGGCCCCAGAGAAGGCAGGTGCTCAGAAGACCAGTGTGGGGGACCCAGAGCAGCCAGTGGTGCAGGAGGAAGGAAACCCAGAGATCAACTTGGTCTAAACCAGCTTCATATGGGGAGACTGCACCCTGGCTTCACCCAGGGTCTGACTGCCCTGCTTTTCCTGCCTCCGTCCTCTAAGCCTGAGGGAAGCCTGAGGATTCGTCCAAGCTTATTTCCTACAGCTCTGCTGCATAGGGATGCAGCACGCTGTGGTGGGAAGAACCCAGACTTTGAGGCAAGACAGCAACTGGAATCTTGGCTCAACCCCCTATCAGGCTCATTCTGCTGTGCTACTCTCTGACCTTCAGTTTCCTCTTCTGTAAAAATGGGATAAAATTAATACCCGCCTTACAGGGTACTGTGAGGGTTAAAGGACAGACTCCTTGGGGGAAAGTGCTGGCTCCTAGAAGCCTCCCAATAAATGGAGATCCTCCCTCTCCACTCCACCTACTCACCATCTGCCACATCCCAGGCTTCTTCTCAAACTCAGGTGCTCTCATTGTCTTCCCTGCCCCTTCAGTGCTACTAGCTTCAGGATGGAGTTCCAGCAGCAGTGCCTCCAGAAGCCTTCCCCAGGCACTTCTGCAATTAGGCTCTCACTCTCCATTCAGTGCCCACCAAATTTTCTGGGCCCTAATTCCCATGGCCAGGACCCCCAGTGACCTACCCATGACTGACTGAGGGAAGTGATATTTCTGTAAGAGCTTCAGAAGGAAAGAAAGCCCCTCACACCTTTTGCTATCCTTGGTTCAGCCCAGATGAACCTGGACTACCTTAGTAGTATTGCTCCTGATAAATCACTTCCTTTTGTTTTTTTGTTTTTTTTGGTTGCGCCTTGTGGCTTGTGGGATCTTAGTTCCTGACCAGGGATTGAACCCAGGCCACAGCAGTGAAAGTGCTGAGTCCTAACCACTGGACCACCAGGGAATTCCCAATCACTTCCATTTTAAGTTATGACTTTAATATTCACTGAAAGGCAGACAAGCAATGGCCATAATATCTGCTATTATACCTGCTCCTTACATCACCCAGGATCTCAGTATCTGAAACACCTTTTAGATCCAAATGCTAGAACAACTCTTGTTTCCCCAAGGAATAAACAAACGTCTTCCTTTCCCAAAATGAGGACCAATAACTATCATGTTTCCCCTTTTGCCTTGGCTGCCAGGAAGCTCAGAGGTGACCATGAAGCTCAACCACTGCAACTCTGTTGACCCTTATGGGTGAAATACTTGTATATTTTCCCCGAAGTCCTGATTTTTCTTTTTACCTGGTATAGCATTATACGTATCCTAAATTGCCTCAAATCCTGCATAAAGTGGGGTAGAGTATCAACAGATGCTCATAGTGGGAGATGTCACACGGTAAAACCCAGCACATGCGGTCACTGTGCAGGGGTGGGTTAAGGCTTGAAGTCAGATTTCCCATCCATTCCCACCCTCCCAAGATAACACCCACAAGTCTTTACCTGGATGGGAAAGTAGTCTCGAAAGTAGCGCCACACAGCCCAGTTTCGGACCCACTGTGACCTCCTGCCACCTTCCAGGGAACAAAATACAGCGTTGGGAAGGAGTAGGAGTGGGAGAGAGTGATGTTCAGGCAGAGCCACTGTGAACCCCTGAGCTAGGTGACCAGCGCCCTATGCAGCATCCTCCTCCCTCCCCCTGGGCCCCTTTCCAAGTTCATTCCCTCATGTTTTGCAAACCCTGGACTGAGTGTGAGCTCCGTGAGGACCACTATGTGACCTTAGAGCCACTATTAACCTCCCCCCTCCCCCCCATCCAGAACCACAGCCTGGCTTAGCCCAATGCTATTCACATAGTAGGTGCTAAGTAAAAAAGGGGTAGCACCCATGATGAGGAACTTCAGCTTGTGCAGGAGGGAGTGTCCTGAGGGCGAGGGGGTCGGGCAGGGCGACTTGTGCTCATACCTTTCTTGGGAGTGTTCCAGTCAAACACCAGCCAGGTGAAGTAGAGCACAGCAATGAGCCAGCAATCGGTGCAGAACGTGTACATGAGGATGACGCTGCAGGTCACTCCTGGGGGGAGGCAGAAGGCTCCCGGTCAGGCCTGTCCTCCCTGGGTGGGCTTCAGTCCCCTCTGGGCACGGGGTCACCAAGTGACTGTTTACCATGGCACTAAGCTAGGCACAGCTGGGGCCCTGGGCAGAGGGGGCCCACAGCCATGGCGGGGGGCCGGGTGGGGGTGCAGGGGAGGAGCCGGCTCACGGGGACACGAGCCTCATCTCCTAGGCTCTGATGGGCTGTCCCGGCATCGAGGGGCACGTGGGCTCCATGTTGTCTGGGCAGCAGTGCCAGAGGCGGTGGATCTCTTGTGAAGCTGTCCTTAGAGCTGTTCTTTCTGCCCCTCCTGGCATGTTCTCCCCACCCGAGTGTCCAGCATAGTGACTGTGGACGAGGGGAGGGAACTGCCAAGTGCCTCTATGTCTCAGGACTTGGGATGAGTCACTGTCTCAAGTGTGGGGCAGCGTGACTTTTACCCCATTTTAGAGATGAGAACACTGAGGCTCCAGGGGGAGGTAACTCACCCAAGGTCACCCAGCAGGAATGAGGCAGAGCCAGGATTCAAACTCAAGTCTGACTATTAAGTCCAAAATCTGCACCAGGCTTTAGAGATTCACTAAAAATTAGAAGCCCCAGACTGCCACTGGAGGGACCTGGGAGAGTGGGATTCCTGCCCCAGGAGGAGGGCTGGCCCCCTTCCAGTATAACCAAGCACCAGGCAGTCCTAGGCCAAAGCCCAGAGCCCATCAGTCCCTCTCTCAAAACCCCCAGCAGGACACTTGAAGACTCCCTGGGACCAGCTTCCAGTGGTCCCTTTATTCTGGGCCTGCCGGCCATAAGGTTGAATAACCTGGCACAGAAAGCCCTCATCAGAGCTTCTATCCTTCCAATTTTTACCGAGCCTTCAAGGCTAAGCTCAGACCTCACCTCAGGAACTGTTCTCCGGTATCATACTGTCCTCCCACACGGACCTCTCACCTCTGAATTCTCCACACTAGCTGGGTCACATCTTCTTTGCCCCCTGTCACTTAGCACAGGACCAGGGACAACAGGTACTCATGCTTGGGAGAAGCATGGCCTCCGTCCAGCATCCCCTCCACTGCCTAGGAAGGGAAGCCAACCCTGGTTGTAGGCATACCCTCTGGTGGGCGCTGCACTAGTCACGGGTGCTCTAGGGCTGCCTGGCTTTGCATTTCATGCTCTCTTCTTCCCGCCGTGCTCAGCCTCCTCTGGTTTCCCGAGGGAGAGGGGAGGGCCGGACACAGACACTCCATGAGGCTAAGGGCAGGAAAATGGTGGTCCCTTGTCATCCACAACGCGGTCCTGTTCTAAGCCTCTGAGCTAGCCTCTCCCCAAGGGAGCTAAAAGTGGTACAACTATCTTGGGAGAGGCGGTGAACATAGAGTGGCCAGGTGTCCAGTTTTTCAGGACCAGCTCAGGAGTGTGATGTCACAGACAGGGAAGGTGAGTCTCCAGGGAAGCATTTGCAGCCTGTAAAACCCTGTTAAAGGCAAACTGTGAAGTACTGGAGGCAGCTTGGTGAATGGCTGTGACTAAGTTAAGACCACTTACAAAGTCACTCACATTGTTGAGCAGTTTGCCTCTGGTCCCCATTCTTAGGCCTAGAAGAGGGGTCACAAGCCCCCTAGACTCCACAGGTATCCAAGCGCCTTCAGCGGCTAGATGGGTGCTCCGGGTGGGCCTGGGCAGGGCCATGAGGTTCAGGCTAGGGTCTGAGCAGCCGGGAAACCCAGCTGCCATCAAACACCTAACTCTGGCTGAGGGGTAGCGGGATCAGAGGGGGCAGAGCCCCAGGCTGCCCTGCCGAGTTGTCTGGGCTCTCTGGGAAGGTGGGAGTCCCTACCCACTGTCCTCACTGTGGTGCTAAGGCAGCCTGGGAGGAGGAAAGAGAACAGACGGAGAGTCCAGAGACTGCATTCTAGTTCTGGACTTTCTCAGCTGGGCGGCCCCGCTCCCTCTCACCCCTGTGTGTTCACAGCCCCTATCATCTGTCTCATCGTTATCTGCGTCCCCCATTAGACTCCTTCCAGCAGACGGCCCTTCAGCCCCTGAGCTCCTTGGGAGCTGGAACCAGGTTAGATGAACTTCTCCAGCCCTAGCAACCAACACAGGAAAGGTTTATTGAGCAAAAATGAATGACACCCACCAAACAACCTGCCTTTCTCAGAGTCTAATCCCAGTACTATGAACAGGGGGCTCCCTGATCTATCCCTGTAGATCACGCGGCTGCAGCAGGAACCAACCCCCCTGGGGCCAGGAGATGCAAACAACTTCTGGCTCCACATGCGGAAGGTTCAGGACCCACCTTTACAATCACCCCCCCACACACATCATGGTCAAGCTGATGATTCAAAACTCTGCTCCCCAAGGCCCGTTAGCGGGCAGCCTATGGCTGCTCACTGCAGGGACGCAACAGTGGAGCCCAGGAAGAGCACGGACACGCTCTTCCATGAAGCGGGGGCCCTGCCGCTCACTGGCCACGGCCCATCCCTGAGCCTCGATATCCAACAGGGTATTGGGAGGACGACATGAGATAGTGTGTGAAGAGGACTTAACACAAAGATAAGTGTCCAACCTGGAGATCCATGGACTTGGATAGGGAAAAAAACCAACATCTTAATTTTCACCCATCTCTTATAGAAATTTAATGTTTCCTTCATTTATGTACCAGACCACGGTAGTCTTAGCAGCAGCCCCTGTAGGCAGTGACGCCAATAGAAACCAAAAGTGTTTCCGTATCACATTTATGGCAGTTGGGGATATCTTGAAAAATCATTTATTCTCATCACTAAAGAATTATAGTGGGGGCTTCCCTGGTGGTGCAGTGGTTGGGAATCTGCCTGCCAATGCAGGGGACATGGGTTCGAGCCCTGGTCTGGGAAGATCCCACATGCCGCGGAACAACTAAGCCCGTGAGCCACAACTACTGAGCCTGCGCGTCTGGAGCCTGTGCTCCGCAACGGGAGAGGCCGCGACAGTGAGAGGCCCGCCCACACACCGCGAGGAAGAGTGGCCCCCACTTGCCACAACTAGAGAAAGCCCTCGCACAGAAACAAAGACCCAACACAGCCATAAATAAATAAATAAATAAATAAATAAATTTGTTTTTTAAAAAAAAAGAATTATAGTGGGATTTCCCTGGTGGCATAGTGGTTAAGAATCCACCTGCCATTGCAGGGGACACAGGTTCGGTCCCTGGTCCAGGAAGATCCCACATGCCGCGGAGCAACTAAGCCCGTGCGCCACAACTACTGAGCCTGCGCTCTAGAGCCCGTGAGCACAACTACTCAGCCCGTGTGCTGCAACTACTGATGCCCGCGTGCCTAGAGCCCGTGCTCCGCAACAAAGACAAGCCACGGCCATGAGAAGCCCGTGCACCGCAATGAAGAGTAGCCCCCGCTCGCCGCAACTGGAGAAAGCCTGCGTGCAGCAACAAAGACCCAACACAGCTAAAAAAAAGAAAAAGAATTATAGTAATGATTATGCCTGCTGCTAGATCTTTTTAACGTAATAACAAAAAAGAATGTGTCACTATGTGGAATTCGATGTCTTAATGTGTACGTATTTACATTTTAATACCATTGATTTCCTTTGAAATCCAGTGTACTTTGTAGTACACATTTTAAAACTCTGAATGAGGTTTATAGTCTTTACCAGAATACCAGAGGGATCCGTGGCACAAAAATGGAGGAGAGTCACTTTGTTCGAGAGGGAGGCCCGTGGGGCCACAGCAGCCTTTGCAACTCCAGGCGAGCGCCTGCCAGTAGATTTGGGCGGCAGCGGGAGCGAGTGGCCAGGACTGCTCAGGACAATAATTAGCAGCAGCTCAGCACACCTGCCCATCCAAGCAGGCTTGGCTCCCACCTACGCAAGGGCTCGGGAAGATGCCGGGCTGGTGTCTGGGCTGTGGTTAGGCTCGATTTATTATTAACCTACAGCTTGGGGCCAGTCCCTGCCACATGCTGCACGGGTTGGGGTTCTACCAGCTGCTCAGCGCCCCACCAGCCAAGCCCCGACTCACTAAGACAGTGGGATAGTGGTGGCTTCTGGGTGCAGATGGGGACTAAGGGAGCTGGTCCAGCAGACTAGGGAGGGGCTTGGAGGCTGGAGTCCATGGGGTCTTGTTCTGGCCCCATGACTTCCTTCTCATGTGATTCTGGGCTAGGCTCTTCCCTCACTGGATCCCTGCTTCTTATCTGAAAATGGAGGGGTTACACGGTGCTCTCTACTCCCGGGATTCTAAAAATTGGCCAAGCAGGCCAAGTTGGAGGTTTGAGCCCTCAGGGAGCCAGTTTAATTTGCTCTGTTCCCTAGACCACTGTTTCTTTATCTTGTTGAGGCCCATATGCCTCTGCACAAATCTGAGGACAGACATTTTCTTCACCCCAGAAAAATGTGAACATACTTTCACATATAATTTTGCGCCTAATTTTAGGGGTTCACGGAACCCCCTAAAGCCCGCTCTTGGGCCTCAAGGTGAAGACTGGCTATTTCAGACCAGGTCCACTAATTCCGGACTCCCTGGTGAGTGCTCTGGGCTTCCGCTTAATCCTTAACTCTGCCTCTGAATGAGCTTCACCATCTCGGAGAGTCATGGAACCTCTGTGAGTCCCTATTTCCTCACCTGTGAAGTGGGAAGTCAAGGAAAGACAGACACATCAAGTGCCCGGTCCACTGAGGGGGCTCTATAGAGAGCAAGCCCCGTCCCATCCCTCTGCTCTGCCGAGGGAGGGAGGGGCAGCTGCTGCCCTGGAAATGTGGTCTCAGAGGCCCCCACGCCTACTGGGAGCACGCGGCTCAGCACTGACACGGTAATTTCTGATGATCCCCGTTGGCCTGAACGATCCTGAAGAGTGGGCTGTCCCGAGGGACTCACTCTGCCCTGAGGTGCTGGGGAAGTCGCTTATTATGCTGAGGACACGGGGCCTGGGGAAGAGGAGAGGCTGCTGGGAGAGCAGGGCCTGGCCCAGGCCGGGGGCCCTTTCCTCCTCCTAGACAACCTGTGGTACCCTGACCCCGGTCTGGATGGCAACCCAGGGGACGGGGGCACCAACCTGGACCTGCCGGAGACGCAACCAAAGCACTGAAGTGGGAGGTGTTGAGAGAGACAAGGAGAAGCCTTGAATGGGCTGCAGGAAGCAGCTGGGGACCGTGCTCAGCAGAGGGTGGATGAGGCCTGGGCGGGGGCTCTGAGGGCGCTTCCCGAGAGCAGCTCCCTACACTGGGGGCCCACCGCGCCCTGGCCCTGTGCGACATGGGAGACAGCGTTTTCCTCACGTTCAAAATGAGGAAACTGACTTTCAGGGAGTTCAAGGAACCTGTGTAAAGTCATAGAGCTTGTTTGTGGTGGAGTCAGGACTCAATCCCAGGACCACACCACCCGAAGGCAAAGCAACATACCTGTGGGAAAATGTCTGCTGGGAGGCAGGGCAGCATGTGGGAACAGCCCACGCTTTGGGGGTCCTATAGACCTGGACCCAAATCTGTGTGACTTTGGACAAGTTACTTACCCTGAGACTTGCGCTTTCTATCTATAAAATGGGAAGCATACCACCACCTCCCAGTGAATCTTGGTGAGTCCTCACACGTGCCTGGGGTAGAGCACTTGATCGGGGACCCAAAAGGTGGGAGGTGGGAGGATGCTTTTACCCCTCACCTCTCCAACATCTGCTGGGGAGGTGGCCCCTGCCTGCCCTCACCCTCTAAGCCCCGGCTTACCCAGCATGAGGAAAGACAGGACCCACTGGAGTACCGAGATGACCTGTAGCTGCTTTTCCACCTTGGACCTATTGAGACAAGTGATGGAGAAGAGGTCCTGGAGGGCGGAGAGGATGCTGGAGCCAGTGCCTGCGACAGAAGAGAGATGTCAGCCTGTCCACCCTTCCCTCCAGCCTCAGAGTCCCCATCATCAAGCCATCTCCCACAGACACCTTCCTAGACATGAGAGGCGCACAGGCCAACACATCAGACAGATCTGGACTCACATCTCAGCCCTGCCACACAACAGTTTTGTATTGATAATTCTGGGCTGTTCACATGCTTTGCTTCCCTGTGCCCCAGTTTCTATGTATACCCAATGGGAATGATGTCCCCCCTCAAAGGGTCATTTTGGAGAACAAACAGGGTATCCAAAGAGGCTAGGGGGAGGCTTGCCATAGTTGCCAGTTTTCTTCCCTCCCCTTCACCCCAATCAAACTCCTGTCTTTATCCTTTATCTGGATCTAGTACAAATATTTAATCTTTGCTCTCTGTGTCTGTGAGGCCAAGGACAGAGGGCCAACATCCAACCTGCAATGTTTTTTTCCTCCAAGTGTACTTTGCGCACCCCCAATCCTTGACCCACGCCCCACCCCTGTATCTCCAGGACTAATACCCTTTCCCAGTGAGCTGAGCCCTCCTGCCCCACCGCCAACGCCACTGATACCACCTGCAGAGGGATTCACACTTTGAGCTTCATCTCAGTGCCCAAAGCTTGGGGCCCAGAGAGGAACCAGCCAGGAACCCCTGCTTCCAGTGGCCAGTGAGCTTCGGAACACTGAGGGCTGCAATTCTGTTTGCTACCAAGCAAGTGCAAGCCTATAAATTAGGACAAGATGTGCCCAGTTAATTGGCTCTGTGGCCGTGGCCCCAAGATGACACCCTGGACTCCAGCGGCTGATGGGCAGAGGGACCGGAAAGCCTGGTGATTGCAGGAGAGGCAGCGCTGGGGAAGAGCATGGACGAGGCTCCTGACATAGCCCATTCCTTCTGGCAGCTGGGCCAAAGGAGTGCCCCCCTTCAAAACTCCACATGTGCTGAGCCCCAACTGCACGCCCTTTGCTCAGCACATCTTCACCGAGTGCCTACCTACCGTGTGCCGGTCAAACACTCCTTCACACGACCCACTCTGCCAGGCCCCCCGCTGAGTCACAATCTTGTCCTTGAGGGTCTCGTGACCTTTCTCCCTGGCCTACTGTGGAAGTGGGAGGGCGAACGGTATAAGGGCTTACACTCAAGCCCTTGTGTTTCTTCAAAATCTGTATTTCAACAAGGTTACGGCAGAGATTAGAAAGGGACACAACCCTCATCTGCCGAAAGTTAACAATTACTTTGACTTTCGGGAGGCATGTAAATAACGCCAGGCCTCAAGGCAGACACGTCAGTCCTGTCCCCTTCACCTGGTCTAGTGGAGCAGAAGGAGGGGGCTTGGCACGGCAGAAGCGTCGGATCCCAGCGCCAACCGTGGCTCCACTCGCTATGCGACTTCAGGCAAGACCTCGAGGGCGCACAGCCACATCCCCAGGGCATGGCACATACTGGGTGCCCAGCAGCATCTACCGTTCCACAGGACACCTGGGGCGGAGGTGGAAGTATGTGAACTCACCCAAGCAGATGATAGGCTGAGCTACACAGGCATGCCAGGGGTTTAGCGCATAACTGCTCCTTCGCCCTCTACGTAAATATGCTACCATCACAGCCGTTTCTACCTTCACACTTTTCCAACACCCCATCCTGGAGCCCGAGGGCCCTCTGGGGTCATCTGGTACAGCCCAACTGAACATATGGGGACGCTGAGGACAGGAGCAGTGACTTGTCTAGGGTTACCTAGCCAGGGCCAGAACCCAGGATCCCTGCCCCCTGCTCAGGGTACAGCAGGTCCAAGGGTGGCCTGTGCTCAGAAGTGGGGAGAGTGTACTGGGGGAGTACAGGCGGGAGGGAAGTAAGGTCAGGCATAGGCCTGAACCCCAATCCAAGGGCCGGCCTGCCAAGTCATTCCCTCGCCACTGGGAATGTGTGGGATGAAGGGAAGCAGGGGCCATGGGAGACGAGTCCCTGCCCTGGGTCTGGGGCAGGCTGGGTGCCTTGGCTGCAGAGAGGATAGAATGTTCTCCAGCACCTTCCTACTCAGAGTGGTCTCGGAGCTGTTTAGAAACGCAGGGCCCCAGCCTGGATCTACTGAACCAAAATCTGCATTTTAACAGGACACTCAGTCCAAAGTCTTAGGTAGGGTAAGCTTGGGGTGGGGGAAGGATGCAGGGAGGAGCTGGGGGCCTCCACCTTCTACTGGGCAGGGGAAAAAAGGTGATGGAAGGAAAGGCATCAGACGTTGTCTCATCTGACCACTTCCTACTGCAAACAGGACCCCAAAGAGTGCTTGAGGAATGTCTAAGGAGTGCTCAGAGAAAGGGCTGTCTAGCCCCTGCCTTTGGGTCAGGACCAACGAGCTGGTCGCACTCACTACATGGAGCTCTCCTGCTTTGGAGGTGGGGTACACAGAGTAAGTCCACATTGGTGACACATCCCCCATTGAAACAACTGGAAAATTCTTCCTTGTTTCCTAATCCAAGTCCATCTGCTATTACAGGTCTCTCACAATTAGCTAAAGTCAGGGTGCAGGAAATGTAGACTGTCTTATTCAACCGTCACCCTATTATCCACACAGAAGAAGAAGGCCTGAAGGGCTCCCACAAGCCCCAGGGCAGCTTGGCCAGAGCTAGGCTTTTCCCACACTCCCCAGTCTGTCCTCCCTGCCTCGGCCCAACTACCGCCCATAGCCCGCGCTGCAACTAACTAGGAAATGCAAAGTCCACTGAGGAGTGGCAGGTGTTCCTGTGGGCGGCACAGTGAGGGGGCTGCCTGGAGTGGGAGGCCGGGAGGGTGCTGCCACTCTGTGCCCCTCAGGCCTGGGCCCACTCGGCTGCCTCCTGGCCAGACCATCCCGACCTGGCTGACCACAGAGCCCAGCCCTGGGAGCTGGCCTGCCCAGGATGCTGAACCACAGGCCCAGTGGAAGCCCCCTGTGGATCTAAGAAATATCCAGTCATTGCTCCCCTGCCTAGAAAGCCGCTCCTTGCCTTGCCCACCTGATGACCCCCAACAATGAGATAAGGCAGCTCGTCCTTCAAAACCCAAACAGGAGAGCCTTTGGAGAGAGGTCACCTTTCCTTCTCTGGCATTATCAGCTCTAAGGCCCATGCAAGCGTGGAACCCTCTAGGGCCATCTCACCAGCCCCCACCCATCTTGGAGAGAAACTGTCAGTACATGAAGTTGGGAGAGGCCAGCAGAACAGAGAAATAAGAGAGGACTGGAGTCCTCCTTCCAGGTTCCCACAGCCCCTCACCTGGTACCGACTGCTGATTACAAGTCCGCTCTCCCATCACACTGGGAGCTGCCCAAGGGCCTGGGTCTGATCCATGGCTTGGTTCCCAGTGGCCTCTGCCCAGAGTCAACACTCAGCAAGGTTTGCTGAGCAAAAGGACGAGCAGGTCTCTGCTCTGGCTGATCCTCAGGCCCCCCTCCCCAACCCCTGGCTCTCTCTCTGTAGGGCTGGGTGGCAGGTAGGCGGCCCGCACGGCCCATGCAGCTTCAGGGCCTCCAATGCACTTCCATAGGCACTCTGGTTCCTCACCAGTCCTGTGAGTTTGGCATCATCACTGCCATTTTGATGGTGATAAAGGCTCAGGGAAGTGACACAGCCAAGGTCACTTGGCCAGAGGGTGGCAAAGTTGGACTCAATTCAGGCCTAACTTCTAGGCCTGCGTTCTGTCCCTGTGCTGCAGGTCTCCCCACGTTCCTTCTCTCTTCTCCCCAAAAGAAAGTGGGGGAACGCTGGGAGGCGACAGGAGAAAATGCATGACCTATTTTCCTCTAGAGGAGCAGGCATCTTGTGCAGTAAGTTAAATGGTAGCAGGCCTTGGGGTTCCAGTCCCAGTTGTACCACCAACTCCTGTGTCACCTTGGCCAAGTCACTTCACCTCTCTGGGCTTTGGTTTCCCCATATATAAAATGGTGGTGGGGAGGATGAATTTTATGATCTCTCTGACTGCTTGGATTCTGGTGTCCACCCTCCTGAGGATACCACCTAGAGGCTCACCACCCTGCAATAGCCCTGGTACAGCTGCTCGGCAGATGGGAAGTGGGGCTTCAGCTGGGCACCCCCAGGTCATTGCCAGACCTCACCACTCAGCTGTCAGCATCTCCTCTGCCCCAGTTTTGGCTGGGAGAGGTCCTGCAGAAGCTGGTAAGAGATGCCAGTGCTACAATCAGATGTCACCACTGCCACTACCTTCATACCCAGCCTGACTGTCCTCAAGTCCTGGGTGTGACCAGCAGGGAGCCACAGCCTGGCCAAGTCTCAGCTCCAATCTGCTCTCTCGTCACCCCTCCCCCAGCCTCCGCCAGCACACTGCACTCTCTGCGCACCCTCTCAGCGCCGGTCCCACTGCAGCCAGTGTCTATTTCCTTGGTCATCCTCCTTGGCCAGCGTCTCCTGGGTTCCAGGGCTGGTACCTGATTCATCCATGTGCCCAGAGCTCAGCCAGGCTGGCGAGAGAAGGAGCTCATAGGGGTTTATTGCATGAATCAACAAATGCCGAAGTCCCAGAGGCAGCTGAAGGCCTGGATGCCCAGGTCAGACTGAGCTGCCTGACAGGAAGGCCCCCAGCCCTATCACTGAGGACCCCAGAGATGGGGTGGGGAAGTGAGCCTCTCTCGCACTCTCTGAGCATGAGTTTCCCTCACCCCACGATAAGAACAGAACCCACTTCCTACAGATGTCTTATTTTCATGAAGGAAGACGAGACAGGCCACAGAGTAACTTGACTCATTCTATGAAGAGAAACTGGCAGTAACCAATCCAAATAGCTGCTCCAGGGCACCACTGATTTCACCATTTATTTTATACAGCTCCTTTGCTCCTGGACTTGGGGAGGGCAGAGGGAGTGGAGCTGCCAGAGAGGCCCAGAGCAGCTCTCTTACCCCCAGAGAGAAACCCCCTGCCCCCATGTCTATACGGAGCTTCCCTGCCCCACAGCACTCTCCGGGAAGGTAGACAGGCAGGGATGGGCAGCCCCATTTTACAGAGATGGAAACTGAGGCAAGGTGAGGCCAAAAGATGTTAAGCCACTTGCTTGAGGTCAGGGTATAGGGGAGCCAGGACTCTCGGCAGGCATTTGAGTTCTGAGTCCCTCATCATTTCCATGATGCCAGGCTCTTGAGGGCTGGTCCCCACTACACAAGCCAGTCTACACCCCGACTTCAGGAACACACCCCTGGTGAAGGGAGGGCTGCCTCTCTGTCCCAACCATGTCCCAAGTTTCATGGCAGGTGGGGATGGGTGTGTATCGCCTCTTTGCCCAACATCTGATGATAAAGTGACCAGGCCACACCAGGACTGATGCAACCAGGGCTTCCTCTCGCACAGGCTTGAGGGGGCAGCGTCTGAGCCCCAGTCCCCGTAATCTGAGAAAGGGCCCTGGGCCAGCCCTGGCCCTGCATAACTCTGTGACCTGGGGCAAGTCACTTAGCCCCTCTCAGCTTTAGTTTCTCATCTGTAAAGTGAAGGTAAGAACCCCTAGCTGTCAGGGTGGTTGGGAAGGTAAAAAAAATAAATAAAAATAAAAAATGCATGTAGGTCCATTTGGCATCTCTTAGGTGACTGACACCTGTTAGGTGATTAGCTCTCGTCATGGCTTTTACCACTGACCAGAGTGGGAGGGGAATTGATGAGCAAACACAAAGTTTTTCAAGATGTGTGTGCTCATGAGGTTGTGTGTTACGAGGAGAGGGAGCAGAGCGGGGGCATTGGCCCGGGAGGCTCCAAGGAGGTGGCGAGGCCTCAGCAGGGCCTGGAAGACAAGATCTGGGAGGCAAAGAGGAGGAAAGTGGGCACTCGGGGTTGGGGGCAACTGCCGGAATAGAGACTCAGACGGAGTTACAAAGAGGCAGGCCCAAACCCAGAATGTTCAGTGACCCAGGAACGGGGGTTCACATTTACCCAAAACAGATGCTGAGAATAGGAAAGATGGAAAGGGCTCAAGCAGCCCAAAGTAGGCTCCTGGAGGAGGTGGGTGGGGACAGGGATAAGCATGGAGCACTTCTGAGGTGCCCAGCACTGTGCCAGCCACCGGGGAAATAGCAGTGAATGCAGCAGGTCAACTCTCACCTGTTAGGGGGCTTAAATTCTGCTGAGGGAGAGACAAAGCACCGACACATAAATGTAGGCTGTAACATCAGGCAGTGATGAGAGCTATGAAGAAAAATAAGCTAGAGGGATAGGCAAGAGGATCCTCCCCTGTGGAGGGGAGGCATGGAGCAAGGCTGACTCCCCTCCACGGGGACACTGGAGCACACGACATTCTTGGGTCAGGCCTCTGGGTGGCCCACACTGCCTCCTCTACCCTCCTTAGCTACTGGCATCCTGGGAAGGGGCTCACCAGCCTGGAGAAGGTGCAGAGGACAGGCGGACGGGCATCAGGAGAACCTGACCTCCAACTCGCAGGAAGTGCAGCCTTGGTGAGTCACTTCCTGTGCAAGCCTCAGTTTCCTCGTCTGTACAGTGGGACTAATACCTACCTTGCCAGATTCTTGGGAGAATTAAATGAGATGATGTATAGGCAAGAGTATCATAAAAAGTAAAGACCCGGGTGAATGGGGGGTAATTACCAAGTAAGCCTGGGTTTCCTCCCCTGTCTAGTGGGTTTCACAACCCCTGCCTTGCTTGGAGCAGAGGCACTGGCCTCAGTAGACTTAGGATTCAAACCCTGGCTCTGACTATTATTTAGTGTGAGACCCTGAAAGTCACTTCCCCTGTCGAAGACTCGGCATCCTCCTCTGTTATGATCCAGAATTGTTGGGAGGAATCCAAACAACTTACGGCAAGGGGCAAACAGCGTCTGGCACCTCTGTTAGAGAGCTAGAAAGGTGCCAGAGAGGTCACAGGGATGTGGACGGCCGCCACAGGTTCCCGAGTGGGGGAGTCACCCTGCTCACGTCTGCAGCCCCAAGGATGCCACACCTGGGCCCAGCCCGACCTAAGCTCTGCCCTGGTCCAGCAGCTACCAAGTGGACAGTGAGGAAGTCGCCCCAAGCTACTCCAGAGGGCTGGGCCCAGGGGTATAGGGGAGCCAGAGGCAGAGAGATGGACATTCTGACTCCTGGCAGACCCTTTGAGGTCCAGGAAGTTAGTCCAAGTGCCAAAGAAATGCCACATCTTCAAGGCCAGAGGCAAGCTCTCTTCCGGGTCCCCTCCCCGCCAAGCACCTTTCAGCAGGAGTCCTCACGTGTGATGATGGGGGACAGTCATGGCTCTGCAGGGTCATGCCTGTTGATCTCAGAGGCCCAGCCTTGGGTTGGGCTCCAACTAGCCCTGCACACGAAGCTGTGCCCATTCTCTGCCTTACCACATGCTCAGCCAGACCCTTCTTCCCTCGAGGAAGTCTCCCTACACTCTTGGCCCTGCCTGCCATCCCTCCAAACACAGTCCTGTCACCTCCAGGCCCAATCTGCTCAGTCACTGAGCTCACACTTACTGGGTACCTACCAGGCCCTGAAAGCTGGTCCGTCAGAGATGGGCCTCATCCTTCCCGGCTGATTCATCCTCGGGGAAGCCCTCCTCCCCCACCCCATGTGCCCCACCTCGCCCTGCACTCAGCCTTTCTCATTCAGGGAGAGAGTGTGCATTTGCTCATCTGGGTCCCTGTGCCCAGCATGGGGTCAGGCACAGAGCAGATGCTTGGTCAATGTTTGCCAGCTGGATGCTCGAGGGACCTGCGATGAATAAACAGGGCCTGGACAAGAACAGAGATGATGGACCTGTGCCACGGCAGAGGGTCAAACGGGAACTTTCTGGGGAATCAGGAGGGAAAGGTCTCCTCTAGCTGGAGGGATCACGATTAAAGGCAGGGGCAACGGTGGAAGGTTCCAGAAGGAGGGAGAGAAGGGTGGAGGCCAAACATTAACATTCATTCAGCGAGTACTTTCTGAGTATCCTTCACAGGCCAGGCTAGGCGCTGCTCTAGGGTGGGAGCTGCCACCCTGCCCTGCCTCTGCTTCTTGGGCTCTTGTAGGAGGAAGAGCTCCGCCCCGGGGCTGCCCACCTCAGCTATGGCTGGGGAGACAGGGCTGTGAACAACGAGGCACAGAGGGTAGGCCAGGGCCGGGGAATCCACGGGAGGTACCCAACTGGCCTGGAGGATGCTGTCATGGATGGGTCAGGTGAGATGTAAAGGATGAGTAAGTTTGCCAGGCTGACAGGAGGGGGGTGCAGGGTCAGGACCCCAGGTACTGGAGTCCCACAAATGGCACTGGAAAAGGCCTGGAAGGGAGAGAGCGCACAACTTTGAGGAATTAACTGCAAATAGTTCAACCAGGTTGAAGCATAGCAACCGTGTGAATGGGTGAAGCTAGTCGAGAACGTGCAGGGGGAGTGAGCCATGGAGGACTGGAAATGCCAGGCTGAGGAGTCCTGGGCTCCATCCTGAAAGCAGGGAAAATTGCTGCCCACCCCTTCCATTCCCTCCACCAGCTTCAGATGGTGGCTAAGGGCCCCGAGGCAACTAGCCAGCCATTCACCTGGTCCCAATACACTGGTGATTTCTTTTCTCGAAAGACTAATAATCTCCCCTTTAAGGGTTAGGTGTTCTTTAAGTAGGTAACCTTAAAGCAAATTAGGTGTCCTTAAAACAGGGCCCACTGGGACATCTGACCCAAAGGTGTCCCTGGAGGACCCTGGAGGTGACTGCTGAGGACCCCAATGGCCTGCTTTCTCTACTACCCCACCTTCTGACACATTAAAAAAATAGCTACTGAAGTGGGAGGGGTTGCCATGGCAACACCACCAGCTTGTGGGTATGTCACCACCAAGGAGTCCTCAAAATAGGCCCTTATCACAATACATGGGCAAGTGTGGGGAGCTAGGTTCTTCTGGGGCACTTACCTGGGCCCCAAGCAGGACATGAGCCCATTTTCACAAGGACAAGTTGGGGACAAGAATGAGTAGGAGGTTGACCCCCAGGATCCCACAGCCGTCAGGGGCATGATCAGAATCACATTTCTGCAGCAGAGCTGGAATGAACCCAAGGGGGCTGCCTTATGCAGCCCTCCTTACTGTACAGACGAGGAGGCTGAGGCCCCAAGAGGGCAGGGTCTTGCCCAAGGTCACACGGGAGGCAGATGCAGGGTGAGCCTCCTGGCCACTAAATCTGCTCTAATAGTGAAATGAATTCACATTTCCTGCTTCTGTCGATTTGCCCAAAGGGTTTGTGTGTTCAGCTTCCTTGGGTCTGCACCATAACCCGGGCAGATATTCTTATCATGCATTTGCCCGTTCTATAGATGAGGATACTGAGACTCGTAGCCCTAAACCCTCAAAACTGCCAGCAGCAACTCCACAGCCAGGAGGCTCCAGAAGTGGTGGAGGCCAAGAAACTCTGTGCACCAGCGGCCTCTCCCAGCAGCTCTCAAATCTCCACCCCCAACCCCTGCAAAGGGCATAGGCGAGCCACCCCAGGCCTGGATACAGCAACCTCTGTCTCCCTTGTCTCTCAGCACACCAGGACCTCAGCTCAGGTTGGTAGCCCAGAGACCCTGCAGTCAGACTTTCCCTCCCACACAAATCTCATGTCTCTATTTATTCTGGTCCCTGTACCTGAAGGTTCTTGCCTGTCTTGGTAACACCTGTTCATCTTTCAATATTCAGATTGACTGTCCCCTCTTCCGGGAAGCCTTCCCTGACCCCAGGATGATTTAGCTGCCTAACCCTCACCTCCAGGCCTCCACCCATGCTTCCTTCCCCTTTCACTATGTGGACCACTGTGCACTGTCATCCCCCTAGTCTCACTTCCTCAAAGGCAGGGACCATGGGTTGACCTGTGTGCAGCACAGAGTCTGACACACAGAGGTGCTCCATCAATAAACTGAAGGGCCCACATGAGAGTCCCCACTGTGAGAAGCCTTCCTGGATGTCCCAGAGCTGAGTCTGCCACTCTCCATAGTGTTGGAGGCTGTTGCACGTGTCACACAAAATGAATGACAAGGACTAACAGGCGAGTCACAAGTTAGTTTACAAAGCGCTTTCCATTCGTGTTAACCTAAACCCTCACATCCTTGAGAGTTTGAGATTTTCTGATCCTATTTTCCATTTAGGGGGAGTGAGATATCCAGAGCAGAAGTGAAGCCAGGGCCGGAATCCTGGCTCTCTGGCTTCTAAGCCCTGGAAGTAATGGGGGAAACTGTGGTGAGCCCCCCGCCCTCGGCACTCAGCCCTGGAACCGGCTCCTTGTGAGACTGTGGTGTCTCCAGAGCAGGGAACAGCTGCAGGCCCAGCACCCAGCATGGGTGGGCACAGAGGAGGCCTGAGGAAGAATTGAGAAATCACACTGAAGCAAAAAGCAGGGCTTCCTGCCAAGAGGAAGGAGCAGTGCTCAGGAGGGCTGAGGTCCCATTAATGATTCATTCATTCAACAAATATTTACTGAGCACCTACTATACACCAGGCACTGTGCTAAATGCTGGGACAAACACTGAGAAAGACAGACAGGGTCCCTGTTCCCAAAGGGCTGACATTCTTCTGGGGGAGACAATCACCTAAACAGATAAGTACACATGAGAATTTAGGTAATGAGAGGGGCTATAAAAAATAAAACAAGATGGGGCGGCTCTCCAGATGGTGTGGTCAGAGAAGGCCTCTGAGAGGAGACTGAATGGTTGGAAGCCAGCCATGCAGTGACCTGGGCAGAGGGCAGCACATGCAAAGGCCCTGAGGCAGGACTGAACTGGTGGGAATGCTGGGGGAACAGGAAGACCCCTGGCAGTTCTAGAGCACGACATGGTAGGAGACGAGGTTGTGAGGCCATGAGGACTGCTCACAGGGGGCTCCACGGCCACAAGGAGGAGTTTGGAAGGTTTGGAGTACGATGAGGGGCAATTGGCTGTTCCCCTGGCCTCAAAACTCTGGGGCTCGTGGTGCATGTACTCATCAAGGCAAGTTGGGGGAGCTTCCTGAAAAAGCTTGCGAAGGGGTGATCTGCCACTCCCATCATGGTCTGGGAGCAACCTACACTCATTCAAGAAACGACCACCTACAGTGGCGAGAGCCCTGCACGCAGCCCTTCATGGCTTCACCACACTTCTCTCTTGGTTTAAGGTGGCCAACGACTGGGAGATGGATCTGGGTTCTAACCCCGGCTTTGATAACCCGGGTCCAGTCCCTTCTCTCTGTGCCCCTCAGTGTCCCATCTGTCATGTGAGGGCCGTGCCAGATGCAGCGTTCCCAGAGAGCTTTGATTTTATGACTCAAGTACTTGTTGCTGAAATCAGGGGTGGGAGGATGGGGGTGTGGCAGGATTTCCACACTGGCTAGTGAATCACCTAGGCTGCCAATAAGATATTACTCTTGGCTCTCCTTTCCCAGCCCAGAAGAGCCCTCAGTAGCGCAGATAGCCCCAAAGTGGCGTTTGTGCATTTGGGGAAGTGGTGTATGCAAGGAAAGAAAGCTATAAAGAATTGGGAGAGGGAGGGACATGAGAATGATGTTCTCATCCTATGATTTAGGACTGGGTTAGGTGACTGTCAATCCTGAGTTCCAGAGTTAGCCTCCAACAATCCAGCCTCTTAGTTCCACCTCCTACCAAGTTCCTGCTTGCACACTCCCAGTGATGGAGAGCTCCATCCCCACCCACACCAAACCTGTTGCAATCCTCAATAGCTATCAGAAAGGATTCCTCCATTACATCAAATCTGCCCCCCATGATGCCACCCCTGTTCCTGGCCTTGCTTTTCGGAGCCTCACAGAGCAAATCAGCTCAGGATTTTACTGGGCTGCCACCATTTCGTGCTGGGTCCTGTGGTGAACCCTGGGGATAGAGGCAGGCACCAGAGGGCTTTGACCTGAAGAGCCTCACATCCAGGGGCAAAGGCAGGGATGCGAATATGACTAACTCTGCATTCTCCACCCCTGGCACAGGTAAATCCTTCAGATATTAGAAGATACCAACAGAGACGCCTGTCTCCCCGACACTTCCAGCACACACCCACCTACCCATGCACCCACAGCTGGCCTTTGCTTTTGGTCAAGAAACCAGACACCAAGGTATCTATTTCAATCTCACCCATCACAGGTATTCCCTTCACAGAAGCCATGGGTCTCCTTGAATACCACCACCAACAGGGTGTTCACCACCTCCCAACAATGGGACCTCACTGGCAGAGGCAAACCAGGCCACTGGGGAGTGTCTTCAAAGACCAAGGATGTAGAAAGCAGGTCTAATGGAGATGCCAGATAACACAAGATTTCCTTCAGCTCTCTCCCTTCCCCACCCAAGTCTTTCACCAAAGCGGAGCCCAGACACCTAAAGTAATTGGTTTGCATTTCATACCAGCCCTTGCTACATCCCATGATGGAACGGTTTGCAGCCAGTTTTTTTCTTTTTTTAATGTTTTCAAGACCTGATAACAACATGGAGAAATGCTCCTGACAGGATAGTAAGTGACTTGGTCAAAATCATTCACTGGAAGTCCTCCTGAACTACAAATCCTAGGTCAAAAATGAGGAGGTCAGGGTCGCCTGCTCCTGGAAGATAGAGCTCACAGCCTGTGGACAGCAGAGGTGAGGGAAGGGGATCTCCAGGAAGGACCACCACAGAGCGCATCCCTATCCCATTCTCTGGAGACAAAAGCATTTTCAAAAGCATGAACATGGCTAGGTCCCTTCCTTCCCCTGTTATGGGCATTAAATGGCACAGTGAACAGACAAGCTCTTTAAAGTTAGAGAAGGGGCTGTCAGAGGCTGTAGGGCTGGGTGTCTGGGGCAGCTCAGGCTGCTTGTCCAGAAGATGATGACAGCAGCTCGGTACCTCTCCAAGGGCAACGAGCAGCACCCAGACCAAGAGGGGCAGATAATCACACCAACAGTCACACGGGGAACAACGCCAATGCCCCAGACACGGTTAACCTGTGATACAGCTCCAGGGTGCTTACCTGGCAGCCACTAGAATATTATAAGTGATTTGGAGTACCAGAAGGAAATACTCATGATTTAACATTAAGAGGGAGAAAACAGGATTCAGAACTATATCTACATCACGCTTTGAACTTTATCTAAATAATGTGTACAAATAAAACTATAAAGAAATATACTAAAATGCTCTTAGGAAGCTATTTTTGGATAGTCAATTAACCAGCAGTTTTAAATTTTCTTCCTGTTTTTCTATATTTTTCAAAATTCCAATAATTCATATGTTTTATTTTTATAATGAAGATGGGTCGAGTAGGCTACTGTTAGTTACTGAAGAAAACTCCTAAGTAGGAGAGGTTCAGCAAGCAGAATAAAGACTTAGGTGGAGGGAGGGAGGATTCAAGCAAGACCAGGACAGCTGTGAGAATGTCCCAGGCTCTCCTGGATTTGTATTTAATCCCCTGGCCAAGGCACCTGTTAAGGAAACCTTGGGTGGGTCATGCCTCCTCCCATCTCAGTTTCTCCAAGTACAGGTGAGAGGTGGGGGACATGGAAGGGATGCTCTTCCTTGAGGGGGCAAAGCTCTGGAGTTTGATCTCCACTCTGCCCCTGATTCACGGAGGGCCTCAGGTGCACACCGGTGGAACAGGGGCCCGGGCCACACTGGAGGGCACCCAGGGTCCTCTGCCCCACCTTCTAAGTGTGCCAGGCTCACAGTTGCTGCTGAGTGGGCTCCCAAGCCTGGGCTGAAGAATGGGTGTGAGGAAGGAGACAGTGCGAGCACACCTGTCCCAGCCAGGCATGTTCCTTGTCTGGTGGCTGCTTCAGGGGATTGCAAAACCCTTGCCGCTCTGCCCCATCCAGTGCCTCACAGCTTAATCCACCAGGTGAGGAGAGAGGGTGGGAACTGCCAGGGGCCAGGAGCAATGCTGGGGCTTGGAGAGGAGTTCTCAGCTATCACTCCATCTCACAGGCTGGAGAAAGAGAAGTGATGTAACAGAGGTCCCCAAAATCGATGAGTGCCAGAGTGGAGAATGCGCCCACGTGACTACCATGCCAGGTTGCCTGGATCAGACCCGGTAACCATTATTCTAACCTCATCTCAGACCCAGGTGAGTTGGGGGGAAGAATGGTAGTGATGGTGGGGGAGAGGGCGGCAAACCATCCCAAAAAGAAAAGAAAGGGGTTGGGACCTCGGCCCGCATAGCGGCCTGTCCTCCAGCAACGTGCCGCCACCTTACCAACACACTCCTGCCTGCCTTAGAGCCTTTCATCACATCCTTTCCTGAAAACCTTCTTGCAGCTGCACTGCCCCAGGAGAAAGCCCGCAAGGCCCTGCAGACCCTGGGCTGTAACAGCTCATGTCCCAGACCCTTAGCCCAGCTCCGAGAGCTCTCACAGGACAGCACGGTTCCTCAGTCAAAGCTCTCCCTCCAGTCAGCTGGGCCCGATGCTCACCTCGCAGGACCCCGGAGTAGGCGGCTATGAGGGTCTTCATGGCGAAGCCGGTGCAGTCGGGGCTCCGCGTGAAGCCGCCTGACCCCGCGCCCCTGGCCCGTGCCCCGGCCGCCTGGGCCAGGGCTTCGCGCCGAGCACGGGAGCGCGGGGGCGGCTGCGGCCCGGGGAGCGGGGGGTGGGCGGCCAGACGGGCCCGAGCGGCGGCCGAAATTGGAGCCTTGGCCACGGCCACGGCCACGGCCACTGCGCCCGCGGCTCGGCGCGCGGCACTTTGTAACCTCATAAGGGGGCGGGGCCGACGCGGCAGGGGCGGGGTCGGCTGTTCCAACCTCTGCCGCACCAGCTGCGTTGGGATGGGGGAGCGCCGGGCTCGGCTTGGCGCGGGAGAGCTGCTCGGAGGCCCCTGCTCGGCGCGGGTGGGCGGCCCGCGAAGCCGAGTCCTCCTTGCAAGGGGCTGCCTGGTTATTCCTGCCGCTCCCTCCGCCCGCCCCTCGCCGCACCCCCGCGGCGGTTGGTGCAGCCCGCCAGCAGGAACTTGGGCCGGGAGCCCCGGCATGGGCAGGACAGGCGGGGCCGGGCGTGGGTTTGTGTTTTCCTCTGGGCAAGGCCTCGCCTTGGCTACAGATGCTGAGGTCCCGCCTCTGATTGGTGGTTGTATCGGGCTTAGTTAGGTAGGGGTGGGCTCCTGAAGCCCTCACGCTGCCTCTACTTTTCCATCTGTTTCTGTAGAAACTTCGCCGAGAATCTATACACTGCTGAGTGCTGGGGACCCAAACCAGTCAGTCTCGGCCCTGCCCTGGGGGTGCTCACGTTAGTGAGAGGCAGCCATACGGATGCTGGCAGCAATGCTAGGGCAAGAGAGAAACCTCTGGCTATAGACCAAGAGGAGAGAGGTCCTTTCATTGGGCTGCGGGCCGGGGGCTGGGTGAACTTCCCAGAGAGATTAGTGCACAGCACAGCTGGAATCAGGCAAACCCGGAGCCCAGTTCTGGCCCTCCCTTTCTTGAACCTCAGTTTCCATATCTGTACAATGGGAACAATAACACTTATTTTGTGATGTGCTTTGAGAACTAAATGAGGTAAAGTGAAAAAAATAGTATAGTGCCAGGTACACAGAAAGTGTTCCAAAAGTATTTTCATTGCCCTTTGATGAGTAGTTTTGTAGACGACGGAGGGTGTAGGGGTAAGGCATAAAGTCTTAGAAAAGGCAGCATGTTTGGGGCAGGGTTAGGGCACCTGCAGTGTCTGGAGCCCAGGCAGCTGTGGGATATGAGACTGGGACTAGATCTTAGGAAGGTTCTTGACTGCCACTCTTGAGACATTAGGGGGTATAGCTTCGAGTAGGGAAATGCCAGTGGTCACCTATGTTTTTAAGAATCCTTCAGCCATAGTGTGGGGAGAGGCTAGAGGCTAGGGGGCAGTGAGGAGCCTGCGGGAGGGACCCAGGTGAGAGAGAATGATCCCTGAGCTCGGATGGTGGTGGAAGGATGGAAAGAAGGCCTGGTCTGGAGAAAAGTGCAGGAGGAGGTGAGATCTACTGGAATGTGGTGGAATGAATTATTGGATGTGGAGGGTAAAGGGAGGTGTGTGGGCAAAAAGCATGTGAGTGAAGAGACGGATTCCTTGGGGACAGCTTGAACAAACTGGGTGTGGGCTCACAGCATAAGAGGAGAGGGAGTCTCTGCCATTGCAGTCTTTACCATCTCTTCTTGTCAGAAGTCACAGTTCCAAGGCAGCATGTGACAAATGCCACTGATGGGACCTAGAAATACTGCCGTTTGTTCAACCCACTCAAGGCCATAGGAGTAAACCTTGAGAAAAAGTCATGGAGCCCCGAGGCATGAGTTGGCTGAGTAGAAGGAAAAGCATTCCAGATAGAGAGACCAGCATGTGGTGAGGCTCTGATGCTGAAAAGAGCTTGGTGCCTTTTAGGAAACTGAGGTAAAGCTAGTGGCTTCCAGGTTTGCAGGGGACATAGGGGTCTGGTATGTGCGAAGGCTGGGAGGTTGGGACAGGTGTGATGTATTTCTGGGGAAAGAGCAGTGCAACAAGGTGGATGCTGAAGGTGCCGTGAATTCTTCAGTCCTCTCCCCAGAGGTGTTTTGGGTCCCCTTGGAAGCAAGACTCCTACTGGCCTGGAAGGACCCCAAGTCAGTGTGTGGCTTGTGCCTTCTCCAGAAGGGTCTCCTGTGGAGGAGGCCTGGGGCTAGAACTCATGGCTCACCCACTCCCCTCATAGTATGATCTAAGGGGCAGAGCTTGGGCTGGGAGGCAGGAGGCCTGCATTCTGGCCTTTCCTGTCCCATTGACTTGCAGTGTGTCCTCGGGCAAGTCATCTTCCCAGCCCAGGTTTTAGTTTCTGCATCATGAAATAGAGGTGACGGTTCTTATCCCATATTTGAGGAGGAAATGAAACCACAGAATGTAGAAGGGTGTCACCACTGTGCTATGAAAGTAAGCTACTGAAATGGCAAGACTTTGGATCAAGACCAAGTCCCCTTTGAAACATTCAGATCCCAGGTTCATCTACTTCAGCACATTTTTCCTGTGCACCTTCCTGGGCCCGGCTCTCATTGGGACACAGATGGTAATCAGACATTGAGGAGCCCCAACCCAGAGGCAGTGTCCCCAAGTCAGTGGTTGCAGCAAGACAGCCAGGCTATGGTGCAGTGCAATGTGGGAGGCTGTGCCGAGTTCCGTCCTTTCCTCTGTGCTGTCACTGTCTGCAGTGTCTGCCTCTCCCGTGGGCCAGGAGCTATCCCAGCATCAGCAGGAACTTCATCACTCTGTGCCCCGGTGCAGGCCTGGCTCAGATTTGTGGCTCAGTTAACAGTGGACTGACCAGTGAATAAGTACAACAAAGTCATGGACAAAGTGCTATGGGGGAGCACCGAGGAGGGAATGGTAATCGAGAAGGTTGAGAGATGACGACATTTGCTGCTGGACCTGAGATGAAGAGTAGGATTCTGCCCGGCAGAAAGGAAGGAGAAGGCCTTCAGGCAGAGGCTACAGCCTGGGCAGAGGCCTGGACGTGGGAACCATGAGCACCCTGATATGGCTGGAGGAAGGATGCTGGAAGAGGGATGCAGGCAGGGGAGGAGATCAGGCTGGAGAGGTTGACTGGACCAGATCTGAGGCGCCGTGTAATCCCACCTGGGCTTCACCCTGCAGGACGGGACCAAAAGAGGAGTATGACCAGAGCACCTTGATTAGATTGGAGGGTTAGAAAGATCAGGTGGGTGGGTGGTTTGGTGGTGTGAGGGCTTGGGATGGGGCAATAACACATAGTCCCAATTTGGGCCTTTCTCACACACATGGGAATATTCACCAAAGGATGCTGAGGCAAGTCCGAGGGCTGAAAGGGGCACTTGCTTCCTTCTGGGTCACCTCACAGAGTGACAACTCCCTCCCGTTGGTCCCCAGCTGCCATGCCCAGGGCTCCTGCTTAAACAGCTCGCTCCACTTTGGCTTGGATGGAAAACCAGACCCAGAGGTAGAGTAACCCAGAGAGGATGTTTCTTAGCAGCTTTCTGTGTCCTGGGATGACTGCTCTTTCCTGCACGAGGCGGGTATGGGGAGCTCATACCAGGCACTGAGTTCTCCTGGCCCCTCCCCACTCATTCCAGCACCCCTCTATGCCCGTCCTAATGCACTGCTCTGCTGCTCCTGCCAGAGTGTGGGCAGGACAGCTCCAGGACCTGGGTCACCTTTCCTGCATCATGTCCCAACCCAGGGCTTTTCCCACAGTGCTTTGGCCAAACCCCAGATGGAGAGGTCAAATCAAGCCACCAAGCTGGGTTTGACCAGGGTGGGCTTCCCCAAAGGTGGCACATCCCAACGCCCCCTTCAGTCAGGAAGGTTGTGCTGCCATTAGGAATTATGGGTGCAGTTTTATGGTTTGTGAGGGGTTGGATACTGGCACCTCTGAGACCCCTAACAGTGATGGCAGCCTCAGCCCCTCCACTGCACAGAGGAGGAGGTGAGTGGCCGGTCTGCAAGGCAGAGAGGACAGCTGTCCTAAGAGAGGCACAGGGCGAAAGGCAGAAATAAACAATTACAAGCGCTCTGCTCCATGCAGGTCCTGGCCTGTGTGAGCTCACCCGGTCCACGTAGCCACCCTGCCAGGAGTGATTACCACCCTGCTTTGCGAATGAGGTACAGGGAGATAAAGGGATTGTCCAAGATGAGACGGTGACTAAGTAGCGAAGCTGGGATTCACATCCAAGTCTTCCTGAGCCCCAAGTCCATGTGCTTTCTCTGCTTCACAAGGCTGGGGTGGGATGGGGGAGACGGGGAGTTCCTAACACTGGAGCTGCTTGACAAAAGGAAATTTCCATCCTTTTCCTCCTTTAAGCTTCTCTCATAGCCCTGTGAGGTTGTTGCCATTTTGTAGTTGGGAAAACTCAGGCTCAGAGACCCAAAAAGCTTGCCAGATGTCAATGCTGGGGCTGGGATTTGAACCAGTTCTCATGGCCCAAGGCTAGCGCTTGTCTGGGTCAAACTCATTCCCGGTGCTGGGCTCACTTGGAGGGTTAGAGGACAGAGGTGATGGCAAGGGGACGGGGGCCTGGTGTGGCTTTACGGTGCCACATGTCACCCACCTCCTCCTTCCCCATCCAGGAATTTGCCAGGCAGGGCTGCTTCGGGGCGCGGAACTCCCTCCCTCCCGGGATTCCGTCCCTCCCTTCTAAATCTCTCCTGTCCCCCGTCTGAGTGATTTCACCACATGCTGCTTGTCCATCGGGGCCAGATGGTGTACAGTCTCAGGTGCCAGGCTAAGGAGTCTGCACTTTATCCTCAGAGAAATGGGGAGCCACAAAGGGCTTTAGCAGGGATGACGTAAGGTCAGTTTTGGCTTTAGAAGGATCACTGTCCAGGTAAGAACACCTTCAGTGTCACCTCCATGGCACCCTTCCTGACTACCTCTGCCCTGTATTAGTCAGGGTCCCCACAGGCAACAGCATAGCTGCAGTTGGGTAATTTGAGGAAATCTTAATACAAAGACTGTTTGCAAAGTTGTAGGCAGGATACAGGGAAAAATTCAAGGGGTAGTGCAGTACCCCAAGGCCAGTGACATTTTGGGGGGCATGTGGCCTGAGGGGCAAAGGGAGGAGGCCAGCTGGAGTGGGAGGTGTGTGGGGAGGGCTGCCTGATGGCAGCTGTGGCACAGACAGCCCATAGTGACCTAGCAAGGTCACTCTCTGTCCCTCCCTCCCTCCCATCTTCTGCCAGGACTTTCCAATGGCCAGAAGGTAAAGGAGCCCAATGACACAGTCTATACAGAGAATCCAGGCAGAGTTTACGGTAGAGAAAGGTGGAGAGTGGGTCTGGAGGGTAATGGCCCTAGGAGGACCCTCTCCACCTCTGTGTCCCCATTAGACCCCTAGCTCCTTTCTTTCAGAGCATCTATAACTCTGAGTGTCTATACACATGTCCTGCAGAGAAGCAGCTACTTGAGGGCAAAGGTAGAATTAGTGTGCTCTCTGTGTCCCAGTGCCCGACACCGGGCCTGGCTCACAGGAGGGACTTGGCTAATGTTGGAAGGAAGAAAGGAAGAAGGAGGCAGGGAAGGAGAGAGGGAGGAAGGAAGGGAGAGGTGCTGAGGATGTAGACTGAACTAAAGCAGTGGTGGGTGAAATGTAAGAAGGGAGGGCTGGGGCTCCCTGGTGGCGCAGTGGTTGAGAGTCCGCCTGCCAATGCAGGGGACACGGGTTCGTGCCCTGGTCCGGGAAGATCCCACATGCCGTGGAGCTGCTGGGCCCGTAAGCCATGGCCGCTGAGCCTGTGCGTCCGGAGCCTGTGCTCCGCAACGGGAGAGGCCACAACAGTGAGAGGCCCGAGTACCGCAAAAAAAAAAAAAAGAAGGGCGTGCTGGAGAGATGCTGAGGCCTTAGAATCTCTAGGACTTGGTGACATGGAGGTAGGGCTGAAGCACAAAGAGATGATTGAAGATAAGTTCAGGTTTCAGACAAGAACCCAGGAGCACTGACCTCCAGCTCTAATGCCTGACCTGGGGGTACGGGCTCAGTAGTGGCCTTTGGCACTGTCTTGTGGGACAGGTCTGGCCGACTGGAGAGGAATAGGCCTGAAACACTTGGGAACCAGCCTTCAGAACAATCCCTGCCCCATTTTAGCAAGTTTTTATTGCAAAACATACAGAAAGTGCCCCTTGCATCATTCCATCTGTAAGTTTTTTACTCAAGTCTCCCAGGACCTTTCCCCTGCAGGGAAGGGATGAGGAGTCAATCTCCCCTCACACTGAGAGCTCCTCGTGCGTGCTTTGTTATCCATCCCTCCCTCTTGCTCACCTTTCTGGAGACCCTCCTAGCCCTGTGCTGATCTGGGGGTGCAGTCCTTACTCTCTGGGAGCCTGCATTCTGGGGGAAGAAACAGACACATTAAAAGACAATTACTGGGCTTCCCTGGTGGCGCAGTGGTTCAGAGTCCGTCTGCCAATGCAGGGGACACGGATTCGTGCCCCGGTCCGGGAAGATCCCACATGCCGCGGAGCGGCTGGGCCCGTGAGCCATGGCTGCTGAGCCTGCGCGTCCGGAGCCTGTGCTCCGCAACGGGAGAGGCCACAACAGTGTGAGGCCCGCGTACCGCAAAAAAAAAAAAAAGACAATTACTATGTGTGGTGATGGATGTTAACTAGACTCACTGTGGTGATCATCTCACAATATACATATATCAAATCATCATGCTGTACACCTGAAACAAATACTATATATATATTTTTTGGCTGCATTGGGTCTTCGTTGCTGCACGTGGGCTTTCTCTAGTTGTGGCAAGCGGGGGCTACTCTTGTGATGCGCGGGCCTCTCATTGCGGTGGCTTCTCTTGTTGCAGAGCATAGGCCCTAGGCTCGTGGGCTTCAGTAGTTGCGGCACGTGGGCTCGGTAGCTGTGGCTCACGGGCTTAGCTGCTCCACAGCATGTGGGATCTTCCCGAACCAGGGCTCGAACCCGTGTCCCCTGTATTGGCAGGCAGATTCTTAACCACTGCGCCACCAGGGAAGCCCACAAATATTATGTTAGTTATATTTTTAAAAAAGACAATTACTTTTCATCAGTAGTTTTCCCAGCTTTCCTTAGCAGTGAACTCTTTTCTTCAAATGCAGCCTTGTTCAAAAGCCCATAAGGTGACACAGATGACATGTGATTGTTACGTACTGTGTTCAGGCCTCAGTATCCCTATGTGCCATCTAGATGGGAATAAGTAAAGTATCTCTTTCCTAGGGTTGTTGTAAGGGCTAAAAGAATGAACGAAGTGCCCAGCACAGGGCCTAGCATCTAGTACTTGACAAATGTTATCAATAGAAGAGTTATGATTGGAACAGAAATTGGGAGGCCAGATTTACCAGGAGATGGGGCAACCTGTCCAACAGGTTTGAACAAACATAATGGGGGAGGGAAGGGTAAAATGTCCCGAGTAACCATTGAAACTGGAGGACACTAGGAGTGACAAAGAGACAGGCATCCCAGCACGGAGATGAAAACATACCCAGAGGAAAACCACAATGTGAGCGAGGGTCCCAGAGAGCAGAAGCCCAGTAATAGTAGCCTCGGTCAGAGGAAACTGGAGATGCGGTGTGCTTGATTTAGCTTATCTTTCTAAGCAAAGGCCAGTGCAGGCACGGAGATAGGTGAGACTCAACCCTGCTCTCAGGGAACTTGCAATCTGGGGAGGCACTCTGGGTACAAATGACTGCAATGCAGGGAGGAAGTTGGGGGGGGTCAATGAACGGGGGTTCTGGGTAAATCAGGAACAACTTCCTGGAGGAGGGTGAGTCACTGGGCCAGATCTAACAAAATACACCACTATGCTACACTCCGCTGCAGTGGTTCTCAAACTTTCCTGTAAATCAGAATCACCTGGAGTTACAGGTTGCCAACAAACACATGAGAGGATGCTCAACATCACTAATCATTAGAGAAATGCAAATCAAAGCTACAATGAGGTATCACCTCCCACCAGTTAGAATGGCCATCATCAAAAAATCTACCAACAATAAATGCTGGAGAGGGTGTGGAGAAAAGGGAACCCTCTTGCACTGTTGGTGGGAATGTAAATCGATACAGCCACTATGGAGAACAGTATGGAGGTTCCTTAAAAAACTAAAAAGAGAATTACCATATGACCCAGCAATCCCACTACTGTGCATATACCCTGAGAAAACCATAATTCAAAAAGAGTCATGTACGACATTGTTCATTGCAGCTCTAATAGCCAGGACATGGAAGCAACCTAAATGTCCATTGACAGATAAATGGATAAAGAAGATGTGGCACATATATACAATGGAATATTACTCAGCCATAAAAAGAAACGAAATTGAGTTATTTGTAGTGAGGTGGATGGACCCAGAGTCTGACACACAGAGTGAAGTAAGTCAGAAAGAGAAAAACAAATACCGTAGGCTAACACATATATATGGAGTCTAAAAAAAATAGTTCTGAAGAACCTAGGGGCAGGACAGGAATAAAGATGCAGAGGTAGAGAATGGACTTGAGGACACGGGGCGGGGGAAGGGTAAGCTGGGACGAAGTGAGAGAGCGGCATGGACATATATACACTACCAAATGTAAAATCGATAGCTAGTGGGAAGCAACCACATAGCACAGGGAGATCAGCTCGGTGCTTTGTGACCACCTAGAGGGGTGGGATAGGGAGGGTGGGAGGGAGATGCAAGAGGGAGGAGATATGGGAACATATGTATATGTATAACTGATTCACTTTGTTATAAAGCAGAAACTAACACACCATTGTAAAGCAATTATACTCCAATAAAGATTAAAAAAAAAAGAATCAGCTGGAGGACTTGGTAAATCACAGCTTGCTGGGTCCCACCCCCAGAATTTCTGATTCAGTAGGTCTGGGGTGGGGCTGAGAATCTGCATTTCTAACAAGTTCCTGGGTGGGTGCTAAAGCTGCTGGTTTGAAGCCCACTCTTGGAGAATCACTGTTGAACCGCTTTGCACTGAGGAGATGACAGTGCATCTCAGAGAAACTGCAGGAGGAACCTGTAGTTTCTGGGGGGTGATGGGAAGTGATGTTCTGTGGGGGAAGCATTGGAAGACTGGAGGTAGGGTGGCGCAGTCCTTACTTTTCCAAAAGGAGAAGCAGCAGCTTTCATGAACTACAGCAGGTGGTAACAGGTGCTAAACTTCAGTGCGTATTGTCTGCCAGTTCTGGTTTCAGGTATATTACCTGTGTGGATTTATTGAAGCCTCAAAACAACTCTATGGAGTAGATACTACTGTAATTTGTCTCATTTTACAGTTGAAGAAATGGAGGCACAAAGGTTTAAAAACTTGCCCGGGATCACACAGCTAGTAAGAGGCAGAGCCAGGATTTAAGTCCAGGTATTCTGGCTTCAGAGCCTATGCTCTATAATAGCTGCAGAGTCCTGGCTGGTTCTGAGGTCAATGGTATAAACCGCATACTTTAAAGGGTGGCCCTGGAGAGAAGGAAGCATTGGTTATCAGGAGCTGAGGTTGAGTTAGCAAGAAGGAGTGATATTCATGCACCAGTTCCCTCTCCGGTGGCTTCACTTAAGTCCCAAGCTGGCCCAGGCCTACGCCCTTGAGTGTCAGCCTAGTTCATGAACATGAGGATGACAAGCAGACCAGAGTGGGCCGGGCCAGGGAAGAGTAGCTGTTCCAGATGGGAGCTAACCCTAGGGTGAGGTATCCTGGCAGCTCCAGGTTCCACTCTCAGCCTGGCGTTGTGGGGCTTTAAAATCAGCAACCCACACAAGGATTTTGACACAGAACATGCAGGAGACAAAGAAGGGTGTAAAGCAAATCTTTTACCCGAGATAAGCAAGATTAGAAGACCCTGAAAGTCTGCAGAAGCAGGTTGAATCTGACAGGATGATGTTGAAGAGGAAGAAATACAGTCAGGAATCGACCAAATGGAGGGGGTGGGATCAGGGAAGGCTTTCTGGAGGAGGTGGTGTCTGAAAGGACTCCTGAAAGACCAAGACGAATGACATTTGGGTAACAGGTCTTTCCAGCAGAGGGAAGACCTTGTTGCAAAATGCTGGCACTAGGGGAAGATGTCCTAGGGAACTGGAAGAAGCTCAGCAAGGCTGGAGGAGGGTAGGGAGCAGCTGGCAAGGAAGGCAGAGCCCACCCTGCAAGGGCAGTAAGCCGGCTAAGGGGCCAGAGGCATCCTGAGGGCACAGAGTATCCACTGGGCAGTTTCATCAGGGGACTGATGTTGTCAGACCTACACTGGGGAGGTCCTTCTGGCTCCAAAGTGCAGGGTGGATCTGGGGATGGCTTGAGAGTGATTTGAGTGGAATGTAGGGCAGCCAATTAGTGGGGGCTGATGGGGGTTTTACAGGCCAAGAGGAAATGGGGGACTTTATGCAGTATTTATTTAACAAAAGAGGAAAGAAATGTCCACAAAATTTTAGTTGACAAAAATCAGAGTAAATAATTGAATACAGTTTTTTGTACTACAGGTCTACTCTTGAGAAGGGCAGAATTTTTGGAGAGTGACATTTCACCTAACTGGGGCTCAGTCAGCATCCCCTGCAATCAAATGATGGCAGACGTTCATCTGTACGAGTCATTCTTAGCCCATAGGTCGTTCAGACACAGAGTGTAGTTTGCTGACCCTGGTCTAGACCAGTGGGCCTGGATGGAAGCAAGTGAGAAACAAGGATGCTCTCCCCTCCACCCACAATGGACCTCCAGCAGCCTGCCACTCCGTTGAGAGATGGCCCTTCTTCCAGGGGGCTCAGTGAAAATCATCGTTGTTACTAGGAGACGGACCGAGATTCTTTAGCAATAGGAAGATACCACGAATGTGAAGGTCTGTAATCATCATATCTCAGAGCACAGGGCCCTCAGAGGTCCCTGCCCAACCCTCTCCCAAGGCAGGACTAACATACATGAGTTTCTTGGAAACGCAAAATATTCCAGATATGGTAAGTGACCTTGGAGGTCTCGTTGGAAGAGCTGGTATTTGAATGCAAGTCATAGGATTCCCAGCTGGGGCTCCTTTCCCTACACAGCCCTGGCCTGCCATGGACCTTGGCTAGCTTGGAGCAGAGGAGCACACAGGGAAGGAGTAGGGTCAGGACTCATCTGCCCTAGACAAGATGCTCTTCAGGCTTCTGCCTTCCCCAGTTTGTGGTTCAGGGGCAGATCAAGTCTCCTAATTTACATACATTTGCATACATAACTTTCCCTGATGAGGAATCTGAGGCTCCAAGAGAATGAATAGTTTGCTCGGCATCTGTGGTGGGCTAAAAAGGTGGCCCCCCAAAGATACCCATGTCCTAATGCCTAGACCTGTGAATATTACCTTATATGTGGAGAAAATGGGTCTTTGCCTATGTGATTAAACTAAGGATCCTGAGATGAGATTATCCTGGACTATCTGGATGGGCTGTAAATGGAATCACATGTATCCTTATAAGACAGGCAGAGACAGACTTGACTAGATCTAGAAAGGAGAACGTGATGTGACAATGGGAACAGAGAAAGAGATTTGAAGATGCTTCTCTACTGGCTTTGGGGATGGAGAAGGGACCCATGAGCCAAGGAATACATGCAGCTCTAGAAGCTGGAAAAGACAAGGAAACAGATCCTCCCCCAGAGCTTCAGGAGGGAGCATGGCCCTGCCAACCATCTGTAAGAGACAGAGTGCACCTGGGAAGCATCCACCTGGACTCTAGATTCTTAGAAAGTGGCACAGGGACCTGACTCTGCCCTCCCCTGGGGTCACTAAGACAGACAGCCAGGCATCCACCGCCCCTCTGACCCAGCCCATGACCCGCTCTAGCTCAAGCACCTCCCAGGGCTCCTTCCTACCTGGGGGATCAATTCTTGACTTCTTGACTGGACATCAGTTCCCCCAGACAGCAGGCCAGGAGGCACCGTCAGGGACCCTGTCTGCCTGCCCCACCTCTATCTCAATAGAAGTTTGCTGCACAAAGGCCTAAACCTCAGCCTCCTGTCCCCTAAACCTCACCTCGACCCTGACCCTCCCGAGTAATTCTCACCCACAAGTGCCCTGCCCCTCCCTCCTCTCTGCTTTGCTCGCTCAGCAGCCCCCATGTTCCCGCCTCGCCCCCTCCTGATACCTAGCAAAGCCCAGCCCCCCTGAGAGGGTGAGGCTGGGCCGGCCACGTGGCTGCTGGCAGAGCTGTGCTGGCTGACCCCTGTCCCACCCGTCATCGGCACCTGGGCCCCAGCAGGCTCTTTGTCCCCGGCGGATAATGATGTCTGAGAACTTCTCCCAGGTCAAAGGGCAGCCTGATTTCAGGAGGAGACCGAAGCTCCGCCCATCCCTGAGGGCCTCTGAGCCTCTCTACCACGCCTGACAAGTCCTGTGGTCCTCGGGCTGTCTGAATTGGCCAGTGTGTTGGGTGGGAGATCTTCCGAGGCAAGGCCCCTCAGGCAGGCTGGGAGCCCTGAGGGGGTGTCAGGTAGCAGGTGCTGTGGAATATCGGACCCTTGCTGTGCAGCTCCTGGCTCGCTGTATCGATGGGGAGGTCAACTACTTAAAAAACACCCCAGTGTCAGCACTCAACACATAAAAGGACATTTTTGTTCACACAAAGTCCAGTGTGGATATTCCTATTTGGGTAGCTCTCCAGGCAGCCCTCCTCTGAGAGCAGGCTCTCTGCTCCTACCTCGTGTGACTGATGTCTTCGACATGGGGCCTGCAAGGTTGCTGTGAAAGAGGGGGGATCCCCTTCCCTCTGTCCCAGCCAGGCTTTCCCCTTCCCCCCATCTCCTATTCAGGTGCCCTAAGTCTGATGGTCACCTTGTACTGCCTCCCAGCCAGGTCAGGGGTCATGGCCATGATTCCCACCTCTGACTTTTGCTCATACCTTTGCCCCACCTGGGGCCCTGCTGTGTGGCCAGCTCAGCCTCTTCCTCCAGGCAGACTGCGTCCGGCAGCATCCACAGCATTGGGCTTGTCCGGTCCAATGTCCTGCGCTGTTGCTGTCGCTGTTGCTGTGGGAGCACCAGCAAGTCGTCCCCAGTGACCTCACCTCCAGGTGTCACACCCTCCTATGGTGTGGGCTGGACTCAGGGCCTCTCATCAAAGTGATGGAATTAGGAGGCAGAACTGATGGCCTGTGACTCAGAGACTAGACTGTAGAAGGCATTTGGTTTTTTCCTCTCTCTCTCTCTCCTCCTCCCTCGTGATTTGCTAACTCTGGGATAAGCAGTGTCATTGACAATTGGCAGCCCTCTGGACAGGTCCCCATCCGGGGGTCTGAAGCCTTCTGCCAGCAGCCGTGGGGGCAAGCTTGGGAGTGGATCCTCCAGCCCCACTCGAGGCTCCGAGACCACGGCCCCAGGAATAGCTTGACTGCCTCTTCATGAGACACATGAGCCTGAACCCTCAGCACAGCCCCTCCAAGATCCTGGTCCTCAGACACTGTGAGACACTACATGGTGGTGCGTAAAGCAGCAAAGTTTTAGAGTATTTGATCTACAGCAACAGAGAACTAGTTTAATCAGCTGAGAGCAAGTCCCGGACTCACCCTCACCCTTGCCCAGGCCTGGCCTGTAGGACCCAAGAGGAGGTGCAGTGTGAGTCGTTTATACAACTTCCCAGGCTGACCAGGGATGCTGAGGTCCCCAGGTCCCAGGGCACTGACGGTCACAAGGATGTGGTCTGGCCTCGGGGTTCCCAGTCCCCTGGGAACATGGTAGATCACTCACCCATTCATGGTCATGGCCTTTTCACCTCCAAGCTAGCCCACAGGATGGGTAACCAACCGTGATTCAGGGCAGTGGGGCAGACATCAGGGTCGAGGGTGGGTGCGGTGTGCTAAGGTTTGACAAAGGAGGTGACCTTTGATTGGGTGGAGGAGAAAGAGCATCTGGGGAAAGGGATCAGCAGGTCCCAGGACATGGCAGGTGGGAGAGCAAGACTGAGAAGAACCAGCAGCCAACCCACAGAAGTGTGGACATGGTAAATCCTTGCCTCCTTCAGCCACTAAGGTCTGCAGAGGCTCCTTACCCAGGGGGCAGGTCCTTCCCTCCTTGGCAAATCTTGCCCTTCCTTCACAGCCCCGCCCACCTGCCACTTCCTCCGTCTTCCCCTGGTGGAAACCATCACTCCCCCTCTGAACCCCAATGCCCTTGATTCCCACCTCTCTTGTGACCCTATAGCACCCACCTCATAGGGTCAGAACAGGCCATCATGAGATGCTGGGCACATCTATGACCCGACTCCTCATTACACCTACTCCCTACCATACCTCACAGGACATGAAATGGCTAATTATGTCATAATACTATCTATACCCAGAAAACCGAGCTTGGTATTGTGCTCCTTATTTCTCCAATGATAAAACTGAAGTTTGGAGGAGATGTGACTTGCCCAGAGTCACTGAAAAGGGTTGGGCCAGGCTTACGCCCAAATTTACATTCTCAGAACGCCCCCCATTTGTACTTATGGGTGTGATTATAAATTCTGGAGGGAAAAGGCCTTATTTTCTTGCTCCAGGTGTGGGAGTTCACAGTACTGGTCCTACCCTACCGTCCTGTCCTTTCACTAATGACACATGTCACAGACCCAGGAACCCAGAGTTCTTCTCATCAGGGGTGTGTCCCCATCTACCCTGCTTGTAGACACATAGGAATATTCACTCCTCATGTCTGGCCTTTGTTTTCTGGCTGGGCTACCCTGTATCTTTATATAACCAGTCCCCTTCTCTCCCATAGGACAGGCCAGAAGTGGTAAGTTGGAGTAGACGGGTCAGGAAGAAAGAGGCGACATGCCATTCTTTGGCCCATCTGATCCACCATCTGGGAAGGGGAGACAGGGCAGCAGGGCTGGGGGGCCAGGCTGGGGGGCAAAGGTGAGGCTCTGACCAGCACTCCCAGGTGGAAGTGGGGAATATGAGAAAAAAAGTAAAACAGAATCTTTCATTTGATGAATTGACATTTATGGAGCCCATTTTTTATACCAAGGTCAGGGCTGAACTTACAAAGGATGGAGTAGGAGTTGCCTCGTGGAGCTCTCAGCCCATGTGACGTCAGAGCTGAGACTCAGAGGTCATCCTAGTCACTCGGGGAAACTGAGACTCAGAGGGACGGCGAAGAAGTCCGCTCCCGGTCATTCAGCCGATGACAGAGTGCAATTCTCCTTCCCTACCTCTGGACCCCTCTGGCTGCCATTTCAGGGCTCAGAGGACTCAGACACTCAAAGGTGCCCAGGGTGAGTGCAGGGGCTTTGTGGCCTTGCCCTCCTCTCCAGCTCAGGGAGGGAGGAGCTGGGACAGGCAGGATGCAGGATGAGGGAAATTGTAGGAGAAAGGGCTGCAGCTGGTGGCTTCTTGCAGCTGTCACTCAAGGCAGAGGAAGAAAAACCTGGTAATATTTCCTGCCCACTGAGTGACAGGACCACAGAGGACAGAGAACCCGGACATTATTCCCTCCCAGCATCTCTCCCATTTCTCAGGTGGGCAGACCAAGGAGAGGGCTCCTTGCAGAGGGGTCACAGCAGGAGTGCAAATCACCGATGCCAGAGTCTGGTCTCCTCTGCCATGCTGCCAATTGTGACTCGGGGCCTGGCATGGGTTAGAAACGCAGGAGTCATCGAAGGCTTTGGAGATGTGCTCAACGGACACCTCCGCGAAGCCTTCTGGGATCACAGCCCCTCCCTCTATTCTCCCTAATGCCAGCCCTGCTCTTTGGGGCAGCCCCTCCTCTGGGGAGGCACTAGCAGAATTCCAAGTGTTGGTCACTGGGGACGTTGTACTTGAGCTTGTGGGCTTCGAAGAGGTTGCTTAGCTCCTTCATGTAGCGTTGGTGCAGCCTGTCCACCTCTTCCTGTGAGGGATGCGGTGTCTTCTGCACCTCGATGGGCGTCCCCACTGCAAGACACAAAGGAGTGAGGTGGCCCAGAGCAGGAACCACCGGAGTTGCAGTGCCCTTGGGGTTCACACCACAATGGTCATCGGTGCAGGAAAGTGCTCTTACTGTCTCACTTTCAATTCTATTTTGGGTGATAAGTTGTAAGATGTTAGGGCAACTCCAAGATTCTGATATATTAACAATACCACCAGCTGGCATTTACAAGCAATATCTCCTATAATCATCCTAACAATCCTATACGGATAGAACCTGCTATTATTCCTCTTTGACAGGTCAGGCGATGAGGCTCAAGGAGGTTAAGTAACTTGTTCAAGGTCACATAGCCAGGAAGAATCAGTGCCAGGTGGTAAGCCCTGGGGGTGTGTTCTTAACCTCCAGGCCAGGTGGCTCTGGGAGTCTCAGATACCGTGATGGGAAGCGCCTGTATGTCTTGGGGGGAGGCGGCCCACAGCCCAAGCGCCCTTCTTCACCCCTCTCTCTCCATGCTGGCCTGCAGTGCCCCCTTTCTAGGGAGGGATTGGGAGGCCCTATGTACCTCCTTCCCCTGGTTCTGCCTGGCTCAGGAAGAAGCTGCTGTGTTCTTCTCTTGGGAATGGCTCTGGAGGCAGCACATGTGAATTATATTCATGAAAATATTACCATACAACCCAGAGGAAGTCATGGTGTAGGGGACTGACCAAGTCTGTACTCAACTAAGGAATGACTGGGTGGTTGGAGATGAACAGACCTCTCTCTACAAGCTTTGCCATTGGAACCTAGGTGGAATCCAAGAAGAAAGCAAATGAGCTGTCCAAATAGCTGCAAAGACGGTGCTAAGTCCATGCACTGAAGCCCATGCCCATCATTTACAGGAAAATCCCTCAGGCTCTCTTTCATAGCCTGCTGATTGCTACTTTACACACAATTCTAACACCTGGAATGCCCTTCCCTTGTATCCATCTTCTCCAATAAGCCTTATGAGATCATCTGGTCAGAATTAAACCCTCCTTCTTTGGTATAATAAAAAAGTCAAATAGATCCTGACCAAACCTCAACTTATTTACTCAAGGGCAGGGTGTTCTTTTGGAAATGATTTAACTTCTCTGAGTCTCAGTTTGCCATCAGTGAAATGGGGATGACAGTCCCTGCCTCCAAGGTTGTTGGGATAACTGAGCTGCTGCATGTAAGGAGCCAGTACAGTGCCTGGCACACAGCAGGTGCTCGGTACTCAGTAGTGGCTACTGTTCTTTCTGTCTCTGTTAGAGTTCTCCTCTCAGACTGCCTTATATCTGCCTGTGTAACTGTTTCCCAGTCTAGAATGTGAGTTCCATAAGGTCAAAGATGTGTCTGGCCCATGTGCATGTCCCCTTGCAGCACACAGCCTGGGCCCCTTGCCCTGTAGGTTTCCCCATCCCAGCCTGAGTCTTGGCTCACCCACAGTGGTGATGGGCTGGCGGTAGGGCATAAGACCAAAGCTGTACTGGAAGACACCACGGCCATGGAAGAGCGGGAGGGAGACTCTCATGATCTTCTGCAGTCGGTTCTGGGTCCGGCGCAACCAGGAGCCAGGAGAGTTGTCAACCTGGTCAAATAGGTCATTCTCCCCAAAGGAGAAGATCGGCACCAGAGCTACCCTGGAGGGAGACAGGAGAGAGGGTTAGGAGGTGCAAGAAGGTGCAAGCTTGTCACCTAGCTTCCTGCAGGGACCCAGTGACCAGGAATTAGGGTAGAGAACAGAGCCCTGGGCCGGAAGTAGGAGGCCTCTGGTGTCTCCCAGTCCTGCTATGGCCTTGCTTTGTGATTGTGGGCAGGTCCCAGCTCTTCTCAGGACCACTGCCTGGCAGTTGTAACATGACAGGGAGACTAGAATGCTGCAGAGAGTCCTCCCAGATTAAAAAAAAACATTTGCAAACTTTGGAAAAGTCTGACCTGCCCCAGTTAGCTTGTATTCTTCAAAGAAGCTCCAAGGTAGGAGAATAGTTCTAAGCAATGCCCCAAACTCCATTCTCCCAGATCCCCTCCGTCTCAGATCTAATGCAAGCTTTCAGCAGTATGACCCTTGACACTTAGTCCCTTTAATCACCAAATCTCCCTTCTAGACTCTTCTCTGGGTATTTGGGAATGAGACAGTACATCGTCACCAACACAGAATCTTCATTGTGAATGGATTGAGAATCTCCCTGCCAGGGCTTCACTGGTGGCACAGTGGTTAAGAATCCACCTGCCAATGCAGGGGACACGGGTTCAAGCCCTGGTCCGGGAAGATCCCACATGCCTCGGAGCCCCTAAGCCCATGCGCCACAACTACTGAAGCCTGGGCACCTAGAGCCCGTGCTCCGCAATGAGAAGCCTGCGTGCCGCAATGAAGAGTGGCCCCCACTCGCCGCAACTAGAGAAAGCCCACATGCAGCAACAAAGACCCAACGCAGCCAAAAATAAATAAATTAAATTAATTAATTAAAAAAAAACTCCCTGCCAAAATAGGATCTGCATTAATCTCTGCTGTCTTCCCACTAAAATACAATCCTTGCCAATCTCCAATTGAACGAGAGCCCTCTCCCCCGATACCCGTGCATCAGGGCGAGCCTGATGAAGCCCTTGCGGTTCCGCAGCAGCAGCCTGTAGGCTCCAGGCCTGGCGTTCAGTGCCTCCTGGGAGCCCCCAACAATGATGGCCACCAGGTTGCCACCTCCTTTCCTGTTCAGAATGTGAGCGGCGCTCTCCTTGTCTGATGAGACCAGCCCTGGAGAGAGGAAGAAGGTCCAGTATGGTGTGAAGGGGGCAGGGATGGTGGAGGAGGATGTGCTCTGGGCTCCACCCCCCCGAACTGGGAGTTCCCTGAGGACTGGGACTGAGTCCTCCCCCTCTTCCCAACGCTTGCCGAGCTCCTTGCTGGGCACGGAGCTGTGGGAAGTGCTTCCTTGGGTCTAGCCTCCTTCTCCACGACACATGTTCTTGGATTAAGCACAGAATTGTTAGAAGTCCTCCTTAAGATCCCTCCTCCATGCCTCCAGCCCTCATCTTCCTGGGCTACCCAGGGGTGGGAAGACTCACCCCCTGACATGATGTAATCCCTGAAGAAAGGGGCCCAGAACCACAAGTTCAGCATCATCAGATGTGGGCGGATGCCGGGGAACAGTGAAGAAAAACCGGTGCTCTCGGTGCACAGGTTGGTAAAAGCTCCAGCCGCCAGGACCCCGTGGGGGTGGAAGCCCGCGAGGTAGTTCCGGGAGGCGTCCAGCTCCACGGTCTTGACCAGCTGCAGGGACAGCAACCTGGTGAGTCGGGGCTGGGTCTCAGGCCCTCCCTGATTCTGCCATCACCAGTGTGACCTGGAGCAACTTACTCCCCCTCTCTGAGCCTCAGGCTCTTATGAAGATGGAGATATGCGTTTGAAGGCATCTAGGGAGACTGTGGTGCCATCTGTGTCTCAGACTCGCTGCTGGCTTCGGACAAATTGCTTCCCTCTCTGGCTTTTAATTTATCAAATGCGGACATCTGACCCTGTCCCACCTACCTCCCAGGACTGCTGAGAAGTTCAGGTCCACGCGTGCCATGGAATTACCAAGACTACAGGACAGGATGATCATAATTGATACACTGAATTATAATTGGTATAGTTCATACACCATCAAGGGCCACACAGGGGTGCCACTATGCTTGAAGAGCCCTATTTTAACAAAACTCCCTATGAGAGAATTTGGCGCTTAGGACCTGGGAGTGAGCATTTGCAAGATATATCAGGGGTGGTTGAAAGAGCGTGCAGACCTGGAGACTGGCCCTAGTCCTGTTAACCCCTCTGTACAATGCAAATGTCTCCCTGGTGGTTCTCTGCTCCCCCCATGTCAGACCTTCACTGCCATCCACCCACCTGTTCCCCTGCCCATTGGCAGCTCTGCCCTGGTCTGGTCAGTCCTGCAGCATGGCGGGTGCCGGGGAGACCACTAGATATTGTAGAGGGAGTGGGAGAGGAGAGCTGTTTGTCATTAGCAGCTTCCAGGCAACGTGGGCTGAGGGTGGAAGGAGAGGAACTGAGTTAACAAGTGCTGCTCCCGCCATTTACTGGACAGGCTTCAGTGTGCAAAGATTACTGCCAGGGCACTGATTGTGTGTGTGACCAACCCCTGCTCCACTCTGCCAGTAACTGCCGGGCCTGCCCTTTACAGAGCCCTGTTATCTGGGAGGCACAGCCATCAGAGTTGGAGGCCCTGAGGCCCCTGGCAGGAGGCTCCCTGACAATTCTGCACAGGCCTTGCAGGCGTGAGCAGTCCATTCCACTCTGGCTCAGCTCTGACACCGTGAAAGTTCATCCTGTCACCAAGCTGAAATTTTCAGAATGACCCTGAGGATTTTTGTTGCCTTCGGGCCCCAGAGGGCTGGCTGCCCACTCTCAGAGCAGCCTGGTGGGACCCAAGGGACAGCAATGGGGGTCTGATCCTATCTGCCCTACCCAAGGTGAACAGCCCCAAATTGTCCTGTCCTTGACCTGGACTTGATCTCCGCAAATCCCCACCCCCCCAGTATGCCCTCTGGTTACCCTTGACCCTTTGCAGAAAGGCTGAGGGGACCATAGGTGGAGGCGCCATTGCTTCCCAGATGAGGACAAACTTCTTCTACTCGTTCGGTGGGGATTTATTGGATGTGAAAATAAGAACAAGCAGAGATAATTCTGGTTATTCTCATTGGGAAAGGTGTTTCCTTAGGAACCCATCTCGGTGTGTTTCTTGAAAAACATACCTGGCTCCCCGCACTGAAGCACTTGCTTATGCATTCTCTTTCTCAGCTAGTGGGAAAATAATTTTGTACAACCTGCCTAAACGCAATGAGGCAGTATTTATCGATATTACAATTGAAAAACATAACTGACCTTTTAGGCCAGCAACTCCACTGCTGAGGAAGTTAGCTACAGAATTTCTCATACTTGTGCAAAATGACATCTGAACAAGATTATTAACTGAAGTATCATTTTTAGTAATACCAAAACTTGGCATCCACTCAAATGTCCATCAACAGGGCCCATTTAGACAAATTATGGAACATTCACTCATGGGCCACTGTGTAGCCATAGGGATGTACGACATAGCTCTTCCTGTCCTGATACAGGAAGATGCCACAGTTGCTCGTCAGGTGAAAAAGCAAAGAGCAAGACGATGCGTGCAGAACGTCACCAGCTGTGCCGAGAAGGGTAACAGGAGGTGGAGACAGCTCCTCCTGGGGGAAACGTTGCCTGATTCTCCACCATTAGCCCTTTAGGAAGGCTAAGGGTGAGGTTGGAAAGCTCCAAGACACAGAGACTGTGCCCTAATTTTGCTTGAAATTCACCACTAGATGCTAGTTTGTAAAATCACAGTAAGAACTGATAGAAGCTCAGGGATCCACATGCATTTGACAGGGAAGGCAGAGGCTTGTGAATGTGGGGAGCTCCAGCAGAGTGGGGACTCCTTATCCGGGACCCCCTGCCTCCCGGCCACCCTAAGATCCCTGCAGGGCCTGCGCTTTGAAAGTATGTGGAAGAGTAGGAGGCTCTCCAGGGAGGTGGTGGGGTCCAGAATCCGCAGGCCCCAGCGCCACCCCTGCAGGCTCCCAGCCCAGGACAGGCAAGTCAAAGTGCTCATCTTCTCACTCCCTGCAGGTCTCTTGGTGGTACTGCCCGCCCTCTGCAGGTGGTGATGCCACAGGCCTGCAGCGGGCGACAATCCTGAACACTGTGCGCATGCAATTTCTGCAAAACAAGTCCAGTGTCCCAAAGGTGTCAGTAGTCCCAGGGTTGAGAAACCCTCCTGGGGGGCTAACTGGCTGGGGCAGCAGGAGGATGGCGGGTAGGACAGGCACAGAGCTGCTCAGCATCAGGTTCTGCAACTGTCAGCAGCTCCAGCTGTAAAGAGAGCCAGATGCTGTCCTTTGGAGGTCACGGGATGGCAGGAAGACAGCCCCCTGGAGAGCTTTCAGTTGAAGAGCTCCAGTTCTGTGGAATGGCCTGCACTGGCCTCCATTACCTTATCCCTGAAAACCTCTCCCACCTCATCCCCAGGTGCACCTTCTGCTTTAGTCACACTGTTGCTCAGAAACCATGCAGTGGCAGGCTCTGGGCCTGAGCTTGCGCTCTTCCCTTCGCAGGCCGCCTTTCCTTCCCTGGTGGACTCAGGATTTAGCTCACAGTGTGGAGTGAGACCACAGAGCCAGAATCTGCAAAGCTCTACTTGAGGCCAGAAACCACTTATAGTTTTCTTTGGCTTGGTAGCTGGTGTCACAAACACTCTCAGGCTACAGGCCATACTTTCCCATGGAAACTCTGGCCTTCCTGGCACAGAAGAGCGAGCCTGGGAAGAGGAGCGGGGGGATGGGAATTCAGAATCTCAAAGCTCAGAAGTCCTGGGGTGGGGATGAGGGACTCTGCCCATGACATTCCCATGGCTTCCCTCGGGACCCAGCAAACCCTGCTCGTTTCTGCTGACAAGGTCCTGGGAGGGCACCCTGCAGAGGAAGCAGATATGGGGTCGAGGAAGACTGCCCCCACCCAGGCCCCTCAGGTTGGCTCAGCACTGCCCACTTGCTCTGCCCTTCAACATGTCACCCCTAATGAGCATGGAAGCCTCTGCCAGCCAACTTCCTGCCCTCTGCCCAGCCCCTGCCCTGCTGCCCTGCCTTGCCCTGCCCCATCCCACCCCTTCCCTTTGCCCAGGAGGCCCTGCTCACTGGATGCTAAGGGCTCCTGCACCCGAGCTGTTGCCCAGGCTTTGCTAGTCCTTGCTGGGCTCCAGAACTCTCAGAAGGGAGCAAGGCGGGAACTCTGACTCTGCTGCTGAGCGCCCATGACTTGGCCAAGCTGTTTACCCTCTTTGAGCCTGTTTCCTCCATTCCCTATCGCTTTACCAGCTGGGGACCTAATTTCTGGAGGGCCAGGAAGAGGTGGGGCTCCCAGATTGGGGTGGGAGAAGCCATGCAGGTGTGAAGGGCAGAACAGCCAGTCTCTGAGCTATCAGAGTCTTCCCTAGACCCACAGCCATGCCCACATCTCCCCAGAATCCCCAGCAATTCAGTAAAATAATACAAACTACTAGTTTACCGAGAACATACAAAGTGCTTTACTTGCTGTCTCATGGAATCCACACAACCCAATGATGTATGTGGCATCATCTCCACTTTACATATGAGGAAACTGAGGCTCAGAGAGACTGTGTAACTCACCCAAGGTCACGCCACTTGTATGTTGCAGAACTGATCATAGAACCTAGTCTGTTCAGCTCCAGAGGCCACACTCTAGATGTTTCTTCTCTCCTGTTTCCAGAGGAGAGCCACCTGCCCCTGCCTGGCACCTCTCTGAGTCCCCATTGCCTTCCCCATCCTGTCTGGACAATAAATCATCCCTGCCCAGCTGCTTATACCCAAGAGTTTAGTCTGTCTGGGATTCAGGAAAGGAGCCAAGGTCAGTTCACTCAATCAAGAATTCTGCTCCACTCAGGACTGAACTTTGCGTCCAGGGTCAAGTGTCCAAAAGGCCATGAGGTGCCCTGAGTCAGAAAGTCAGAGATTCTAAGCACTCCAGTGGGAGGGATCAGTGTGCTCACTGGATACATTTGTAAACTAAGATTTAGAATGGGGCAAGGCCTTGTCCAGGATGCCTAACATACCAGAGTGAGGGGAAGAATCTGAGAACAAGTTCAGGGTCCTCTCCCCTGTCCCTCTAAACTGACTAAATGCACAAACTTTAAATCAGTAAAAGAGCTTTGTATGTGAACTTGATCACATCCTTGTCCCTCTCTAGGGGTTAGTCTCCTCATCTTCTGAAGTGTGGGGCTAGAGGGTCTCTTAGGACCTTAAGTTTATTACCTTCACCCCCAAGCATGGCTACTGAGGGGTTTATAAGATACATATGTGTGCCACACTACATGGCCCACAGAGCTCCTTCAAATCCTGTTTATTCATCAGTCCTCATACTTGCCCCAAATCCCTGCAGGTGGGAAACCACGGCCAGACAGAAGCTGGACTCTTCCCCAGGCCACATAGAGGTGGAAGCCCGGCTCCTACATCCCAGCCCAGTATTCTGCTCACTGCACACAGGGCCGCACTTCCCCACGGACACGTGGGGCACTACGGTCCTGGCCACATCCCAGCCAGCCCCATTACTCACTGTGACGGGGAAATAGTCCTTCATGTACTTCCATATGACCCAGCGCCTTACGGCCTCAATGCGCCTGCCCCCCTGCCATGGCTTGTCTCGGTCCAGGTACCACCAGGTTGCATACAGGATACTGAAGATCCAGAATCTTGTGAACAGGAGACCAATGAAGACCACAATGCAGATCTGGGCTGGGGAGGGAAGCAGGAACCATCATCAGTGGTCAGAGGGGTGAAGGAAGGATTTCCACCCTTATGCCCAGCACCAGCAGCACTGTCCTGTCCAGCCCTCACCCCAGGCAGAAGGGGTCAGCCTGCCCTCCCCTCAAAGAGGAAGGAATGCAGCCCATCCAGTGTCACACTGGGAGCCTGGATTTGAAGCCAGGTAGGCCTAACTCCAAACTCACTTTTTCCCACTGCACCAGGCTGCCTCATTCACTCCAGTCTTCCCCCTCTACCTCCTCTCTGTCCAGTTAAGTATCTGTATTCACCAGGTGCTCAATAAATGCCTGGGGGAGAAGTGACTGGTTTAACTGTTTCTCGTTTCCACCCTTTGGGCCCTCAGAGAAAAAGGAGACATTCTCTCTGCCCAGCCCTCTCTCTGTCCACTCTCGCCCATCTTTCCATAGATAAATTCTGCCAGATCCCCCCTCTAATTAAAGTCCTTCCATGGCTTTCTCATAACTTTAAAAACAGCCCATGTAGCTCAGCCTGGCATTCAGGCTCCCCACGGCTGGTCTGATCCCCCTCCCACTCCAGCCTCACTCACCCACATGCACTCCATGCTCCGGCCATATGGAACTGCTCAGTGTACCTACACTGAGAGATTGAGTTCCTTCAATCTCTTAGCTTTTGCTTATGCTGCTTCCTCTGCCTGCCATGCCCTTTCCTGATGAAGGAGGCAGGAAGAAAGAGGCCAACTTGTGGCTGGCCCATGGGTTGGGGTGCAGCATGGCTAGGACCAGGCCAAGGGAGGAAATACCTTCTTACCTACGATTCCAAGTCCCTTGCAGCAAGCTAACCCTGGCTTCATCTCAGGGTCAGGGGGTCTGTGGGGCTGACCCTTACCTGATGCTAATGGAACATCATTCCCAGAGAATATTTCTCCCTCCCCATCCCATTCCTTCCACTCAACACCATGCACTCACACTCTTAAAAAGGTCAGCCTCCGGTTGTATTGCATCTGAAAGTGGGATAGACTGGGTCTGTCATTCCTGGCAGGCTTCCAGGAGAAGGGGACTTTTGACCCAGTCTGAACAGTAGTAAAATTCATAAGCCAGAGAAAATAGGTTGGGGCTCACAGATTTTCAGTTTACACAGAACACCTATGTGCCAGGTGTTGGTGGTTCAGCCATGAACAACAGAGAAAAATTCCTGCCCTCGTGGAGCTGACTTTCCAGTGCTGTGTTTGGAGCACTTGTTAGTTTTTTTAAGTTTCTATGGTGGTAAAATATACGTAACATAAACTTTATCATCTGAACCATTTTTAAGTGTACAGTTCAGTGGCATTAAGTTCATTCACATTGACCATCATGACCATCCATTCCCAGAACTCTTTTCATTTTCCCAAACTGAACCTCTGTACCCATTAAACAAAAACTCCCATGTCCCCCTCCCCCAGCCCCTGGCAACCACCATTCTCTTTTCTGTCTCCATGAATTTGATTAGTCCACAAACCTCACATAAGAGGAATCATAAAGTATTTGTGTGTGTGTGTGTGTGACTGGCTTATCTCACTTAGCACAATATCCTCAAGATTCATCCATGTTGTATGTTTCAGAAACTCCTTCCTTTTTATGGCTGAATAACATTCCATTGTGTTATCTGCGGCATTTGCTATACATTCATCCATCAATGGACCGATGGACAATTGGGTTTCTTCCACCTCTGTAGTTTATTTTAAAATAGCATTTAATTAGTCACTAATAATGAAAAATGGGGAGGCTTCACACTCAAACCCATTCATCTGGCGTCTCTTGAACATCAGGAAGGAGCGGCAGCCCTGAGTCACTGCCATCGCAGGCAGCTCCCCTCCAGGCATTTCCCCTCCTTCCCAGGCCTGCTGGCCAATGGCTGCTGGAACCCGTGCTCTCACATCAGCCTCGTGATTCCTGGAGGATTCAGAAAAGGACGAACCACACTCCTGGTGAGTTGATCACTTTTTTGTTCGCCTTTAAGTTTTTTTAATAAAAAACTTGAAAGGGAAAGTTGCAGAAGAGTGGGAATGAAATGCCACCATTTGCATGAAGAATAACATGTCCACCCTTGTGGATGCTCACGCATAGAGGCTGGAAGGACACCTGCAGATCTGGAGGGAGGAGGCAGACGCCAGGAGGTAAGGGATAAGGATGGCTTGGCAGTTGACTTAGACTTTATCATTTTTATTTATATAACAAATATTTAATGTGAGAAAATGGTAAAGAACCTCAGCTAGGACTCTCTGCCCTTGGGCAAAATCAAAAGTCTATGTGGGTTGATCCCCCTTCCAGAAAACCGCCTCTAGAGAATAAAACAGAGTTGTTAATAGTGGCTCCCTGGAGGGAATTCCCTGGCCGTCCAGTGCTTAGGACTCCGCGCTTTCACGGCTGCTTTCACACAAGCCACGATGTGCACAGCCTAAAATACATAAATAAATAAATAAATAAATAAAAATAGTGGCTCCCTGGAGGGTAGGATTTGGGGAAGTCTTTCACTTTTAGGATACATATTTTGTTTGGATGTGCTACAACAGCACATATTCATTTTTGTAACTAACATAGCATGTTAAGGTTAGGAAAAAACCGACGCAAGAGGAACTTGCACTTGATAGAAAGAACTCTCCACCATCCCCCTCACCCTGAGGTCACCTTTTAACTCCTATCAGCAAGCAAAACCCAAACTTGGGGATCTTTTCAATCCCTTAGGAAGGGAGACACCTTCTTTCACCTTGTAACACCAAGGGGGAGAAATGTAAGAACCCACTTTACTGAGACCCAGAGAGGGTATGCAAATCGGCTAAGGTCCCAGAGCAAGCTAGTAGGATGGGACCTGGCATTCAATTCTACTCTTTTGTCTACATCATGCTCCCAACATTCATTCATTCAACAAACATTTATCAACACCAACTCTTCTAGGAGCTGGAGATGCAGCTGAGAACAAGACCATTTGAATGGAGCTTACCTTCTTCCTGTGTGAGTGTGTGAATTATAGAGGAGAGGAAAAGAAACTGAGTAAACATGTAATCCACTGGAAAGTATTCGTTTCTGGGCCCTGAGTCCTCAGTGACAGGGCCTGGTTGACCTCTCTGGCCAATTCTTTGCCCCTCCCCAAAATGCCTGCTCTATGTCCAGCGTGAGCCAGCCGTTCACAACATGTGTGGTGTTTACTCCCCCACTGGAAGTCCTTACTCTCCTGCCAGTCTGTAAATCCTGCCCTGTGGACTCATCTCCTAAGTATCCTTGAAAAGGGGCCCTTTCTTTCCACTCACTGCCAGACCAGGGGAGGCAATCTTTTTCTTAAAGGGCCAGATTGTAAATATTTTAGACTCTGAGGCTATATGGGGCGACTTGGAGGATATTACATAGGCACGTAATCGTTTGAATTACACAAACATTTAAAATCTAAAAACTATCCTTGGCTCATGGGCTGTACAAATGCAAAAACAATCAGTGGGCTGGATTTGGTCCATGCCACATGGGACCCTGATCTAGCTGGTGGCTACTCCCTGCTATTGGTCTAACCCCCACACCCCAAACACAGCAGATCCATAGACTTCAGGCACTGAGACCTGTCACACACAGATTGGACCTTGTCACTCCTGTACCAAAAAGCCTCCTGGGCTCCCCTTTGTCCCCAAGATAAGGGACAAGGTACAAGCTCCTGCTCGTGGCGCGAGTGGGCTCAGATCCCTTTGCTCAGCGACACTCCCTCTAGCTCCAGACCCAGCGCTGCTTGACCTCCCTGTGCTGCTCCTGACATTGCCAGGATCCCCGGCTGGGCTGGGGGTGGGCACGGACAGTCAGACACACTCCTGCTGGGAAAGCTTTCCCAAGGCCAGCTGGGCAAAATGTCCCTCATCCCCTGTAATCCCCGGGCCTCAGCCCACCTGGCTCTGGGCCCCCAGTGCCCTTTGCCCAGGAGCCAGCCTACTTGTCAGCTTGTGGCCTCCTGCCCCTTCTCCACACCTCCTCCCACACCCTCAGCCCTCTCTCCTCCCTCTACCACCTTCCCTCTCCTCCTCTGGCAGTAGGAGGAGTCCAGACCTACAGCCTTGGACATTTAAGGCAATTAGCTTCTCTGCTCATCTGTGGAATGGGGTAACCGGGGATATTTTAAATGTTTTAACAACCCTTAGGGCAGAGACACAGGTCAATCATCAGGGATGCTAGGGGCAGGGAACTGGAGGGCTTGCTTTAGCTGCAAAATTTCGGGGAGCTTCTGAGCGAGTACATGGGGTGTGTGTGTGTGTGTGTGTGTGTGTGTGTGTGTGTGTGTGTGTGTGTGTGTGTGTATGTGAGAGAAATGGCTATTGACCAGTCTGTAAAGAGTATGTCCACAGTTTAACGCCAGTGTAGTGGCGTCAGTGTACAGGCTGAACACTAGCCCTGGGGGGCGCACTCCCTACCCTGTCTGGCGCCAGCAGATGAGATGAAGAATCCCATTGCCTCCCACCCCCCCCAGCCCAGCCCACCTTACCCAGAGCCAGAAAGCAGAAAACCCACTGCAGGACCACAAAGGTCTGCATCCTGCGCTCCCATGGCACGGACAAGGGTGCAAACTTCACCATGCTGTCTCTTTGGTTGATTCCGGTGTCTTCTCTGAGCTCTGCTGTGGTCTGAGGCACCTACTTACTGGTTTTTGCTGCTGCCAGAGGTTGAGTAAGCGTTAGTGGTTGGGGAGGAGGGCGCCCCACCCCACACTGCCCAGCCCGACGCCTCCCTGCCCCCGCCCTGGCAAGGATCTGTTTCCTGGTAGAAAGCTTTGAACCCACTTGCCCTGGAGCCAGGTAAAGGAAGGAGGAAGGGAAGGACATTTGCCTCCTCAAGCAAAACCTTATCTGCCAGATACCTTTCTCTGTGCCTGAATCTTGCCCTCCACTTGGCAGGTAAAGCACTGAGAATAGGGCAATCCTGTCCCTCTTCACCTACCCAATGACATGGCTGCAATAACTGTCTCCTCTCTTCTGCCACTGTTCCCCTCCACAAACATGCAGTAGCAACTCCTGTCCACAAATCCTTCGGCCCCACCGTCTCCTCCACCTTCTGCCCTATTCATGGAAGAGCCCTGTCTGCATTCCACATCCTCCCCTCCCATTCTGTCCTCCCTCCTCCAGACTTTAGATGCCATTGTTCCATGGAACTGCCCTTGACAAGTTCACCAATGGCCTCCATGCTGCTGAATCCAGTGGTCCATTCTCAGCTCTCATCTTGACCTCTCGGCAGCCTGAGACACAGTTGGTCACTCCCTGCTCCTTGAAACCACTTGGCCTGTGGACTCCACACTCTCCTGGTTTCTTTCCTACCCCTCTGGCTGCCCCTGGGTCTAATTGTGGCTCTTAGCCTTCATCAGGCTAAGTGTTGGAGTGCTCTCTTGCCCACTTAGTCCTTGTGAAACAGGAGGGAAGAAGGCAGGGCACAACCTTTAAAAGAATGACATAGGGCTTCCCTGGTGGCGCAGTGGTTGAGAGTCCGCCTGCCGATGCAGGGGACACGGGTTCGTGCCCAGGTCCGGGAAGATCCCACATGCCGCGGAGCGGCTGGGCCCGTGAGCCACGGCCACTGAGCCTGCGCGTCCGGAGCCTGTGCTCCGCAACAGGAGAGGCCACGGCAGTGAGAGGCCCGCGTACTGCAAAAAAAAGAAAAAAAAAAAAAAGAATGACATAGCCCGAGGACACGACATAAACTGATTAGAACCAAATAAGTCCAAGATGGCGGACGAGTCGACTTTCACTAGACTTTGCGTGTGTTTAATTTTGGCTGCAGCATGTGGAATCTTAGTTCCCCAACCAGGGATAGAACCCGTGCCCCCTGCAGTGGAAGCACAGAGTCCTAACCTCTGGACCACCAGGGACGTCCCTCTAGTGGACCTTGAGCCTCAGTATACACTCATTGTAACACATCATCAAGCTAAATGTCACACCCACAGGTGCCATGACAGTTCAAGGCCAACCATAAAGGTCAAAAAGTAGGCGGTGGCCCAATTCCTGGAAATCCCCACCCCTTCCCCAAAATAGCTGGAATACTACTTCCACTCAGTAGCCTATGCAATTACCCACTCCTATAAAAACTGACAACCCCATACCCTGGTGTCTTTCTCACATTCTGAGATGGCCTACACTCTGTCTGTGGAGTGTTTCTCTCTAAATAAATCCACTTCTTACCTATCACTTTGTCTCTCACTGAATTCTTTCTGCTATGAGACATCAAGAATCTGAGCTTCATTAAGTCCTGAGATCAGGCGTATGATCTCAGTTAAAAGACTGTGGGTTCAAGTCCCACTCTGGGTTTTGGCTGGGTTCCAGTTCCAGCCCATAGGTTCAAGCCCCAATCTGAGTTACACAGTTTCACTTGGAACCTCCCTCTTCTCTCCACCCTCTCTCCTACAGAGACTTCACCCAGGCTCATGGCCTTGGAGTCTATCTGCAGGACAAACACTTCCAAACTGCATCTGCAGCCCTGACCTCCCCCTGGGCTCCAGACTTGACTAGCTAGGTGGCTACTTGACATCTTCCCTGACAGCCGGCTCAGCACCTCCATCACAGCCTGTCTAAAACTGAACTTGACCTCCCCTCCCCTGTCCAGGCTGGCCTTTCCTCTGCTGTTTGCCATCTCAGGAAAGGGGACTCCAGTGACCTGGTTCCTCAGGACAAAACCTTAGAGTCACACTAGACTCTTTCCGTCCCTCTCCATCCAACTCTCTCAGTCAGTTCTCCTAAATCTCTCCATTTAAATGTACACTTTGTACTGAAATGTATCAAGCATATAGTAAAAGGCACAAATCCTAAGTGTAGGAGTGACACATTGTCACAGAGTGGACATGCTGGTGTGACCTCTGCTCTGATGCACAAATAGAACCTGACCAGCACCCATGTCCTTGCCTGTCACTCCTCTCCTCCCCGACCCTCACACCAACCTCGTCTCTGCTTCGAACTTTAGAATACGTGAGCCTTACACAATATACCCTCTGGGACGGTCTCTTTTGGCTCAAGATTATATTTTGAGAGTCATCCAAATTGTGTGTATTTGTAGTACATTTGTTCTCGTTGCCATATAGGACTTCACTCTGTGAATATGCCAGAATCCATCCATTTCACTGCTGAGAGGTATTTGGGCTGTTGTCTGTTTCTGGCTATTGTGAATCGTGCTGCTATGGGCATTCTTCTCTCTTTTCTTTTTTTTTCCAATTTTTTTTTGAGAAAAAATTGACATATATCATTGTATAAGTTTCAGGTATACAGCATGATGGTTTGATTCACATATATTGTGAATGATTACAATAGATTTAGTTAACATCCATTGTCTCACATAGTGCAATAAAAAGAAAGGAAAAAAAATCTCCTTTTTATGAGAACTCTGACCTACTCTCTTCCCAACTCTCCTATGCATCACAGAGCAGTACAGGCATTCTGTACATGGCTTGTGGTGCACATTTCTATACTTTTCTGTTGTGTGTGTGCCTGGGAATAGACTGGCTGGGTCTCCTGGTATAAAGCCACGTATTTTCCAAAGTGGTTGTACAAATTTACACCCACAAGGCCCGCATGAGATTCCATATCCTTCTCAACATTTTAGCCATTGTAGTGAGTATGCTGGGATACTTCATTGTGCTTATAGTGATTTCCTAATGCCTAAGAGGTTGAGCACACTTTAATATGTTTATTGGCCATTTGGATATGATTTTATATCAAGTTCATGTTCTAGTCTATTGTCGATTTAAATATCTCTCACGTTGGAAAGCTGCTTTCCACACCCACAGCCAGCCTCTTTGATTGACTCTGACAACAGCGTTCTCACTGATCTCTGTCACTGTGCCCTTTCTCCCTCCCAGAATCTCAACAGCCGGAGGGACTGCTGGGTCAGAGTATGTGACTGCAGGAGCTTGGCAGTAGTAGTGCCAGACGTTTCCCAAAACAGCAGCACCAGTTTATACCTTCACTAGAAATATATGCGAGATCCCATAGATGTGTAACCTCTCTGGCCCTTGGTGTGGTCAGACTTATTATTATTTGCTAGTGTGTAGAGTGATATCTGGTTGGGATCTTGCATTTCCTGAACACAAATGTTGCACATGGCTTTATTCATAGGAGTTGCCTCTGCTGTGAAAAGCTCATTCTAAATTTTCTTCCATTCCTCTACAGAGTTTTTTGTGCTTTTTGCCTAAATTGAAGTTTTTTATGCATTCATGTTACTAACCTTTGAGGTCGCACATATTGCGAATCTCTTCTCCCAGTTTTTAGCTTGTGTTTTAAGGTGTCACTGGATGAACAAACATTTTACATTTTAATATATTCATCAGCCTTTTATTAAATAGTCATTGCCTGGTCTGATTCAGGAAATCTTTTCCTACTTATATTTACCATTAAGAATTTAAAGTTTGGGACTTCCCTGGTGGCACAGTTCTTAAGAATCCGCCTGCCAATGCAGGGGACACGGGTTCAAACCCTGGTCCGGGAAGATCCCACATGCCACGGAATAACTAAGCCTGTGCGCCACAACTACTGAACCTGCGCTCTACAGCCCACAAGCCACAACTACTGAGCCCACGTGATGCAACTACTGAAGCCTGCCCACTCTAGAGCCCGTGCTCTGCAACAAGAGAAGCCATCGCAATGAGAAGCCCGTGCACCGCAATGAAGCGTAGCTCCCACTCGCCGCAACCAGAGAAAGCCCATGCACAGCAATGAAGACCCAAAGCAGCCCAAAAATAAATTAATTAATCAAAAAAAAATTTTTAAGTTTGTTGTTTGTTTTTCATATGTAAGTCCTTCCTACATCTGGATGTTTATACAGTATGAGTTAGGTTCCAATTGTATCTTTAACATATGAGAACCATTCTGTGCAGTCCCATTTGTTCACCACCCCCCTTCCCCAATGAGGTAATATGCCACCTCTGTCATACAATAGATTTCTACACATTTGTGGCCTGTGTCGGGCTTTTATTCTCTTTTATTGTCTGTTTATCTATCTCTCCCAGTGCCACACCATCTTAATTATTTACTTAGCTCTAATATCTAGGAGGGCAAGCCTCCTTGCTCTTCTGTCTTACAATTGTCCAGGCTATGATTCACCCTTACTCTTCCATATACATTTTAGAATCATCTCAACAATTTCCAAAATTCTGTCTTGGAATGTTGGAATTCATAAAATGTTGAATCACAGTTCATTTTGAGGAAACACACATGTGAATAAAAATGAAGGAAAGAATAAATGAATTAAATTCCCACATCATAATATCAAAAGAGCAACAAAGAAACCACAGGAAGAAAATAATAATGATAAAAGCAGAAATTAACGAGAGGTTAGAAAAAGAATAGCTCTAATGAATAAATTAAATTTTTAGTTTTCTAAAAATAACTAATGAAAAAACATACTACTTGCTAATGTAATCAAGAATAAAGGGGACAAACCACACATTCACAAAGTAAGAAAGGATAGTGGAGATATAACTGATGTAGAAGAAATTTTAAAAATCAAACGAGGGAGTTTCCTGGGGCCTAGTGATTAGGATTCGGCACTGTCACTGCCACGGCCCGGGTTCGATCCCTGGAACTGAGATCCCACAAGCTGTATGGAGTGGACAAAATAAAATAATAAAATAAAATAATAAAATCAAAATCAAAAGAAACTACTTTGCAAGCTTTAATGCAAAAACATTTGCATGTTTAGACACAACTGACTGTTTCCGAGGGAAATACGATTTACCAAACTGAGCCAATTAATGATAGAAAACCTAAGCAGATGAATTTCCATAGAAGAAACAGAGAATATTACCAAGGAATTTCCCCACAAAAAAGCACCAGTCCCAGACAGTTCCACAGGAGAATTTGGCCAAATCTGCAAAGACTAAATAGCCCCAATGCTCCATAAATTGTTTCAAATCTTTTAAAATGAAGAAAAACTTCCAATTTCTCTCTTAGGTAGCAAGTATTACATTGATATTTAAACACAATTTTTCAGAAAGCAGCACAAAAAAGAGAAGTATAGACTGATCATTACTTATGAATATTAAAGCAAAACATTTAAATAAAATATTAGAAATATTATAGTAGAAAATTTCAGGAAACAATCCAACATCACATCATATACCATGAACAGGTAGGATTAGGGAAACCACTACTACAGTACATCGGATTAATAGATTTAAGAAGAGAATCACATGGTTATTTCAATAGACGCTGGAAAAGCTCTTGACCAAACTCACCACAGAGTAAAATTGATGAGTGGTTTCTTTATATTGTAAAATATATATACTTTGTTCCTAAAGCTAGAATCCAAATTAATGGGGAAATACTAAGGGCATTTCCATAAGATCAGCAATAAACCAAAGAGGCCCTCTACTATTCAACATTGTACTGGACACATTAGGCAAAGCAGTGAGAGAAGAGAAATCAATAAGAGGCATAAGAATTGGGGACAAAAGGAGTAAATCCATCCCTTGCAGGTGATATGATTGTGTATCTGGAAAGCCCTGAAAGTATTTTGGATTTGTCTCCATTATTACCATTTCTGGAGTTGTTCATTTCTTCGTGTAAACCCAGGTTTGTATCTTGTATCGTATACCTTCTGCCTGAAAAACTTCCCTTAATGTTTCTTATAGCACAAGCCTACTGGGAATTAATTCTGTTGGCTTTTGTTTGTCTAAAAACATCTGTATTTTTGCCTTAATTTTTGAAAGATATTTTCGCTGGATAAAGACTTTTGAGTTGACAATATTTTTTCTTTCAGCTCTTTAAAGATGCAATTCTTTGTTCCTCTGAATATATTGTACCTTTTTCACTGGCTGCCTTCAAGATTTTCACTTTACATTTGGTTTTCAGCAGTTTTAATATAATGTGTCTAGATTTAAAAAACAAAACAAAAAAAATCAACTATCCTGTTGAGAGTCTCTGTGTTCTTGGATCTATGGTTTCATCTCATTGTTTTTGGAACATGTTCAGCCTACCTCTTTAAATATTTCTTCTGCTCTGTTATCTCTTCTCCTTCCAGGATTTCAGTTACATGGATGTTTGTTCAATATTGTACCACAACACTTTAGGGCTCTATTCTGTTTGTTTGTTTTCTCTCCTTTTTCTCTTTGTGTTTCAATCTAGGTAATTTTTATTGATCTATCTTCAAGTTCAGTGATCCTTTCTTTGGATGTGTTGAGCCTACTGGTGAGCCCTGAGAAGTTCTTCATTGGTTGTTAAAAATTTTAGTATTTCCATTTGACTCTTTCTTACTATTTCCAGATCTCTGTTAATTTTAACACTAGGTTCTCAGTACAGCAGGCTGCCTATCTTTGAGACATGCACTTCCTTGGTCGTGTGTTCTCCTATGCTCCTCATCAACCACTACCTCCCTTCTGGGTCTCAAGGGTTGGCTGCATAGATCCTGTCAGGTGACCTTCTCCATCTCACCATTCCCCCCAGGCTCCAGTGATAGCTCCTCCCCTTGTCCTTTCAAGCCTATAACGGGCAAGAGCTCCCTGATCTGGCACATAATAGACACTCAAATATTTATTGGATTAATGAATGAAAGTATCTGGAGCATAAAGTGTTGGGAGAATGGAGGGAGACAAGCATGGAATTAAGAACTCAATTATAACTAATTGGTAAAAGGCCTTGACTTCTTTTGAGCTCCCAGCAAGCAGGCTGAACTGTCCAACTAGAAATAACCAAATGAACCTGAGTCCAAAGCCAAGTGCAGCAGGTGGATGCTGTGCGGAGGGCTCCATCAGCCGCTGGGTGCTGAGCTCCCAGGCATGTGGGCAAGGTCCTGTCTGCTCTGCCATCCAGGTGGCCTCCTGCCTTTAGCAAAAGAAGGAGGGAACCCTTTTTGACAGTTTGACCCTAAGAGCCCAGGATTTCTGTCTTTGCTGCTGGCTTTATGCTGGGCACAAAAGAAAGGTATTGACTGGTCCCTGCTCTGCTTCTCATTCCCTAGGTGACCCTGAGGAACCAGAGACCCTTTCTGGGCCTCAGTTTCTACATCTGTAGAACAGATGGGGTTAGAGCTATAGAAGAAAGAACTGAGATTAAGGGGCTACTATGAGTTGTTCTTTATATTAATACTTATTAAACAGCTAACATTTTTGAGTGCCTACTATGAAATAGGCAATCTATGTGCATTATTCCATTTAATTCTCAAAGCAACCCTATGGGGTAGGTGCTATTGGTATCCCTAATTTACACACATGAAAACTGTCATCTCACATAATCCTCACAACAACTCTCCAACGTAGCTGTTGGTCCCATCACAGCTCTGAGAGGCACAGTGACCTACCTGAGAGCTCTCAGTTCACAGGAGGCAGAAGTGAGGTTCCGTTTGGGTCTTTCTGGCTCCAGAGCCTTCTTTCCGCTACATCACACTCTCCATTCCATGATTATGACTAGTTTCCTTTCTTGAACAGTCCACGAAATCTTCAAGCTCAGGAATTGTGTGTCCCCAGTATGAGAGACAGAGTCTAGCCCAGAGAAGATGAGAGAAAAGTTTTGATTAAAAAAAACACAGAAGGGGCTCCCCTGGTGGCGCAGTGGTTGAGAGTCCGCCTGCCGATGCAGGGGACACGGGTTCGTGCCCCGGTGCGGGAAGATCCCACATGCCGCGGAGCGGCTGGGCCCGTGAGCCATGGCCGCTGAGCCTGCGCGTCGGGAGCCTGTGCTCCGCAACGGGAGAGGCCGCAACAGTGAGAGGCCCGCGTACCGCAAAAAAAAAAAAAAAAAAAAAAACAGAAAAAAGGGAGGCCGGCGCGTCCGGCGGAGCGGCCAAAGCGGCGGGCGCTGCTCCTGGCCGGGCGGCTGGCTGGCCGGTCCCCGCCACACGAACCCGCGGGTGGGGCCTCGCGCAGGCTCTGCGCTGACAGGTTAGCGCGGGTATCGGCGCCGCGTGCAGCCCTCCCGCCTTTCCACTGGCAGGCGCTCGGCGGGGACGTGAGCTTCTGCGGCTTCCGGCAGAGCGTGGAGGTGGACTTCCTCCTGAAAGATGCGAACAGCCGGAAATGGGCCGAGCACAAGACGGAGGATAGGAAGGACAGGTACTTACTCTTCTGCGACTGGAAGACGGTGTCCAGGAAGGTGAGCCTGGCGCTCAAGAACCCCAGCAAGTGGCTGGAACACCAGGGCATCAGCGTCGAGTTCCTCGGGCAGATTCATGAGTGTGGGGCCCGCACCCGCCCCTCCCGACCCCTGCCTCTGACCCCTGCCTCCAACCCCCCTGCCCCCCACCCTGACCCTGACCTCGAGTCCCTGGCCCTTGACCCGATCCCCATTTCTGCCGCCCCTCAACCTTTGCCCCCAACCCCTGCCCCTGTCCCTAGGCCAGCAGCCTGGTTGCCGGCCAGGGTCTGGGCGCTGTGCTCCCGTCCAGCCTTCTGTGCTGCTGGGCCCGCCCGCAGGTTGCATACGCCACGTCGAGTCTCGTGGCACGTCCACCCCTTTCTAGTACCTGTGGCCCACCTGCCTCTCACATCCCACCTTCGCTCAGAGTGGTTCGCAAAAGCAGCCCTGTGGGCTCCAGCCTCAGCCCCTCTGTCTGTCCACTGAGCCTGTATTTCTAAAATTTCTGGATTAGAAAGTAGTCTTCAGTGGAGTCATTTTCTCCTTCAAGACAAAGAAATGATGCTCCTAAGACCCAGATTAAATGGTCAAAATTTCTCAAGACTCTAACAAGTCTTCAAACAGGATTATTAGTAATTACAACTAGACTATAAAAGGCAGTAACAATACAGAAGATTTGGGAGCTGTCCAAATTCTCTTTGGACTCTTGTGTTTATTAAAACTCGCAGATACTTCTGAAATTAAAACAAAAAACAAAACAACAACAAAGCCGAAAGGGGGAAAGCGAGTAAAGGGAAAGGGAGGGCAAGGAGGTGGGAGAGTTTTGGGGTGGAGGGGAAGAGGAGAGAGCCAGCCTGTGCCAGCCGTGAGGAGGCGCTCCCTCTGGTGGCCATTCTGAGAATCTGCAAGCAGGATAGACTGCCTTTCTAGGGCAGGGCTGGCAAGCGGCGGGGGGGGGGGGGGGGGGGAGCCTGGATAACAGGCAAAGCAGTGAGGGGAACTTGCTCACAGAGATGGCTAAGTGGTCTATTTCTGGTGGGTTTGGCTGCAGAAGAGCTAAGTCTGTCCCTTTTCCAGCTTTCTCAGGATGGGGAGTTCTAAGCCCTCTTAGGGCTGTCTTCCCCCTTGAGCCCCTACTTGTGTGTCTGGTTCTTCGAAGTATGGTCCTAGGAGGAGGAATTCTTCTCATTTTACAGAGAAAGAAGCAAACTCACAGGAGTTAAACAGATTTCTTCAGATCATCACACTAGTATGACGCTTATGTTTATTTGGTTTTTGTTTTGTTTGTTTTTAAGACTACCTTTTTGTTTGTTTTTATTGTTATATAGTTGATTTACAATGTGTTAATTTCAGGTGTAGAGCAAAGTGATTCAGTTATACATATATATTGTTTTTCAGGTTCCTTTCCATTATAAGTTATTACAAGACATTGAATATAATTCCCTGTGCTATACAGTAGGACCTTGTTGTTTATTTTATATATAGTAGTGTGTATCTGTTAATCCAAAACTCCTTATTTATCCCTCCCCCCCTTCCCCTTTGGTAACCATAAGTTTGTTTTCTATGTCTGTGAGTCTGTTTTTGTTTTGCAAATAAGTTCATTTGTATCTTTTATTTAGATCCCACATGTAAGTGATATCATATGGTATTTGTCTTTCTCTGTCTGACTTACTACACTTAGTATGATAATCTCTAGGTCCATTCATGTTGCTGCAAATGGCATTATTTCATTCTTTTTATGGCTGAGTAATATTCCATTGTATATATGTACCACATCTTTATCCATTCATTTGTTGATGGACACTTAGGTTTCCTCCATGTCTTGGCTATTGTAAAAATGCTGCTATGAACATTCAGGTGCATGTATCTTTTTGAATTAGAGCTTTCATCTTTTTTGTATATATGCCCAGGAGTGGGATTGCTGGGTCGTATGGTAGTTCTATTTTTAGTTTTTTAAGGAACCTCCATACTGTTCTCCATAGTGGCTGTATTAATTTATATTCCCACCAACAGTGCAAGGGGGTTCCCTTTTCTCCACACCCTCTCCAGCATTTATTATTTGCCGACTTTTTGATGATGGCCATTCTGACTAGTGTGAGGTGATACCTCATTGTTGTTTTGATTTGCATTTCTCTAATAATTAGAGATGTTGAGCATCTTTTCATGTGCCTGTTGGCCATCTGTATGTCTTCCTTGGAGAAATGTCTGTTTAGGTCTTCTGCCCATTTTTTGATTGGGTTGTTGTTGTTGGGTTTTTTTTGACATAGAACTGCATGAGCTGTTCGTATATTTTGGAAATTAAGCCGTTGTTGGTCACATCATTTGTAAATATTTTCCCCCATTCAGTAGGTTGTCTTTTCATTTTGATTATGGTTTCCTTTGCTGTGCAAAAGCTTATAAGTTTGATTACGTCCCATTTGTTTATTTTTGCTTTTGTTTCTATTGCCTTGGGAGACCAACCTAAGAAAACATTGCTACGATTTATGTTGGAGAATGGTTTGCCTATATCCTCTTTTAGGAGTCTTTTGGTATCATATCTTATATTTAATTCTTTAAGCCATTTTGAGTTTCTTTTTGTGTATGGTGTAAGGGAGTGTTCTAATTTCATTGATTTACATGCAGCTGTCTGTCTTTCCCAACACCACTTGCTGAAAAGACTGTCTTCTCTCCATTGTATATTTTTGGCTTCTTTGTTGAAGATTGACCGTAAGTGTGTGGGTTCATTTCTGGGCTCTCTAATCTGTTCCATTGATCCATATATCTGTTTTGGTGCCAGTACCACGTTGTTTTGATTACCGTAGCTTTATAGTGTTGTCTGAACTTAGGACCACCATTTTGAATCCACCTAAGTCCTGGCCATCTTCTCCCTTCAGTCCCACTCGCAACCTGGGCAATCTCGATCATGACATGGTTTTAATACCCATCTGTGTATGATGACTTCCACGTTTATAAATCCATACTTTACCTCTCCTCCAGACTGCCAACTTGATATCTGCACTTGGATATCTCAAAGGCATCTCAGGGCTAACATGTGCAAGAGTGGACTCTTGGTTTTCTTTTTCACTCCCACTCCCAATATTCCTTAACCTCTCCCAATCTTCCCCTTCACAGAAAATGGCACCATCATCTACCCAGGAGTTTGAGACAGAAACCCAGGAGACAGTCTAGATTCCTCCCTTACCACTCCCTTTACCCTCAACCCATCAGCAACACCTGTCACTTCTAGTTCCAAAATACGTCTTGAATGCCCCCACATCTTCCCATATCCATTGTCCTTCACCTGCAGGGACTACCACAACAGCCTCTGTTCTAAGGTTCCTACTTCTCTTACTGACTTATTCACTCAACCAATAGTTGTTAAATGAGCACGTCCTATTTGCCAGGCACCGCTCTGGACACTGGGAACACAGTAGGAGCAAGACTTACCCTCTGGCTTCTTACAGTCTATTCTCCAAACAATGTTGTCATTGTGTTGTTATTGTCTTGTTTTTTTTTTAATTTTGCAACTTCCCTGCTTAACAGTTACACAACAATTTCCAAACTCTTCGCCTTGGCCCACAAGTGCCCATGTGATCTGGCCTCTCTGGTAGTTTCTCCTGCCAACCTTCTCCTCTTCTCCACCCATGTTCATGTGCTGTAGCCACACTGCCCTCCTTTCATCCTTTCAGTTCCGTAAATACGTCACACACCCTCCCACCTCAGGGCCTTTACTCATGCTGTCCTCTCTGCCTGGAGTGTTCTTTCTCCAGCCTTTGGATTGCTATCTCCTTCTCCTTCAGGTTCTGGTTTAAATGACACCTTTGAACACCCTATTATTCCCTCTCCTTCCATCCTGGACATTTCCTCCACAGCCCTTATCTCAAGGGTTAGTGTTGAAATCAATCATTTTTACTTTTATCCATTACATAGGTTGTAAGCTCCTTTAGGGCAAGAAACACGATTATACAACTCACCAATATATACCCAGCACCTAGAAGGTGCATTTATTAAGTAAAGAAATGTGGGACTAAGGCTTTCTCCTTCCCACTCTCACCTTTCTCAGAGCTGAAGGAAACACCTCCTCCCCTGAGGTTTTTTCCCCTTCAGGCTAAACAGTCAACACAGTAGCCTGGTCTATGCAGCACTGCCTAGACTGTGTTCAGTGGAGCGCTGCTATCTCAAAAAGGTTTCATGACGAGTTAAGGTTTGAGAGTCAAAGTACACAGTATGCTGAAGTCCTGTTGTAAAGAGCCTGTTTAGCTCTGTTCTATTCCTCTGTTCCGCACCTACCTCGTTTACCTAAATATTGCAGTACAACTTAATTAGAAACTAGGCAGTCTGAGCTCAGGGACAGTGGCCAGATTCCACACAGAATTTCTGCAGTCAGCCTGGAGTAGAAACTGAAAGCCTGGGCCTTGGGCCAGACAGGCTTCTCAGGGCCTGAGTGTGCTTTCCATACCCTGGGGATGATGAATGTGCTGGGCACCTATGGTAGGCTGAGTAATGGCCCCCAAAGATGACCACATCCTAACCCCCAGAAAGTGAATGCTACCTTACATAGCAAAAGGGACGTTGCCAATGTGATTAAAGTAAGGGGTTTGCCATTATCCTGGATTAATCTGTATTATCCAGGTGGGCCTGATATAATCACAACAGTCCTTATAAAAGATGCAGGTGGGTGAGAGTCACAGGAGAAGGCGATGTGATGATGGAAGCAGAGGCTGGAGTGACGAACTTGGAACACGGAGGAAGGGGCCGCAAGCCAAAGAATACAGAAGCTGAAAAAGGCAAAGGAACAGATGCTCCCCTCAGAACCTCCAGGAAGAATCGGCCCTGCTGATACCCTGACTTTAGCCCAGTGAGACTGATTTCAGACTTCCGACTTCTAGAAGTGTAAAAGAACAGCTTTGTGTTGTTTTAAATTTGTGGTAATTTGTTACAGTAGCGATAGGAAACTAATACAGCACCTTGTAGAGGTTCAGTAAGTCTTTTTTTTTTGCGGAACGCGGGCCTCTCACTGTTGTGGCCTCTCCCGTTGTGGAGCACAGAGCTCTGGACGCGCAGGCTCAGTGGCCATGGCTCATGGGCCCAGCCGCTCCGCAGCATGTGGGATCTTCCCGGACCGGGGCATGAACCCGTGTCCCCTGCATCGGCAGGCGGACTCTCAACCACTGCGCCACCAGGGAAGCCCCTCAGTAAGTCTTAATTCAGAACTTTTTCTTTTCTCTTCCAATCCCAAACAGCCATGGCAAAACCCTTAGCCAGTAATCTGTGCTCCATGAGCTAGCCTGCTCTTCTCTCTGCCCAGAGTAACTTTCTCTTGTATGTACCCAACCCAACCTCCCAGAACCAGTTCAATACCTCCTCCTCCACGAGGCCTGCTATGACCCCACCACACCCCACAGGTAAAGCAGAGACCACAGCATTCACAGGGGGAGCCCTGTCCACCTCGTAGCACAGCTGCCCTCATTCACGTCTCGTTCCCCACCAGACTGTGAACATCGGAAGAGGTTTCGTGGATGGACGAATGAATGGTGTATAAGGTGAAAGCCCAGGGTGGAAGAGGGCTCTGCCCTATGGTCCTTCAGCGAAATAAACATGCTCTGCCTGACCCATGTGTGTGCCCTCATCTGTGTCCGCACCTTGGGCCCACCTTGTGAAGCCACTACGTCAGTTTGCATCCCGGACAGTTTCCTTTGGACATCCCATAAGCCCCTCAAGCCTACTAGGTTCGCATGATGCCAGCTGACATCGGCATGTACCAGACATTGCTCTCCTGCATCCCCTGCTGCTGTCAGCACCACCATTCATTCCCTCCTCCAATCCAGGCCTCTTCCTCCTCTCACTCTCCACATTCAGTTATTTAGAAAGTCCTGCTGTTTCTATCTTACGCACATCTCTCAAACCCATCTTCTTTCCTCCATCTCCACTGCCCCTCCTGCAGGCCACACCACCATCACCTCTTCACTGGACCCTGCTACAGTCTCCTCCCTGGTTTTTCTGCTCTAACCAGCCCCTTCTCCACACAGCAGCAGCCAGAGGGAGCTGCTAAAACCCACATCTGAGCATGTTGCTCTCCTGGCCCAGGCAGAGCAGATGACAGATGGGTGTTTTGGTCTCCTATGTGTAGCCAATCAGCTGCCTTGCTCCTTGTCCTTCTCCAGTGTTTCCTAGGAGACCACATCTGCTGATGGCAGATGGCCTCCAGCTACGTCCCTGTCTACTGAATTGTGATACCCAGTTCTATAAGGAAACCAGCTGCAGCTTCCTTCCTCTGTGCCCACTGCTGTGACCCAAAGGGACCCCGCCCTGCAAGACCAGCAGAGGCCTTCTAAGGCCTTCATAGGCTGGCAAGCATAATAAACGTGCTGTGACAAGCATAAACGGATCCTGCATCAAATACCATTTACTTCAGTAAAAGTTTTGCAAAGGATTTTTATAATTTTGAGTTTTGTGAAGAGTGAATTATTTTGTTTTGTAACTTGTACTTAACTTTATTCTAAGAATTCCTTTGGGATGCCTGTGACTAGTTGGCATAATACTGCATTTGTCGTCATTTAGTTAAACATTTATTAATTTTGATGTTGCTGTTCATCTGCTCATGTTTTAGAGCCAGTATATTTTTCTTCTCAGGACTTAAATATTTATGTAAGATCCTGGAAAGCTCATGGGCCCCAAGCCATGAGGCCACGAGACTGTTAAGAGGTCCCTGGGTCTCTGCAGAGGCCTGGCTCCCCAAAGAGCTTAGGGCTGAACTCACACCAGAGCAGGGTGGCTCCCGGCCTGCACTGTGCCGTGGAGGATCTGGGGATGAGAAATGGTGGAGAGAGGCTTTGGGTAGGAGGAGATCCTGGAAATTCTGAGCAACCCCTCCCACCTTCCCCTCGTATCTTCCTGCTTCCCATGCTCCCTCCCCCTCATGTGCTGCCAGCTCAGACCTAGCTCTCTTGAAGTTTGGCTTCTCCAAGAACTTAACGCCCTGAGATAAGTGGGGAGAGATCAGAGCTGTTGGCTGTCCCACACCTCAGTCTCCTTTCCGATACTCCATTTTTAATAACCCCACGTCCCCAGCATTCCAACCTCACTGGGGTATATAATGGAAAGAGTGGAGTCTTTGGGGTCAGAAAGGCCTGGACTCACGTGCTGGCTCAACCTTGAATTAGTTTGATGATTTGCAGCAAGTCACTTCCCTTCTCTGAGACCTGATTTCCTCATTTGCAAAATGAGTTGATAATACTAACTCTTGGCTATGGTAAGGATCAAACATGAAGCCCCTAGCACGATGCTTGGCAGTCTGAAGGCACTTGCTAAAGAGTAGTCTCCTTCCCCCCAGCCATTTCGGAACCCACAATCTCACCAGTCACTGAGTTTGGCTCTCATGTCCTGGCTTCCTGCCCTTTTTAGGTGGTCCTTGCCAATAGGGCACCAGGATGCCCAGCCTATGTGAGGGAGGGGATGAGAGGTCTATTTGGTTTTTGTGTTATTTTTGGCCACACCGCGTGGCATGTGGGATCTTAGTTCTCCGACCAGGGATCGAACACACTCCTCCTGCAGTGGAAATGCGGAGTCTTAACCACTGGACTACCAGGGAAGTCCCTGAGACGTCTATTTGCGACATAGTTGATGGGTGCTGGGCACAGTGGTGGGTGCTTTAAGCAGGTGACACTATCACCCTTTAAGCCCTGCCTGACAGAAATAGCTATCTTTTTCCAACAGGCTGTGCTCCCCCTTCCCACCCTCAGTATCCCCGGTGCTTCTCCACTCTGCAGAGCTGCAGAAGGCAAAATGCGGATCCTCTTGGCAAAGTTACAAGCCACAGTCCCCCATAGTCATCAAGAGAAAATTGATTCTAACTAAAAACCAGTTCCTTCCCCTGACCATCATACTTGACCCTACTATCTAAGCCCAGCAGGAAGGCATATCTTTTCAAATAGAAAAAAATATAATCACTTAATTTCAGCGCTCATCATAAAAACTTTTGAGTCAGCAAAGCAGCTTAATGGATTGTAGCTGATGCATTTTCCTTGCAGAAAGTGGATGGCCTGTGTCCAGCTTCCACCAAAACTACAGTCATCCTTCAAAAGATGGCAGCACAAACTTGGCCCACCCTTCTATTGTCCATCAAAATTTCATGACGCTTTCTCCTAACAAGGGGCAACGCCTCAAGAAATCCAAGTCAAATATCGCTCAACAAGCAAGAAGTAAGGTCTCTAAATCAGCGGTTCCCAACCTTTATGGCACCAGGGACCGGATTTGTGGAAGACAATTTTTTCCACAGACGGGGTGGGGGGGAGGGGGGAGGATGGTTCAGGCGGTAGTGCGAGCGATGGGGTGCATCGTGGCAGATGAAGCTTTGCTCATTCGCCCACCGCTCACCTGCTGTGCAGCCCAGTTCCTAACAGGCGGCGGACCGCTATTGGTCTGAGGCCCCGGGGGTTGGGGACCCCTGATCTAAATTGTCTTCCAGTTACCATCATCACCATCTTCAACACTATCATCACCACCACCATCACTACCATCACCACCACCATTACTGTTGTCATCACCATCACCACCATCATTACCACTATTATCATCATCATCCAACCACCATCGTGAGCATCTACTGTGTATCAGGCAGGATGTACCCTACAACATTTCTATGAGGGTAGCACTATTACCTCTATTTTTCAGGGAGAAAACTGAGGCTCAGAGAGAATAAATCACTTCTCCAAATTTACCCAGCAGGTAAGAAGCAGGGCTAGGATTCGGAGTGTGGTCATTCTGACTCTAAAGCCCAAGTTTTTTCTACTATGATAAAATTTCTCTCCCACGTCTCCTTTTATCACCGTGAACCACCTCTTCCTTTGATTGTCGGCTCTCATAAGCTACTCCTCTCCACGGCTCGCTAATTTCGGGCATACCCTCAAGATTAAATTCTTTATTTTATCCGTATGTTTTCAACTATGTTCTGTATTATGCACTTGTAGCTACCTCATAGCAGTGCTTACTAGAGTCTGTTATTACTTATGTCCCCTATTCTCCCATCCCTTTCAGACTTATACTCCTTGAGGGCAGAGACTATCTATTGGTCAATGTAACCCTGGTGCCCAGGGCTTGGCTCATGGTTTACTCACGGTTTATTCAAAAGTTTGTGGCCTGAATCCATGAATGAATATATCAATGCATGGATAGATGAATGAAGAGACAGATGGATTAATGGATGAGTAGGCAGGTAATTAAGTGCATTAACAGATGGTCAAGGATAACTCTCAAATCGACATTTCAATTCACTACATTCTTACATCTCCAAATGCCTATCAGAACTTTCCACCTGGCTCTTTTGCTGTCACCTAAACCTGTACAAACCTGAGCTCCACCCTAGGTGATTCCTTCTTATCTGTTTTCTGACAATGGTGGTCCCCTCACTGGTCCTCTGATTAATTCATTCAGTCAACAATATTTTTTATTCATTTGTTTGTTTGTCTGTCTGCTATTGCCAAACAGAGTTCTAGAGAATGGAAACAGAGTACCTAAGACAGGCAAGTTTCCAGGGAACTCAAAGGGGTTCATAGTCGACAGTGGAATAGACGGTGGTGTAGCAAAAAATAAGCAAGTAGAAAGTTAGCAAGATAATAACAGAGCATAATGAGTGATACATTAAGGAAACAGAATGATGAGAGAGAAGTAAAGGACCTCACAGCAGATAAGATGGTGAGGGAGGACTTGTCTGAGATGTGATATTAAGCAAGACCTGAAGGATGAGAATAAGCCATGCAATATAAGAGCTAAAAAAAGAACATTCCAGGCAGAGGAACCAGCAAATGCAAAGGCTCCGGGGCTGGAAAGAGCCTGGTATGTTTTAGGATCAGAAAAGGCACCAGTGAGGCTGGAGTGCAGTGAACAGCAAGCAGGAGACTATATGAAAGGAGGTTGTTAACAGATCTGGGCCAGTCCTGCAGGGCTGGAAAGCCGTGGCTAGGAGTCAGATTTTATTCTAAGGGCACTGGGAAGCCATTGAAGAGTCTCAAATAGGGGAATGACATGATCCCTCTGGCAGATGGCAAGGAGCTGCCCCCCAAAAGCCCCAGATGCAGACGCTTCACAGGTAAGTTATCTCAAGTCCTTAGGAAAGGGATGACTGCAGTTCCATTTAAACTGTTAGAGCGCACAGAAAAGGAAAGTATCCAAATGCTTTTGGTAAAGTTATCATAACACTGTTGGCGACTGTGACCAAAACAAGTGCAGCAAAAAGAAAACAATCCAGGGACTTCCCTGGCAGTCCAGTGGTTAGAACTCTGCGCTTCTATAGCAGGGGGCCTGGGTTCGATCCCTGGTCAGGGAACTAAGATCCTGTGTGCCACGTGGTTTAGCCAAAAAAAAAAAAAAAAAAAAACTTACAAACAAGCTTGGACTGCTTCCTTTTTCTTTTCTCTCTCTCTCTTTCTTTTTCTTTTTTTTGCCTCACCATACAGCAATATTAGTAATCTAAATTATAATTAAATATGTTGAAAGATAAAGGTGGAAAAGATGTGATCATCTCTGAAGAGACTGTGAAGACATTTGATAAATTCACCATATATTCTTGATGTTTTAAAAAAATTCTTAGTAAAATTGGAGTAGATGAATGGATTCTAAATATCTTGTGCCAAAAATCAACATCACGCTTAATGGTAAGGTAGTGGAAACATTTTCATTAAAGTTGAGAATAATAATTCTAGGGGTACATTAGGAACAACTGGATAAGAGAAAGAAGAGAGGTATAAGTAAGAAGGAAGGAGGCAAAATTGTCATTTTTGTGAACAATAAGTTCAATATCATCTAGAAACTATTAAAACTAATTAAGAGTTTAGTATAGCTGCTGAGTAGAGATCAGTATATGCCAAAATTCAACAATCTTTTTTATAAGTACAGTGAAAGATATGACTTTTAAATATGTCATTTCAAAGAAGCACATGAAAATATGTTCAACATCACTAGCCTCTAGGGAAATGCAAATCAAAATGATGAGATACCACTACACACCCATGGCTAAAATGAAAACCACTGATAGCACCAAACAGTGACAAAACTGAATCTCTCATCCACCACTAATGGGAATGAAAAATGATGCAGCCACTCTGGAAACAGATGGTAGTTTCTTAAAAAATTAAACATCCACTTACCATACAACCTGTAAATGCACTCTTGAGCACTTATCCTAAAGAAATGAAAACATGTTCACAGAAGAACTTGTATAAGCATGTTCATAGCAGCTTTGTTTGTAATCTCCCCAAACTGGAAACAACCCAAGTGTCCTTCCATGAGTGAATGGTTAAACAAAAGGAATAATACTCAGCAATAAAAAGGAACAAACTAATGACATATACAACTTGGGTGGATCTTCATGGAACTCTGCTGAGTGAAAAAAGCAGTCTCAAAATATTATATGCTACATATTACATATAGATAACATTCTCAAGCACCAAAAATTTAGAGATGGAGAACAGACCAGTGGTTGCCACCCCTCCTCTCTGAGCATTTTCCACCAGGAAAATCAGGGAAGGGTGTGACTATGGAGAGGTAGCAGGAGAGAGAGATGCTTTGTGGTGATAGAACAGTCCCGTATCTTGACTATGGTTGTGTTTGTACAAATCTATACATGTGATAAAATGTCATAGACTATACACAGGAGATATTTTTTTAAAAATGAGTGCATGCAGGGGCTTCCCTGGTGGCACAGTGGTTAAGAATCCACATGCCACTGCAGGAGACATGGGTTCGAGCCCTGGTCCAGGAATATCCCACATGCCACGGAGCAACTAAGCCCATGCGCCACAACTACTGAGCCTTCGCTCTACAGCCTGCAAGCCACAACTACATGTGCCACAACTACTGAAGCTCGCATACCTAGAGCCTGTGCTCCACAACAAGAGAAGCCAATGCAATGAGAAGCCCGCGCACCACAACGAAGAGTAGCCCCCACTTGCCACAAATAGAAAAAGCCCACGCACAGCGACAAAGACCCAATGCACCAAAACTAAATAAATTAAAAAAAAAGCTACATGCAAAAACTGCTAAAATCCAAGTGAGGTCTATATGTAGCCTATTTAATTGTATGGTGTTACACCAGACATGGTCCTGCCCACCAGAAAGGCAAGATCCAGCCTCATCCACCAGAACACAGGCACCAGTCTGCTCCACCAGGAAGCCTACACAACCCACTGAACCAACCTTAGCCGCTGGGGGAGGACACCAAAAACAATGGGAACTACGAACCTGCAGCCTGCAAAAAGGAGACCGCAAACACAGTAAGTTAAGCAAAATGAGAAAACGGAGAAACACAGAGCAGATGAAGGAGCAAGGTAAAAACCCACCAGACCAAACAAATGAAGAGGAAATAGGCAGTCTACCTGAAAAAGAATTCAGAGTAATGAGAGTAAAGATGATCCAAAATCTTGGAAATAGAATGGAGAAAATACAAGAAACATTTAACAAGGACCTAGAAGAACTAAAGAGCAAACAAGCAATGATGAAGAACACAATAAATGAAATTAAAAATTCTCTAGAAGGAATCAATAGCACAATAACTGAGGCAGAAAAACGGATAAGTGACCTGGAAGATAAAATAGTGGAAATAACTACTGCGGAGTAGAATAAAGAAAAAAGAATGAAAAGAATTGAGGACAGTCTTAGTGACTTCTGGGACAACAAACTCACTAACATTCGAATTATAGGGGTCCCAGAAGAAGAAGAGAAAAAGAAAAGGACTGAGAAAATATTTGAAGAGATTATAGTTGAAAGCTTCCCTAATATGGGAAAGGAAATAGTTAATCAAGTCCAGGAAGTGCAGAGAGTCCCATACAGGATAAATCCAAGGAGAAACACGCCAAGACACATATTAATCACAACAATTAAATACAAAGAAAAAATATTAAAAGCAGCAAGGGAAAAACAACAGATAACATGCAAGGGAATCCCCATAAGGTTAACAGCTGATCTTTCAGCAGAAACTCTGCAAGCCAGAAGGGACTGGCAGGACATATTTAAAGTGATGAAAGGGAAAAACATACAAATAAGATTACTCTTCCCAGCAAGGATCTCATTCAGATTAAACAGAGAAGTTAACACCTTTACAGACAAGCAAAAGCTAAGAGAATTCAGCACCACCAAACCAGCTTTACAACAAATGCTAAAGGAACTTCTCTAGGCAGGAAACACAAGAGAAGGAAAAGACCTGCAATAACAAACCCAAAACAATTAAGAAATGGTAATAGGAACATACATATCTATAATTACCTTAAATGTAAATGGACTAAATGCTCCCACCAAAAGACATAGACTAGCTGAATGGATGCAAAAACAAGACCCACGTATATGCTGTCTACAAGAGACCCACTTCAGACCTAGGGACACATACAGACTGAAAGTGGGGGGGTTGGAAAAACATATTCCATGCAAATGGAAATCAAAAGAAAGCTGGAGTAGCAAGTCTCATATCAGACAAAATAGACTTTAAAATAAAGACTTTTACAAGAGACAAAGAAGGACAGTACATACTGATCAAGGGATCAATCCAAGAAGAAGATATAACTTGTAAATATTTATGCACTCAACATAGGAGCACCTCAATACATAAGGCAAATGCTAACAGCTGTTGACAGTAACACAATCATAGTAGGGGACTTTAACACCCCACTTTCACCAACGGACAGATCATCCAAAATGAAATAAATAAGGAAACACAAGCTTTAAATGATACATTAAACAAGATGGACTAAATTGATATTTATAGGACATTCCATCCAAAAACAACAGAAAACATTTTCTTCTCAAATGCTCATGGAACATTCTCCAGGATAGATCATAACTTGGGTCACATATCAAGCCTTGGTAAATTTAAGAAAATTGAAATCATATCAAGTATCTTTTGCGACCACAATGCTATGAGACTAGATATCAATTACAGGAAAAAAAAACTTTAAAATTACAAATACATGGAGACTAAACAATACACTACTTAATAACCAAGAGATCACTGAAGAAATCAAAGCAGAAATCAAAAAATACCTAGAAACAAATGACAATGAAAACACAACGACCCAAAACCTATGGGATGCAACAAAAGCAGTTCTAAGAGGGAATTTTATAGCAATACAATCCTACCTTAAGAAACAAGAAATATCTCAAATAAACAACCTAACCTTACACCTAAAGCAATTAGAGAAGAATACAAAAAAACTCCAAAGATAGCAGAAAGAAAGAAATCATAAAGGTCAGATCAGAAATAAATGAAAAAGGAAGGAAACAATAGCAAAGATCAATAAAACTAAAAGCTGGTTCTTTGAGAAGATAAACAAAATTGATACACCATTAGCCAGACTCATCAAGTAAAAAAGGGAGAAGACTCAAATCAATAGAAATGAAAATGAAAAAGGAGAAGTAACAACTGACACTGCAGAAATACAAAGGATCATGAGAGATTACTGCAAGCAACTATATGCCAATAAAATGGACAACCTGGAAGAAATGGACACATTCTTAGAAAAGCACAACCTGCCAAGACTGAATCAGGAAGAAATAGAAAATATAAACAGACCAATCACAAGCACTGAAATTGAGACTGTGATTAAAAATCTTCCAACAAACAAAAGCCCAGGACCAGATGGCTTCACAGGCAAATTCTATCAAACATTTAGAGATGAGCTAGCACCTATCCTTCTCAAACTCTTCCAAAATATAGCAGAGGGAGGAACACTCCCAAAGTCATTCTACAAGGTCACCATCACCGTGATACCAAAACCAGACAAAGATGTCACAAAGAAAGAAAACTACAGGCCAATATCACTGATAAACAAAGCTGCAAAAATCCTCAACAAAATACTAGCAAACAGAATCCAACAGCACATTAAAAGGATCATACACCATGTTCAAGTGGGGTTTATCCCAAGAATGCAAGGATTCTTCAATATACACAAATCAATCAATGTGATACACCATATTAACAAATTGAAGAATAAAAACCATATGATCATCTCAGTAGATGCAGAAAAACCTTTCGACAAAATTCAACACCCATTTATGATAAAACCCTCCAGAAAATAGGCATAGAGGGAACTTACCTGAACATATTAAACGCCATATATGACAGACCCACAGCCAACATCATCCTCAATGGTGAAAACTGAAACCATTTCCACTAAGATCAGGAGCAAGACAAGCTTGCCCACTCTCACCACTAATATTCAACATAGTTTTGGAAGTTTTAGCCATAGCAATCAGAGAAATAAAAGGAATCCAAATCGGAAAAGAAGAAGTAAATCTGTCACTGTTTGTTGATGACACAATACTACACATAGAGAATCCTAAAGATGCTACCAGAAAACTACTAGAGCTAATCAATGAATTTGGTAAAGTAGCAGGATACAAAATTAATGCACAGAAATCTTTTGCCTTCCTATATGCTAATGATGAAAAATATGAAAGAGAAATTAAGGAAACACTCCCATTTACCATTGCAACAAAAAGAATAAAATACCTAGGAATAAACCGACCTAGGGAGACAAAAGACCTCTATGCAGAAAACTATAAGACACTGATGAAAGAAATTAAAAATGATACAAACAGATGGAGAGATATACCATGTTCTTGGATTGGAAGAAACAACATTGTGAAAATGACTATACTACCCAAAGCAATCTGCAGATTCAGTGCAATCCCTATCAAACTACTACTGGCATTTTTCACAGAACTAGAACAAAAAAATTCACAATTTGTGTGGAAACACAAAATACCTCAAATAGCCAAAGCAATCTTGAGAAAGAAAAACGGAGCTGGTGGAATCAGGCTCCCTGACTGCAGACTATACTACAAAGCTACAGTAATCAAGACAGTATGGTATTGGCACAGAAACAGAAATATAGATCAATGGAACAGGATAGAAAGCCCAGAGATAAACCCGTGCACATATGGTCACCTTATTTTTCATAAAGGAGGCAAGAATATACAATGGAGAAATGACAGTCTCTTCAATAAGTGATGCTGGGAAAACTGGACAGCTACATATAAAAGAATGAAATTAGAACACTCCCTAACACCATACACAAAAATAAACTCAAAATGGATAAAGACCTAAATGTAAGGCCAGACACTATAAAACTCTAAGAGGAAAACATAGGCATAACACTCTATGACATAAATCACAGCAAGATGCTTTTTGACCCACCTCCTAGAGAAACGGAAATAAAAACAAAAATAAACAAATGGGACCTAATGAAACTTAAAAGCTTTTGCACAGCAAAGGAAACCATAAACAACATGAAAAGACAACCCTCAGAATGGGAGAAGATATTTGCAAATGAAGCAAGTGACAAAGGACTAATCTCCAAATATACAAGCAGCTCATGCAGCTCAATATCAAAAAAACAAACAACCCAATCCAAACATGGGCAGAGGACCTAAATAGACATTTCTCCAAAGAAGATATACAGATTGTTAACAAACACATGAAAGATTGCTCAATATCACTAATCATTAGAGAAATGCAAATCAAAACTACAATGAGGTATCACCTCACACCAGTTAGAATGGCCATCATCAAAAAATCTACCAAGAATAAATGCTGGAGAGAGTGTGGAGAAAAGGGAACCCTCTTGCACTGTTGGTGGGAATGTAAATTGATACAGCCACTATGGAGAACAGTATGGAGTTTCCTTAAAAAACTAAAAATAGAACTACCATACGACCCAGCAATCCAACTACTGGGCATATACCCTGAGAAAACCATAATTCAAAAAGAGTCATGTACCAAAATGTTCATTGGAGCTCTATTTACAATAGCCAGGACATGGAAGCAACCTAAGTGTCCATTGACAGATGAATGGATAAAGAAGATGTGGCACATATATACAATGGAATATTACTCAGCGATAAAATGAAACGAAATTGAGTTATTTGTAGTGAGGTGGATGGACCTAGAGTCTGTCATACAAAGTGAAGTAAGTCAGAAAGAGAAAACAAATACCATATTCTAACACATATATATGGAATATAAAAAAAATGGTTATGAAGAACCTAAGGGCAGGATGGGAATAAAGACGCAGACCTACTAGAGAATGGACTTGAGGACACAGAGAGGGAGAAGGGTAAGCTGGGACAAAGTGAGAGAATGGCATGGACATATATACACTACCAAATGTAAAATCGATAGCTAGTGGGAAGCAGCTGCATAGCACGGGGAGATCAGCTCCGTGCTTTGTGACCACCTAGAGGGGTGGGATAGGGAGGGTGGGAGGGAGAGAGACGCAAGAGGGAAGAGATATGGGGATATATGTATATGTATAGCTGATTCACTTTGTTATAAAGCAGAAACAAACACACCATTGTAAAGCAATTTTACTCCAATAAAGATGTTAAAAAAATAATAATTTTATGTTTGTTAATGTCAATTTCCTTCTGGTAATGTAGTATAGGTATTTGAGATGTTACCATCAGGAGATGATAGGTGATGGGTACAGGGTCCTCTGCAGTATTTTTGCCACTTCTTGTAAGCAGTCTTCTGATTATACCTCATTGGGCAGAATCAGGTTACATGACCACTTCTGGCTGTAAGGAAGTCATAAAGGGAAGGAAGTACACTGTTAATGAGAACTGAAATATGTTGGGGTGTGGTAAACAAGGAAGAATGGAAGTCTGCTACACACCCTCACATCACACACAGAGGATAGATTAAAAATATAAAGACAAAACCTTTTAAAGACAATATAAGAGATTATCTTTAACATCAGAGTAGCTAAGATTTCTTAAAGATGCAGAAATTACAACCCACAAAGTTGGATAAACTTTGATTTCACTGATACATTTGCCTACGTTAAAAATTTAAACCTCTGTATGCCAAAATATACTATAAACAAGGTTAAATGATAAGCTACACACTGGGAGAAGATATTTGCTATACATACAAGCCATAGTAATTAATATGCAGGATGTATAAAGAACTCATAAAATAATTCTTTAAAGTTAACCTAATAGACAAACAGGTAATGCACAGAAACTCCAACAGGAAATAAGCACATGGAAAGATGCTTAACCTCCCTAGTATTCAAATTTAAATACCCCTAATATAACATTTCACAGCCTTCACACTGGCAAAAGTTAAAAAGTCTTGTAGTACCAAATATTGGTGAGGATCCTGAGAAACAGGAACTCTCACATGTCACAGGTGGGAGTGTAAATTGGTAAAACCACTTTGGAGAGCAAGTTGTTCCTTCTATATTAAAAGAAGCATATAGTATGACCAAGAAATTTTACTTCTGGATTGTCAGCCCTGGAGAAATGCTCTCATATGGTCAATGGAGACAGACATAAGGAAAAACACCCTGTACCAATTGTAACAACTAAAAAATGGAAACATCCTAACTGTTCATCAATGGAGATGTAGATTTTTTTAAGTTGTTTATCATGCAACAGACTACTAGAGAGCAGTTGAAACAGCCTAACTAAATCTAGCTGTATCAGCATGGATGACTCTCAAATCCCTATTGATTAGGGAAAAGGCACATTGAAAAGGCTTCGTTAAGTATGATACCATTCAGGAAAAAATACCACATTTATTGTAGGTACATGTGTATGTAATCCATGTACAAAAACATACATCTATACCATCTTCTTTTGGAGGTAACTTTGGAGAAAGGAAGGCAGGGAGTGTGTTCACTATGGAACGTAAGATGTGTCTGTATCATTTATTTAAATGGAGCTGCAGAGTCATACCAAGGGGCTCCCGCTGTGAAAATCTGGAGCAGTTTGAGCATCAAAATAAAAAGTGATAGTAATAAACTAAACCCACTGGAAAAAAAAAAGAATTCACGAATCCATACAGGTATAAACAATGATGTCAACTAATAAACATATAAGAAATGATGGAGTTAGAAAATCGCTATTTGGCAAACAACATAATAATAGTTATTTCAGGCAAGAGCCATCAATAGTTGTTAAAATAGTGGATGAAAGTTTGATGAGTAACAGGAGATCAATAGAGTATCAAAGTATCTGGGTTTTAGTATAATATTTGGATATGATAATAAGTGAAAGAATTAGGAATATTTACCCTGAGAAGAGAAGATGAGGGGATATAACAGTTGTTTTTGAATATGTCTTTAAAATGCTGCCATGGGTGGTCTCAAGGAAAGAAAGAAATTGCAAGAATTCCTATTTTGGCTCAATAAAGGAAGAATTTCTTAGCCTGCAACAAGTAAATGAATAAATAACTAGTTTATTTAATAGTTAGAAGAATATTCAATTATTCCCAGATTCTAGGAATTTAACATTCATTTTTCTAGGACTCTAGGATGGTATCATTCTATTATTATGAGATTTAGGACTCTGAATAAATATTTTATGATTCTAAGATTCTATCCTTCTTTTATTCTGATTCCAGGATTCAAAGATTTCACGATTTTGGTACAATTCCTGTTTCTGTAGTCATACCAGCCATAGCAAAAGCACTGAGGTATTTGACTCCAGTCATTACCTAGCTTCAGAACTGGAAATCCAAAACCACCAGACTCTCTCAGCCAACCCTAATGACTGGGATCAACTCTCCCTGGTTGTGTTCCTGAAGACAGAGGGAAGGCTTCCAATATTTCACTATAATGTGTACTATTTCTGGTAGGCTATTGGTAGATATCCTTTGACATACTAGAACGTTCTAGCTTGCTAAGGGTTTTTAAAAATTAATTAATCGGTGTCAACTTTTATCATGTTTTTCAAAATACTACATCTATTTGAGATGGTTGTGTGATGTTTCTCTTTAATCTAGAAGCGTTTAGTATTATATCTACAGATTTTCTGTTATTAAAATGTGTTCATTCTTGGGATTAAACACTAATATTGAAATTTTAGTAATTTTATGTAGAATTTTGAATTGTTTGCTGTCATTTCAGTTAGGATTTTTACAGCTATGATTGGCCTATAATTTTTTCTTCCTCATATTATCCTTGTCTATCTTGGTACAATGATTATATTGGCTTTCTAAACTGGGATGGGAAGTTCTCCCTTTTTTTTTCTGTTTTATGGAATAATTTACATAGCATAGGGATTGTTTTATGAAAGTTTTGTGAGAATCACCTGTAAGGTAAGTGTATCAGGTATTTTATTTTGTCTTGTTTTGTTTTCCTTTGTGGGTAGATTTTTAACTACTGATTCAACTTATTGAACTATTCAAGCTTTCTATTCCTTCTAAAATCAGTTTTAGTAAGATATATTTTTTTCCTAAGAAAACTTTCTATTTCCCCTGGGTGGGTTAGTTGTATTGCTGCATAAAAAATTACCCTAAAACTTCAACACAGTCCCAGTCAAAATCCCAGCAAACTATTTTGTGGATATCAATAAACTGATTCTAAAGTTTGTATGGCAAGACAAAGACCCAGAACAGTTGCCACAATATTGAAAAAGGAAGAACAAAGATGGAGGATTGACACTACCTGACTACAAGACTTAACTGTAAAGCTACAGTAATCAAGACAGCGTAGTATTGGCAAAATAAGAGACAAATAGATCAATGGAACACAATAGAGATCCCCCAAATAGCCCATGTAGGTATAGTTAACTGATCTTTGACAGAGGAACCAAGGCAATACAATGGAGAAAAGATCGTCTTTTCAACAAATGGTGCTGGAACAACTAGACATCTACACACAAACATATGAATATAGACACAAACTTTATACCCTTTGCAAAAATTAACTCAAAATGGATCATAGACCTACATGCAAAACCATAAAACTCCTTGAAAATAGCATAGGAGGACACGAAATAAAGAATTGATACGATGGACTTCATTAAATTAAATACATCTGCTTTTCAAATGACACTGTCAAGAGAATGAGAAGATAAGACACAGACCCGGAGAAAATATTTACAAAAGGCATATCTGAAAAAGGACCGTTATCCAAAATGTACAAAGAACTCTTAACAATCAACAATAAGAAAATGAATGACCTGATTAAAAAATAGGCAGAAGATCTGAGCAAACAGCTCCCCAGAGCAGATGTATAGATGGCAAATAAGCATATATAAAGATGTTCCACATCATATCCCATTAGGGAAATGCAAATTAAGACAATGAAATACCACTGCACACCTATTAGAAAGGCCATAATCCAGAACATTGACATCACCAAGGATGTGGAGCCACCAAGGCAAGGATGTGGAGCTACAGGAACTCTCATTCATTGCTGGTGGAAATGCAAATTGGTACAGTCACTGTGGAAGACAGGCAATTTCTTACAAAACTAAATATACTCTTGTATGATGCAGTAATCATGCTGCTTTGTATTTACTCAAATGAGTTGAAAATGTATATCCATTCAAAAACTTGCACATAAATGTTTATAGCAATTTTATTTATACTTGCCAAGATTTGGAAACAACCATGATATTCTTCAGTAGGTGAATGGATAAATGAACTGCAGTATGTCCAAACAATGAAATATTATTTAGTGCTAAAAAGAAATGAGATACCAAGCCATGAAAAGACATGGAAGAACCTTAAATGCATATTCCTAAGTGAAAGAAGCCAATCTGAAAAGGCTGCATACTGAATGATTCCAACTATATGATATTTTGAAAAAGGCAAACCACGGAGACAGTAAAAAGTTCAGTGATTGCCAGGAGCAGGGGGGCAGGGAGGGATGAATCTGCCCAACACAGAGGATTTTTAAGGTATTCTGTAGATACTACAATGGTGGATACATGTTATTAAACATTTGTCAAAATCCATAGACTGGAAAACACCAAGAGTGAACCCTAATGTAGACTCTGAACTTTGAGTGTTGGTATGTCAATGTAGGCTCATCAATCGTAATAAATGTACTGCTCTGGTGCAGGATGTTGATAGTTGGGGAGACTGTGTGGCGATGGGGAGTGGAGTATATGAGAACTGAGTGTATTTAATCCTCAATTTTGCTGTGAACCTAATAAGGCTCTAAGAAATAAAGTATATTTAAAATAAATACATAAGTACATAAAGTTTATTTAAAAATTTAAAAGTTACCCTTAAACTTAGCACTTTAAATAACAATCAATATTTATTACTTCACATAACTTTTATGCATCAGGAATGACTAGCTGGGTGCTTCTGCTTCAGGGTGTCTCGCATGAAGCTGCAGTCACAATGTCAGCCAGGGCTGCTGCCATTTGAAGGTTCACTGGAGCTGGAGGATCCACTTCTAATTTGGACCACTCACATGGCTGGTAGCAGGAGGCCTCAGTTCCTCATCATTTGCAGCCGAGCTTGCCTGAGTATCCTCCCCAAATGGTGGCTGGCTTCCCCGGGGTGGGTATCCAAGGGAGAGCAAGATGAAGCCACAATGTCTTTTCTGACCTGGCCTCGAAACTCACACACCATCATTTTCACAATATCCTATTGGTTGCTCGGGTTAGCACTAGGCAGTGTGGGAGCGGACTACACAGAGCTACGCACTCCAGGAGGTCAAGATTATTGTGCGCCATCCTGGAGGCTCCTACCGCACAAGGTTTTTCAAATTTATCAGCAGACAGTAATTCTTAGTATTTGCCAATGAGTCTTTAAATCTCTGCTATATCTACAATTGTCCCTCCTACTATCCTAAAATTGTTGATGTGTGACTTTTGCTTACTTGTGTGTTTTTGTTTCTGGATGAATCTGTCAAAGGTTTGTCTATTTTAAAGAAGCAACTTTTGAATTTTTTGACATTCTCTAACATAAGTTTTTCTTTTAATTTAATTACCTTGCATTTTCTTTTTGCTCTTCTACTTTCTTTATGTTTGCTCTGGATGATCTCTAACTTCCTGAATCTGATCAGTAGAGTATTTTTAATCTTTCTTTGTTTCTAAAGTATGTATTTAGGTGATTAATTTCCCTGCGAATATTGTTCTTAGCTGCATCCCATAAACTTTGATGTATAATGTTTCACTTTCTTTCAGCACTGAATATTTTCTGGTATCCATTATAATTTCTTTTTAAACCCATGAATTATTTAGAAGTATTTTTTTTTGCTTAATTTCTAAACATGTGGAGGTTTGTGATTATCTGGTGTTACTGGTTCCTAATATCATTGCACCGTCATCAGAAGAAGTGATTTGTAGGAGTGTTTGGTACTTGTTTATGTTTGTTTTGCAGCCTACTGTATGGTCAATTTGTATATATTCCATTTAAGTTTGAAAAGAATGTGTATTCTCTAATTGTTGGATGCAGGGTCCATTAGATCAAGCTTATTAATTGTTTAAATCTTCTACATTCCTAACAATATTTTATGTTTGTTTTACCAGTTACTTAGATGTGTTTTTTTTAAATCTCTCTTTTTGATGATAATAATGGACTTGTGCATTTTTTCTTAAAATTCTAGCAAGTTTTGCTGTATATATTTTGAAGCTATATTGTTAGATACAAACTATGTCATATATTTCTGGTGAATTGTTTCTTCTATTTTTATGTGATGACCGTTCATTTTTATCCCCAATTATGATTTTTGCTTTAAGATCAATTTGTCTGATATTAATATAATTGTATCAGCTTTCTTTTGGTTAGTATTTGCCTGCTACACATTTTCCATCACTTTTTATCCATATTTATGTGTCATTATGTTCTAAATATGTTTCCTGCATACAGTGTATAGTTGCGTTTTGTTTTGTGTTTTTCTCCAGTCTGACATTCTCTTTTAACAGGAAAGTTTTGATCATTGACATTTACCTCGATCACTAATATATTTGGAAATATTCCTACCACCTTGTATTCTATTTTCTATTTGCTATGTGTTTTCTTTGCTTATTTTTACCCTTTTTCTGGCCTTAATAAGGTTTTCTATATCTGCTTTTCTTTCCTTCCATGTGCATTTTTAAGTTAATAAACATTTTAGGTTAATAAGTTAATCAATAACTCTTCTCCTCACAAACAAATAAGGACTTTGGAATACTTTTAACTCTGATCACTCTCTCCCACCTTACATGTATCTTAGTTCCACACTGTCTTCATGTTCCTCAAATTAGTTCAAGCATGGCCAGATCCACATGCTCAAATGGCTAAAAGACTGAAACAGAGACCCCAGAGCAATGGTTCAAAGAAGAGACAAGTGTGTGTCTTTCTCACATAACAGTGCAGAAGCAGGCAGGTGGTCCAAGGCTGCTGGGAGAGCTCAGTGCTAGGAGGTCATCCAAGACAGGTTTCCTCTATCTTGTTCTCTATCCTCCCATACCCGGGGTGGATCCTGGCACCTGAACGTTCTTATCCACCATGTCATAGGCACTGTAACCCCCAGATGATAATTCACCTCTACTGTGTCCACATTCTACACTAGATGAAGCTGAACCCAAGCAACTTCTTTAAGGAAGTGGCCTGGAAGTACATATGATTGCTCTTTGCTGCAGGAAGTTGGAAAATGTTGTCTCTGGTTGGGTAACCAAGAGCCCAACTAAAACTTGGAGGGTTTTGTTCCTAAAAGGAAGAAGGAGAGAATGAGCTTGGGGCGCAAATTGCAGTCTTCCATAGACATCATCAGAATCTTGCAGCCTCTTCTGATTTTCTCTGTTTGAGTCAGCCTTAGGCAGGCAGCCTCCCCCAGTGATGGCAAAGATGGTCACTAACAACAGTAGCCTCATGGTCTTGCATGTAGCAATTCAGTAGAAAAGAGAGTGGCTCTTTACAGATAGTTTCAGCTAAAGTCTAGGATTTCCACCAATTGGTCCAATGTGGACCACATGTCAATCAGTAAACTAGTCACTTTGGCCAGCGTGATGCAGTTGACTGGCAAACAGGTGTGGGTCACATAGTCACATCTGGAAGTGGACTGAGTAGGTTAACCCCACCCAAATCATATGGACTGAAATTAGAAAAGGAGCAGTCTCCAAAATCAAATAATGAGGTGTTATCATCAGAATTGATGCTAAGCAAGCCATGTAACAGATAACCATTAGACTTGACTATCCCACTGAGCCATTGTATGGTTGAAGAAGGTTGTACGATTGAACGTGTTTAGAAAATCCAAATGGGGGAGGTGATATTGATGGTAAAGTTGCCTGGAGCACTCTTACACTTCTGCTAGGAGAGTTCCTACTCATCTGTTGTTAGTCATTCATTCAGCACCTTGTGAATGGACCTCTCTTATGCTGACCATACTATTTGCTAATTATTTATTTATGTATCTATCTCCCAGTCCTTTCATAATGCACCCCTGTAATTGAGGGCTCCCCCAGAGCTAGAATTCATCTGTGTTCCACAGTGCCCAAGGCACAGAGTGGGCATCTAAATTAAGGAAGGGTAAAATCTCAATGACTCTTAATGACCTCCAACTCCAATTGCTAGTCCATTTTTTTACCTTTGGAAATGATTATTGGAAAGACAGAAGCCAAATCTCAGGGAGTTCTGCAGAATTGGGGAGAGGAAGGGTGAGATCAGATTATTTTGTTTATAGAAATGTATCTCCTCATGACTGAAAACAGTGCCAGGCATCATTTTATTTGTGGAACTCAAATCAAATCACCAAGAGGCCAAGACCCAAGTAGGAGGAAGTTCAGCAGACAATTGACTAATTAGAGCTATCTTCTCATCCTGTTTGATTCTAAGGTTTAAAAGAAAAGCTGTATTTTGCAATCAATTCCCAATCTAAACACATAAATGACTTTTTCCCCCATAAATACCAATGCCCCCAGCTTAACTGAGGCTGAAAACTCTGTCTGTATTGGAGAGAAACAGAGCTGTAGGCCAGTGAATGTAGCTAGGGGTAGGGAGTGGAAAACAGTGCAAGGAGATACCAAAAGGAGATACTCAGAAGAACAAGAGGTCTTCCTGGAAAAGGTGTCCAAGTGCCTGGCCTGCTTGGGAAGCTCCACCTATGGGTTTCCCAGGGTGGGTCCTGTGAATACTAATAGCTACCATTTATTGAGCCATTAGTATATTCCAGATATTGTGGTAAGCACTTTTAGTGATTATCTCATTTTAATTCTCAGAACAACCTTGTGAGTTGAGAGCTGGCACCCCCATTCAAAGATGAAACTAAAGGTCAGAAAGTTGCAGTGATGTGCCCATGGCCATGAGCTAAGGCATGAAAAGCCAGGATTTGAATCCTCTGGGATCTGATTTGACTCATAGCTTCTGCTCTGAGTCCTTAGCTATCTTCACAAAACCACTTTGAGGTAGCTATTATTTCCTCCATTCTATAGGTGAGGAGACTGAAGTTCAGGGATGACCCAACTTGTCCAAGTGACACAGGTAGGAAGTATCAGAGCCAAAGCAGGAACATCTGACCCCCAAATTTTTCTGCCTCCCAGGTAGAAGAAAAGCAAAGGCTAGGGTCAGGAATACGGCAGAAAGCCACTGCATGTCAGGCCTACCCTTTCCCAGGACACGATCTCGCTGTTTCCCACCCTCCCTGACCTCCCCACTTAGGCCCCTTTCAAGAATTTACTTCTCACTGTCTCCCCTCCAGTGTGGCCCCTGGGCTGAACAGGGATTGGATGGTTCTTGGGAAGCTGTAAGACATCCCTTCCCCCAAGGGTCCCCTAGGAAGGGAACAGCTAAGGTACCATCAGTCTGCAGGTTCCTCTTCCCACATCTGAGCAAGGTCTGTGGATAAGACTGACAAGTGCTTGGATCAGAAGCCAGCCAAAGGGGTTCAAATCCAGGCCAGAGACTTTGGCCAATAACAGGAACTTCCTTTGTAAAAAACCTATATTCTGGGACAGACATTTCACTAGGGGTTTCCTCCGTATTTTTAAACTGAATCCCCCCCCCCCCCCCCCCCCCGCTTCCCACATGTTTGACCCTATTTCACAGAAGAGGAGCTGAGGCTCCCAGTTGGGAAGCAACCAGTGTAAGGACAGCAAGTCATAAGGAGCCTGGTACTTGAACCTACCTAGGCCCCAGATTCTGTTGTTGCCTAGGAACTGAAGAGGGAGGAGCTGCCAGATCAGAGGGAGGAGGGAAAAGAGAGAGGGCGAGTTCCCAGCAGCGCGCGCTGACGACAGCAGGTGATTTTTTTTTCTGCATCGCGCTATCTCTCAGCATCTTTCCTGGATTTTTCCCCCCCTCTACTGACCGGCAGAAAAGGGTGGGGCCGCTTCCCCGCAGCAGAGACAGCAGCGGCGGCGGCGGCGGCTGCAGCATCATTGGGAGCAGCGGTGGCGGCAGAAATGCTCGGTCTCCTCGAGAGGTGATCTCCTCTGAGCCCTGCTAGGTGGCCGGCTGCGACTGGACGCCGGCGGGAAGGAGAAGATAGAGCTTTGTCCGCGGCCCCTGCGGCCACACTGCCCGGCCCTTCCTCTGCGCCATGGCTTAAGCCTGCAGTCACCTCGCCTCGCGTTGCCTTGCTTGGCAGGGGTCTGAGCGCCGCAGCAGCCGCAGGGAGGGGCGCGTCCCAGACGCCCTCGCCTGGGGACCCGGGACGCGGTGTCTCACGCTGCGCAGCCTACAGCAGACCGCGCTCCCGAGACCTGTGCGGCGGCTCCCGGAGGCGTTTACAGCCGGGCATCGAGGGACTTTACGGACTTTCTCAGTGATAGCTCTGCCCACCCAACCTTCCCGGGTGCTGTCTGAGGTAGGAGGGGGCGGTAGCTCAGGCCACCAAGGAAAACACGGTGAGAACCAGATTGGCCGGACGAGGGCCAGGGGGCTGAGGAAGATTAGGGACTTGCTTTAGAAACGAGCAAGAAGAGGGAGGACTAGCTCTGAGGCGAGCACCATGGCGTGGCCATGCATCACGCGCGCCTGCTGCATCGCCCGCTTCTGGAACCAGCTGGACAAGGCAGACATCGCCGTGCCGCTGGTTTTCACCAAGTACTCGGAGGCCACCGAGCACCCGGGCGCCCAGCCACCGCACCAGCAGCCGGCGCAGCCTGCACAGCAGGCGCCCGCGCCCCCCTCGGCGCGCGCGGTCGCCATAGAAACGCAGCCGGCCCAAGGCGAAGGGGATGTGGTTGCCCGGGCAACAGGGCCGGCGCCGGGGCCTAGCGGCGAACGCGAGGTTGGGGCCACCTCTGGCCGGAGCGGCCCGGGACCGGGCTCTGGCTCCGGCTCCACCTCCAGCGCGGGCCCCGCGGACTCGGTGATGCGGCAGGACTACCGCGCCTGGAAGGTGCAGCGGCCGGAGCCGAGCTGCCGGCCGCGCAGCGAGTACCAGCCTTCGGACGCGCCCTTTGAGCGCGAGACCCAGTACCAGAAGGACTTCCGCGCCTGGCCGCTGCCGCGACGCGGGGACCACCCGTGGATTCCCAAGCCGGTGCATATCCCCACGTCCTCCCAGGCGGCGGCGCCTGTGCTCGGGGCGCCACAGCGCCGGCCGCAGAGCCAGGAGCGCTGGCCGGTGCAGGCCGCCGCCGAGGCCCAGGAGCAGGAGGCGGCCGCTGGAGGAGCAGGTGGCCTTGCGGCTGGAAGATCAACCAGTGCGGAAGAGCGCGACACACGCAAGAAGCCTGGGCCCGCCTGGATGGTGCGTCGCGCCGAGGGGCTGGGGCACGAGCAGACGCTGCTGCCCGCAGCCCAGGCCCAGGTCCAGGCCACGGGCCCCGAGGGGGGCAAGGGGCGTGCGGCGGCCGACGCCCTCAACAGGCAAATCCGCGAGGAGGTGGCGAGTGCCGTGAGCAGCTCTTACAGGTGAGACTCAGCCCGTAGCTCAGGCCACGGGGCTGGTCATCCTTACCCTTTCCCACAGATTCTCTGCATCGCAGGCCTCCCTGTCAGCCTCCCCCTCCAGCCCAGAACACACCCTCTCCCCCTCCCCAGCCCTGGCCGACTGCTCTTTGGCTCTTTCTTTTGTGAAAGCTGTTAGTATTATCCATCCCATCTTGCCAAAGTCTTTCACTTAACCACTTCAGCCATCTTTTCCCCATCTCTGCCCCAACCCGAGTCCCTGCCTGCCCAACAGAGACCTTTGCAGTTTCTTCACTGGCTGTGCTTCCATTCTGCCCCACCCAACTCACTGGCTGCATTAGCCTGGATGCTGCCCCTTGCTGGCTCAGCTGCCGCCCAAGGGCCTCCGTGCCTTCCTGCATGGCCAATCCTCCCCAAAGAAGAGTGATCTCTCCCCCTTCCCCTCCTCCCTAGCCCGGTTCACTTGGCCCTTCATTCTTACCCCCTCTGTCTCAATCCCTGGGAGACCACCAAGCACCACACCCTTTTCTAGATTCCCTGCCGGTCCCTTATAGAGCACCCTCCTCTTTCAGCCACTTATGCTGAAGACAGATTCCTTACACCTCTAGCTGTGACTCACTGGGCAAGTTTCTTAACATTTCTTGGCCTAGGGTTCTTATCTGTAAGACGTGATGGATAATAGATTCTTCGCTTAGATTGCTTGCTCGTGTATTGATTTAATATTAAATACTCAACATATTTTTGAGCACCTACTATATGCTAAGCACTGTGCTAGACATTTTGAAGATTAAATGAGGTGATTCAGGAGGAGAATTATGCCTGGCACATGGTAGGTAATTAGTACATCTTGGTTCCATTCCAGCCTTCTACATGATGCCTCATTATTTTGATTTCCACTTCCTAGACACTTCCAGCCTTCTCCCCTATTGATGCATCTCCTTTCCTTTCATGTTTGCCAAATGTGGTTCTCATTCTGTTACCACCAAGAACCCCCTCTTCAGCACATTTAAATTCCCTTTAAATGAATGCCTTCAACAGAGCATATTTATTCATTCATTCTCTTTCTCTCTCTTTTTCTAGAATTCTCCCTCTGCTGCAGCCTCAGTCCTTCCAGTCTGCTTTCTCACCCTTCATTCATTTAATATGTATTTCTGAATGCTTAGCTTTCAGTCCTGCCCTTATGTTTCAAATGGAAACAATTAGCTGACAGATCACTGTTGACTCTGAATATGTGGCATTGGGTTTGGGGTCTCTGGGGAAGAAGATGTACACGATGAGTAATTGAGCTAGAGGTGTTCAAAATGTGGCTTATGGGGTCCTTCATCAATGCCACAGCCAGTTGCCTCCTTCCTGCAGGAGGGTGTGGACAGGAGGACTGCAGAGTTAGTGTCTTTTGCCAGGACCGTATATATAGCCTCATCAGACTGATGTCCTTCTCCATTAAATATGACAAACACTCCCTCTTATGCTGAGGAAGAATAGCATTGATAGACATCCTCTCTTGTTAAGGCAAAATCTGGCCCCCACTCAGGTATTACCTCTGGAAAGCATTTCCGAATGAAAAGGGGCAGTTAATCAATTGGCCCCTATTCCTTCTTCCTGAATTCTACCTCCCACCTGGAATTTGTCTCTTGGTGTCTTGTTATCATGACCACACTGGTCCCCCAGGAATACACCACTTCCTTTTAAAGCTCTGGGTCAGGCAAGGACATGGATCCTTTTCCTTGGTTCTAGCTATGAGAAGGTGGAATTTTCACAAAATCTTTATGCTGTTACCAAGGAGAATCAAAAAGAAAAGAAAGGAAACAAATAAGCAAGGGGAATAAAAAAACAAAGCCAGGATACAATTTTATGACTCTGTCATGGCTTTGTTGTTTCCAAGGCCCTATCTTTGTTCCCTAAGAACCCTAAGGTTGGCCTAACATCACAGATTTCTAGACTGGCCTCTTCATCATCCTACTCGCAGTCTACCACCCTGCGGCAGGTGGAACCTTACCACCTACCAGACAGAATCTACCTCTCCTCACCTCAATACAGTCAATGCCAATCAAGAGAGATCCAGATTCTCAAATCTCATTTGATGATCCTACTCAGTTTATGTTTCCAGGCTGGTAGGACTTGCTTTGTTCATAAATGATGGTTCAGTCAGGGCATAAACCACCCTTCAGACACAACTCACTCCAAATATTTTGGGTTGTACCTTTGTTCTGTGTAGCCTCTTTCCTCCCAAACAACACCTTAACTGTGCAGTAAGCATGTCATGCTTTACAGTTAGAATTGCACACATCCTGCAAGTGATTTGATTGAATAGGGGCAGGCTATGCTCTTGCAGCTGGTAAGAATGATTATTTTTCATAGCTATCAGAATTTCATCAACCTGTCAAGAAAAATCTCTGTGTACCTCAAAAAACATTTTTTTCTAATTTGAGTCTTCTGTAAAATTTAATTATGCATATGACTTTGGGATCAGCCGTTCCATTTTGCTGTATCATCAGAAGGGTTTTGAAGCATTAAGAGAATGAGTATTGCTAAGAAACATCAATTTCTTTAATGGACAATTTAAGTACTTGACAAATTTGATGTGAAATTTAACATTATTTTTTGTTCCAGAAGAAAAATTAACTAATAATAGGGAAATGCACTTTGGGTGAAAGTAGATATGAAGAAATAAGATAATCAATTAATTAAGTATACAATAAAGAAAAAAATGCCTGGAAATTATAGGCTTATCTGGAACATTGATTGTTTCTTCCCCCCTATTCTCTCACATCCTTTTCCTTGCTAGGATTCTAAATATCTCCTGAATTTAAGTATGTTCCATGTCTTCTGTAGATGAGCCTTACATCACCTTAGAAGCCAAGCTGGGCTACATTTCACTGATAATTTGACAAATCCTTTTCTACTGCCGCTCTACATAAATCATGGTGGTTTACACCATGGTGACTGGTTCATCTCATGGGCTTTACAAATGACATCTGTCATGTAACATCAGTGTGAGCAGTTTGCTTAAATAGAGAAAGGATATACAACCCATCAGCTTGATATATTGGTACATAATATATATATTCAGCATCCAGAGTCATATACATGCTATTTGGTTTCCTCCTGCAATGTACAATCAGTAGATAACATCAAATGTCCTTTGACGCTATGGTTTTGAGAAACCTTCCCTGTTCAACAGTTCATTTAATTCATAACCTATCCACACTAGCCTGAGACTTTTTGCATTCAAGCGGTATCTGAGGTATCTTTAGAATTATTCTCAATCATGAAGTTGATTTTCAATACATTCATATGACATAAATGACATTATAAAATTGAGAAACATGTCTTTGTTATTTTTAATGTTAAGGATGGATTTTACTGCACAGCTATTTGTGACTTTAGACCTAGCATTCTCAGTTAGGAAATAGATGAGTCATAGGAGGGAATTAAAATTCCTCTCTCAGCCAACCCCATTGCCCCAGCCGTCGGTTAAGAGTGATAGATAGGGTAGCAGGTGCTCCCCATAGAAATGCTAATGAGCAACTTTTCCTGGAAGAAATCAGCTGGGGCACCAGGAGGTAGAATTAATAAACCAGAGACAAAATAGTACTTGAAAAATGAGAGCGGTAACAAGGAAATCAGAAAGAAAAAGAGCCTTTCCTATCTACCCTGCAGTCTTCCATAAAGGTTAGAGAAACGCCCATCTGACTTGGCTTATGCTATACAGAACTGCCCTGTGCCTACAGGGCAACTGCCCGTTTCCCTAGGATCTTCCTAACTAAATCCCAGCCATACTTCAAGGCCAATCTCAGATACTAGTCTTCAACAACGCCTTCCAGGTCCTGCCACGCAGGACTAATTTTTCTCTTATTCCCCTTTTGTATTCTGTACACTTGTCATTGTCTGCTTGATTGTAAGATACTTTTGCCTCTGTCTGCCTCCCCTACCAGATGGGAACACTTGAAGGGAAGGGCTGTATTTTGTTCAACTCTGTATCTCTCACAGTGTAACATTGTGCCTAACTATCATATAGATTGGTTGAATCCAGTGAAAGTTTTAAAGTTAGATGAAAAATTTATTCACCTACATATCGATTCATTTCATTCAGTTTCATTTAGCTGAATTAATTTTGGAAAATGACCACCAAGCCCCTGCAATGTATCAGACAGGATACCGGAGATACCAAAAAGTGATAACCCTATGTAAAGAAATTGTGTTTTCCTTAATCAAAATAAAGGGGGATTCCTACTCGGTTAGCTCTAGAAGTAAATGTTCAAATGGGGAAGGGCAGCAAACCCTACAGACCTGACTCTAGGGGCACCTTCACCCAGGGCAGTGGTCCCCAACCTTGGCTGTACAATGGACTCACTGGAGAACTTTAAAAATGCTGTTACAGGGCTTCCCTGGGGGCGCAGTGGTTGAGAGTCCGTCTGCCGGTGCAGGGGACATGGGTTCGTGCCCCGGTCCTGGAAGATCCCACATGCCGCGGAGCGGCTGGGCCCGTGAGCCATGGCCGCTGAGCCTGCGCATCCGGAGCCTGTGCTCCGCAACGGGAGAGGCCACGGCAGCGAGAGGCCCGCGTACCGCAAAAAAAAAAAAAAAAAAAAAAAAATGCTGTTACATAGCTGCCTTGCCCAGAGATTCTGATTTAATTGGTCTGGGGTATAGCCTGCGCATGTGAATCTTTTCAAACTGCGCCAGATGATTCTCATGTGCAATTCAGGTTATGACCTCTTCCCTTAAGACGGAGGTTCTCAAAATTTAGTACACAAAAAAATCATCTGGAGAGCTTTCTAAAATGCAGATTCCCGGGCCTCATCCTCAGACGTGCTGATTTAGTACTTTTAAAATGGAGCCTAAGAATCTATATTTTAAGAAGCACTCTAGGTAATTTTTATGCAGGTTAACTTCAGACTTGCTTGTGAAAACACCGCTTGGGAAGATTTGCTATCTTTAAGGTATTGAGTTTTCCCATATACGAACGTGGTATTACTTGCCATTTATTTGTCTTTTTGTCCTTCACTTACATTTTGTAATTTTCTCCACAAAAATCACATACACACACAATAGTTTTTAAGTTTTATTTTTCTATATTTAAGCCTCTAATAATATAATTGGATTTAACTTTATGTATGGAATGAGGCAGGGAACTGATTTTCCTTTTTCCCATATGGAAAGTCATTTATCCCAATACCCTTTTTTTTTTTTTTTTGCGGTACGCGGACCTCTCACTGCTGTGGCCTCTCCCGTTGCGGAGCACAGGCTCCAGACGCGCAGGCTCAGCGGCCATGGCTCATGGGCCCAGCCGCTCCGCCGCATGTGGGATCTTCCTGGACTGGGGCACGAACCCGTGTCCCCTGCATCAGCAAGCGGACTCTCAACCAGTGCGCCACCAGGGAAGCCCCCAATACCCTTTTAAACAGTTCAACTTTTCCCCATTAATATCCCCACTGATATCTCTTCTATCACATAAGGGTCGCATATGCTTGAATATATTTCTGAGATCTCTGTTCTATTCCATTAATCTGAGCTAATCATCTTTTTTTCTGAGCTATTTGAAATTAGTTTTCCTATTTTCAAGCATATATCTTATTACATTTTCTAATTTGTTATTGCTCATATGTATTAATTTTTATATGTTTTTATTGTATTCAACAACTTTACCACACTCTAATTTTGTTTGTAGATTCTCTTTGAGTGTCTGTGGAGATAATGTATACTTTTAGCAAATACCCGTTTATTGTCTTCATTCTGATATTCATATATTTTTGTGTGTATGTATATTGCTACACTGGTGAGGATATCCATATAGTTTTTTTTTTTTTAATGCTTTTTCTTTCTTTCTTTCTGACTGCATTGGGTCTTTGTTGCTGCACGGGCTTTCTCTAGTTGCTGAGAGCGGGGGCTACACTTCATTGGGGTGCGTGGGCTTCTCGTTGTGGTGGCTTCTCTTGTTACAGAGCACGGGCTCTAGTTCAGCAGTTGTGGCTCGCGGGCTCTAGAGCACAGGCTCACTACCTCTTTGTAGTGTTGATTTGCATTTCCTGCACGGCCTTTGTTGCTCCGCAGCATGTGGGATCTTCCCGGACCAGGGCTCGAACTCGTGTCCCCTGCATTGGCAGGCAGATTCTTAACCATTGCACCACCAGGGAAGTCCCTCCATATAGTTTTGATAATAGGCTTCTTTGTCTTGAGACATGGGAATGCTTCTTAAGTTTCATCATTAAGTATGAGGATTGCTCTGTGTCATTATAATAAAGCATCATATCAGGTTAAGAAACTTGTCTTTATACTAGTTTGTTAGGGGTTTCTAAAAATGTGGATTGGTATTGAATTTTTTTTTGAATTCCATTTTATTTATTTTTTATACAGCAGGTTCTTATTAGTTGGTATTGAATTTTATTAAATGATTTTTTTGACATCAACTGAGAAAGTCTTATGGTTTTTATTTTTAATCTGCTAATAGATTTTTCTGATACTGAACCATCTTTCCATTCCTAGGATAAATCTTACTTAAAAATATAGTTTATGGTGCTGAATTCTTTTGCTACTTTTTATTTGAAATGTTTGCATATATATTCATAAGTGAAATTAGTATAAATTTTTTTCCTTTTTTATATCAGTCGGGTACAGTATTGGAATCATGGTTATGTCTATAAAGTTAGATTTTGCTCTTTTTCAGTTATTTGGAACAATTCTTATAACAAGTACTCCTCCTCAAATATCAGATAAGAGTCTCCTGTAAAGCTCTCTGTACCTGGTGTCTTTTTCATGAATAGACTAGTTTTTAACTACCAGTTTGATGTCTTTAATAGTTATTCATTTATTCAGCTTTTGTATTTCTTCTTGAGCCAATTTTAGTAATTTATATTTTTCTAGGAAATGTTATAATTTTTTTTAATTTTTAAATTTATTGACGTAAGAGTCACCATAGCACTATCTTGTGGATTTTAAAATCATCTCCACTTATCTGCAGTTACATCCCCTTTCATACTTAATATTAATTGGTGCCTTGTCTCTTTTTTTCATAATTGTCTTATTGAGGTTTGCTTAGTCTTTTCAAAGAATCAAATTTTGGTTTTGTCGATCATCTCCCTTTTCAGTAAGTTTTGCTCTTATTTTTACTATTCCTTTACCTTTTATGCTCTGAGAGGTAGGCATAGGTCATGTTAGGAACAGTTTTATATCCCTGGCTGAGGAGTTTGGATTTTTTTTTTTTTTTAAAGAAATGAGTCACTGAAGGAATCTAGGTAGAGGAACTACATGATAGTTTAATATGATTTAAATTTTATTAATGTCCCACTGACCGGTGACCAGGGGAGGTTAGAGAAAGGGTGGCCTTTCAGTAACGAGCCTACTGGAATAATCCAGGGACAACGATAAAGCCTGAACTGAGGCTTTGGGACTGGAGATTTATAACATAGTACATACAGTTACTGAAAAACAGATCTTAATGACCAATTGAGATGCAAGGAAGAGGGTAAATCCAAGATAACTCTTTTCTGGTTTGGGTAATTAACTGGTAGTGGTCCTAGTCATTGGAACAGAGGGATGGGATAGGGAGGGTGGGAGGGAGGCTCAAAAGGGAGGGGGTATGGGGATATATGTATACATATAGCCGATTCACTTTGTCGTACAGCAGAAACTAACACAACATTGTAAAGCAATTATACTCCAATAAAGATATTTTTTAAAAAAAGCAGCAGACTTTTATTTAGAATTCTATGATGAATGTAGAGGAGAAGAAAATCAGGAGTGGAAGTTGAGCTGATTTTTAGTATCTAGAATTTGAGTTGTCTATGAGATATCTGACAAGAAATTTCAAGGGGCAGCTGAGTAAATGGATCTGAAGTGTAGAGAGAGATCCGGGCTGTGATTTGAAACATCCTGTGGATATTATTATTATTTTATTTTTATTTTTTTTAAGAAGATGTTGGGGATAGGAGTTTATTAATTAATTAATTAATTTTTGCTGTGTTGGGTCTTCATTTCTGTGCGAGGGCTTTCTCTAGTTGTGGCAAGCGGGAGCCACTCTTCATCACGGTGCGCGGGCCTCTCACTATCGCGGCCTCTCTTGTTGCAGAGCACAGGCTCCAGACGCTCAGGCTCAGTAGTTGTGGCTCACGGTCCTAGTTGCTCCGCGGCATGTGGGATCCTCCCAGACCAGGGCTCGAACCCGTGTCCCCTGCATAAGCAGGCAGATTCTCAACCACTGCACCACCAGGGAAGCCCTGTGGATATTATTAAAGCCATGGGAGGAGGTGAAATCATCCCTAGAGAGGAAGTAGAGAAAATTAGCCATCAGAGAGTGGAGCCCTGAGGGATACATGTATTTGGGGTACTGACAGCAGAAGGGATAACCATGAAAAAGACAAAAGAGTGATCGGAAGGGAGGGAAGAAAAGCAGGAGAGAGACTAATCATGGAAACCACATTGGGCACCTAACTCAGCAAAGCCTTATGCTGCCCTGGAAATTTTTACTGAGGAATTACTGTGTGCAAAGCATTTTTCTAGATCATTGGTTGACCTTGAGCAGTTAGATATAATGTTACTGAAACTAACCCACAAAGAGGAGAGGAGATAAGATACGCACAATTAATCCTTGGTTGCTGTCCTAGAAAAAAATGGCATCTAATGCATCTATGAACTTTCAAAAAAAGTCAAGCCAGTGATAGTTCTAAATCTATAATCACAAAGAATCACTGTGTCCAGGATATAAAACTAAAATAATCCAACCATGTCCACTGGGATTAAGAGCCATCTCTGTAACCAATGCAGCTTTGGCTTTTCAAATTAGGTCAGTTGTAGACATCTAGACAGGTGAGCTTCTAATTCTCCGCCAAATGAAGAAAAGTGCAAATGGACCGTGACCAGCAAACTAAAAATTCTCTCGAGGTTCACTAAAGATGCTAGTTTTCACCGTTAGAAACAATAGTAGTACTTAATCAAGTGCCTCCTATATGCCTGGCAGGCTGCTAGAAACTTTAGACGCATTTTCGCCTGTAATCTTTATAGTAGCTCTGCAGAAGTGGTACTGTTACTTCCCTGTTAGAGCTGAGGACCCACAGGGCCTCTTGTCTGTCTTTAGGTTTTAAAACTGTTGAAGGCACAGACTTTGTCTAACACTAATCTTTCTCTACACAGGGCACTTCCTCCACATCATACTAACATGTATTGTCTCAAACCATTTTCAATCCACTGAATATTGATTAGTGTCTGCTCTATATCTGGCTAATTCCCAGGAAGACAAAGTAGTCCTTGCTCTTGGAAGACTTATGTTTATTAGGCAGAGACAGGTGAGCTGAAAAGTCTATGCAGGGTTTGGTGGGGCGCAGAGGAGAGAGAGGTTAAGTCTACTTGATTTGAGGGTTATCAGGGAAAGGGTTCGGTAGAGAAGGGACTGGTAGGCTGAATCTTCAAAGATGAATGGGCATTACATGGGGAAGGGCTCAGTCTGAGTAAAAGTACAGAAGAGAAATTGTCAGCAGTTCTGAGCAGGTAGAACCTAGAGGTCTCATTGGATGAGGATAGAATGGCGAGAGGTGGACCAGGGAGGTAGGCTGGGCCAGCTCCTTTAACCTATGAGCAAATGAAGAAGGAGGATTAGGTTTTGGATTTTAGCAAAGGTGACTTTGGCAGCAGTGGGAAGGATGGATTGGAGGGGATTAGACTGGGAGCATGGAATCCAGAAAGGAACCTGTGGTCTAGGTGAGAGATGATGAAGACCTCCAGCCACGAAAGGATGTAAACAAGCACTGATGGTACAGAATAACATAAGGCTAATTGAAAGTCGGCAGAAAGGGAGAGGGAAGAGTCTAGGATGTTTCCTTTAGATGCTTTGGATGTCTGGGGAAACAATCATTCACTGAGCTAGATAGCAGAGTTTTGGATAAATTGAATTTGAGGTGTCTTTAGAAAGACTACATGGAGGTGTTCAATAGAAAATGAAAATAGAAACCCACACTGCTGGTAAAGGGTGTAAATTGCTACCGTCACCTTATAAAACTCTTCAGCATTATCTATTCAAGTTAAACATATGTTTACTCTATGACCCAGCAATTGCACTCTTGAGTATATACCTAGCAAAAATGAGTGCAGAAGCCTTGCACAAGAACGTGTAGCAGCTTTATTAATAATAGCTAGAAAGTAAAATCAACCCAAATGTCCATCCACAATAGGAGAAATACACTGTGGTATATTCATACAGTGGACTGTCTCCTGGTAGGGTGTGGTAGACAGAATCATGGTGCCCTTCCCCCACCCCAGAATGTCCACATCCTAATTCCTGGAACCTGTGAATATGTTATGTTACAAAGCAAAAGGGACTTTGCAGATGTCATTAAGTTGAGGCTCTTGAGGTGGGATGAGTATCCTGGATTATCCAGATGGGCCCATTGTAATCGCAGGGACCCTTATAAGTGAAAGAGGCAGTGTCACAGTGATGCAGTGTGATAAAGACTTGGCCAGCCATTGTTGGCTTTGAAGACGGAAGTGTGACATGCACCAAGGAATGCACCAGCTTCTAAGAAGCTGGAAAAGACAAGGAAATGGATTCTTCCCAGAGCCTTCAGAAGGAACACTTTGCTTCTGCTGACACCATGATTCTAGCCAGTGAGACCCATTTCTGACTCTTAACTACAGAACTATAAGGGAATACGTTCATGTGGTTTTAAGCCATTCAGTTTGTGGTAATTTGTTAGAGCAGCTATAGCAAACGAATACACAGGGTTTCTCAATCTCGGCACTACTGACATTTTGGACCAGATAATGCTTTGTTGTGAGGAACTGTCTTGTGCACTGTAGGATGTTTGGCATCATCCCTGGCCTCTTTCCAAGCCTTGCCAGTAGCGTTCCCCACATTATCGCCCTCCAAGTTGTGACAATCAAAAATCTTTCCAGACATCGCCAAAAGCCCTCTGGGTGTGCCAAAATTGCCACTGGTTGAGATCCACTGTTACATAGCAGAAAAAGAAAGTTACTGAAATACTCACTAATATGGATAGATCTTACAGACATAATGATGAGTGAATGAAACCAGATATAAGTGTACTCACCAAATGATTCCATTTATATGAAATTTCAAAAACAGGCAAAGGTAAGTGATGGTGATGGATGTCAGAATAGTGATGATCTCTGGGGGGGGGGGGTGTGGGGGGGTGTAATTGACCAAGATGTTGGAAATGTTCTATCTCTTGATCTGGATGGTGGTCATGTGGGTCTATACATACAGACAATTAAGATTTATGGGCTTTATTCTGTTTGTTATAACTCCACAAAAAATAAGAAACAAATTACAAACTAAGTAAACGGAGATATAAGTTTGATGCTCAGGAGAAAAGGCAGAACAGAAAAGAAATATCTGGATATCGAACTGTCAGTGAGGATCAAACCCGTAGGGGTCTGGGAGGGTGGGAAGAAAGAGAGTGAGAAGAATAACATGTTGCAGCCACAGCCCAGCCTCCCCGACATATCAGGGATGAGCAGAAGAGTCAGGCGAGGAAGGAGCATGTGTGTCTGTGTTGTTCCCATCCGAGAGCGAGAGCATAGGCCCGTCAGAGTCCCACAAAAGCTACCCACACATGTATAACGTAATAGCAGTCTTCTCCATCCTCCCTATTCCGGCATAGTCCATTGTCAGTGTGTGTTTCTCTTCAAACTGAATGAAGAGGCTTTGCAGGAACAAGCCTGGTGGAACCTCTTTCGGTAGAAAAATAGGACCCAAGCCCCAAACCACAAAAGCCACCATAAGTGCCTCCACTGTGCTATTGCTTGTGGTCACTGTCTACTTTGTGCAATGACTTCAAAAAGCTGGCCCATGTTGTGGCACATCCTAAAGTGCCTTTTTGCAATCTTCTTGGCCCCTAAGAATCGTTCTCTATTAAACCGTAATAATGGGCGAAAGATAGACAATGGCACAAAGCAGAAGAGCAGAACGTTAGAACAGAGACATAAGTGAGTTTCAGCCTCATTTGCTGAGTGCACAATGCCAATTGCTTTAACATATTTTTTTATTTAGACTTTATCATGACCTTTTAAGGTAAACATCTCTCTCTTTAAAGATGAAGAATAGAGTCAGGGAGGTCTGGGGACTGAGGTCACACAACCAGTCGGTGACTGGGCTGGCTCCGGAACCTGGTTCTCCTCATTCCGGCCTCCAGCTGTGTCTCACTCGTGGGCTCAAGCTGACCCCTGCCATGTCCCCGCAGTTCAACATGCCATTCCTGGGAGGGCTGCTACCTGCCCCCCAACTCCCACTATCCTAAGCCCACGCCATCCTCCTTCACCACCTGGTTCTGCAGGGGGAGAGGGATGGATGGTTTCACTATTCCTTGTCTGAACTCTCCATGGATCCCCTTCCCTTCCAGGGCAAGGCCTTGGCGGCTCAGCCTGTGGTCAAGGCTTTCCAGGATCTGACCTCTCTGGTGCATCCAGCATTTCTGCCCACTGCTCCCTTCACAACACCTGATGCTTTTTCCTGCAGATTCTCAGTTCTGGTTGTACCTTAAAATCTCAGGGTCCCCAGCGGGTGATCTAGCCAAATCACAGGCTGAGCTGAGCCATGACAAGCTCCACACGTAACCATTGCTGGATTTTGCTCACAATTTTCCCTCCTGCCCACCTTCCATCTTCTTTCTAAATCCTTCCTATCCTTTGGGGCTTTTAGTCCATTGTGAAAGAGGCTTATGCTATAAAAGCAGGGAATTAGGTTGGATTTGTTTGATCATAATAGCATAATAATAATGTAGTGGGCTTAATATCTTTTTTATTTCAAGTTCAGTGCATCATCTTAGGAGCATGCAACGGCTGGGGCTATGGGCTATGAGGATTCAAGGTGCAGAGCACATGGTCCCCCATACGGGGGCTTGCCGTCTTGTGGGGGAGGTAACATGGATGCAAGTATCATAAGTACCAGGCAGGGCCTAGTGAGGTTTAATCAGGGCCAGAGTTCTCAAGGGCCACAACAAGGGCTGGTTAATCCTGTTGGAAGATTCATGGAAGAGATGGTTGTATGAGTCCGGGGCAGTGTCCTGGTGGCCAGTAAAGGATTTGGTAACCACTAAAACTGGGTTTGAATCATCTCTCTCTAACTAAAAATCTGTGTGACCTTGAGAAAGCCTTCATATTTCTCATCAATAAAAGGAGATAATTACAGTAGTGAGTTCATAGAGTCATGATGAAGGTGGAGGGAGCTAATGCTTTTAGGAGTGCATGCCCATCAGTAAGTGCTGCCCACTTTTGTTATCACTGAGAGAACAGAACAGAGTGGGTTACCAATAAAAGTCTTTCATTGATTCATTCATTTAACATCTGCCACATCTTGTATCAGGCACTATGCTAGAACCTGGGGATTTAGAAATGAATTACATAGTACCTGTCCTAAAAGAGTTCCTGGTCTAGTGAGAGAAACTATAGTTTCTAGTGAGAGAAACATATTAAGTTTCCATAGTTCCTAGTGAGAGAAACATATTAAGAAAATTATAGTAATGGTAGCAAGTACAATAATAGAAATATGCACAAGGTATTGAGGGGATCTAGAGGAAAGGGGGGTCTGATTCATTCTGAATCAGGGACCACTTCCTGAGGAGTTGTTGACCTGTGCAGTGTGTCAAAAGCATAGAGTTAGTTCCACTGGGAAGGCAAAGATTAGGAACTATATATTCCTTCCTAGAGGTCTTTACCAATAAGATAAGAATGAAGAAGGCCTTTTAAGAATACAATACTTGGGCTTCCCTGGTGGCGCAGTGGTTGAGAGTCCGCCTGCCGATACAGCGGACATGGGTTCGTGCCCCGGTCCGGGAAGATCCCACGTGCTGCGGAGCGGCTGGGCCCGAGAGCCATGGCCGCTGAGCCTGCGCGTCCGGAGCCTCTCCTTCGTACCGCAAAAAACAAAACAAAACAAAGAATACAATACTTAATAGTAATTCTAGCCCCTCCCAGATATCTAGCTTTATTTGGAGCTTTGCGTTCAAATCCTGCTTACCATTTACTAACTGTATGTCTTTGGTCAAGTTGCTTAACCTCTCTTCTCTGATTTTGTTTCCTGGTTGACAATGACACCTACCTTGCAAGGTTGTTGAAAGACTTAACATTTCATTAAGTCTGTGACTCTTTTTTTTTTTTTTTTTTTGCGGTACACGGGCCTCTCACTGCTGTGGCCTCTCCCGTTGTGGAGCACAGAGCTCTGGAGGCGCAGGCTCAGCGGCCATGGCTCACGGGCCCAGCCGCTCCGCGGCACGTGGGATCTTCCCGGACCGGGGCACAAATCCGTGTCCCCTGCATCGGCAGGCGGACTCTCAACCACTGCGCCACCAGGGAAGCCCAAGTCTGTGACTCTCTTACCTGTAATATTTACCACTGCACCCCAAGCACCGAGCTTAGTGCATGGTCTTTAGGAGATGTTTAGTAGGTTTTAATTGAACAAATGAATGAATGATATATGTGCAGTACTTATCATAATGCTTAGCCCATAGTGAGTGCTCAGTAAACAACAGCTATCCTCATCATCCATCTCCCCAGCGGGTTCGAGCACCACTTGGCTAATATAAAGAGGTAATTTTGCCCTTCTGTGTGCACACAGTCTGTATTTCTGGGAACAGAACCATGAACTGCTCAGATAAAAGATTTTCTGTGAGTGTTGTTAGTCTGACTTGAAGGATCCGGGAAGACCTCAGAGAGGAGGGTATCATCTGAGCTGAACTTTGAAGGATCAGCCGATTTCAGTAGACAAAACAATCAGTGGGCAGGGGGGTGATACACTGCCGGCAGAAGGGATAGCTGGAGCATGTGGAACTAGATGTGCATTTGGGGACCACAGCTATTCAGATATGGCCAATGTTCCCAGCGTGAGGTATGATACGGCAGGAGGCAAGTCTGAAAAGGTCTAGACCAGTGATCGGAAAATTTTTTGTAAAGGGATAGATAGTAAATATCTTAGGCTTTACTGGACCTTATATAACTAGAAAGAAAAAATTTCCCCAAAATTTTTATTGATGAAATTCAAAATATAATAATAATAATAGAATATATTCTTTTGCAATATGGGTCTACTAATGAGAAGAATGGATTTTTTTTTAAGAAGATGTTGGGGGTAGGAGTTTATTAATTAATTTATTTATTTTTGCTGTGTTGGGTCTTCGTTTCTGTGCAAGGGCTTTCTCTAGTTGTGGCAAGCAGGGGCCACTCTTCATCACGGTGCGCGGGCCTCTCACTATCGCGGCCTCTCTTGTTGCAGAGCACAGGCTCCAGACGCGCAGGCTCAGTAGTTGTGGCTCACGGTCCTAGTTGCTCCGCGGCATGTGGGATCCTCCCAGACCAGGGCTCGAACCCGTGTCCCCTGCATAAGCAGGCAGATTCTCAACCACTGCGCCACCAGGGAAGCCCCGAAGAATGGATTTTTTAGGGGAATAACATTTGCTGAAATCGGGTTCAAAATTAGTGATCTTTTTCATCATATTGATAGCAAACATTTATCTACAAAAATCATTCTTAGCTCCTGGCTGAACAAAAGCAGGTTGAGGGCCAAATTTGGTCCGTGGACCATAGTTTGCCAATCTCTGACCTATATCACTGAGGACGGAATATTGTGCTACCAAGGTTCAGACTCTGTATTTAAGTAGCAAATCACCTCCTGAACAGAGTGCCTGAGAATACCTGGTTTGACCATGCCTTGTTAAGCACATCATTTATTCTCCCCAAGTGACATAGTCACTCTCTTGTTTCCTTACCACTGAAAAGCAACAGGGCACTGATGTACGTGTGAGAGTCTCTTTGTCTTTAAGTATAATGGGTAACCAACCCATCTCTCATAGCAACCAAGGACACAAGGTACAGGAGTCTCCATTGTGAAATATTATTAGTCTCTGGCTGCTATGACCATCTGTTTGGGGTTTCCCCAGGTGCTGAAACAGGCTTTAAAAGAAATAGACAAGGAAATAGTGGTATTAAAAGTTGTAGAGGGACGTAATCCACTTGCCTAGGACTCAGCATCCAAGAAAAGTATGGAAGAGAGCTCTGCCATGGGAGTTTTGTTCTGACTCCTCAAAGAAGCGCCTGATCCAGCATTCCTCCAGAGCTGGCCAAAGGCTGGCTATGAACTGGAGAGAGGTTTGGTGATTCTAGCTACTAAGAATCTAATCTAACACCCTTCTCTGGGGAGCCTTTTTAGCACATCCTGATAGTCCTAATTCAAACAACGTTTGTGAGAAGGTGATACTTTATAAGTGCTACCTTAATCTCTACCTAGACGGAGGAATTTTGGTAGAGAGTATTACTTTGTGAATGAATGGATTCAATTCCATTCATATTCAATTCATTCATTCAGTTTAATTCAATTCCTATTTGTTGAGTACTTCCTATGTATAAGACACTGAGCTCAGCTCTGGGGATATGACTGTGAGGTCCACAGTTTGAGACATCCTGATTTACTCTGTGTCTGTTCCTACTTTAATAGCAGGGAGATACATGAGGAGGAGGAAGATGGTGATGATGATGATGGAAAAGGAGGAAAAGGCAGAAGATCTTGCACTGGCAGAAGCATGAGTGCTTTTAACCAGAAGGGTGTTTAGGGCTGGGGGCAATAGAAGAGGGAAGAGTTCTGAAGAAATTGTGAGGAATGTAAGGGAAATTGATAATCACTGATAGATGAATGCATAAAGAAGATGAGGCACATATATACAATGGAATATTACTCAGCCATAAAAAGAAACGAAATTGAGTCATTTGTAGTGAGGTGGATGGACCTAGAGTCTGTCATACAGAGTAAAGTAAGTCAGAAAAAGAAAAACAAATACCATATGCTAACACATATATATGGAATCTAAAAAAAAAAATGGTTCTGAAGAACCTAGGGACAGGACAGGAATAAAGACACAGACGTAGAGAATGGACTTGAGGACACAGGGAGGGGGGAGGGTAAGCTGCGACAAAGTGAGAGAGCGGCATGGACATATATACACTACCAAATGTAAAATAGATAGCTAGTGGGAAGCAGCCCCATAGCACAGGGAGATCAGCTCGGTGCTTTGTGACTACCTAGAGGGGTGGGATAGGGAGGGTGGGAGGGAGACACAAGAGGGAGGGGATATGGGGATATATGTATAGGTATAGCTGATTCACTTTGTTATACAGCAGAAACTAACAAAACATTGTAAAGCAATTATACTCCAATAAAGTTGTTTAAAAAATAATAATAATCACTGATACTGATCTGGTAGCCATGGTGCAGTGGATCAACCAAATGTCTTGGCATCAGATAAACCTCAGTTCAAATCCCAGCCTTTCCATTTACTATTTATGTAAACTTGATGAAGTTATTTCAAGTCTCTGAGCTTCAATGTCCTCCTCCAGAAAATGGGCAGTATTACATGTCACAGGTTGTGTGGATGTGAACATGTTTTGTAAACCATTAGGTCCTGCAGTTTTAAATATTTATACTCAGAAATGAGCATGGAATCTAAATGCACAGCACTTTAGAGGCCGGGAGAGCAGTCACTTCAGGATCAGGCTCTTAAGTTCCTGGATTACCGCTATGAGCAAGACAGATGCGGTTCATCATGGGTGAGCAGTACAACAACAGATATGGTGTTAAGCATGCATTCTGATAACTAGTATTAAACACAGCTGTGAGGAATTTTAGGCAAGGAAAGCACAAGGTGCTAACAGAGCACTTAATGAGAGTTGACAGGCCTAACCTAAACCAGGAGTTGGCGCTGTCATCGGAGGAAGTAGCATTTGAGCCGAGCCCTGAAGGATGAAGATGAGCCTTGACGTCTGCCTTCCCGTGTGACCCTGAACAAGCCTCTCCTCTGGCTTCATTTTCCTCGCCTGTCTCTAGAAGCCTGGCCCAGTCCCCTCTCAAGTCCTTCCCAGTGCTAAAGGACCAGACTCAAAGACCCCCAGTGCATGGTACCAGAGAGCCCTTGTCATTGGCTTGCAGTAGACAACACAGGGTAGAGGAGGGAGCATGACCGTGACTGGAAAATCCAATGACATTGAAGAGGGAGCTTGTGGCTAAGGATCTGGTTTCATCCATTTGATACTGCTCTTATTCCCTGCTAAATAGCTGATGCTATCTTGTCTGAGAAATCTTCAAAGCACTTTCTCTTTTCTTTCTTTTTTAGAACTTTAAAAAATACTCTACAAAGAATAGTATAACACCCATATTGCTACTACCCAGAATTTTTAAAATTATTATATCTACTTCCTGTCTTTTTTGTGTTAAAACATTTTTTCTTCCATAGTAAAAGTCTTTTTGCCCACCTGGCCAAAAGACCCATTCTGTTCCTCCCTCTGCTCCCCAGGAGGTCACCACTTTTGGTGTACACACCTCTTTATCCATAAACTATGTAAGGCATTGCTGTATGTGTGTGTGTGTTTACTTAAATGACCTCCAACGCTATGTATCATTTTGTGACTTTGTTTTTTTCATGCAACATTATATATCTTGAAAAAATACAAACATGCATATGTAAACATCCACTCATATAGTTCCTTCTTTTTTTTTTTGCGGTACGCGGGCCTCTCACTGCTGTGGCCTCTCCCGTTGCGGAGCACAGGCTCCGGACGCGCAGGCGCAGCAGCCATGGCTCACGGGCCCAGCCGCTCCACGGCACGTGGGATCCTCCCGGACCGGGGCACAAACCCGCGTCCCCTGCATCGGCAGGCGGACTCAGCCACTGCACCACCAGGGAAGCCCAGTTCCTTCTTTTTAATGGCTGTATAATCTACCAGCATATGAATATATTACATATTTACATATTATTACTTATCTTATATTTAGGTTTTCCTAATTTTTAACTATCACAAATAATATTGCAATGAATTTTCTTATGTCTCTCTGTGAATATATTTATGAGTTAAACATGAAACTGTTGAATCTTGGGTTGTACACATTTTACTAGATATTAGAAAATTACTGGGTTCATTTATACTTCAATGAATAGTGTATAAAAATACCCCTTTTTCTTCTAATGTCAGAATTTAAAATTTTTGCAATTTCATAGTGTGGAAATGGTATATTGTTTATTTCATATTTCCCTAATTTTCAGTGAAATTAAGAAGCTTTTCATGTGTTTATTGGCCATGTGCCTTCCTCTTCTGTGGACTGAATATTCATACCCTATGGCTGTTGTCCTATTAAGAGGTTGTCTTTTCTTTTAATTGATCTACATTGATTCTGATTATTAATCCTTTTTCCTGTGTCTTGTCTTTTACCTTTATTTACAGAGTCTCTTGTCACACAGAAATTTTTCATTTTAATGTATTCAGTGTATTTAGTCCTTGCCTTTATGGTTTATGTTTTTATTCCTAATTGAAAAAATACTTCACTATCCCAAAGAGAGAGATGCATTCTTTTATATTTTCTCCTGATAATTTCAAGGTTTATTTTCACACATTGAGGGTTGTAATACATCTGGAATTAGTTTTTCTGTATAGTGTGAGATAAGGACATGTTTCACATTCTTCTGTGTAGAAAGCCAGTGATCCAAATCCACTTGTTTGAAGGGTCATTTTCCTCCCGATTTAAAAAGTTCCCTCTGTCTCATAGCAAGTTCCCTCACTGGTGTGGATCTGCTGTGGGCTCTTCATTTTGTTCAATGACCTACATTTCTGTTCCTCACAAACACCGCACTTACTATTATAGCCTTGCAATGTGTTTTGATTTTTAACAGGGAAGTCTCCGTCTGGTTGTTTTTTGTTTTTTTTTAGAATTGTCTTCATCTTTCTTAGGCATTTACCCTTTCATAATTATTTTGGACTCAGTTTTCAGCCACCACAAATGTTACTGTTGAGATTTTGATTGGACTTGGGTTAAAGTTATAGATTAATCTGAAAATTGATTTGAATAATACTGAGTACTTCTATGTGTAAACAAGATTCTGCAGATGCAGAACCTAGGCATACGGAGGGCAGACTGGATTGCACCATTTTATCTAAAGGACTTGAGCGTCCTCAGATTTTGGTATTCATGGAGGTCCTGGAACCAATCCCCTGCGGATACCGAGGGATAACTATACGTCATTACATTTTCACAGGTTTTCTTTTATATACTTCAAAAAGGTCCTTTCCTCTTTGTTTTTCCTAGATGTTTTCTAGGTTTTGTTGCTGTAGTGAATAAGATTGTTTTCCCATTATGTTTTCTAATTGGTTGTTGGTGATGCATAGGAACAATTTGATTGCTGTATACTTACCTTGTGCCTATAAACTTGCTGTATTCTCCCATTAATTCTAATATTTTCTCTTCTGATTGTCTTAGATTTTCTATTTGCCATGATTTCCTTTGCTCCTGCTTTGATCTATTCCTGCCTTTTATTGAATTGATTAAAATTTTCTGTATTTCCTTCTGTGTAGTAGTTATACATTCTATTTCTGTTTTTTATTGTTGTTGGGTAGTTTTTGGGTGGCTATCCTTATTTTTTCAATCTGTATATCTCAGTTTCCAGTTAGTCAAACTTTATACCTCTGATCACCGCCCCCCCAGCCTGCATGTTCTTGTTGTCTTATATTTTAGCTCATCTTTGCTTTATAAGACATTTCATATAGAAATAATCAATAATACATTTTTTAAATTTTATTTATTTATTTTTGGCTGCGTTGGGTCTTTGTTGCTACGCACGGGCTTTCTCTAGTTGCAGCGAGTGGGTACTACTCTTCGTTGTGGTGCACGGGCTTCTCATTGCAGTGGCTTCTCTTGTTGCGGAGCACAGGCTCTAAGTGCATGGGCTTCAGTAGTTGTGGCTTGTGGGCTCTAGAGCGCAGGTTCGGCAGTTGTGGTGCACAGGCTTAGTTGCTCCGTGGCATGTGGGATCTTCCCGGACCAGGGCTCGAACCTGTGTCCCCTGCGCTGGCAGGCGGATTCTTAACCACTGCGCCACCAGGGAAGCCCTAATCATACATTTTTATATTCAATTCTTATTTAGACTTGCCTTAATATTCAGCAATATTTTGCTCACCATTGTTTTTTGACTATCACCCTTGCCTTCTGGAGTATGTCCTTTGTCTGAACTATCTTTATCTCACTTCATGCTTTAGTGATAGCTGAGTGAAGAATCTAGGTAGACAAGCGTTTTCTCTAGCTCTCTGAACACTTCGTTCCACTGTCTGCTGGGCTCTGCCATTACCTGTGAGGAGTATGCCATAACTCTAACAGTCATTCGTTTCTGTGTGATCTTTCTTCCTTGTTTTTATTTAAATGTTGTTCTCTTTGTCTTTGCTGTTCTACCCTTTACTATAATGCATCTAGGCATGGATTTATTTTTATGCTTGAGACTCACTGTTTTCCTGAGATTGAAGATGCATTACTTCTTCAGTTCCATGAATTTCTCAGGCTGTATCTCTGAATAATGCCTCTCTCCTTTTTCTCTGTTCTCTCGCCTAGAACTTACATACACTGTTTCTTCTCATATATCCTCCTTGTCTTTGAAAGTCCTTCTTATTTTCATATGTCTTATCTCTTTGTGCTTAATTCTGGATAATTTTCTGAATTTGTCACTAATTTTCACATATATGATTTTACCTCATCCACTGAGTTTTTCATGTCTATGGTATTTCATTCTAGAAGTTCTATTTCATTTTTTCAGATATGCTATTCTTTTTTTCATAGTGCCCTATGGTCTCATTATGATTTCTTTTTCTTTGCGTCTTTAAACATTTATTAAATAGTCTTTTTCAGGTCATGATGTTATTTCAAGTTCTTAGGACACTAATCATCATGGCAAACCCTTTCCTCATATGGTTTTAAAGTTTTTATTGTGGGTTGTAAAAGTGGCCTCCTAGAGCAATTATGCACAATTAGGGACTCCACACCCATGCTGAGCAGATTGATTAGTTGTGACAGACTTCCCCACCCCTGCCATCACCCCCACCTAGACCCTTAGCAGAAAGGGGCTTCCTTGTTACTTCTCTAGGCCAGCAACTCCCTTACACAGCAGGAGTGCCTCTGTGGCCCTGCTTCATGCTGGAGTTTCAGTTTCCACTCCCCAGACTCCAGAGGCCTGGTCTCCTCCCACTGCCTTACCATTAGAGCTGATACTGGGGTCCAAGGGTTCCCCTCGGCCGTAGTGGTGTCACTTCTCAGGCTTACTGCTCTGATGTGGGGATGCCTTTGTTTTTGGCATCTGAGGTTTCCCATTTATTTCTTTTGAGCTCATCTCTGAATGTAAAAAAGATTTTTATTATATTTTATTATAATTTATCCAGCATTTCTATGTGTTTTAAGCGGGGGGGAGAACTTAGCATACTCAACCAAATTTCCATTCTTGGATGATCATATTATCTGCAATTAATGACAGTATTTTCTCTGTCTTCACAATCTTTCTCCCTCTTATATATTCAGTTTTATCTTATATCACTGTCTAGGAACACCAGTACACCATTGCAGAGCTTCTCCATAGACTAGTATAGAGTCCAAGGAAGTATAATATAGTGGTTAATTTTGGTATCTAGCAAGTCTGGATTGAATTCAAGCTCTGTGACTTAATACCTCTGGTTTTGTGCAGGTTGCTAACTTATTTAAACCTAGTTTTCTCATTTATAAAATGGGATAATAATGGTATTTACCTTGAAGAATTATTTTTAGAATTAAACTAGTTACTATATGTAAACCACTTGGATTAGTACCTGACACATAATACAAGTATCGTAAATATTAACTATCAGCAGTAGAGGTTGTAGTAGTAGAAATAATAGTAAAAGTTTGGTATACATTATAGCTAGTCTTCCCAAATCTGTTGTAGAGGTTTCTTATCTGAGACTCAGAGAGGTTGAATACCTTTCCCAGTGTTTCATAGCTAATAATGGGAAGCATACTTTACACCCCAGAGCAGGTCTCCTGAAGCTGTATCTTCCCCTCCCTAGATTATCCTGCCCCCATTGGAGTAGTGGTTTGTACAGTTGCAAAATCAGGCCCTGGGCAGAGTACTTGCTAGGCCATCTGTGGGAAACTGGCTGACAAGGGTCCTGGTACCTTGCTCAGCACTTCCAGAGCAAACAGGGAGAAAAGCTCAGGGCCAGGCAGGATTCTTGAGAGGAACCTCAAAGAAAGAAATAAGCTTATAGCCATGCGCCTCTAAGCATAAGAATTCCTGTTTTCCAGTGTGTTGAAAACGTAAACTATAATATATAGAATCAGAAGCTACCTAGGAGAGGAGCTGCTTTGCAAATCATCCGTCCGTCCATCCATCCATCCATCCATCCATCCATCCATCCACTCATTTCTGGATGCCTAAAGCCAGGTGACCTGGGTTCTAATCCTGGCTCTGCTCCTTAACCTTGGACATGCTTTTTGACCTCACTAGACCTCACATTCTTCATCTATAAAATGAGAATAATCATAAGAGCACCTACCTCATGGGGTGGGGATTAAATGAGTTAAAGCACTTAGAGAAGCACCTGGCACATAACATATGCAGGAAATGTCGGGTTTTATTATTATTACTTGGTTCTGCATACAGTCAGAGGCCTACTCTGAGCTCCATCTCTAGGACCGCCAGGAGGGACGTGTGAGACGTGTGGAAATTGCTGCAGGTGCACAGAATTGGCTGGTTCTATCACGTGTGGGTTTCAAGAAAGATTTGGTAGATGAAGTCAGATTTGCCTTCAGCACCTACCAATGTCCTCCTTTGTGCCAAGAACCTTATTAATCAGCGGGTTTGTGAAGATAGAAAGTTCGAGGTCCCCGCTGTCAAGGAGTCTTCATTCTGGGTGAAGAAACAAATATGTAAATCAGGGATTTTATAGACTGTGGGCTCATAAGTATTAAAAAAATGCAAGGTTGGGCTGCTGTAAGAAAACAAAGCAGGGGCATCTGCAGTGTTGTGCTGGAAAATGGTTAACAACCAGGTCCCCAAGGAAAAAAAATACATTCTGTATTATTGACATAAAGGATGTGAACACACTTGACAAATAATAATAAAATACACAATATTTTTATTGAAAACTCCAAGCACCTATAACTTCAGTATGATTTTATATTTCTTAGCAAAAATCCACCATCAGTTTTCACAATTCCGCCACCAACAAATAGGTCACAGACCAGACATCACTATCTGACTTTACAAAGAAGGCACTAATGTTACTGACACACGAGTGTAGGTCTGACAAACGTTGGTTGCTACTCTTGTTTATATTAAGGAGGAGGTGAAAGGGAAGCAATGAAGATGCAAAGACACGTCAGAACTTCACTCAGTAGTCACTGCTGTGAGCGTCTTTGCTCAGATAATAGTTTTGAATACTGGAAAAATATTTCCTCAACTTTTCGTGCTGTTCACAATGGAACAGCCACAGATATAGCACACTTTTAAGTTTAATCTGCTTTATTAACATTTACCCTATCGCTTCCTTAAGTCTGGACAGTCAGCAAAACAAGAAAGCTAGTGCTGATTTGTAACATTTGCTGATTTCCATGGTGTCAACATCCCACCACATCCCACCACGGCTAATTTCAGGCTGCCCACCTGACATCACCCGCTACAGGGTGGGCAGGAGCATACCGGTAAGTAGCCTTTCCATCCAGTGCATACAGTCGATCTAAATCATCCCCAGAGCATAGATAACAGTAAAATGTGGTAAAATAATTAGAAAGTTGTACGTTTTGAGCATTTGTTACCTTTATTTTTAATATAGTTTATTTAATCATATGTTGATATAATTACATTTCTATAATGGCTGTGCTTAACAGCTAGCTCAGAAAATCTAGCAGTTGGCTCCCTCCAGATAGTATGAGCTGGCTGCAGCACATCACTGACCTCTGAAATAGACGTGGAAATCAGAGAAAGCTTCTGAAGGACTGATGTGTGAGCAGGGTTCTGAGGGTTGAATAGAAGTCTGCTGGGTAGAGGGAGGCATCTCAGGCAGAGGGAACAGAATGAGGGAAGCTCATTCCCAGGCTTCTGAGGAACAGGGTGGGAAGTAGGAGAAAACCAGAGAAGAAAGGCAGAGGTAATTCATGAAGGGTCTTGTGGACCCCTTATCCCCAGAATTCTAGGGAAGCATTGAAGAATATTAAACAAGAGAGTGAGTGATTGGATTTGTATTCTCAGGAGACCTGTCTGGGAGCTGTGTGGTGAGAGGTTTGGTGTGCCATGATGCTATGGTGCAGTCAGCAAGGTGCCAGGTAATGGAGGTCACGTGGTAAGGGAAGTGCACCCCAAACAGCATGTTCAAAGGCTTGAGGCGTGAGAAACCAAGCACAGGAAATGGGATAGTATGGGAGGCCTGGGCATAGACTTCCTGCTGGGGAATAGCAGGGATGTGACTGGAAACCTGGGCACTGTTGGCACAGTGCCAAGGACTCTCGTGCCAGTGGATGTGTTGGATGTAGTCCTGCTCTTGGTCTGCCCTGGCAGGAAGTGGGGTCAGTGTTCTGCACTCTCTCTGAACCATACTACTGAATAATTGCTAAGTCCAATGGTTTACCTAATTGGGCTGTTGGCAGGTAAGTGCTGCCTGCACCAGCCTCTGGAAGACTGACCATTTCGTTTCTTACTACTCAAAGTGTGTTCCAACGACTTGCAGCGTCAGCCTCACCTGGAAGCTAATCAGAAATGCAGAAATTCAGGGACCACCTTGGACATCCTGAGTCAGACTGCATTTTAACAGACCCCATGGGTACTCTAAAGTCTGAGCATCCCTGAGTTAGGGCAGGGTTTCTCTCAAGTGGTCCAGACCACCTGCGTTGGAATCACTTGGGCCCCCTCCCAGACTCCTGGTCCTACGCCTGACCTTCTGAATCTGAATTTCTAAGTTTGGGCCCAGGAACCTGAAATTTCAGTATGCTTCTGAGATTATTCTTAGGCACGTCAACAGTCACATTAATCCCCAAAAGACTTGGTCCAAACAGTCAGGTTTGAATTGGGTCAGAAAAACTGAACTGCTTAAACTGTTTTGGTAAATTATTTCTTTTGCTTCGTATGCAAAGCACTTCGTAGGTCAATGACTGGCAGATGGTTGGTGCTCGATAAATGTTAGCATTGTTGTTGTAGTATTTGTGATACTTAAAACATCATGAGTTCCTTGTCAAGGCCAGAACCAAGCAGGATCTAGGGAAAGACGTGTGTATGTGTGTATGTGTGTGTGTCCGTGTGCAGTGCGTTGGGAGGGGGGTAACAGAAGGATGCAGGGTTCTGGGTAACTCCCATGTCCCCCAGTCTGTGCCCCACCCAGAGCCGGCGACCATCTGCTCTGAGCAGCTGCCTGTCTGGGAGTTGAGGGTATCCATGGGAACCAGTATGGAGGTTGCCAGGACGGCTCCAGGGCCATCAGCCAGAGGGAAGAATGGAAATCAAGTGGAACTGAAAGTGACAGACTCATGTGTGTTCAATAGAGTGGGAAGCCGTCAGCTGTGAGAGCAAGGGTGAGGCATGAGCAAAGCCAGCCCAGCATCTGGCCCCGGAAGGAAACCTCCAGACAGCACTGTGACTTGCGCCCAGGAGGATCTCTTGAGGCAATTTGAATGTTAGCATTTCTCTCCCTCTCTCTTCCTCCCTCCCTCCTTCCTTCTCTCCCTCCCTCCTTTAATAGGAAATTTAGGTTTTTTTTGAAAAGTACAACTTAGTAGAAAAGTAAAACATGAATTTTTTTTTTTTTTTTTTTTTTTAGCGGCACTTGGGCCTCTCACTGTTGTGGCCTCTCCCTTTGTGGAGCACAGGCTCCGGACACGCAGGCTCAGCGGCCATGGCTCACGGGCCTAGCCGCTCCGCGGCATGTGGGATCTTCCCGGGCCGGGGCACGAACCCGTGTCTCCTGCATCGGCAGGCGGACTTTCAACCACTGTGCCACCAGGGAAGCCCAAAACATGAAATTTTTAATTGCCTCAAATCCCACCACTCATAATCGGGTGCTTTAATTTTGGTGTTAGTTTGCCTTTTTCTCTATGCATATTTTTGTAAGGTTGAAATCATGCATTTTCAGTTCTGTATTCTGCTTTCTTAAAGGTTCTTTTGAGTCAGGCATTTAGCTTCAAGAGAAAAAAACAAAACAAAACATGGGATGTGTAGTGAGATGCCCCCCTGCATTCGCATCGCAGATCTGCCGGGTTGAAAATGAATGGCTGAGGCCAAAAGGACAAATTGATGCAAAATGGATATTCCTAAGTGATTTCTATTGTGCCATCTGAGCCAGTGGTGCCCTTTTAGTAGTTTCACCAGTTTTTGAATTGGGCATTTCTTGTGTGTTTAAGCAACTTTGATAAAGCTTGTGCATAAAGAAAAGCAACTTCCAAAGGGAGAAGAGAATGGAGATTGTTTTGCTGAGATATTTTTGAAAAGATCATTGAGATTTAAATGCTGTATGGAACATAGAATGTGGCATAGTGGGTAAGAACTGTGTATCTGGATCATTTCTCCTGAATTTCCCGATACAACGAAGCCCAATCATTCCTGTTACCCCAAGAGCACTTACACCACATGGCGGGTGCTGTGTCCTCAAGTGACCAGTCATATTTGAGGGAAAGTGACATCACCAACTGAAATATGCAAACTGCTGGTGAGACCAAGATGCCATTTGAAAGAGTGTTTCTCAGATTGATTCGTTGTTGACACCAGCTCTTTTCTCATGGGTTCACTCAGTTCTGTATGACCTTGAGCAAGACCTCCACAGGGGTGATAGCAGCCACCATGAGAGCTGTAATAAGGGCTATCAGTGATGAGTGAGGAGAGTGTGATCAAATAAAGGCTAATAAGGGCTACCTTAGTATCCTCAAATTTTCCTGAAGCATTAAACTCCTTATTTACATCATTTAAATGACTGCACACTATTCCATCACGTGGGCATAGTACCTTCTATTTAACCATTCTTCTATTACCGCACATTTCACCTGCTTTCACTTTTTTACCACTGTTAATTCAAAACATCATGATGGACGTCATTTTCCCTGCTGCACCTCTTCTATCCCTCCCTCCCTCCCTTCCTTCCTACTTTCCTTCCTTCTTTTCTTCTTTCTTTCAGAAGAACTACATTTCAAGGCCTTAATTTTTATCCACTGGCAGCTTGGTGACTGGAAGTAGTTTTAAAAGTAATTTGTCTGAACTCCCATTTTACAGATGTGGCAGCTGAGGCTGACATCTGGGTTTGTGATTCGCCCAGTGACACACACAGATGGGCTCAGAATAGGGAATCAAATCTAAGTCTTTTTGGACTCCTGGTCCAGTGCTCTCTTTTCTCTCACCGAACAACCTGCAGCTCCATCTTTTTATTTTGCTTGCTCATATATTTCTCATCCCATTGCACAGAAGTACTCCCAACTTAGCCCACTGGAGACTCTATAAAATAGCTGAGTTTATTTTATTGGATATGTTTCTGCCCTTTTAAATATTTCTGTCCTTTTACATGTTTATTAATGAGTAAAAACTGTCTGTTTTCATGGCAAACTAGAAAGCAGGAAATGTGTCTTTTTCAACTCAGTGTCAGTAAATACTGTCCTTGCATGATTGAAGGGAGCCTGTGATAATGTTACCAAACTAGGTTTATTTTCCCCTACGCTCAGTAAGCCAAAACACTGAGACATCAAGGTTTGCTGCAAAGAGAGGGTTTATTCACAAGGCAGTGAAACGAAGAGATGGGAGAAAAGCCTCAGATCTGCCTCCCGAAAGGCAAGGGGCTCAGGGTATTTATGGGGTAAAGAATAATGAAGCAGGGCGGTCTGAGGCTTGGGGAGCAGGGGAAAGGTGATTGGGAAAAGGTGCGACAACTGTCTTCTGCGCAGGCGAAACTAAGCTTCAGCCCTCGGCACATTCAAAAGGTTACTGAGTGGAGAGTGGACATTCACGCATGCTCAGTTGAATGGTCAGTGGTCCTATCCAGCTTTAATCAACTCAGCTCGAAAAAGACACAGGTGACTCCAAGTTCCCGGAAAACAACTCAGGCAAACATCTTATTGTTTAGGCTAAGTGCTGCTTGGAGGAATTCCCTGCTGGTGCAGTGGTTGAGAATCCACCTGCCCATGCAGGGAACACGGGTTTGAGCCCTGGTCCGGGAAGATCCCACATGTTGCGGAGCAACTAAGCCTATGCGCCACAACTACTGAGCCTGTGCTCTAGAGCCCGCCAGCCACAACTACTGAGCCCGAGTGCCACAACTACTGAAGCCCGTGTGCCTGGGGCCCGTGCTCCGCAACAGAGAAGCCACCGCGATGAGAAGCTCGTGCACCGCAACGAACCATAGCCCCTGCTCGCCACAACTAGAGAAACCCTGTGCGCAGCAATGAGACCCAACGCAGCCATAAATAAACAAATAATAAATAAATAAAATGACCTTGATTAGTGAAGGCAGATGAAATGGATTTGACCCACAATTTCAGTAACCCAACCATCATGTGACCATATGTTGTTCACTTGTACACTCCTGCTTGAGAGAAACAATGTAAGTTTGGGAGTAGCTTCAAATTTTACTTCAAATTCTAACCCCCAAAATGAACAAAGTCACTGAAGCTTCATTTAAGCTTCTCGATTAAATTTTAGAAACAATTCAACAAATATATTTTGAACACCCGTAGTGAACAAGACACTGAGTTAGTCTAATAGCTGTTCGGAGAGAGCCAGAATTTGTCCTCAAGTTGCTCCTAGTTTACTATGGGACACTGCTAGAAAATGTAGGCTTTATTGTTATTCAGGTGTGATAAGCCAACACATCAGCAGAGGAGGGCTATTGAAAAGACAGTTTGTTGTCAGAGGAGGGGCAGACCACACATGCACTGCAGGGCCACGTGGGGAGGCACGGGGGGGGGGGGGGGGGTGGGGGGGGGGGTGGGGGTGCTGGTCAGGAGGCAGAAGGAGTGAGGGAAAGCTTGGGCAGGAGCCTTTGTTGTGGGTTTCACAAGAAGGAACGGGTGAGGCAGAGTAAGCAGGCTGAGCAGGGTCAGGATTGGATAGTTTCAGTAATTCCAGTGGCTCTGGGGCACAGAGGTGATCCATGGTTATCTGGTGCCTTGGCCCTGCGGTAGTTAGGGCAGGAGGGTAGTGGCCCAGGAATGAGAGCCCAGTAAAGGAGGTGGGGGGGGTGAGCACTGGATTTGGGGGGTTTGCATGTGAAAGGCCTGTCTGCTCTCTAGGAACAGCTAGCCTTGGGGTGGAGGTGGGAACAGACTCCCCAGGGTCAGCAAGTCCCCAGATACCAAAACACCAGAATAAAAAGACATGCTTAACGCAGAGACAGGGCAGGTGCCTATTCTAGCATTGTATTGTACAAGGAGGAATCTATAAGTAATAAAAGCAGAAGCACACTTGGGGTGTTAAGAGGAAAAGATTATTTCAAGAATACTTGTTCTGACAAAGGCTAATGGAAGAAATGGCTTTTCAGCAGGGCGGGGTGAGGGGAGAGAATCCCAGCTCTGCATTCATTGGCCAGTTGGCCACCCTGGGCAAATCACTTAAACCCTCTGACCGAAGTTTATTCTGTTTAAATCTTGTGTATATCTGTGTATATTCTGTTTATATCAAAGTTGTATAGAACAAGTGAATACCTCAGTCGTTTCTCTCCCTGTGACCTGTATCAGAACTGCATGGTGGGCTTCCCTGGTGGCGCAGTGGTTAAGAATCCACCTGCCAATGCAGGGGACACGGGTTCGAGCCCTGGTCTGAGAAGATCCCACATGCCGTGGAGCAACTAAGCCCATGTGCCACAACTATGGAGCCTGTGCCCTAGAGCCCGCGAGCCACAACTACTGAAGCCCGTGCGCCTAGAGCCCGTGCTCTGCAACAAGAGAAGCCACCGCAATGAGAAGCCTGCGCACGGCAAAGAAGAGTAGCCCCCGCTCGCCGCAACTAGAGAAAGCCCACACGCAGCAGCAAAGACCCAACACAGCCAAAAAATTAAAAAATTTAAAAAAAGAAAGAACTGCATGGAGGGTCTATTTAAAATGCAGCTTCCTGGGGCTCAGAATCAGACTATGAGGATGGGGCCCAGGAGTCTGCATGTTAAAAAGCCCCTCATTCCCACCCTAGCTGATCCTCAGGAACACTGAAGTTGGACACCAGCCTAGGGCAAACAAGCTAGGTGCATTCTAGAATCTAAAGAGTAAAATACTATACCTATGTAAAGAAATCTTAGGTACTTATTCCAACCATTACCTTCGCTGTGCTTCAGTATCTTCTACATGTCAGCTCTTAAACAAGAATTATGTTTGGGTTGCCTGCCTCATGTAGCATCTGCTGAGCTAGGTGTTAAACACAGGACGACAGAGATGCAGCCCCGGCTCTGCCTCCTCTGCCCTGGCTGTCTGAGGCTGGCTGCTGGGGAAGGCTGGTACTACAGATGCTCCGATGGCCCCAGGAGGGAACACAGCCAGGGCACCAAGTCCCCTCAGAAGGCCAGCAGGCTCCACGCCCAGCTTGGCCTCCAGTGTGGCTATGTGATCTTTCAAATTCCATGTTTATCCCCGGTATTTCTATTTTTAGCTCAGATTTTTTAAAAAAATATGAACTGACAGACTAACTGAAAGTGATGGGGCACTTTCAAGGGAAAACACGTGGGTAAGAATTATGAATAATGCCGAGTCCTCTGGCCTTGCCTAACCGGGGTCTCGGCAGATGGTGCTGTGGCCACCGGTGCTGACTGGGGAGGTCGAGAGGAAGGCTTAGTCAGCCGCGCTAGTTTGGCCTTGGGGTCGCTGTGTTAATCCTCCCAGAAGACCTCCAAGGTGCACTTCCCACTGTGTCTCCAGTACAAAGAGGCTCCGGCGGATTCAGGTGCTTGCGCAGGATTCATGGAAGGGAGGGGTGGAGGGGATTCCAGGCAGCTGTTCGATTACAGAGGCCCCTTGCTTTCCCAGCCAGGCTGCCTCAAGAAGATACCGGAACCCCGGGGGCGGGGGTTAAGAGGCATGCTTGTAACTAATTACTTTATAAAACCCTGGTGATGTAGCTCTCACTTTACGAACTGAAAAACTTTCAGTTACTGCCTTTCACAGAAACCATGCTTATGGGATCTCTGACAGAACAACCCAAACCCTGGCTGCGGCGTTTTCCTTCCACTCCCCTAGTAATCATGCAGTAATTATTGTGTTGGTAATTACCTCATTAGTAATTTGGTGTGAGAAAGCTCCGGGAAAGAATAATAAAAGGGGTGTCTCTTTATAGCGAAAAGATTACAAATGACAATTGCAGTTTTCATAGCCCTTAAACCCTCACTAAAGGAAAAGGGAGAATTTTTCCTGCACAATGTTTTGAAAAGTGTCAGCATAACTCTTAATCAATACATGTTTCTCTAAGTTTTCCTTGTGCTCCGAAGAGCCCATTCCTAAGTGAGTGAAGGCCCTCTGAAAGTTCTAGAAAAGAAGAGTAGCAGCAACAATGATGAGCAGCCTCACATGCCCCACTGCCCCTCGGAAAACTGAGAAAGACACACCCGCCAGCAGAACTAGTATCCTGGTCATCGGTCTCCAGCGCCAGCCCCTCAAAGTCCATTCTGCTGAAGCCAGGTCAGAAGCCCCTGGAGGCCAAGCCTCTGTCCTGCCTGGGCCTACCCAGCGTGGCTTTTGGCCTGAGGAGTGGAGGAATGTGAGTGGGCTCTTGGCACGGCAGGGCTGGCTCCCCACCGTCTGGTCATTGACTGCCACGCGCCCCCGGGCTCCCTACCCTCAGGACTCTGACCACAGGGGTCTTTGTGAATTTGCATTTTGACCTTGAAAAGCCCTATGTTCTGCATCTTTGGTGAATTCTTAATCATCAAGCTTCAACTGTGACTTCTTTGACATTTCTGCCCCCTCTCCCATAAAGTGGAATCAGTCTTCTCATTTATTTGCCCTCAGCACTTTTTACATACTTCCTGTGTGAGATTACTCATTCATTTAGCACCTGTCTCTACTCAGAGTGTCATCTGCCTGGCCTGCAGATGGGGACACAGCTACTGCCGCCCACTCACCTGTAATCTCTCACGGGGACTGTTGAAGCAGCCTCTCCCTGGCCACCCTGCTTCCTCCTTGCATAAGTAGTGGCTGTTCTTAACCTCCTAAAATGACCAGTGAATCGTGGTGCTCAACACTAGATGGGGTCTCCTCACATCCTGCAGTGACTCCCGACTCACACAGAATAAAATCATATCCCTCGCTCGTATGTGCAAGGCCTACCCATCTGCCTGTCCTTTTCTGCTCCCGTCTCCCTTGACCTTGGTCCCTCACACGCCTCCTGCCTCAGCATCTTAGCATCCTGCTGGAGCACTCTTCCCCACACATTCCCAAGGCTCACCCATCAGGTCTCTGCCGAATGGCCCTTCATCAGAGAGGTTGTCCTTGACCCGAGGTAACACACCACAAACTGACACAGGCATATGTGACTCTCTGTTCACCTTTATTAGTCTTGTTAGAACTTACCACCACCTGACCTATTATATAACTGCTTATTGCCCGTCTCCCCTCACCAGAATGTATGTCACTCCCTCCAAGACAGCAGGGACTTGGTCTCTTCTGGCCTCTGTTGTATCCCAATCTCCTGTCCACAGAATCTAGGTTAATATATGTCAAATAAATGAATGAGTGAATTACTGAGCATCACTCAGTGATCCCTCAGTAGTTACTGATGGAAAATCCTGTGTGCTCAGGTTATCTGCCCAAGGAGGGAGATTTAATTTCAAGTCATATGAGGATTAACCTAAAGAACAATAGGCAGCTGGGCCTGTTGGAAAGATCATTTGCCTTCAGAAGTCCTGCAGGATAGGGATTTATGAGCAAACACCAAGGAACTTGAAGAACACAATGGGATGATTTCTAATGGCCTCTAAACGGTAACTCAAGTGAAATACTTACATAAAGGTACGTTGCAAACTGTTAGGTTCTGCGCAGATAGTAGCTCTTGTCGTTTTTAATGACAACATATTTTAGCAACTTTAAAATAATCAGTCTATTCTGGTGGGGAAAATAAAATAAACAGACTAGGACTTGAGCAACTTGATCACTGGTTCCCTCTCTGCCACTAGTTTTTCTGCCACTCCATGGAGTTACTTTCCCTCTCTCCACTTCATTTTCCCAATTTGTAAAATTAATATACTGGATTAAATCATCTCCAGAATCTACCAGCTCTAAAATTCCACCACATTTCCCCAGGATTAACTCTCCTGATTGGTTCTAGTTTCTTCTTTCTACTCTTTCCTAGTCCAGAAGATCCCTGTTCTTTACCTGAAAATTTGTTATGTATACCCCTGAGGTCCTTATGTCTTTTTTGAATAGTAGACAGTTAGCAAACAGTAGATTATAGAATAGTAAAAAGCAGAAATGATGGTACCTGAAGCATATTTATTCTGTGAGAAAGGAAGGAAGAAGAGGGATAAATATACTGACTTACTTCCAAGAATTGGGGGAGAAGCTAAAGTTCCTGGGGCCTGCTTTAGTTGTTACTGTCTGTTTTTGAGAGTCATTCCTTTACACGCTTTTGCACAAGAATTACAGAGAATTACACATTGACTCTTCCCTCTGGCAAATTATAATCCCAGATAGCTGGATATGGAAAGACCCAGAAGAACATGTGAAGGAGATCTTGCCCACCTAACTTGGTATCCTTGGGCAAATGCCCAGAATTGGAGTGGATGAGAACACAGAGGAGCCTGCCCAGTTTCAGTCCACCAGTCACTTTCTAGGTGACCTTGGATAAGGCACCCCCTACCCCTCATTTTCTTGGAAATGGAATAGAGTTAATAGGGTTGAAGTGAGAATTCAATAAAAAGGCTCAGTGAAGTAGAGTAACGTGCCTCCAAGGTCACAGAACTAATCATTTGGACCCCAGAGCTCTCGTAGGATGTGGATATAAAAGGAATCAAAAGAGACTCATAGTTTTAGACTATCTGTTGATTAACAGATTTAAAGTAAGAAATGTCTACATGGTGCCCGCAGAGGTAATTTCACCATTGCTGGAGATTTACTCACGCACACCCTTGGTGTCCATTGCAGCAAAATAGGCCAGCAATGCCTTTGCAGGATGGAATTGTATGATCCCATCTAAGTAACATAATTGGATACTCAGTGCCTATCTCCTGGGACAGCAGAAATGATCACTTTACATTGATCTGCTTTTAGATCTGACCTTGGTATTCCTTCCTGTCTCCCCCTAAATATATCAAAGCACCAAGGATATAAGCGTTTTCTCCTCCAGTTGAGTTTCACTGCTCTCATGCTGAGGTTTGTGTTCAGAAGCAAGCTTGTGATCTTCTGGTCGCCAGCCTTTGAGTCTGCCTCTCTTTCCCCCTTTTCATGTTTGAGTTTTGTTAGCTCAGAGAGCCACCTGACAGTCATCCATTGTCAGAGTCGTGAAAGTGCATCTGTGCCGTGTCCTGCTGGCTCTGTGTTAAATGATCTCATCTGGAGGAGGGGCAGGGAAGGGGGTTAGCAAAGGGCGAAGGTCAGGTAAGAAAATACTTTTGCTGTATTTCATTAAGTCATCACACTATCAGAGCAAGGTAGATGACATTACCACCGTTTTACAGATGAGGAAACTGAGGCTTAGAAAGGGCAGGTGACTCTCTTGGTTACACAGCTGGTCAATGGCATGTTTGAGATTCAAACCCAAGCTCTTTCTGATAGGCCAGGCTTTGTTGGGAATGAATGGAGACTGTGAAAGAGTGACCCCAAATACTTGGATATGGCCTACAAGCCTGCCAACAATTAACTTTTTACCCAGCTGCAACCCTCTTGGAGGTAATTCAGCTGGTACTGAAACTAGTCACACTGGCCCCTCAGCATGTGCCTTGAGCCTGGGGCTGTGCCCAGCCCTCTCCAGACACGGTTTCTTTATTCATCACCTTCCATCCACACGGTCATGGTAACTTTAAAGAGATGTTTCCCAAAATGAGTTCCTCTGACCAGCTGTGTTAGAATCACCCAAGGAGCCTGTTAAAATACAGATTCCAGGACTTTATCCCAGGGGTGCGAACAGTGGAATTTTCACTATTAACAAATTCTCTGGTAATGTTTGCCACTCAAAGTTGGAGGACAGTTGTTTTTAAAAGGTAATAAATTCTTGTGATTAATGCAACACTGAAAATCACTACTCTTTTGGAAGGCTTTCTGAGCTAAGCATTTTGTATTTGAAGTGCAGTTATAGGTTCTTCTAGTGAACAGTGAGTGAGTTTAGGAAAGAGAAAGGAGGAAGCTGGAACTCAGTACAGGCTGAGGCAAGTGAATATTTCTGGGCAGTCAGAGGAATTTGAGGGAGTTTATTTTTAGGACTGATTGTAGTCACAACTATAAAATTCAAGTCCTGGTATAAATAGTTTGGAAAATGGCCTCCATTCTGGACTTGTAAGTAGCCTCTTACATATTTAAGTAAAATATTTATAATGCATTTTATAAGATGCAAAATTGTAGAAACAGATTCATTTCTTCAATATCCCTTTTTTAAGTTAAAAAGTTTTTATAGAGGTATAGTTGATGTACAATATTATATGTTTCAGGTGTACAACATAGTGATTCTCAATTTTTAAAGACTGTACTCCATTCATAATTATTATGAAATATTGGCTGTATTCCTTGTGCTGTACAATATACCCTTGTAGCTTGTTTATTTTATACAGAGTAGCTTGTAGCTCTTAATCCCCTGCCCCTATTTTGCCCCTCCCTCTTCTGTCTCCCGACTAGTTTTTTCTCTGTTTTTCAATATCCTTTAATGAATAGCAATTCTGTGCCAGGTGCAATGGGTTACCAAAAATAAGTAAATAAATAAGCTGGTGCATTCTACCAAATGTTCAACAAGAATCAATCCCAATCCTTCACAGACTCATCCAAAAAATAGTAGAGGAAAGAGCGCCTCACAATTCATTCTGTAAAGCCAGTGTTACCTGTTACCAAAACCAGACAAAGGCATGCGATTCACCTGCAAAGGTGGGAGGTGTGAGCCCGAGTCACCTGCTCATTCTCTGACTCTGGCAGGCAGATTTCAGGGAGCGGGTGGGACAGAAAGATCAGCTGTGATGAAAACAATGACAAGACGGTGGTAGTGATTATAATTACAACAGGGCGGGCACACTCTCACACACACACAGACTGAAATTCAGCCATGTGTTTTTGTGAGACATCTTCTCTAAGGTAGATCCTGGTCTTTGCCTTTCTCTAGATAGCTCCTTTCTGTGGATAATTATAATGTATTAACAGAAGATATTAAAATTAAATATTTATCTTATGAGCAACAATCGGGACTCTTGCTCCTGTGTCAGCGAGATTTACTCTCCCTGACTTCTCTTCTCCCCCCTCAGCCGTCGTTCCCCTCCTATTCTCTCCTGTCCTATAATAAGAGCTCGCTCCATAGAACCCCAGCACACCCCTGCCCGTGTAGCTCCAGCCTTGTTTCACAACTTGAATGCAGATCCAGACCCAAATCCAGCCTCTCTCATTGTTTTACTTGGTTATGACTCCTGCCGTTTATGGTAATCCTTTGACAGCCAATCAGGTGATGGCGTCTTCAGAATAAACTGTTTCCTTTCCAGTCCCTTTGGTCTCAAAATTTTAAAATACATTTGAGTCACTTAGTATTTAGACCAAAGCCTTTTATCCTTTGTAGTGAAGTCTTTATTGAGTGAGAGCAGAGCTAATGCAGAATAAATGTACTTGTGGTTCAGAATGTCAAAGAAGCTCCCATCCCGACTTTCTTCGGCTCGGGTTGACCTGCCAGCGTCCGGAGCAAAGACATGCGAGAAAGATCCTGGGGTGGAGTCCCTGTGAGTCTGGGCCCCGGCACTGCCACCTGCCAGCTCTGTGACTTTAGACGGGGTACTTTTCTTCTCTGAGCCTCCATGTTCTAATATGTAAAATAGGAATAGTCACTTCTATCTTGAAGGATTGGTTTGAGATTAAATTAGGTCAAGGGTGTGAATCAACTATGAAAGCTTCTGGCGCACAGTAGGCTTTCACTAATTGTAACTCATAGGGTAGGACAGAATAGTAAGGCGACTTTATTTTTGCCTCCACTATCCCTTCAAATTTATTCTGGGACAAGGTCTTCCCGTACCCTGGCATGAAATCTGGGGCAAGTCCCGTCACTTGTACATCAGATTTCAGTGAATGAAAGTCCTTCCGTCATTAAAAAGTCCAGTCCCGGGCTTCCCTGGTGGCGCAGCGGTTGAGAGTCCGCCTGCCGATGCAGGGGACACGGGTTCGTGCCCCGGTCCGGGAAGATCCCACATGCCGCGGAGCGGCTGGGCCCGTGAGCCATGGCCGCTGAGCCTGCGCGTCCGGAGCCTGTGCTCCGCAACGGGAGAGGCCACAGCAGTGAGAGGCCTGCGTACCGCAAAAAAAAAAAAAAAAA